>NC_136057.1:36715102-37393602 GCF_964261635.1 Lissotriton helveticus
AGGGCACGGGCTGGTCCGACGGCAAGGCAGGAGGGATGTCCAATGGGAGTCGGGGAAGCACTGGTTGTTCCAGGACCAGGCGGTCGCTGGGAGAACATTGCTAGAGATCCCATTTATGCGCAGGGTTCATAGGCCCCAAAACCTGTACGCATCCCTCATCACGCGAGTCCCGATGGAGATTTGGGATCAGGTTGGGGAAGCGCTCGGTCTCACCACCATGCCGTCGCCACTCACCCCCCTCCTTGATAACCCTGACTTTCAACCGGGGATGGATGGGAAGGCTTTTGAGCGTTGGAGGTCTGCTAGATGTCGCTCCCTTTGCCATGTGTATGGTCCCGAAGAGATAGTCCCCTTTCCACAACTACGCCAAGAATTCGCTTCCCGGAATCCGAGAGACTCCGCTACTTCCAGGTCAGACACTGGGCACTTAGCAATACGGTGAGATCGGAGGCAAATAGGCGACTGACAGATTTCGAATACTGGCTGATCACGCGCAAGTCCGACAAGCAGCTAATCTCGGACCTTTATAAAATGCTCACGCACAAGCACAGGTATACCTACAGCGCGAGTAGGTATACTCGATGGGAGAGAGATATGGGGAGGTCTTTCACACATAAGGAGTGGGAGGGAATATACTATAGAGCGCGCCACTCAGCGTACCATATGGGGCTCACAGACACTCTCACAAAGGTGGTGACCTATTGGTATTACACCCCGGAGCGGCTATATGAAATGGTTAGTAGCAAGGACCCCTTATGCTGGCGGGGATGCGGACAGCTGGGCACTCTTACGCACACACTCTGGGAATGCAGCCTTTTGCAGGAATACTGGCGTCAGGTACTGGATGACGTAGATACCCATTTTGACACCGACATCCCACGCTTCCCTTCATACGTCATTTTGGGGCTCCCCAACGCATTGACCTATCCATTAAGATCGCGAAGGGGACGCTTGATAGCTATAGCGCTAGGCTCGGCGATACAAAACATTCTGGCACATTGGCGCTCGGCTCTTACCCCCACGCGCCAGGGTTGGCTCCACTGACTGTGGATGTTCCTGGGCATGGAAAGGCTTTCTTTGTATAGAGCGGGGGAGGGGGCTAGATATGCTGAGCTTTGGCAGCCGTTTCTAGCCCTCCTGTCCTCAGAGTTTGTGGAGGTGACCTGCCCGTGGTACCTCAGATTGTTGAGGCTGACAGACACTGCCCAGGAAGAGAAGGGCGCCAAACCCGCCCCTCGGACTGATGGGTGATGTTGTACAACCAGCTGGAATGAGATCATGGACCACGGGGGGAGGGTGAGGGGTGGTTTGGGGGGGGCGGGTCCGTAGAGGTTGGGGTTCTGGGGAGGAGGGAGTGTTGGGCAGGGGGGGGTTAGGTCTGTTAAGGTTGGGGGGGTAGGGGTTAGTTGTTAAAAGAATGTGTTGACCAACAGCGACGCAACGCAGATGGGGAGGGCTATGTTCCACGCCGGCGTGAGAGGGTCCGGGTCTGCGGAGGGGGCTAGGGCGGTCTTGACATAGCACTGCACTGTTTGATACGCGGCCGGCCCATGTTGGGTTGTAGGCGGCTTGCTGTGTATAACCTCGATCTTGTAAATGCAGTATCGTCCTCGCGCCCTCTGCTGTAATCAACCCTAGCTTTTAACGAAATGCTTGGCTATCGCTCTCGATCTTTGGATGCCTGTACTGTGTTGACTTGCTCAATAAAAGATATTTAATACTAAAGATAGGACCAACAGTTTTACGTTCGGATTTTATTTAATTTGCCAACATTTTCCCTGCTTTATTCTGGCCACCATGGAATTTAGATTTAATTTTGAGAAGGGTGTGACAAGCTTCATTGGTGATAATTTTGTTAAGGTCTGTTTTGGCGAGGATTAACTCTTGAAGGGCAGAGGAGGACTTAGAGGAAAAATAGGAATGTTCAAGGCTTTTAATCCTTTTAAGCTGGTCGTCGTATTTTTGTCTATTAAGCTTCTTCTTTTTAGAAACATAGGATATAGTAAATGCTCTAAAAGAAGCCTTAAAAGCATCCCAAGTAACGGGAATGGAGGTGTCCGAGGGATTATTAAAGGAGAAAAACTCATTCAAAAATTCCACACTTTCTTTCATAAAAATGGCATCAGATAAAAGAAAAGAATTAAATTTCCAACGACTAAATTTAGAGGAAATAAGGGAGAGATCTAGGGTAGTGTACACAGGAGCATGATCAGAAATAAAAATAGAACCAATAACAGACTTTTGAATGGAGGGCAAAAGAGACTTACTAACCATAATATAATCAATTCTCGAGCGCGTGTGGTGAACATTAGAAAAAAAAGTATATTCTAGCAAATCCGGGTTGCACATTTTCCATGAATCGTATAAAGGACGAGAAGCAATGGCTGATTGAAAACTCTTATGGGACTTGTCAGGTTGAAATTTACTGGAGGATAATCTATCTGAAAAAGGGTCTAACCATTGATTAAAATCACCAGCAACGATAAAATCGGGGCAATCTATGGACGAAATGAGAACTTTATTATCTTTCCAAAATTTTGGATCAGGACAGACTGGACCATAAATATTAAGCAGTACCATCGTCTTGTTTTGTATGACAACCTTAGCCATTGCCCAACGTCCTTCATCATCAGTATGAGAAGAAACAATCTGAACATTTAAAGCTTTATGAAACAGTATAGCAACCCCTCCCTTTTTGTGAACAGCAGGCGAAAACACAACCTGGCCCACCCATTGCCTCTTGAGCTTAAGAGATTCAACATCAGAACAATGCGTTTCCTGAAGAAAAACAACCTGTGAATGAAATTTAGATAAGTGAGACAATACCTTTTGTCGCTTGACAGGATGACCAAGACCTCGCACGTTCCAAGAGACAAAGTTACACATGGTGGTAGGAGGGGAGGATGGGCGACAAATGGAACAGACACATGGCAAGGAGATCACTACAAAAGGGAAGACAAAAAATACATAAGTAATTGAAAAAGGGGACACCCAAAACGCTCACAGTACCAAGACCAAAGAAACCCATAGATAGAAGAAATTACAATATGAAGAAAAAAAATAGAAGTACAGATCGCTTAGGAATAGAATAGCATTGAAACTGGGAAAAGAAACCAAAAAGAAAGAGGGAAAAAGAGAAGAGAGAAAGAGGAAACATAGATGAGGACAGAAAGAGAAAGAGTGAACAGATCAAGGCACAAAGGCCTGATTGGAAAAAAAAAGAGCAACCAAAATATCTGAGGCGAAGATACGCCAGAGAGAGAACTCAACCCATGAGCTACCAAAGAAAAGGACATATACAGAAAGGAAAGACACAAGGATGTGAGAACAAAACCTCAAGAAGCAGATAAAGAATAAAGGAAAAGATCAAAAGAGGTCAAAAAGAATAGAAGAGCTACAGTGAAAAGTAGAAAGGAGGAAAAACATTAGTTAGCAGTGTCCATATTGGAAGGAGAGACACTCAGAAGATAAGCGTGGAGTTTTTGCGAATCATCATAAGATCTGGTACGGCCATTATGCATGATCTTGCAGAAACAAGGATGCAGGATTCCATATTGAATGTTCAGTTGTCGCATTAAAGGTCGAAGATTGAAGAATTCTTTGTGCCGAGCATTCGTAGCCGATGAAAGATCCTGTGAGATAAAAATGTTATGACCAGACCACTGGAGACGTCGCTTGATCCTGGCGGCCTTCAGGACAGACATTAACTCTGTGAATTCAAGGAACAGCAGAACGATGCCACGTGGTTTGGAGGAATTGGAATTAATGCGGCCAAGACGAAGGCCCTTTGGATATTAAGAGGATGCGACGCTGGTTGAAGATCCAAGAGTTCCTGAAGAAATTTCCGTATAAAGGACACCATGTCGGAACCCTCTAAATTTTCCGGAACACCATAAACGCGCAGATTGTTCCTACGGTTACGGTTTTCCAAATCCTCGGTGTGAAGTTTGAGCTTGTGGATCTCTTGTTCCAATAATGGAATTTTAGTTGAGACATCTTGAATATCGCTCACACGCTGTTCCAGATTCAAAACCTTGCCCTCCATGACAGCCCAGCGCTCTTCAATTTGCTGAAGTTTTGCATTAGTAGCGGACATAAAAGGTTGAAGACCACGTACCTCTTCAAGAATGGAATCCAAAACAGGATTAGAAGAAGACGCAATGGGGGAAGGCCGGTCATTCTTAGGCCTCTTAGGTTATTTGCCATGGTAATGGAAACCTGTCAAAATGCCCAACACAGGCACGTAGGAAGCAGGTGGGCACTAACAGAGAACAGCAGGATCCAATGTAACTGTAAGGACCGACCTGGCTTAGAGATGCTTAGGTAGTAAGAGGGGCATACAAAGCGTGGTTAAAATAAGGCGACAAAAAGGAGCAGCCAAAAACCGCACTATCTTTGAGTGCTGATACCCTCACTGGATTGAGAATAGCAAAAAGAAAAGCAACAATACTGTGTTAAAAACCACAGCACATAAAAAGAGCATCTGTTAAAGCCAGCACAGGTATAAGGTGATATATCGTAAAGGCAATGTCACTTTAAAGATCTTAGCGCCAGAAGAAGCAAGTAGAGGCAAAATGAAGACCAAACCTAGCAAGTCTTAAAATGGCAGCCGTGATTTCCTCACATAGTAAAAGGAAAACAGTTCCAATATGTAAGCAGGAAGCAAGAAACCATGGGAGACAAGGGATGTGGACACAAGCAAAAATAAGATCAAGTAAGTTATTCCAAAAACATGTACATGGGGATAATCCGAAAAAAGCAGAGCACTTCACAGTCAGAAATCCTAAAATGGCGGCCATATTTCCTCAGAGAAACTGCGTTGACAGCAGAAATCGAGAGGCACAATGCATTTGGCACAGGAAAACTGTTAAAGTCTGTTTAAAAAGATAGTACATGCCAAAGTATTCCTCCGAAGGTACCAGCATTAGGCAAGGTAAAACGAAGCTTTAGGGCAGATGCAGGAAGAGAGCAACAGGATCGGCAAACAAAATGGCGGCCGTCCGAGTTGTGGGGATATTACAAATTACCGGGACCAATATCTGCCGTTCCACCGTCAGGAGACACTGCACGGTTGCCTCTTCATGCTCTGCCCACCTTCCGACGTCACTGCAGCCCATAAAAGCCGTTCAAAAAACGGCAGGAAAGGTCCTCGCGGCATCCGCGTTTCCGTCCTGAGCGGAGCTCACGGGACATCCGTCCTCTCCAGATGGCGTGCAAGCCACGCCCCCCCCCCCCTCTTCCTATGTTCTAAAGTGTAAAAATATTCCTAAGTCCCATTTTCCACACTTTCTCCTTCACTTCTTTGGAGTTGTCATACCAGTGCCCTCACGTGGTACCTGCTAGGTATCAGTTTGGTGCTTCTGCCCCTGACCATGAGTGATATAATTACCAATTGGCCCATCTGGTTAGAAGATTGTGCTGCGTTACTATTGGCAAGTACTATAATGTGTTCTGTTGGGTCAAATAATTGCTTAGTGTCTAGGGTAATAATCACAAATTACTCAATTAAGCATTGTTAATAGTCCTGATTAGTCAGGACACACCACACAAGAGAACTTAGTTGATATAATAGAATTTTTTATATCCATTTATTCATGGATCATATGGCTGTTGTTCAGTTATATCATAGGACAAAAAATATAAAAGCCGAAAAATACGATATATAGTGTGGTGGTGCAACATAGATATTTACATCAAATAACTGATGCACAAATACAACAAATTATTTGGACTTAACAATGATTAAAAAGGTGTATTGACTCTGGATGTGATGTTGCTAAGCGTCGATGTTTTGACCCAGGATGTATGTGTCAATTAGAAAACATCACAGGGGTCTTCTTCAGGACTATTGAGTGTCCTACCAACAGCCTGTATGGGTAGAAAAACGATTACACATCAGTGTGTTGTCGATTGGTGGGGGTATTTGAATAAAACTTATTTAGGCAGCCAATGAAGGCGACTCACCAGTACAGGAATTGAAATTATTATTGACTCATCATAGTTCCGCAGAAATCATAGTAGACATGCGTCATTCATTCATGTCCTAGTCTCGAATGGAAAGATTAACTTGTCCAGTTACTTGAAATCTAAAAAATTAAATAAATGAAGTCTGATTAAAAAGGACATAGAATTGTATGAGTATTCCCTCAGGAGGTCAGGTCTTATCTGTTCGGCCCGCTTCCAACCTTAATGAGAGAGGAACAAGCTAGAACTACGCAGTTGCTCACATATTGCACAGGTTATGATGGTGGGATTGATTGACTCACCATTTCAAAATGTAGGCAACGATAAAATAACGTTGCAGTAGATGGATCATTCAGTCCTTAATGACTTAATCAATTGGTCTGGTACTAGTTCTGTTATTGGCACCTGTTAATCTGGTCTGTGTTTGCTGTCGCTGCCTTTTCTTTTATTTTCCTAACTAATACTTTCGCAGGCTTGTCTTTTCTTACCCCATGTTATTGCCCATTTTTTGCTCACCTCCAAAACCCCCCACCACATTATCATCCTTCTTTATTGCTTTATGTAGTAAAGCATAAAACTTGCCCCAAATCTCAGCTCGTCTCACTGAGATCTCATCTAAGAAAGTAACTCTTGGCTCCTATTGGTTTGTGGTTTAGTCTATTGCTGGAGCTCGTTGAGCGTTCAGCCCCTCAAGCATTAAAAGGTTTGCCCTGTAATAGTGCCCACTTGTGACTGTCTTGATGATGTCGGGTGGGGGTCCCAGTTGACTTTTTGGTTGTTCCTAACCCTGGGTCTGAGCCAAAGCTATTTTTTCAGGCGCCACTAAAACACAAGACAGGAACTTAGTTTTCAACAAACTTGGTGAAAGAAATTCCTAACCTTTCATCAAGCTTAATAAAAATGCTCACCAGGCTCTTATGCCACCTGCTGTGCAGCCTAGACCACCACAGAAAAGACATAATGAACAATTAGGCAAGCATATTGCCCTGATGTTTGCTTTCTGAAATGCATATGTAAAATACCACCAACTCCTCGCCTGCGTTAGAATGTGAAGGATCTGCAATCAAACTTGCTTGCTGCCTTTAACAAAGTAGCGCCGACTGACACAACTAACACAACAATATGTATCAAGTCAAGGTATGCCGTGTCACCTCCCACTTCTCTACAATGGAACCTACATTAAACAAAACTCATGACCACATTACTGCGTGTCCCATGCCCTTCCCCTTTAGGTTGACCACCTAAGGGCATAACCACTAGGCCGCATCTAACTTTTGAAGGACGAGAGCACTTATAAAGAACCGTTGGCATGTTACTCGAACTCTTTAAGTACTGAACATCAGCGTTTCGTGATATTCCATGCTAAAGGAAGTCAGCTCAATGGTATTGTGCTTAACCAAATCATTTTTAAAAAAAAGCATTGGCATAACTTTTATGTATGCAATACCGAACTTCAAGGCAAAGCTAAAGGAGGTCAGCAACAACCATAGACATTATAAATAGTGAAAGTATGTTTTCAAGAAAGGCTTGGTATGTTACTGGCTTAATACTGAATTTCCTGGCAATCTCAAAGAAAAAGTCACCCACAAACGTAATTATCATACCTGATTAACAAGAGTTTTAAAGGAGGACATAAGCCTGTTATATAATACCGGAATTCCTTGTAATCCCAAACCGTAACGAAAGTCAGTAATAATGAAGCAGCTTTTAAAGAAAGCAGTTAAAACAAAACATTGCCATGTTACTGAGACTACTAAATGCATAATACTGTAAATTCGATGGTGACGTCAAGGCCAGCCAAGGTCAGGAACAAAAAACAAATCGCATCCTTAATGAAATTGGTTTTAGAGAAAACAATTAAAATAAAACACTTGTATATTACTGCAGATATTTACAAACACAATACAGGAATTCATGGCATTGTCAAGTCTAAAAGCAAGTCATCCACAACAAAAATTATGCATGATGACATTGGAATGTTACTGAGAATTTAAAATCTACACTACTTTTATTCCATGGGAATGTCAAAGGGTAACTTAGGTCCGTAACCATCGTGCATAATGGTGCGGCTGTTTACCCAAGTAACATGCATGTATTCCCCCTCTAACTGTGACAACTCTCCCTCTAAAGTGGTGAGCCTAACGTGCCTCCCTCGTCTGTCCCTTATCTCCCCTCTGATGATGACACCTCTGATCGTGGCCTAATATGCCTCCCACAAAACTACGGAGCTCCTCACTGAGTTTTTGTTTTCCTCAAAGTAGTATTAGGATGCCTTATCTAGACGTTTAACTTCCTGTTTATTAGCAAAGCATCATGTTTCCATTGTCCATGATACTTTGGGGTTTGGGGCCTTGGTTGCTAGTGTTACCAGTAAAGGGGAATGATCACTGAGACCTCTAGCTAGATATTTTACTTCTCCAAATTTAAAGAGTGAATCACCTGTGGTGAAAAGATAGTTGAGCCGGGAATGCATATTTTGCACCCCAGAGTCGAAAGAGTACCCCCTCACCTCTGGGTGGTGGGTTCTCCGTATGTCACATAATCCCATTGACTACATGAAGCTCACCAGCTTCCCTCCAGTGGCTTCCCCCTCGGCCCTGGGGCTCATTCTGTTCTTTGTTGTGTTGAGTGCAAGTTTGAAATCTCTGACCAACAGCACCAATGCTGGTGGGACCTCCATGAGGATAGCCCCCGCTTTCCGCAGCACTACTTTCTGAAGTTTCACGTGTGTGAACGTTTACTAACATTACTTTCTCGCCCTCATGCTCTCCCAGAATTGCGGTATGTTTTCCTTGCGGATCTGTCCATGTTTGCTGTGTAAGAAATGGGAGTGTTTTCCTCAGTAGGCTCACCACCCCCGCAAGCCTGATGTGATTTGTTTATATCCAGCCAGTTTGTACTGCCCTGTCCCTATACTACAAATGTCTCTCCTGCAGGTACACAATTTCAGGTTTAGTTCTATTAATGGCCCTTAGCACCAAAGTCCTCTTTACTTTATTGCTCAGGCCGGTAGCATTCTGTTGTACCCTGTAAATGGAGACACTAGAAACCAAGTTGTATGTTTCATGTCTTCTTTATTGGTTCCATTTCAGGGTAGTAGTAATCATAGTTCGGCCAGCTCTAGTCAGGTACTAGCCATGTACCAGCTCCTACATCTCCCACACCAGCCCCACCAGGAGCAGCCTGCCTTGCTGCTCAGCCCATCTCCAACTGTCCCCACTTATCCACACAGGCACCCAGGCATTCCACGCATTACAGTCGCACCCACATTCCGTTACCATCTCTCACTCTGGCTGAGCAGCTAGGAGGACCCAGGCTGATTACATATAAATGTAATACTCAGGATAAAACATTATCCCTTTCCTTTTAAAATGAAAACAAAAATTACAATTGTAAAGAAGAAAACTATACATAAGAAAGAGGTAATGTTCGTAACTCAAAGATGCGACTCAAATCTAAACATCACTAGAGAGTGAACGAAACAAAACAAACTAAAAAAAATGGGCAAAATACAACATCAAAATATATGGGCAAAACTATCCCACATCCGCCCTCATAAAAATGATTAAATCACAAACAATGTTAAAACGCAGAGAAGCCCAACTAATAGCAACGTCACCAGTAGAAACACTGCGTACGTTTAGGAAGGACTAATATTGACAAGCAATAATGAATACCATGCAAGCAATAATCCCATCCTTCCCAAAAAAACTTTAAAAAAAGAAAAAGAGTGAAAGGTGGACACACCCCACGACTAACACACAAGGCCAGAAACAGACAAGATGGGTGAAACCAACACCAAAAACACATGTGTACCACAAAATGGACCACATAGAGGGTAGACACAGTGAGGCGCAGGGCGACTTGGCGACTTACACCCTACAACAACTGAAGCGCAGGGCGACTTACACAGGACAGCATGAGATGTGCAGGGTGACTTACACAAAAAACTGCAACATGTGATGCGCGGGGAGACTTACACACATACACACAGACTTGACGTGCAGCACAAGGCGACTTACCAACACATCAGGACAAAAGTAAAGACCAAACATGCAGCACAAGACGACTTACACACAGTGATCACGACACAAAACCACATATGTATCGTAACCACACACATAGAGGTGGTAAACCACCCACCAAGACCAGAACCACCCTCATGTCAGGGATAACCTGTGATGTTCACCCACCAGGAGACAAGAACGTCCCAACCAATTCAACAGCGTAAAACTGTGGCATCACGAAATATGAAACTTTTGAAATTACAAATACAATTTCATCTATTGTAGAACACTAGTGACCTATGCCCCACGCCGGTGAACGATCTCTCACCCGAGTTGTGCCAGGAAACACACACCCTTGCATAAGGGAACTAAAGAAAGAACATGCATACAAATAATAATGCACATGGAGCAAAACATGACAGACATAGTGACTATAACACTTAATGACAAAACTGTACCATGTTACTTAGTTTTTACATATAAATCCTCAATATGTTGAGTGTAAGTACACAAGCAACATCACATTTTATAGATCTAATACAGTTGAAATAAATATTCCTTGCAATATGACACCAAAAAAACAGGCATGAATCTTTCCGACTTGCAGCAATATGCCCCCATAAATACAGTCTGAACAATGTAGCACATCCACGGAGGAGAGCTCGTGGATATACACCATGCTTCCAACAACTAGTCATTATCGTAACAAGTCTGTGTTCATAAGTATGGTTGATGACATGCACCCGAAGCAATCCCAAAAAAAAAACATGTGACAGTGAGAAACTACTGGCATCCAGCAACACACTTTGAGACAAGGAACCTATACTTCCAATGTAAAGATGACCTCAAAAAGAGTAAAGCAGAGGAATCCACCAAAAGGACTCGCATACAATTCCTCAACTTTCTGTACTGAAACGAGCACCGCATTGTCCCCGGTCTCCGTCTGGCCTTGTTGAAACTTTATTGGGACAAACCGAAACAGCGTGGTTGGCAGAGAGATGGAAAAACACCTTAGGTGAATTGAGTGCCAAAGCCAACCACAAGATGGATGCATGCTTTGGAGGTCGCTGCAGAGTGGCTCACGGTGCGTGAATGCACCAAAACGTGAAAGACATACCATGCCGCTATTACGTCATCAGACGTCACAACTGGAGGAGGATGAGAGAGGACGTCACCTGAAGAAACAATGCGCGGCTGCCACGGTGAAGGTAGGCGAGCTCGCGCGTTCCATTTTAAATCCTCAGTTGCAGTTCAACTGTCATTGCCACCACGGATGTTATAACTCAGCAAAAACCTCAAAATAGTTGAAAAATGCGCATGAACTGGGTCGTGTCACCATTCACATAAATATATGCACAAGAGATCCACATGCCCCCTGCATATCACGTGAAATATGTGAGAATCAGCACAAGTCTCACCTTGATGAACACAAAATAGGCATGTGGGCATTCACTCCAGTATCCAGCAGCACAGCACGTAGCATCTAGGAATGCAGTGTCTCACCATACAGTTAAGCAGTCGTGCGCAGCAGGAGCACAGTTGACAGGAACCTCCACCGCTGATCATAAAATGCAGACCAAAGCAATACTCACGCCCCAAGCTCATAAAAGTAGAATTTGAACTGCACAAACACCAGATGTGTAAATCCATTTGGTTGTAGAGTTGAACAGGGTCTGTAGTATTTCATAGAAGTAGAGAAGTAAATAGATCCCCAGGCACATTACTTCTACAGCATTCAATAAGCATATTTGTAGTTTCTATTTGCCAACAAAACGCCAATCTTTGCAGAACCACATTGCTCCTGTGTTTCACCTGTGAATTAGTTTCACTGAGTTAGTCCATAACTCACAACTGTGCACCCACAATTCCTTTACACTGTAGAAACATCCATACGGATACAAAAGGAAGTGGTGGTATGAAACTTAGTCCAGGCATACCCTAACAGACAGACCATACCTATGGTCAAATCCATGGAGCAAGTTTAGGCTGGCCACACGGTGGTAGGGGGCGTCCGATGACATGGGCACTGGTGGGGCTGGCTTACCTGAAACTCCAGACTGCTTCATGTACTTGTGTTCAAGTAAGAATATTTACAGGAAGCTAGGTGGTAGGTTCCAAATTGTACCTTTATTCAAATTCTAGTTACAGAAGCTTAAAGCGCAGCCAAGATGATAGCTAGGCAGGAATGTATGCCCCACCAGGAGCAGCCTCCTGACACCAATTGACCAAGATCATGCACCCAACATTCTATGTAGTCATAACATTCCATTCACAACCAGGCTGAACAACAGGAAAGAGCTATGATGAGTGAATCAAATCCGCCATATAACACACAGTGGACCAGCACGGTAAGCATGGCAGGACACAACATACAAAACATAGGAAAAAATGTACGTACGTGATAAGCAATAAATGAAAGTAAACTACAGAATGGTACATAGAATGCAAGAAACGTACCGGGATACACTCACCCGTCAAGCAAAACATTAAATGGGATACACTCACCCACAGGCAAAGTACCGAGATACACTCACCAATCAAGCAACATACCGGGATACACTCACCCGTCAAGTAAAAACAAAAAAGGTGGGAAACACTCACCTGAAAGTAAAACATACGGGAAACACTCACCAGTAAACAGTAAGTACAGGGATACACTCACCCATTCAGAATGAAGGCCTAATAAAAAAACTTATAAAGGGATACACTCACCCAAAAGCAAAAGAAGTACTCTGAAATACAAGAGTTACACTGTGTGCTTGGCAGAACAAATAAAATAACAGGCATGCACAATAAGTATAATGCACAGCGAAAAGCGCATAACATAATCATTACAGATAAAAGAGAAATTCATTTCACCAATACTCGACGTAAGTACCAGCGTGACTACTAAGGAAGGAAATACATGTTAAAATTAAATAGTGCACAGTTCCAGAAGATGGCGGACTAAGTACAGTTTAAAGTAAATTGGCATCAATAATATTAAAACTTACACATTCAAAGAATAGGAAAACACTTTGCAACAGAATTTGGAATATGACTAAATCTAACTGTTTCAAACAGACACTCGAAGCTGAATACAGCGGCACAAGAAATGAAGGGAAGTAAACCCACAGCAACGGAGTGAAGATAAAGAACAGCATGACTGCCAACTAATGTCCAAACGTGATAGAACCTCTCATTTGTGAAAAAAACAATAAACTAAAACAAGTAAGGTAGTCACCGTGGTCTGCGGTGATAGTATCCTTTTAACAAGAGGCAAGACGCTATTAGTGAATAAAGTTGCTGAGATGACGTTGGGAGTCCTCACACATAGGAATTGTTCTAAACGTTCAGCTAATTTATGCTCCAAAATGTAGAGACAGTCAACATTAAAATGGCGGCCTGTAATTGACAGCACTCAGAGTGGTCTTGGCACGTAGTGGCAGCAAAGCGTGCATTGAGCAGTACCAGCAATGTCACAGAGGGAACCACGAGATGTAAGCATGTCCAGAAGACGAAGGTGAATGCACGCTGGAGCTCGAGCCACATCTTTGTTTTTTGAATATTGAAAGTAACAGTTGGCAAGGTATGAGCAACAGATCTCAGCGTACCCACACGTAAAAATAAGTTGTACTTGACTTTATCTAGGACAGAAATAAGGTACACAATACATCCAAACACCACCAGAAAAATGCACGTAACTCTGCCAAAGATGCGCAAGTTAACTGTGAAAACACAAACTCCTTTGTACAGCCAATATCCAAAGATGAAGTGTTGATGCCATGACAGAACTGCCGGACAAGCTCACAAAGGCAGAGTTCAATGGGCGCATAAACAGCATGTTTAGTTCTGTTAAAACATAAATCACACTCACCCATCAACGATGTACAGCATATACTGGGTAGGCATCAGGGAGGTGTTTAAATATTCACCTTAAACTGGTTAAGTTAACTTCATGGAGGAACGTGAAATGCCCAGGGCAGGATGTCGAGAATGCACAATTTAATTCCCCAGAATGGCACACAGGATGCCTACACTGTGCAAGCTTAAGTGAAGAGAAAAACTGGCACGCCCAAGTTGAGGGTGACCAGGGTCTTTTTTCACTGGTGGGGCTGGGGCGGACAAGTTCTTAAGTAGTTACGAGTATAGGAGGGGGCGCTAGAGGGCGCACAAGCAGTATGGCCGCCTGTTGAGGAGGCTCCTGCTGCCAGAAAATTAAATCCGGCATTTATCCTAGAACAACTGCATGTACTTGGCAAACAAAGATAGCGAGCTGCAGCCAATATCAGTTTCCAGACTCGGTGTGATTTTGGTGAGGATCGGAATCTCCCTGCCAGAGAAAACACGACTTCAGCCCCCACCGGACCGGAGCCGCCGCATGCCATCAGCGGGAGCAGGAGGCAGGAAACAGCGCGGCTTCGCACGAGGTGTGCAGTCCCAGATTACCGGAAAAGGGTGATGCTGCAACGCACAGCGAAACACTCAGAGCCCTACCTGCTGCCGCAGTGTTGATCGAGTGAGAACCTGGTACGATCGAGGACTAACTGACTTGCGCTCGTACACTGCGAGTGGCAACCCCCGTCCTCTATAGAGAACTGCTGAACCACTGGCGAAAGGCACATCGAAAGGCGGATGGTGCGGAGCTGAGACCCCCTGGCGACTTTTATTTTCCCGGCGCCCGGATTGGAAAGTCCGGTTCTGCGAGACATCCCGGAGGGGGTAAACAATGACGGCAACCCCCAATGCGAGGCTTACCAGACGGGCTGCAGAGGCTGTCGTTGGCGCTTGTTGAGGCGGGACACACGGGGGCCCTCCACGTGTGCTGAAAGCCCGGAGTAAAGAGCGGGTAACCTCATGGCGCAACCTGAGGGCGCACAACTCGGAGCCTAAGCCCTCGCTGAACTGCATTGAGGCGTGTGCACGGCTTCATCCTTGAGTAATACCTGGAAGTGCTGTCCGAAAGCAGAACTCCCCGCAGTGCTGACCCGCTGAGTCACCGGCGTATTGAGCTGTACCGGGTACGAATTTACAGACTGCAGACGGCTGGGAATGACCGCGAGGCATAGCTTGGCACATACATGCATAGTCCATCCGCTAGATTATGGAATCCTGGAGGTGAGGCCTGGGAAGGGAGCTGCATAGACGAACTGCCTTTTTACGCCTACAGTAAGACTATTCCCTAGGCTTTTACGAGGACACGTTGGCTCCTCGCGCCGGAGGCCCATGGTCTCCCCACTGAATAAGTGCCTGTGACCAGACGTAACCCTGCCTAGTGTTTATAGCAGTACTGTTAGGTAACGGGATTGACGTAATTTGAGCCTGCTCCACGGTGCAAGTGAGTGGTGTAACCAGGTCGAGCTTGATACGGCTCCACAGAAGCGCTGTAGCAGCAAGGAGGTGCGCTATTATAGAAGGGAGATAATACAGCAGAACAACGGCGATACGCATAATGGGTAAGCCGGACACCCGACAGCCTAAGATCAACTTCGATGCAGCATGAAGGGGCCCCAAAACCAATGCTATGGAGGCCACCTCTGGTGTGTCGGGACAGAGACGGATGGCGAGACCTCCACGGAAGATGGACAGAATGTCCTTTAGAATGGACGCCATAGTGCATAAGGTGGACCAACATGAGGAGCGGCTGAAAGAGGCCGAAAGACAAATATCTGACTCCGATGATATCACCGCCGCTCACACTGCACAATTAGCGAAAATGGACAAAGTGCTGCGGGTGATAGCAGCCAAGAATGAGGATTTGGAGGCCCGCAGCAGACGCAATAACATACGCGTAGTGGGCGTACCGGAATCCACCAACACAGGGATGATGGAAGATTACATAGAAAAATTACTACTAGCATCTATAGGATCTGACGCGTTTTCCAGGCAATTCAGAGTGGAGAGAGCCCACCGGTCATTGGGACCGCGCCCTACGCCGGGGAACCCACCGAGACCCATTATAGCTCGCTTATTGAATTATCGGGACATTGCATTACGTACGGCATGCACGAAACAGAAACTTCAATTTGATGGTATCACCTTTTCGATCTTTCCCGATTTCACGCCGGTTGTACAGGAAGAACGGCGTAAATTCATTACAGTCAAGCAGAAATTACACGCCGCACAGATAGACTACACGCTGCTATATCCCGCGCAACTGCGCGTGACCCACCAGGGAAAACAACGATTCTACACCAATCCACAGCAAGTGGATAACTTTCTGCGGACGCTGGACCGCTCAAGGCGAGGGACAAACGGCGCTGACCCACTGCAAGATGGAGGCATGCAGGAACCTGATGAGGAGGTATGAGGTTGGACACGCTGAGTTTCGTTGTGGCTGATCCATCCTATTCAAAACTATATGACAAACTACAATGGTCATATATCAACAAAAAGAGAGGTAGGGAGTATTCAGTAACACTCTTATTCCCCGGTTATATTCAATAAGCAAAAAAAGAGTGTTTTGTGGTATCAATGAGATCACACGAAGGAGCAATGGGAAGGGGGAGACGGCCTAACTCAGGACGTTTAAGAAGGCCCTCACTCACCACCGGTGATGACATGCTTCATCATCGGGCCTCTTTAGTGTGCTTCAACGCCAGGTCTACTGCATAGCGGGATTTGTGAGTACAGGGCGTGCGGTGAGAAATAAACAATTAGTAGTGATTTAAAAATGTCGGATGCAAAAAAATAACAACCAAAATGAGCAGACATTTCCTCGAACAAAATCACACCACCGATGACATGCAGTGGACTGTGATTGAACAGCTGCACACTGGCAACAATATCAGCAACCGTCTCTTTGAGAAAGAGCAGAGGTGGGTCTATAGACTGGGGACCCATCTTATCGGACTAAATGACGATATTCCTTGGAATTCGGTGATTAAGTAGATAATTTTTGGTATTCACAGGCAGGGCCTCTGTTATGACACCTTTGATTTCTCAGATCTCTGCATCATTACAGACGACTCGTTGTCCGTTAGATTGAGCTCTCTGAATTAATAAAGTTATCATTCTCCGAAAGGCACGCAAAACTGTTACCGCGGTAATGGACTGAACCTCCGTTCGTGACATCAGAACATGTGACCAACCACGTCACTATGACATAACAGCCTCTGATTGGTTCCTACCCCGGACACCGCCCCTCCACTAAGGCGGGCCCCGCCCCCCGGAAGCAATCGATGCCTCGCAGCCAAACACACATAAGCTGTTTACCAGACCCCGTTCTTGATCTTCGGGGTTCAGTCTGAGGGTAATGCAGGTATACTAAGGGTGCAGAGCGTCGAGGGCGTAAGTAATCCAGCAGATTATGATGAACACGAGTTTGGCGGCATATCACAGAGCTAAGTACCGCTACTCTAACTTCTCTGATGCATTGTATGCTTTTTCCTTTTACTAAGGGTGTGCCAATTACGCTACCACCCCCCTCCTGTGACCCATGGTGTACCCCTGTTACACCACAAAAGTGAGACATTTTTAATTTACCTTTGTAGCGATCGTTTGACTTTTCTAGCATATTGATCGCTTTTAGGAAGACTCTCTTACATTTTTAATCAATACCCATTACCACCAATTCTTTCACTTCTAGCACGCTGCACTCCCCAGTGGATAGTGCATATTAACCCAGGGACAGAGGTGGTGATAAACATATCGTTATGGCGCCACACACTGTCTTTTCACAACGATCGGAGCACCATATATCTACAATTGTGATTAAGAACATTCATTAACTGTTTGTCTTGTCCTTTATGTACATCTATGTTTTTTCTTCTTTACAGGTGCAGAAACCTTAATGCAGGAAGCCTCCTAAACCAGGAGTTATTAGGAAAACAGTTTTTCTTCCTAATTTTTTTTGCACTTTTATCACCTTTTCCTTTTCACTTTCACGTCCCTAGGTAAGGGTGGGCCTTAGCGTGCCCATACCACCAGGATTTAGTACACCTATAGAGTCCTGATGAATGCCTGGTAACTGTACACCGTTTCAGAGGCAGAAACATGTTGACTGACAATTAAGGAAATAACCACACAATTAACTGTGGACTGCTTTCCTACACACTCATTTTAATAATATGTCCTAAGTGATCACATAATAAATAATTTTTTGATACACTAAAGACATTTTTAAATCACTACTAATTGTTTTTTTCTCACCGCACGCCCTGTACTCACAAATCTCGCTCCGCAGTAGATCTGGCGTTGAAGCACACTAAAGAGGCACTCGGCCTCTTTCGTGGGGCCCGATGATGAAGCATGTCATCACCAGGTGGTGAGTGAGGGCCTTCTTAAACGTCCTGAGTTAGGCCGTCTCCCCTTCCCATTGCTCCTTCGTGTGATCTCATTGATACCACAAAACACTCTTTTTTTGCTTATTAAAACTACAATGGTCATCATAGGGAGAACATTCCCAAGAGATGCAATGCCAGATCTATGCAAGTTCTTCGATCACAGATGCTTTTTCCGGCACCACTACACCCGCCTCTACTAAAGCCCACAGATGTCCCAGGTAATTTGGGCTTGGAGTGGCTGTGTGACTCACTAGAATTGACACCCAGCGGGTATTCCCCAAGGACTTACAACGTCATGTGGGTGTTAATGTTGTTCATGTTGGAACTTGGGGGGTGGGTGGGAGGGATACGCTGGCAAGTTGGGGATGCTTCAGTGGGTGGGGGTGGGGGGCAGGGTACTGGCGATAGGTGGCTCCACCAGAAGGGGGGGGTTATTAGTGCTGCTCTAATGGGTGCGCTTGGACTATTACAAACCGAGAGGAGGCGGGGTTAAAGAGCAGACACAGACGAGATTGGAGGTATGATTAAAATGCAATGCACACTTCAGAACGGTGACTACCATCACATAGGACATATTGTGGCTATGGTTATGGGTAAAAGCAAACATACTAAATGTCACAGATGAGAAACGGTATAGGATGTGATACCCCGTTAACGGTAATATCGTGGAATGTGCGGGGCCTGAATGATGCGCGGAAGGATAGGAATGTATTGACGTATTTGGATAGACACCAAGCGCATATCGCGCTGTTGCAAGAAACACACCTGAGCCCACATGCACACAACACATATGCTGCTAAATGGGCGGGGACACGGATATTCTCCTCTTATTCCTCGTACGCCACGGGTACTGCAGTGTTGATCAAAAAAACAGTGACCTTTGGCTCAGCTATAGACTCTGATGGCAGGTATGTTATTGTATGGGGAAGATGTGGTACCGACACTATCACAATTGTGAATTGCTACGCTCCCAATGTGGATACACCTGAATTCTTTACAGCAATATGCGGTAGAGTTCTGGAGGCGGGATCCATGCATGTGATATGGGGAGGGGATTTCAATGTTGCCATAGAACCTGGCAAAGATAGAACGGATAGATGTACACTATACCACAGGCGCTCCAGAGAGGCGCTAAGGGGCATCATGGAAGAAGCAGGACTAATAGACAGCTGGTGATATAAACATCCACATAAGAGAGAGGGCACACACTTCACTTCCCACAATGGCTCGTGGGCCAGATTACTGCCTGGTGTCGAGGGGACTTACTGCGGACATAACCACTGTCACACATCTAGCGAGAACATACTTTGATTACTGCCCTGTCCGTATGCAGGTGAAACTGCCCGGGCATGATAGACCGAGGCCGACCTGGAGGTTGCAACCCACAGCTCTCCTGGATGAGGTCTTCAAAACTGAACTTGGAGAGGAAATTGAGGACTTCTTCCCACGTAACAAAGATACAGCAAAAAGTGTAGAGATGATCTGGGAGGCCTTCAAGGTCACGGTGAGAGGATACTGCATGTCCAAATGTTTTGGGGGTACTAAGAGATATCCAAAAGACGGTACAAACCCTGGAGAGGGAGTTGAAAGACTTGGAGGCCCGTATGGTCCAGGAGGGTGGTGGTGAAGCGCAAAGAGAATTTAAGGAGAAACTTTCAAAATTTGAAGAGGAAGCGACAAGAGAGTCGAAATTCAGGGGACGACACTGGGTGGCGAGACGATACAATGAAGGTGAAAGGCCAGGCAAAATATTAGCAGCACTCGTCAGACACACACGATACACAAACAATATCTTAGAAATACAGGACTCAGGGGGTGGACACTGCCGCACCACTAAGGAGATCATGGGAGTGTTCCAGCAGCACTATGAACACATTTATACCATGCAGCAGACAGGTGACAGCCCAGTGGGAAACTTTATTCAGGACATAGCATTGTGCTGGCTCAGCGATGTGCACAGGACATTTCTGAGCGCGCCACTGGAATTAGACGAAATACGCGATGCCATTATGTCCTTACATAATGGAAAAGCCCCGGGGCTGGACGGACTGATAGCAGAATTCTATAAATGTTATATTGATATAATGGCCCCGGTCCTTCGCGAAGTGTTTGAGGAGTCCTTAGAGGTGAGTGAGCTCCCTAGTTCCATGCGAGAAGTAGTGATCACTTCGCTTCTAAAGCCTGGGAAGGACCCATTGGAGTGCGGATCATATCGTGCCTTGTCCCTTATCAACTGTGATGCTAAGATCTTAGCCAAAGTATTAGCAACTAGGCTTTCCCTACTTATGACCCGGATCATCCTCCCAGATCAGTCCGGATTTGTTCCGGGGAGAGCCACCACCCACAATCTCCACACGCTCTTCTCCCTGAACCAAACTGTGGCCCCAGATCTGCCACTAGTGGCCGTGTTCCTCGATGCCATGAAGGCATTCGATTCAGTAGAACGGTGCTACCTGTTTGCGATTCTTCGGGCCATGGGGTTCCTTAGGCACTTCATGGCCTGGATAGAGTTGCTATATACCCGCCCTACTGCCAGAATTCTGGTGAATGGTCACCTGTCGACGTCGATATCCATTACCAGTGGCACCCGACAGGGATGCCCATTGTCCCCCCTATCGCAATAGAACCATTGGCGTGCCGTATACGGCAACTTCACAGAGATAGCGCTTTCAATTGTCTCCAGCGCCAAATAGGGATTTCGCTATATGCGGATGATATCACGCTATACATTAAGGACCCTCAACAACACTTAAACCCCATTCTACGAGAATTCATAGTCTTTGGTGGGTTGTCAGGCATACACATTAATTGGACTAAGTCCCAACTCTTCCCACTCACGCCTACGGTAACATCCTTTCCACTTGACTATCCCCTCGAGTGGTGCGACTCGGACCTACGATATTTAGGGATCAGAGTTTCTCTGGATCGGGAGGAGACACTAAGACTCAATTATGGTACGGGCATTATGATGCTCATGGACGACATAACGAGATGGACTTCGCTGCCACTATCCATGGCGGGCAGAGCGTCCCTCATCAAAATGATGATCCTCCTGAGATTTCTTTACCTCTTTTCGAATTTCCCCTATTATCCAGGAAAATATTTCTTCAAAACGCTTAGGACGGAACTCATTCGGCTCTTGTGGGGAGGACGACAACCCCGGCTCCAATGGGCTATCGTAACACAGCCGTATATTAGGGGAGGGTTTGATATCCCAGATTTTGAAATGTACTATACTAGCGCACAAGCACATTATGCCTATCATTGGATGATACAAACTCCATTTATGCCACAGATAGCAACAGAGGACTGGGTGGCGCATCCTCTGCCACTAAAGAGACTCATACACGGTCCGCCCTCTGTGTTGGAAACACCGCCCACAACAGTATCATGTACAATGGATGCATGGAGGCGTATTGCAAAGATGCCGAATGTCCCTCTACTATACTCGGCCAACATGCCACTGGTGTATCATCCCGATATAATGCTGTTGCAAGAAGTGGGTTTCCGAAAGATGTGCATGAGGCACAAAGTGACTACGTGGGGTGACGTATTCCAGGATGGTCAGTTCCGATCCATGGAGCACTTTTTTGGCGATGAACAACCCACTTCACTGGAGGTATTTTACTGCATACGATTGCGTCAGGGCATGCGATCTGTAATGCCTGGCTTCCCCAGTGAGCCGGAAAATTTGCTCCCACTACATTCGATGCTAAGCTCCACTGATGGTAAGCACATGGTGTCTAATTTATATCGGACCATAAGGGCGATACATGTGGGTAGAGAAGGAACGGCCCGTGAGAAATGGAGTGTAGACATAGGCAGAAACCTCATGGATGCCCAATGGGCCTATTGCTGTGGACTGACTGCCAATATTTCAGCAAGCTGCCGACATAAAATAATACACTACAGATTCCTACAGAGGCTTTATTACACCCCAGTGAAAAAATACAGATTTAAACTATCAGACTCGGACAGGTGTGATAGATGCCGGGCAGAAGCCGCTGGATTTCTACACCTGGCATGGGAATGCCCGGCAGTACATGACTACTGGGTACAAGTACATACGGCACTGCAGGTCATGCTAGGAACTGAGATTGACCTTGAACCGCTAGTAATATTGCTGGGATACACATTGCAAATACCTAAACAGCATAGGAAATTGCTTGACGTTGCACTGCTGTTGGCTAAACGCAGTGGCATGTAGGTGGGGAAGAGGGAGAGCCCCGAAGTTCAAGGAATGGCTAACAAACATGCTATACTGTCAGGAGCAAACAGCCATATATGCTGATACGCTACCTAGTACGAATAGGCCCCGAGATATATGGGGCCCACTACAGGAATATGTTGGACATGCTGACGAATCTTCTGAAGATGGCACGGGGGAAGATACTGGAGTGGTACACGATGAATCCCATAGAGACACCCTGTAGATGCGTTAACGCTGATGATTTAAATATAGCTATAGGACCTCCAAGCAAAAAAAAGGGCCGGATACACCTTTCTGCCATACTTTGTAACACACTGAGATAAACTGCATGCTAGGAAGTAAAGATAACACCTGCATATGCCTAGCGAGGGGGATACCCATAACACCGTGCGGCTACATCACATTCTGCTAACTCGTACCATACATTCAAGCGGATAGTAAATGCTGTTTTCCACTGTCACTAAATACATGAGGGGGTTGATTTATGATTGCAACACTGAGCAATGATGATAGAAGTGTACATTAAAGACTGGACTGCTGTAATACTCTACGAACCTGTGGTAATGCTCTTGTCCCTGTTTGATTAAGAAAATGAAAAAGTTAGTTCTAACCAATTATTATACCATTACTATTCTTCGTGAAGTGAACACCATAAGCTTACGTACTTCTGATTCGCCACCGGACCCCCGGGATGTCGGCTAAAGGGCTGTGTTACCCCAGAGACAAATGTTTCAATAATTGCTGCCGGCCCCAGGGTTGTAGGCACATAGCTGTGTTATACAACAACAAAAGCCCATAGCAGGAGACCAAGGTTTAGCACATTAACTTCTTCTGTTTCATGAGTTTTTGCGGTGCAATCACTCTCCACATCCACTGCCAAGGATGTCTGTTATACAAAAGATTTACAAAAATTTGAGAGGTGCACTCAGTAATATGATTAACACGAAAAGTTCAAGAAATTTGAGGATCTTCAGTTCCTTCTTTATTGGTTTCTTTATTTCCTTCTTTATAAAATACAATGGCACAGCCAACGCGTTTCATTCCCTTTCGTGCCTTGGGAATTTCGTCAGGGCAAAAGAATTTGTTACAGTCTCAGTCCCACAGATCAAATGAAAAACAGCATGTTCCATATACGCGCAGATAGAACGTATTATCAATAGTCCAACCGTCCAATGCCTTCATATAAGCTGAATTCCCAGAGCAAGATCCAGTTACGTTCCTCTGTGTGATGGAGATTAATGGTGTTCACACGACAGATCGTGCGGTGATTTTCGCCCCCTAGGGGCGGCGGAAGGTCCTGTGCGCAAACAGGTGCTTCAATAGAGTATGTACTCGATATCGGGTGGCGTCTATTCCGATAGCCAAGAGCAGTATAAGGCACCGCCACAATACCTCTGATATGGTTTGCGGCACTGTCTTCTCCTCCGTCCGTGTTTGGGAAAGGTAGTCCTCAAACATCCGCCATTCCCAGCGTCATTCCTTCAGTCAGCCATGTGGCTCTGTACCCCCTACGCCACGGGGTGCAGCGATTCTCAGAACAGAGCTATTCTCCGTCGCTCCCCCATTGTGCTTTGCCTCCCCCTACGTCACGGGGGAGGAGTTGTTCATTGTTTCTTTGTAGCTTCTACGTGTGCAGCCACACACGGGGATACAGTGCAAACCAACCGTCTCCTGCGGCACTCTCTTCCCTTCTCCGCTCCGTGACGTAGGGGGTGCAGCCACACACTGTATCCCCGCCAGCAGCCCAAGGCGGTGTACGAGGCTGGAACAGTTCTAAATTCATGTTAAGGAATGTCATATTAATCACCATCTATGATGGAGATTTGATTACAGCAGGAAAGGGAGAGGGGTCTTGCAAGAGGCACGCTGATGTTGTAATGCAGGCAGCTTAGCATCGCAACATGCACTGTGATCATTCGTATAATATTTTTTTTAACACGCTTCCCGGGTACACGGTTTACATTTTAAATAAATAGGTAGCAGCTTTAATGCGGGGCAATACCGGTCTGCAGGTAGGGGGTCCTGCTTGTACGGAGACGGGCTGTGTCGGCACAAGGACCCCGCGGGCGCTGTCTGCCCGCGAAGCGTGCCATGTTTGAACAGAGCATGCGCAATGATGATGACACGGAATGATGGTGGGCATGGTACCACGTCATCGGCCGTAATGTGCGCATGCGTACGCATGCGCAAAACAGGGGGGGCACTGCCACACGGGGGGGAGGGGATTATGGATCACTGTTCTTTCTTTGCAAAAGTGTTTAACGCGACCAATTGTTTCGTTCTTCATTGTTCGTTGCAGCTTCTGTTAGATGGTTGATGTGCTTACACACAGCCGCTATTTTTTTTGCAAAAGTTGTTATTGCGAGCCATATTTTTAATAAAAGATGGAATTAATTTTGATAACATTTTATTTTCTTAATTTTGAAGAGTTTAATTTTTAATATATTCTTTATTTCGACCATTTTAATTATCTAAATTTTGGCAAAGTAAGTGACGTGGGAGGAGTTGTTCGTAGTACGTTGTATTTTCTGGGAGACGGTCGATGTGTTTACCCACGCCCGCCATTAGTTTCTACAAGTGGATTTACGCCAGCCTTTCTTATAAATTGATGCAACTAATTTTGAAAACATGCCATTTGCATGGTTTAAAGCAAGTTATTTTTCAAATATTGTTTTAATCCTTCTTTTGAATTATGTTAAGTTTGTAAGTAGAGTGGTGTTTTCGTTTGTGACTCGTTTTTAGGGCTGTTTATGTGGGTGAAAATGCGTTTTTTTAGTGCTTTGGGTCCTATTAAGTAGGGTTCCCGTATTCTAGGGTTCAGTGCCCGACACAGGTTCGTGCATATTGAGGTTGGTCAGGTTTTCATAGATTTTTGTGTTTTTTGGTCCAGATTTTGTCGAATTTTGGGACGTTTTTGATGTTTATTTTGGGGGGCGTGTGTTTGGGTGAAAATTCTTACCCTTTCTAGTGGATGGATTTTGTTGATAATTGTTGAGATTGTTGGTAATCGCTCCAACTAGTTTCCTTGTAATCTGGAAGATCATTCAAGCATTACAAGTGCTCAAAAAGCATTTCTTGTCGAAGGCGCGATTTGCGGTTTTGGGCGCTTGGAGAAATTGTTTTGGGGGTGTTCTATTTGCGATAGGAGGACGGGGCTTGGATGAGTGGTATGGACAGTGTTTTGGCTGGTGTGCCTAATTTTTGGGATTTTTAACTGGCACGGAAGGGTGTCTTTGTCAAATGTCGAATTTAGTAAAATGTTCGGTTAGAAATTTGTGCGTGTTTTGAGGGCGCTTTAGCAGTGTGTTCCATCTACTTCTTAGCTGATTTGGTGAGATAGGGTGAGAGTTGGGAGTGTTTATTTTTGCTGAAAAGTGTTTAAGAAAATTGAAGGAGGTTTGTATATTTTTGATATTTTGAGAAACGCAATTTGATGCCTTGTCTGTTTCCAATTTTAGCGTGTTTTCGGGACACGATTGGTGTGTGTTGCAGCTAGTTCTGTATTGGAGTATGCGAACTGGGCTGATAGTCCGGGATGTTGTTTGTTGGTAGTAATTGTTTTTATGAGAAATGGTGGCTGGAAGTTGTGTTTTGGCCTAGTGTTGAAGTGCATTTTGACGGGATTTGAGGCGTAGGCATGTTTTCATTGTTGTCAATGTTGACGGCTTGAATGTAGTGTGTTCCGGCTACTCGTGTGTGGAGTGACAGGGCTGGGGTCCTAATTGTGAATGTCTAGTTTTGATTAAAAGTCGTTTGAATAAATTTGATGCAGGGGAAGGGGTGTTGTGGGTCTAGTTTCTTAGTGCGTTTCCACTTGTTTTGTGGTCTTAGGCCGTTTAAAGTCTGATTTTGCGCTTTTTCAGGACGCGATTGTACTGTGTTTTACCTATTTCTTAATTCATTATGAGAGATGGGTTGAGGGTTGAGAAGTTTAACTTTGGATTGAAAGTGTTTAGAACAAAATCGAAGGAAGGGAAAGGTGTTTTTTGACCGTGTTTTTAGACTGGGCTCTGGTATGGTGTTTATGTCTCCGTTTTCGCGTTAAGGCCTCTGTTCCCGGGCTGTGTGCTAGGGTTCTGGGCTAGGCTGCAGGTTTTTTTTGGCTCAGGTCTAGGTTTCTGTGATTGTGACTGTTTTTACGGGGTTTAATGTGTCTTTTTTCCTGTTTTTTAGTGCTTTAGGGGCGATTAAGTAGTGTTCCCTGAGTCTAGGGCTCAGGGCCCTGTTCCGTTTCGTGCATATTGTTGTAGGGAAGGTTTGGAGGGATTTTTTAGTTTTTATGTCTAGATTTGCCTGTTTTACGGTCCTTTTTGGTTTTTGCAGGGGGGCGCGTTTTCAGGTCAAAAGTTGTACTTGTTCCAGTGGATGTATTTTGTGTTTTTTTGGTTTCATTGTTGGTAATCGCTGGAACTAGTGTCATGACAAGTTTGAAGAGTATCAGAGCAGTGTTAGTGTTGAAAATAGCAATGTTTGTGCGGGGTTACGATTTGCAATGTTATCCAGTGGGCGTTTTGGCGCACATGGAGAATTGTTTTGTGGCTCTTCCAGTTGCGCTAGGGGGACAGGGGTTGGGTGAGATATAGGTAATGTGTATTGTCTGGTGTGTCAGGTGTGGGTATTTCTTTGGATTTTTGTGTTGAAGTGAAGGGTGTGTTTGGCCAATTTAGATATTTCTATAATGGTGTGTTTTCTATTTTTCCGTGCTTTTAGGCCGTGATTTCAGGGTGTTTCAGCTAGTTATTTGGTAAGTCAAAAGGGTGCTCATACAGATGTGTTCCTGTTTATTAGTGTGTGTGTGTTCACCAGGGTTTGGCTGGTGTTCATTGTGAGCAGCTAGTAATTGCGCTCACCGAGGTTTTCTCCCCCCCCCCCAAGATATAAAAAGGAGCTTATACAGGCTGGTTCTCGTTTTTTTTATTGTACCTTGGCTAGGGTTCGGCTGCCGTTACTGGTGAGCAGTTAGTATATCTGCTAACCGTGGTTATTGTGTCTGTCCTAAGTCAAAAGGGACCTTCTACAGGCCTGTTCCAAGTTTTTACTGTGTGTTCATTAGTATTTCTCCTCACTGTAGTTCTTTGTACCCCCAAAATCAAAAATGGAGCTTATACAGGCCTTTTTTTTTAATTGTACTTTGGCTAGGGTTCGGCTAGCGTTACTGGTGACCAGATAGTATTTCTGCTCACTGTGGTTATTGTGTCCCTCCTAATTCAAAAGTGAGTTTTTGTTCCTGGTTTTTACTGTGAGTTCACTAGGTTTTGGCTGTTGTGTATTGTGAGCAGCTATTATTTCTGCTCACCGTCTTTTTATTAACCCTCTTAAGTCAAAAATGCAGCTTATACAGTACTGTTGTACATTTTTGTAGATTTGCTAGGGTTCGGCTGGCGTAACTGGTGAGCAGGTAATATTTTTGCTCACCGTGGTTATTGGCTCCCTCCTAAGTGTAAAGGGTGCTTATACAGGGCTGTTCTTGTTTTTTACTGTGTGTTCACTAGTGTTCGGCTGGCATTCATTGTGTTCTGCTTGTATTTCTCCTCATTGTTGTTTTTGTACCCTCCAAGTCAAAAAGGGAGCTTATACAGGCCTTTTCTGTGCTTTTATTGTATTTTAGCTAGGGTAGGGCAAGCGTTACTGGAGAGCAGGTAGTATTTGTGCTCACCGTGGTTAGTGTGTCCCTCCTAAATCAAAAGCGAGTTTTTACATGGCTGTTCCTGGTTTGCTTTTCTGTACACCCTAAGTCAAAATAGGAGCTTAAAAAGGTCCGTTCTATCTTTTAAGTGTGTGTCTACAAGAGTTTAGGTCGCGTTGATTGGGGAGCAGGTATTATTTCAGCTCACTGTGTTTTTTTTACCTAAGTGAAAAGGGAGCTTATACAGGTCTGTTCTAGCTTTTTACTGTGCGTGGACTAGTGTTTGGCTTGCGTTGATTTGGGGGCACTTACTATTTCTGCGCACCAAGCTTCCCCCCCCCCAAATGAAAACGGATCTTATACAGTCCTGTTCCTGGTTTTGAGTTTGTGTTCACTAGTGTTTGGCTGGTGTTCATTGTGAGCAGCTACTATTTCTGCTCACCATGTTTTTTGTGTGCGTTGACTAGGGATTGGCTTGAGTTGATGGGGGGCAGGTATTATTTCTGCTGGAAAGGGAGATCATACAGGCCTATTCTAGTTTGCTACTGTGCGTCGACTATGCTTTCATTGTGGTTTATGGTGAGCAGATAGTGTTTTGCTCCCTGTGGTTCTCCGTACCCCTTAAACTTAAATTGGAGCTTATACAGGCCTGTTGTATTTTGGGAGTGTGCGTTGATAGTTTTGCTGCACGTCCTTTGCAGCTCCTGAAACACTGTGACATATACTTTTTGCACTTACATTTCTTTGTAGTACTACATTGTTACCCCCCCCAGTGTGCTTGGCATTTATGATATTCTACGGTTTTTTGTTTTTTTGGGAACACCGCATTTTCATAGTTTTTTTCCACCTGTCATCGCAATCTGTTCCACATTGTGTTTGTTGTACTTTTGTACACTTCTTCAGCCGATTTTCCGCTTTCTGTAGAAGATCGTCTTACCTTTTCATGCAGTTTGGCTTCGTTTTATGTTTAATGTAGGACATTGGCTCTTCCATGCTCTACTCAGAGTTCTGAACACACCAGGACATTTGTGCACATGTACTTTACCCATTTACATTCACTCCCTACAACCTAAAAAATGTTGGTGTTACATAAAGTAACAGTTTTTGGTTGCTACTGTGTGTTACATTTTCCACATACTAGGTAGGACACAGATTAATCGACTGAGCCTTCACCACCCACGGACCTTCCAGCATTTTCTTGCCACCTCTTTTTCAAAGGCTTATGCAGTACTTTGTTATCTGTAATGACAGTTCTGTACTAGGGTTATCTCTGTTATACTTGTAATCTAATGAATATTCCTGCCTATTTGTATGGACCCCTTGCGTAATCTAAATTACTCTGTCAAGTTGTCTTCATTGCAGTTATTTTTCATCCAGTGACTATAACAGAGATACCCTTAGTACAGAACTTTACTGACTGCTAAGAAAGTACTCCATCAAATTTGTTGACTTAACCTCTTACTCGTCCAGTGTTTTCTCCTCACAGTCCAAATCTGTATAATTCTTCTGTCGTTGCCCTCTCAGTGCATGTTGGATCCACCACTTCATATTCAATATTAGACACCAACTTGTGCGTACCCACTCTGAAAATGCCTCCAATGGCCATTGTTCATGCAGACTTTTTCCTTGTTTTGCATTTTTATTGCATTTTTCGTGCAAATTGTATTTGCTAGACCTCATTCACCCTTCTCGTTAAAAACCAAGAAGGATGTGAAGCAACTTTATATGCTAGCTCTGCTTGCTATATTAATCCCAAAATTATTAAAGTACTTTATTTTCCCCTTTCTGCAATGTTCTTTAGTTGCAGTCTACTCGTGTTTGTGCGTTTCACAACAATTGAATGCACCATCTCCATGCATATTGCGTACAAAAAGACTTGACAATGAAGTCACAATATTTATTTTTAAATATTCTTTATTTCATTTTTTTAAAATAATTTCCACATGTACCAATTAAATTCATTTATTAGCATAATAAATATTAAATACATTTGACATCATACATCACAAATACAAACATTACAGTAAAGAATTGTTGAGAATGTATCAAAAGTCACAATTGTTTCAAACTGCAATTCCTACAGTAACATTTAAAAATCAAATTCTGTACTTCACACCAAAATTTGTGGGCCCACAAATACTTCTTACTATTTTTCAAAATTCTGTACTGCTCTCAGTTTAGTTTTAATTTGTGAACATGATGTCCACAAACACTGAAACAACAGTACATAACAGGCCAAAATAGTTTCAATGTTTCAGAATGGTCATTTAGTGACATCTTTCTTTAGTACTGATATATGTTACATATGTTAAAAATCACTTACACAGTAAGTATTTGTTTTGCATGTTTGGCTGTACATTAACATGGTCGCTGTCTCCTGATATTTTTTCAAGGGCCTACATTCTTTTGTTAGCATCAATGTATTGAGATGGAGACAATTGAATTATGAACACTTTAATATTCTTCGATGTATATGTTAGTAAATGAAACATGGAAACTTGGTAACTATAATAATACTAATATTTCACATTTGCTAAGCGCAAAATCACACGGAAGGGGCGCTGGGGGCCGTCTGTAAGATAAAGGAAGCTATTGCCCACAGTCACATGGTGCTGGCCTAATCTCCTGCAGTTGATCGATCTGTGATCCCCAGATTCCGGAGTCAGTCACCCTACGTGGTGCCACACCTCTTCCCTAACTGTACAGTGCAGCCCTGACATAGTACTGACTGATGACATTATATATGAAACTGATAAATCACTAAGACATTCAAGTGTACTTTTAAAAAATGTATGTAAACACTTAAGTTACGCATATTTTCATCACTTACATTTATCTGTATACCTAAATAATCTTTAATGCTTGTAAATAAATCCTTGTACTTTAATGTTAAGCAATCTATGCAAGTGTTGTCCTCTATATTGCCGGGCAATTAATGTTATTCTGCTTTTTGCGTAACTATTCAGATGTTGTATTCAGATTCAGTTGAGTTACATAGATATTTTCAACACTTTTAAAAAGTGGACAACTTTTTTAACCAGATAGATTTACATAGGATACATTTGTACTGTATGTCAATTGTTCTCTGTAAGTATCCATCTATCCCTAATACACTGATGCCGAAAGTGTAGAAGAGCCATGTAGAAATAGCATCGGAAACTGGTGCGAAGAAGCATGGCTTAATACAAAAATCAAATGCACTTTCACTTCCAAATGGCGTCTAGAGCTACTGGAGTCTACAGAGGTAGCCATGGCCGTTGCAAATGTGTTATGCAGTTTCTTACTGTTAGCTATCTCTCTCAATTTGCTTGCTCAACACGATTATTCCTTATGACTCGAGCATGAAAGTTAATCTAGTCAAGGGTACCTATTAATTATAAAAAAAAAATATTCTTCTTTTTATGATCCACCTTTTATAATATACACGCATCTTGATTGAAATTTGAAACTATTCTTTCTCTGACAAATACTGGCCTTCATTGAATCTAAGTACCCAATTATTAAAGTTGTCGTTTAATATAAATCCTTTACTTTCGCAATGTGTTAAGAGCACACATCTGTAGCATTGCTTCTGTATTAGTGGATATCTGTGTAATTATACTGTAATCACCCCGGAGCAATTACAAAATAATGTCATTGTCTGTCTTCTCTGCCCTTCTACATTGTCACTTTAGATGAAATTAAAGACAAAAAATTCAGTCTATAATCATCCTTGAGCAATTAAAAATAATGTCATTGTCCGTCTTCTCTGCAGTTATACATTGTCACTTAATGATGACATTAAACACAAAAAATTTAGCCTATAAATTCAAGGCAACATTGGCCACCACTTCATTGCGATTGAAAGTGTAAAGCATAGCTGAATACCATAATTTTGTTAGATATTTGTCCTATAATACAATTCATGTGGAAAGAGGGGCTGAAGATCCTACCTGGTATATAAGAAATTGTATGCCTGCAGTATTGCCACATGTACACCAAAAATGTAAGTCCGCACACCACATTTTCATGCCTTATCAGCCAATCAAAGACTGAATAAATCGTCACCCAAGTGGCTCAGATGGTCCAGATTCTCCTCATCACCAGTAAGTACTATACCTAGCAGGTTTGGTAAACGTCTGGACTCCATTGCCAACAACGTCTCGACCACAGCACTAACATGAATCATAATATGCTCCCTGTGTTCTGCATTATTACGGGGTCCAGTAGTTGTCTGTGGAATCGTAGCCAAATTTTATTTCTAACTTGTACCAGATGTGGGCGTCAACGTCACACCTTTTGCTGTACTTCCCGTGACATCGGGATTCTTCCTTTAGTGCCTCCCACCATTGGGCTTTATTTTTGTTTTTTTTTTACCCATTTTCGATTCAGTTGGAATATTCAAGGAAGTCTTTTACACACCTAGGGGAATATTACCAACGTTAACCTATATTTATCGCTTGCGATACTTAGCGACGAATTGTTTTACGCTAAGCATCGCCAGAAATTATCGCAGATAAACCTTGCTATATTCAATGTTTATCGCAAAAGGAACAAAAATAGGCCGCATGCATCAAGAACTTTGAAAAATCAATGATATTCATGCATTACAGAGGTAATGGTTTTAGCCATGTCATCCACCTTCCATTGGATAACATGGCTAAGAACAGCTCAGGTATGGTGTTAGCTTTTGGAGATATTTGGGTGCTACACCCAAATATTTACAAAAGTTGCTAATTATTGATAATAGTTGAAATGTCGCATATCAACATTTCTACTATAATTTTTCGCTGTAACGCCATCTTTGCATCTCTTTAGAAAAAGGGTGCTAACATGCGTATTTGCATGTTAGCACACTGTTACTGATATGGAGGAAGTTTTATCTCTGCATTTTGGATTTTTAAAGCCAAAAAAACGGAGATACATTCCTTGATAATATGCCTTCTACAAGGTTTCTTTTTTTATTATTGTCCACGTATGTGCAACATCTTCTCCAGTCTCATCTTTATTGCGGAGGTGGGTGGGTTTGCTGTTTAATCCAGCAAGATGTTCAAGACGAAGAATGAAAATGACTTGGATTACAACAAAAGAGGGTGTCAACTACCCGTCTGCCCGCCGAGATTGGTCAGATGCGCCACACAGGTCGAAAACCTTTTTGGGAATAGAAGATTATCAAAGCAAGTTTAAGAATCTGCCTTACAATGGGTCTACTCTCTTGAGTACGCTTAAATTGATGGAGCAGGTAGCATCAGACAATGCCACAACAATTCAAAATTTCAAAACTCTTTGTCAAACACTGCATGGGAAGCACAATCAAGGGCCACAAGCCAATAAGCTCAAAAAATGCTCATGCTGTGGTCAACGTGTACAAACTTGACGCACCTGAAACATCACGCATGTCCATCAATACTAGTGTATTTTAAAGCAGGATTAAAGGCAGCTGGCAAGACCAAGAATCCAGTGGCCCAGAAAGCTGACCCCGCTGCCAAGGAGCTGAACATCTCACAGGGATCATAAAAGTAAATGTTGACAGACAGACAGTACAATAAAACAACTTAATATTTACCTGGTAAAGTGGTACGATAAGTGTCCTTGTATATTTAGAAGAAGCCACTGTTGTATACAACCATAAAGACTGAATTTGCAATTAAAACATATTTTTAAAAATTCATGTCATAAATATAGTGTACTGTTGCATATCGGATCCTTCAAGCAGAAGGGGAACATCTGACAGGTCGCTTGACAAGGATCACCAACCCATCAGCCTACAGAAGTCTGAATTAACCTCAAAACAAAGAACATCATTATGTTAGGTTATGGACAGGTCAGTACTTGTGAGGAGTGTGCGTTAAGTGTCCAATGATTTTGATCACTGGGAGTGCATAGATTGAGCCAAGTAACCATGATGTTCAACGTCCTTCATAAGCATAGTTAACTCACAATCTGATAAAGATGTAGTATATGATTGAGAAATGAAAAGAAGAAGGTGTCGACGCACGTCGGCATGTTTGCATCAAAATCTGTCGGCGGTGATTGATACGATGCGACCAAGAAGGTCAGCAAAGGATCATTAAATTACATTAATGACTAACCCATTTTTATCACAAAGGTGGCATGGAAAAATGGAATAATTTTTTAAAAGATAATGGAAAATGCAAGTAGGCAGGTGGATTGTAAAAGTCTTTGCCAGGGTCAGAGCCATACCCGACCAAACCAAATAGCCTGAGTTGATGGGGTTCAACAAGGAGAGTCGACTGAACGCAAAGACTCACGCTGAGGTCAAGAAGAGACCCCCGATTGTTGTGATTGTGTCCAGTGTGAATACATGGAAGCAGAACAGGATGATATCTGCTGGCATCAAGCCAACTGCATGTTGAAGAACATCAATCCCAACAGACAGGTGGCTAAACCTAATTAACCAACACGGCCATTGTAAATAATTCACAGCAACCCCCTCAAACATACCACCCATGTAGCGGATAAAGTACACAGTACATTTAAATCAGCTTCAATTCAAAATTCATCCACTGAAACAAAAAGATGATATTCCAGGATTTTTTGGGTAGGTGAACTGGAGTATACTTCCGTTACTGACTAATTCTTAAAAAAGTTTGAGGCACTAACATCAATTTTGGAACTCAGGCCACTCACTTCTTACATACAGTCAGAGCATGTTCATATGATCACTCTACAACAAGTACTCCCATTTTGACATTCCTATACATCCTGCTCCCTGAAATTATATAAGACTTGTCATACATGGTGAAAACTATCAGTTCAAAGTCAATCCATTTGGGCTTCAAAACAACACCACGAGTGTTTTCAAAGTCCATACCAGTAGTAGCAGCACATCTTGGAAGACAACAGATACGATCACATGCAAATGGACATGAGCAACAGGTTCGTGGAAGACATGTGACGAAACACAATAGGTAGGTGCGTCACACTGGTCTTAAAACTGTATTACAATAAAATATTAACATCGGAAGCTTATGCTTGCAATGGCTGTACTCGCTTGAGTATGCTTAAATCTTTAAATTGATGTAGTGTGCAGCATCAGACAACACCACAACAATTTCAGAACAAACAGGGAGGAACCAGGAAAAATCAACATAACAATTGTTGATGTACATGTGAAGGAGAAGACATTCAACATTGAAAAGATTGACGTCGAGTTTTAGAAATTGGAAGAGGTCGACGCAAATTAAAAAAGTATATACATCAAGGAGACAGTAAATGTTGAAAGTTGACCGTCATCCCGTTCACACACACCGATATTGAAATGTCTTATGACCGTACAAGCCATAAAAGAACAGTGACTTGTGGCGGCAGACCATTTTAGCATCAGCACATAGAGTACTGACACCTTTAAAAAAAATGGAGATAATGTGTCCTGTTTGATTTCCAACCTGACTACACAGATATGTTGTTTTGAGCTGAATAGCAAACTCCAACTAAGACTAAATACTTGCACAAAACTGATTGGAGTGTTGGGTCCCAGTCATGGGATCTTTTGTCTGTACACGATCTGGCATGGATTTGCATCATTGAGGCATTTATGGACCTGTCAACTCTTCCGTACACAGATTTACACTAAACCTTTAAAAAGATCTTGAAGCCAAGAAGGCTGTCAAGACTTCATACAACAAAGTATCTTCCCCCCCGCCCAGGAGACTAAAAATGGGTCCCTGGAAGGGGGAACGGGAACACACCCGTGACCTATACACAATGGACCATCAGAAGAACATCAAGCTATATACGTTTGGGAATCATGAAAAAAAAATTCAACCAAGTTTGCGAGGAGTGTCGTAAAATCACATATTCGAGCGAGCTGTAGCAAGCTGTAGCTTGGAGCCTGTAGTGCACATGTACAGGTCTGTGCTAACAGCATTAATGTAATGTAACCCGATCCGCAACCAACACCAAGCAGTGACTTATTGTCACTACCTCCCACCATAACACACCAGTCTGGGGACGACTAAAAGATTTCCTACCAGTCTGGCTAAACATCACTATAGACTAAGCATGGGCGCAAAATCCGTTCCGCTCGCGGATTTTTCGGATTTTCGGCAAATCCGCGAACTCTCGCGGATGTGGCGAAAATACGCAAATCCGTGCGAAGCGGATTTTTTGCTTGTGTTCGCACTGCTCGCGGTCCGCGGCGCGGGCAGCAACAATCTCGCACTCGCGAAAGTACAAAAATTACAATTGGGGAGGGGTGAAGGAAGTGGCCCAGTCTCCAACTTCCTGTTCCTGTCCAGCAAGCTCCTCCCATAGGGGTGGGGTGAAGGAAGTGCCCCAGTCTCCAACTTCCTGTTCCTGTCCAGCAAGCTCCTCCCATTGCTTAGTCCATTTCCTGGCCACTTTGATTTCGATCTTGACTGGGAAGGATTACTTTTTGTGAATGCTGCTGGATATTTGGATTTGAGGCCTTTTGGATTCGAAATTTTATTTCACAAGGAAGTAAGTTGATGTTGTTTGTTTGTGGTGATTTTTGTGTGTGTTGCTTGTTTTTCGACTTTTTGGGGGGGAAAATCTGCAAGTTCGCGAGTTGAGGATTTTTTTGCTTGTGTTCGCACTGCTCGCGTCCCGCGCAGCAACAATCTCGCACTCGCGAAATTGTAAAAATTACAATTCTGCACATGAATTGAAAACCACCAGGCTTAGTTATGGGTGCATGCATGATACAACTGTTTTGTTGAAATTTATTTTTAACATGATTCTGGCCAGGGCATGGATGGCATTGGATTGTGGTGATTTTTGTGTGTTTTACGACTTTTTGGGGTGGTGTTGGGGGCTTGTTATGTGGGTGGGGGCCATTTTATTGCCTGGTCCCGTGTGGGTGGGGGTCTATGGGCCATTTTTAAGCCAGTTTGTGTGCTTTGTGCCATAGGCCTGCACCCAGTGTGCTCTGATTTCATCCATTATGGCCAGGGGGCCCAGAATCGGTCTGTTCGCGGATTTTGCTGGTTTTTCGGCACGTTCGCGCTGTTAAGCAACAATCTCGCACTCGCGAAATTGTAAAAATTGCAATTTTGCACCAGAAAACCACCAGCAGGCAGCATAAGCCTTCTGAAACTTCATGGATGGCATTGGATTGTGGTGATTTGATTTGTGTTGTGTTTTTTTACTTTTTGGAGTAGGGTTTGGGGGCTGGCTATGTTGGTGGTGGCCATTTTGAGGCATGGTCCTGGCCATGTGGATGGGGGTCAAGCGGCCATTTTGAAGGCAGGCAGTGAGCTTTGTGCCATAGGCCTGCACCCATTTTGCCTTGCTTTCACCCATTGTGCCCAGGGGGAGTCAGTGGTACATGAAACTATAACCCTCTCTGTGTGTGCTCTCTTGGATCAATGTTAAATTCCTGTTTCCCAAAAATTTAGCAATTCTTAATTTAGAAATTTCCATATTGTGTGGTGTGCACGAGTGTATTCATAAATGCCTACTTGCAAACTATTTATTGAAGTGCTACATGTGCAACATATATTTACTGATGTTCCTCTGTCTTCGTTTGCTTGTAGGTGCATAAAGTCAATAAATCCGCATCATCGTTGAGCATCAGTGCCAGGAAGAAGTCCTGCTGCGGCCTGTTGTTCCGACATCTGAAGAAGATGGATCCAAAAAGAGGTGCCCGTAGGTCCTCTAGCAAGAAAGATGTCTCTACTAAGGAGAAGAAGAAGCAAGTGGCACCACTTACCAAGGAGACTGGTGGCACCACCACTAAATTTTTGTGGGGAAAACAAAGGCCCACCATGAGTGCTGGACAGGTAGCCTGTTTAGTGGTTACATCACCAACGACCAGTGATGTTGGCTCATCGCAAGAAAGTAGCAGCACACCATCAACACAGGTTGTAACTCATCTCACAAGTACTATTCAACAACCAAAGCCGCAACAACAACTGTATGGGTTACTAGTACAAGCACAAGTACATGCGCAAGGAGCTGTCCAAGAAGGAGCTGTCCCAGAAGTAGCTGTCCGAGAAGTAGCTGTCCGAGAAGGAGCTGTCCGAGAAGGAGCTGGCCGAGAAGGAGCTGGCCGAGAAGGAGAAGGCCGAGAAGGAGAAGGCCGAGAAGGAGCTGGCCGAGAAGGAGCTGGCCGAGAAGGAGCTGGCCGAGAAGGAGCTGGCCGAGAAGGAGAAGGCCGAGAAGGAGAGGTCCATGGAGAGTTGCAAGTAGCGATCAGTGAAGAGGCCCATGTAGCGGCGCATGGAGCGGTGCAAGTGCCCACAATGGTTGTTCTTCCAGAAGTAGGGGCACAGGAGGAAATTGACTTTGGAGCCGGGGTATCATGTCAGGAAGACGAAGGCACTCCTCCTGATGATTCATTTTCTCCCAGCTCCCCACCAAAGAAAAGATCAAGGAGTGTGTGTAGAAGTTCCTCTTCAAGCCCCGCTCCATCAGATGATGATCTGGATCTAGATTGGCACCCATCTCCGACGTCTGAGAGGGAGGCACACCATGAGCTGCGAAAGGTATCAAATGTTAAAAGGAAGGGCCCCGGAAAGCTCATACTTATGGATCCGAACGTCGGACTTGATGAAGTGGTTCATTCTAATGTTGATGAACAGGATGACAGCAATGACCTAGTCATCACACACGTCATTCCAGCCACACCGGCCATGCAGCAGACAGACATTTATACCCTATCCCGACGTCAGGCTGAGCGTGACCCTGGCGACGTGCCACTGGTAGCACCACCAATGCAGTCAAGTAGTACAACAAGTTCAACAAAACCTACAGCTCCCATATTTTCTCCCCAGAGGGGGACTCCATCCAGCTCGACTCCCTCAAGTAGGGTTGCTGAAATAATTGCACAACCCAGTAGATGCCTGCAAGGCTCATCCACCACTGCTTCATCTGGCATTGGCAGTATCATCTCGTGCGCCAAAACCAGAGGTTTCAAGTCCCCAGTTTGGAACTTTTTTAGTGTCCATGCAAAGTATGATAACATAGCCGTTTGTTGCATTTGTAACACTAGCGTTAGCCGTGGTAAGACTGGTACCAACTATGGAACCGGAGGCCAGATAGGTCATCTTGAAAGAAGGCACGCTGTTGAATGGTTTGCGCACCTAGCAAACATCAAGGGAAAGCAATCCCAAAGGGCAAGTGGCCAAAATATACCCATACTAGGTGTTTCATCTGAAGATGACGGGGAGGTAGAAGAAGCGTCAGACATGTGTCCGGTTGCACCCAGTACCCCTGGCAGCACCACACCCTCCGGAACACATAGGAGGCACACTGAGAGTCTGGGAGACACACCAATGCGGAAAATGTCAACACTGATCAGAAGTGGGTCGAAGAAGGCATCAGCATCATCCCGTAAATTTGTCCAGCACACCATTTCAGCCATGTTCTCCTCAGATGTGCAATTTCAACGCAACCACCCAATTGTACGCCTGTATAACACTAAGCTGGCTAAAATGCTAGCGGTGGACCTTCTCCCTTTTTCGTTTGTCGAAGGTGTGGGTTTCCTTGAACTCGTGGCAACACTGGCCCCTAAATGGAAGGTTCCTAGCCGGTTCTATTTTGCCAGGGTTGCTGTTCCAGCACTATATAAAGAGGTGCTTGAGTTGGTTGGGGCTGCTTTGCAGAAGAGTGCTGTTCACACTATACACCTGACAACCGACATGTGGACCAGTTGCCAAGCCCTTGATTACATGTGCATCACTGCACACTGGGTCTCTTTTTCAGGGGTTACAAAACAGATAAATGCAGGTGGTGACTTGGTCGAGATTTTTAAGGGTGCTCGTAAACATGCAACATTAGCCATGTTTGGCATGGAGAAAAGTCATACTGCAGCCAACATTTTGGATGACTTTAACAAAAAGGTCTCGCAATGGCTGCCCCCAAGAAAATGCAAGGTTGGTTATGTTTCTACTGATAATGGCAGCAATGTAGTTAGGGCCATGGAGGACGGTTTCTATTTCAGAGTGCCGTGTTTGGCGCACTGTATGAACCTTGTCGTGCAAAAGTTCTTGAAAAAAGAACTTGCAGTCGACAAAATACTGACCATCTGCAGAAGAATATGCACACATTTTAACCATTCGTTTAAGGCCCGGAAGGAGCTGAGGCGCAAGCAAAATGAACGTAGTATGCCAGTGAAAGCACTTATCCAGGAGGTGGCAACACGTTGGAACTCAACCTTCTACATGCTTGAGCGTCTGCATGAGCTGTTTCCAGTACTCAATGAGTATTTCTACAACCTGGGTGGTGATACAACAGAAATGATGGCAGCTAGTTAAAAGCCTGACAGACATGCTTCGTCCTTTTGAGGTCTTCACGCGTGACGTCAGCAGGGAGGACTGTTCTTTGAGCAAAGCTATCCCATTGTTGCTGAAGCTCGAGCACCAAGTCAAGGTGGTGTCTTCACAATTAAAAGATGCTGGAAAGAATGAAGCATATGAGTTGGCGCAGAGATTATTACAACGCCTAGTTAGCAATAAACGGCTTGTAAATATCAAGAAACAACAGCACTACATTTGTGCTACTATTCTGGATCCACGTTACAAAAAGCCATTGTTTGGCAAAGTAATAATTCCTTTTGAAACATCAGATGTTACAGAGTACAAAGGTTGGCTAGCTCAGTCAGCCATTCGTTTTGAAAGAGAGCGGAAGGAAACTGTACGAGAAGACAGTACTACTAGTGAATCAGCAGGCCATCAGGCGTCCCAAAAAAGCACTTCTGCATCTGTGCCTCTGGCAGAAGTGAGTGACTTTTCCACTAAGCCGTTAACCACACCAGCAACCGTATCATCTGCACCAGGCCCAGGCGATATGTCTGAAGCGGATTGGCTAAGTGAGCTAGGGTTTCCTTGTCCCAGAAAGGACACAGAAGTGCAAAGGACAGGAATGCGGGAGGACATTCTTTCAATGGTGCAGGCCTATCTGGATGACTCCACAGCGGTCAATATTACTGAGGACCCATTGGCGTATTGGCATGGGAAAAGAAAAATATGGCGAGAGCTCACCAACCTGGCTATCAATTACTTGTCTTGCCCACTCGCAAGCGTGTCTTCAGAACGTGTTTTTAGTTCTGCTGGTGGCATTGTGACTTGCAAAAGGTCCCGCCTCTTGCCCGCAAATGTGGAGCGGCTCACTGTGATAAAGATGAACCAGCACTTCATACCACCAGATTACAAAGTACGAGAATGCACGCAGGAAGAAGAGGACACCGACCTACCTGAGGAAAGTTCTCCTCAGTTACCAGAAGTACAACCGAGTGATGAATTAGCAGAGTATGAGGACGAGTTCTGCTTCCCTGACAGCGAGTTCTGAAAATGAGTCAATGACTCATTAACTGTAAATTTAGTCCTCCTTATTCACTTTTATTCCTGTGTGCCTGTCTTTCTTTGTTTAGCAAGTGCTTCATCACATTCACAACAAAACTGTAATCACCCCATCACAAGCAACAACAAGCCCATCAGCAGAACTGTCTTGATTTTGATGCCGCAGCATTCCTCATGTTCACAACAGTTAGTTGACAAGAACTCAGTCCTGGTCGTCTATCCTCCTCCTCCACTCATCCTATCCATTTCCCGTAATGCTGATGCCTGGATTCTGCACAATGAAGAAACTTACGTTGAGTCCCCTAAAGAGGGACTGGAAGTAGTGAGTCCTCATTTAAATACATTTTGCTAAGTGTGACTTTTTTTCCCCGATTTGCATTTTTGGCTGTTTGGGGGTGTCAACTGTCAAACTTGTTTGCGCTTGGGTTTACGGGTCTTGGCTGGGCCATTGCTGGCAAGGTCTATTAAGGGATGAAATTGGCCAGTTGTGGCCCTGCTGCAGAACGCTTTAGGACTCTGTGAATTCCAGGTGGAGCCAGCCCTCAAACACAAATTACAGGTAAGATAAGCGTTTGGATGGGAGGTAGTATAATGGAGTGTTCGGAGAGGCGAGAGAGTGACAGTGGTACTAGTAGTAAAGTCCTAGGGCTCTTGAATTAACAAACTCTGTGACAGGCATTTACTTTGGAAAACATTTGGCCTATTGCACGTGAACCAACACGATGACAGTGTTCAGTTAAATGAACTTACTGCAAAACCACCACCCACCAAGCTCAAAAGTAGTAAAAAAACAGGTATGCTCAGATAAAGTTTGAAAAAGTATATTTATATCCCTAACAAAATAATCTCCCGCAAGACCCTCCCTAACCCCAACAAATAAATAGTCCTTTAAAAGTCCCCAAAAAACCCAACTCCCAATTCCCACCCCCCAAAAGTCTCTACAAAAGGGGCTAGGGACACTCTAGGGATGCAAGGTGTTGAGTTTGGCATCCAGGGCATCATGCCTTAGGGCCAGGGCATCATACTTCTCCTGGAGGGTGGCGTGATCTAAGCGGAGGCCCTCCACCACATTCTGATACTCGTTCCATTTCTGGACCTCCGCCTCTAGGTCGGACACTCTGCGGAGTGCACGGCGCAAGCGAGCCTTAACAGTACTGTGAGGTGCAGCCTTTGCTGCTCGGCGGTGGCGTCTTCCAGCACGGCTCCGGTTCGCTGGAGCACTGCGCTTACCGGCAGAACATGGGGTCACGGAGGAGGATGTAGATGTTAGATTTGATGCACTGGAGTGCGTGTCGTCCCCCTCCAGTTCCACCAGCCGCCGATATTCGGCAACAGTTGCTTCCAGCCTCCGTAGCCGGGCCAGTACAGCCAGCATACTCCTCGTCGGTTTTGAGGTTTTAGTATTGCCAACTATATGAAGAAAGAAAGACATAATATGTAACCAATGCTCTTTAAGAATATGATTAACACAAAATAATTCAGCAGGAAGTTGTGTCACAGTACAACTAGCAACTAGCCAGCGCAGTACAAAACTATTCAGGCCAGTATCATGGGCGACCGCAGGGAGGGGCAATGGGGGGCGCTTGAATCACCATTTCCCTTCCCACAACTCACTTGTATCCTTGGTTTGATGCTCTTTCATATGAAAGAGATCTGGCAGAAGCCCAGGCGATATGTCTGTTTCCCTCTCTCTCTCTCTCTCTCTGTCTCCCTCTTTATGTCTCCCTGTGTCTCCCTCTACCTCGCTGTCTCTCTCTCTCTGTCTCCCTCCCTCACCCTCCCTCTGGCTCCCTCCCTCTCTCTCTCTCCTTCTGTCTTCCTCTCTCTCTGTCTCTGCCTCTATCTGTCTGTCGGTCCCAGCCTGCTGTAATTACCATATTGTAATTTGTCACTGGGCCACCACTGGATACACATCATATCCTATCTAAGAGTCAGATAGTACCATGATCCAGCTTACCTGTACTCGCCACCGCCACTGTCTCCTTCCTCACAGTCTGTACTTCTTGGTCCGACTCCTAGCGCCGCCTCCTCCCCAGATTGATCCTCGGACTCAGAGTCAATGATCACCACCACATCCGAGCTGGCCCCGCCACCAGATGTTCCACCTACAAAGTAGATTTAAGAATGTTAGATTACACCACTCACTAGTATTTGGTCTATGAATGAAAAAATGTGAAAACAACAGAAAAATTAATTGACTGTCTACTCTAGTCTAAAGTAAAAATGTCCCTCCTTCCAGGGAAGGCTGTTGTCTTGCTTCACTTTTTTGTCACAATTGTTGAATGCTTGCTTAATTTTAACACACACCATTTTTCTCTGAACAGACAGAAGCTGGACTTCTAAGGACAAGAGCAACATCAACTTCAAACCAGGTGAAAGCTCGGCTCGACCGCAAGAAATGTGTTCCATTACTCATCAACTCAGCACCAAGCACTTTTCCATTTCCAACTAACTTTATTTTAATATATGTGTTTACTTAAACTTTTAATAAAGCTTTTAAACTTGAATAGACTCTGTGGTTTTTGGTCCTCCAGACTAGAGTGACTGAGCGAAAAGTTTTGCAATTTTTGCAAGGAGGAGTCCGTGCCGCTGACACTACCAGGTTTATACAGTGTGCCAAACACGCCACTCTGAAATATTATTACTCTGGTCTTTGGTGTCCATAGTTCGGTTTGTGGAGAATTGTCCCTGCAACAGTAGGATTATTGATTTTGCTCCTATCTAAACACTATTTCGAAACAATTAAATTAGGAACGCTTGGACAACAATAGGTCCTCTATATTGAAATGAAAACTTACTGGGGCCAGCAAAGGAGCACTCGCCGCCCTGGCCTGCATCCTCCTCCTTTGGAGCCACTGCATCCGATTTTTCGGTCCGCTTGCCCCTGGGCGGACCTGACGTACAACATGAAAGAATGAACAGAAAACATTGATGATTGCTGCTTGCCGATGTCCTTGTCAACCAAATCAAACATTTAGAAAGAACAAGAACCAACTATTTCATCCAAAATGAGGGCTACAAAGGAAGGACTGCACCTGAGCCTCTACTCTAGGGGCAGATTTACAAGCCCCTTGCAGCTCTTTTGCTCCATTCTTGCGTCAATTTTGTGACGCAGCGCCACAACAAGAGAGGCGCCATGGTGTGGCGTATATTAACAACGTTACGCATATGGGAGATGCATCCCATTCTAAAGCCCTGCGCCATTAGGGAGAGTTCCAGCGCAAGGGAGGGCGTTCCTGCGCAGGAACGCATGCTAAAAGTGGCTATTGTGAATATATAAAATTTCAATCAGTCATTTAGGACAATGATGCGTCACTGAAACCCTGCGCCTGCATGAAGCAGACGTACGGCTTGACGCAGCATTGCTGGAGCTGCGCCATCGTTGCAACGCAACTCCATCAATGAGCCGCCTTTACGGCACCGATGCGTAACGCTTCGGTGACGTTTTGGGACCATGGTGTGCCGCATTGTAAATACGGCGCACCATGGGTGGTGCTGGCGTGCCGCACACTTTGCAGGGATGCGCAGGTAATTGCTAATCTGACACTTAGGGGCATACTTACAAGTTCTGAGCTGGACACCTCCAGATGTGCACCAGAACAAATGCGTAACGCAAAACTAACCTTGCGTCACGGCAGATGCGCCGCTATTACAATGCGGCAAACCCTGGTGCAAGGGTAGGCAGATGCGTGACGCATCTCGTGACGAAAGAGGGGCGCATCTCTAGAGTCGCGTCACGGGCGCGATGCAACTATAGCAATGCTCAGGGCTGCCCAATACTCAACATACCGCATCAGTCCTTACGCCTGCTTCAAGCAAGCAGGCATAAAGAATTGACATAGCAGCGTCGCGGAAGTGCCTGCGTTAAATCTTGTAGATTTCACGCAGGCACTTTTGCGAGGCGCACAGCTGCCTGACCGCCACTTCCCCCCCCCCCCCTTGTGGCGCAGGCCCAGGCCTTAACGTGGCGCATCTCCTTAGATGGATCATGTTGTACATGACTCGCAGGGATGCGCCACGTTTACGTCGCTGTGCGTCAGGTAAGGCAGCGTAAACGTGGAACAAGGGGCTTGTAAATCTGCCCCTTTGTGTCTAGCATTACGCAGTTCTGTAAAATACACTCATACATTACTCAGCCCAATTAAATGAACACAAAATAGAAAACAAATAAGCAGTGGCACCGCCACAGAGAAGGAGAACAGTGCACCTGAAATGCACAGAAGATTTTGAAATATTAATTTACCTCTCTTATCAATGTAATCAGCAGCATTATTGCTCTTTGTAAAAAAATTAAAGCAAACATTTGCAATATAACATAGTCACACAGAGCAGGAGAAAAAACAGAGTAGTGAGTGATGAAAAAATTGCTACTACTACTCACCAAGCCCGGGGACCTCCACTCCCAGCACGTCTAGCAGGTCACGCTCTCGGTCCGGGATATCGGTCCAGCGGTGGGTGACTTGATTGTAGGTGCGCTGGACCCCCGTGATCTTAAAAAGGGCCCGGCACACCTGCCCCCACCGCTTCCGTCGCTCCTGGCTGTTGGTATAACCAGCAGCGATCCTGCCGCCTGCCGCGATGGTCCTGGGGAGACGGCGCTGCACATAAAAAACAAGTGCGCCCACCTCCTCAGGGCTGAAGATCTCCCGGGGCACCACCATTTCCGCCCTCAAGCGACCACACGGGAGCCGGGCACGGGCTGCGGTGCCCGTCTTGGGCAGCTTGACAGCTGTCTTGACCATGTTCTGGGCAGGTGTTAGCAGTAAAGAAGAGACAAAATGAAAAAGAATAAGAGTAGGGAAGAAGGAAATAAAAGTTTAAAAAAGTAGTTGAAAAGTAAACAAAAGTAGCCTGAAACACAAAAATATAGATCTAGAAAAATAGAGGGATAGAAAAAAAGTTAAATAGATCAAAAAAATATTAAAACAAGCAAAGGATGGCAGAGATATACAGAGGATAGAAACACCATGCCCAGACACATGAATGAAAAACAAGATGGCGGCCCGAACACGTGCGTGTAAGTAAGTTCGCACGCGATTTCTCTCGCGAACTCGTGCGAACTTTCATTCGCAAGGCGCTCATTGCGCGAGATTACACATAGCGGGCGGAAACGGAAATACGTCACGCAAACAAAATGGCGGCGCCCATACTCAACCTTGGGGTAACTCGCACGAGTTCGCGGCTTCCACGGTCGAGTTCGCACGACGCCGCGCCTCGCGAATAGGGCAAAATTACCGAAAAAACGAGTTTTGCAAAAGCAAAACCAACGAGCAGGTGCCAAAGTTCGAGCTCATCATTTGTAACCATTTACCTGTAGTGCTTCCTGAAGGGGCCCTCCAGAATCCGGTTGCCTACTTGCAACTATTGTGTGACCCTGCTCTGACAGTCACAGAATAGTTACAAGTATGCCATTGCATCCTGTTATTGCAACAAAAAGGAAAGGGAGCAGACAAGCAGGTGCCAGCCTTCATTAATGTCAGTTGGGGCAGGGCAGGTGTTGTTGTTTGCAAAACTTAGTGCAGGTGTGCTTGGCTTTGCCACAATAATGTACACTCACTAGTCAATCAGAGGGTGCTGTGATGACACCGAGGGTGGCATGGGTGTGCCAGCCAGAGGGTGGCATGGGTGAACCAGAGTGCCAGTGTTGACAGAGGATGGCAGTGCTTTGCTTTGCCCCAATAATGTACACTGGTGAACCAGAGGGTGCTGTGATGACACAGAGGGTGACATGGGTGAGCCAGAGGGTGGCATGGGTGACCAAAGAGAGTGCCAGTGGTGACAGAGGGTGGCAGTGATGAAGAAAGCCTTGCAAACAGGCTGGGCACGTAGAAACAACAAGTTCGCAAAACTGGCGACCCGACAAGTAAGTTCGCAATTTGCGAAATTGTACAAAACCCTCGCGAACTTGCAGAAACCCGTGCGAACACACACCCCCCAAAAAAATCCGCAAATCCGCGAGAATTCGCGGATTTTGCGGATTTTTGCAATACGCAAATCCGCAAATTCGCGGATTGCGAATCCGCAAATTCCGCCCATGCTTACTATAGACAAGTGGGTTTGACAAATTATCCAGTATGGCTATATCCTAGAACGCACCTCCACACCACACATTCAAGATCCACTGTGCAAACAACATGTAGACTTGTTGCAGAAAGAGGTTATCATTATGCTGCACACAGGGGCCATGGAACTAGTATCATTAGAAGACAACATATTCACATCGTTCATGCAACTTATCAGAGCCCATGTACATCAGTACACAGTGCAGGGCCTATGGACACCACAACAGACGAAAATGCACATGAACATGCTAGAACTTATGGCAGTGTTCCTATCCTTCAAAGCGTTCAAAGTACATTCGTGCAACAAGACGGTGTTGATCCAGACAGACAACATGACAGCAATGTACTACATTCAGGAGCAGGTAAGTACACAATCTACACAGCTATCACATGTAGCTCAGAGCATGGAGTCAACAATCTTCAAGACTGCAACATGAGCTAATTGAAATACAGCTCCCAGCAGGTTCACATTTAAAAAGATGACGAGCCTCAAGATTGGACATCCTGTGGAGCGTGATCCCGTTGACACACACAAGTGAAGTAGCGTTCTACAGTTCCTCTTACACTCAGAAGCCGAGGATGAAATCAACACCACCACCACCACTGGCATGGAAAGCGATTTAATCGAGTTTAAAAAATAAATACAAAGGAGTCACATCAAACGGAACCAGATAGCCAGGTGCGACTGCCTGGAGTGCAAGCGCGCAGCGTTTGGCAATACACCACTAGAATCTGTGAAGAAAGAGGGAGGCTGAGAACAGCTCGGAGAATAACCTTTCACACACAACTTATAAGGCAAGCTAAGGGCGGCTTCTCAGATCTGATCTTGAAAGTGATGAGCGCCTCTGCCGAGATGAATGGAGTTACACTGGCGGGTGCAAAGAAGTCACAGTCAAACCACTGTCACAGAATACTGCGATCTGCCTTGAAAATGAGGCTAAGATGCGGGCAGGAGCCTGGTTAGGAAAAGCGTTCTACTGTCCAAGACTATCGCGGAAGTTACCGTTGCAGAAAACCAAAAAGACTAAGGTGAAAATGAATGAAAGTAGAAAAAAAACATTTCATACACATGGCCTGCTTTGTTTTGATAGGACCTTGTTGAAGCACAGTGAAGACACTGCAGAGGGAAGAGCAGATATCGCACAGACGCAACCGAGGTGCTGCGATGGGAGAGTGCTCAGACTCAGACTGGGGTCAACGAGGACAGTCGAATGAACGCAATGACTCACGCTGGGGTCAAGAAGAGACCCCCAATTGCTGTTATTGTGTCCAGTCTGAATACATGGAAGCAGAAATGGTAAATATCTGCTGACATCAACACAACTGCATGTGGAACAACATGAGTAATTTAGAGTGTTGCATTAGACGTTGATCCCAGTACATGGGGATTGAGTGAACAAAAAATCAAAAAGGATCACCAGAGAGTAAAGAAGGCGGACAAGTTGGATATTTGAAGAATTAGCTGACCCTCACCCAGAAGCCCATCAAGGGTCCCGGGCAGGGAAACGGGACACATATGTAGACGTAGTTCCCTCTTATTCCCTTAGACTACATGGCAAAGTACAGCAGCGTTTGATGCCCTCGAAGGCTGAAGAAGAAGTTGAAAAAAAATGTCTGGCGTACACAGAATAACAATAAACCTTCACAAAGAGCTCGAAGCCAAGAAGGCGGCCAAGTGCCTAGACAACAAAATTGCTTGAGCCCAAAAATGGCTCCCAGCAGGGGAACGGAACACACCTCGACAGTAAAAGTACAGGCGCCTTCAGGGCCTTTACTTTTGAAATCAGACAATAAAAGTACAGGCCCAGAAGGGGCCTGTACTTTGGAAATCAAACAAAAAAAGTACAGGCCCAGAAGGGGCCATGAACTTTGTAAATCAGACAATAAAAGTACTGGCCCAGAAGAAGCCTGTACTTTGGAAATTGGACATTAAAAGTACAGGCCCAGAAGGGGCCTGTACCTAGAAAACACAACAATAAAGGTACAGGCCCAGAACATTGACTGCTGGCGGCATAAGAACCAGGAGAATAAAGTGCAGGAAGACTACTAATGTTTTTATCTATCCTGTTTTCCAGGAACGGATAAAACACCATGCGCTCCACAGCATACCGGCAGCTGACAAGGTAGTGCTGGGGGATGCTTGTAATGGTTGGTATGATGGCATTAATCTACCGTGTGCTTGTATCGGCGCGCTCATGGAGCAGAGCGATGGTCAGTGCGCAGCCATGAAGGCGATCGACATGTCTCCATCGATCCAACCCTGCGACTGGTCAGATCATCATATTGTCACATTCTACATCAATAAAAAAGTCAAAGTTAACCCGGCTCAAACCACCAAGGCCAAAATTTGGAAAAGAGACCTGAAAAAACTCAAACCAAACTCTCTACCCCCTAACAGCTGCAATCTCCTATCTCCCCCTGCCGGCATCTCGGACGTGCAATCCTTGACTGACCACAATCTCAACACAATGACCACAATAATTGATGAGGCTGCACCTTTGCAACTAAAAAAGGTATTTTCCAAAATCTCCAACCCATGGTACGACGGGAGTCTCAACGAGGACCGACGAGCCATGCGAATGGCAGAGCGCACCTGGAGATCAGCTCCCTCTGCACTGCATCTAAAAACACTGAAGAAAAAGAGAAACGCCTACTTCAGGAAAATTAAACGCTCAAAAACTGTTTTCTTCAGCCACCAGCTCGACCAAGCAAGGAACAGGCCGAGGAAACTGTTTGATCTAATCAGAACTCAATGCAAGGAACAACCCCAGCCACACAGCAATATGCACGAGGCTCCCTCCTGTGAAGACTTCTCCACTTTCTTTATCCAAAAAACTGACAACATAAAGAGTGATCTCATCATTGACGCACGCCTCTACTCCAAGCCTCATTGCATAGCATCCACTCACTGAAAAAACAATGCCACATGGTCATCCTTTGTCACCTACTCTGGAGAAGAAACAGGGAAACTGCTCAGCACGATTAAAACATCCAATCACCTCACGGATCCCCTCTCTGCTAACGCTGTAAAGGACTTTATCCCTCTGCTCCTACCACTCGGAACTAAAATTATCAACAGCTCACTTCAACAAGGAACCATCCCTGACTCCCTCAAAGTAGGACAAGTCACGCCTTTACTAAAGAAACCAACAGCCGACCCCTCTGACTTAACTAACTACCGTCCCATTACCAATATCCCCATTCTCGCCAAATTGTTGGAAAAATGCGCACAACTACAATTGACTAAACACATTGACCAGTTTGGCCTCCTCAATCCTCATCAATCAGGCTTCCGAGCAGGGCACAGCACTGAAACGGCTATGACACCCATAATTGACGACGCCCTTCAAATGCTAGATCAAAATGATACCTGTCTCCTCATCCTTCTTGATCTCTCTTCAGCTTTTGACACCGTTAAGCATGAGAAATTACTCGAACTACTAAACACAAGAATGGGTCTATCTGGGACAGTCCTCAACTGGTTCACTTCCTTTCTACACAACAGGTCGCAGAAAATCAAGAGTAACAACCTGATGTCCTCGCCTATACCTGTTTCGTTAGGCGTCCCACAAGGTTCCTCCCTATCCCCAACTTTGTTCAACCGAGTCTTGGAACCCCTCACCACCTTGTTACAAGAGTCCAATATACACTTTCACATGTACGCCGATGATACCCAACTATATGTCAAATTACAATCCCCCAAAGACATTTTGCTCCTGAACTCAACGATCAGAAGCACCCAATACTGGCATGCCGATAATCATCTCAAACACAATGCTCTGAAAACAGAGTTCGTTCTTATGTCACCTCCCGCCAAGATCTCTACCACACAACTCTGGCTTAAAGACCTAACTGCACTCAATGTCCAACCCACCATCGTAGACTCCGCAAAATCCTTAGGCATTACACTTGACACCAATCTCAACATGCAGCAACATATCAGCAAGGCAACTAAGGGAGCGAACTACCAAATCAATACCCTGAGGAAACTTAAACCCTTCCTCCCTGCCAATGACTTCCGAACTGCAGTACAAGCACTAGTCATCCCTCAAATAGAATATGGCAGCATCGCCCTCTGCGGACTCACCCTAACTACTACTGCTCGACTAAGAGCTTCTCTAAACGCTGCAGCGAGACTCATCACTGGTTCAAAAAAACACTCACATATCTCCCCTGACTTTAAAAACCTGAACTTGCTGCCTTTCGAAGCCAGAATACATCTGAAAATCGCCTGCATGACGCACAAAGCTGTCCACATGAGCTCACCAAGCTATCTCACTCAGAAGCTGACAATCTCTGGAGGCTCTAGAAACACCAGAGGCACAAACAATCTTCTGCTGAAGCCTCGAAGATTCCGGAAGGAAAAAACTTATAAACGCTCCTTCTCAGGAATGGCACCCAGGATCTGGAACTCACTCCCCCCTGAAACGAGGCTTATCTCCTCCACTACACTGTGTAAGAAAGAAGTAAAAGCTATCCTCATGGCTAAATACACCTGAAGTGCTATTCTGAACTTTGTTAAGACTCCGCACTGTTCTGTACTCCTTGTTCGACCCCGTGGCTTATTTGTTTTATATGTATTAATGATATATGTGATTTATGTGATTTTCTTGGCTACCACATGTTTGTACTACTACCATTTTTACTTACCTGTTTGACTAAGTTCCCTCGTGCTCCCCTTTCCTATGTGAAGCGCTCTGATATCTTTAAAGAACTTGTTCGCGCAATACAAAACTTTCAAAATAAAATAAAGAAATACATGTATCAGGATGAAATTATACGACTCCACAATGAAGAAGAAAGCAACACATTGTCTGATTTAAACACAATGGAACAGCTGAATAACATCAAGAAGGTGCCTCTACTTTGAAAATTGAACAATACAAGTACAGGCCCACAAGGGGCCTGTACTTTTGAAATCAGACAATGAAAGTACAGGCCCGGAAGGGGCCTGTACTTTGCAAATAAGCACCTTATGACATCACACATTCTTTAATATGAGTTGACATATCGTGCCAAAAACTATGGGAGGCAATGCTTTTCGGTGCTTTACTGATACCGGAATGGCCAGCAAGAGTCGACGAATGAAAATCATGAAATATTTTTATACCAGCTTCAACAGAAACAACAACTTTCCTCTTTGTATTTTTAAAAGTATAGAACAAATCTCCATCTATGTTGATGCCCTAGAAGGAATATCAAGGTGAACAAACAAAAGCAGGAAGGCCACATTGTGGCCACTGGAACATCTGGCAAAGTAGCTGCCCCCAGGGCATGGATCACAAAAATAGATCCTGGGCAGGGGAACGGGACACAGCTCAACGGAGATCCCGTCGACCGTGATCCCGTTAACACACCGATGTGGAAGCGTCTTCTGACTGTACAAAGCCAAGAAAGAGCAGTGACTCTTGGCGGCGGAAGAAGTAGAAAAAAAAGACCTGGAAGTCAAGAACTAATGGAGCAGGGCGATGGTGAGTCCGCAGCTATGAAGGAGATCGACATGTCAGTGGATGACATTATACAAGTTTATAAAGAATAACAAAGTGACACATTGCCTGATTTAAACACAACGGAACAGCTGATGAACATTAATTAGTATACTTTTGGGAATCAGGAAAACAAGGAGTAGGCTGTCTGAGAAGAGGTCTCCAATCATAATTCTCTGGGAAGTGGAAGAGTATCGTATCAGCTGGAACTGGATTAAGCCCAATAAATAGACAGGGCGGTTGGTCAATGGTGAAAGTTTACAAACTCCATGGAAAAATATACAGAAAACCACTGCAACAGAAACGTACATTCACATCACCAGGTCTCCCAAGAGGTAAGTGCAATCAAAATAAAACCTGTCTTTTACTTCAAGGTGACTCGACCCTTGACGCTTGAACAAATGCCATGAATGGATTGAGGGGAGAAGAAGCACCGATCAAAGAATGAAACAGGCAGCGGAGTGAACAGCATGACAAAACAAATGTTAACTATTATGCCAAGACTTAATAGAAGGTTGTTCTCAACAAATGACCTTGGTTGTTCTCAACAAATGACCTTGCTTGCTTAAATTATACGGTAGGATGAAGCTCTTCTAACAATGATAAAAGGCAAAAGGATTAGGTGTAAATTGAATCTGAATGGGCTTAAGGCACGAAAGGACAGCCAGATCCCAGAACACCAACTCATAGAAAATTAATGTTTGAAGTGGAGTTGGCGGATATAGCGTAAGTGTTACCTGTGCGATTCTTTGCTAACCCACAAGAGTCAAGCTTCCAGATTCCATCATTGAATCCTAAGAGCTGTAAAATCGTTTTCCACAGGTTTAATAATCTTTTTTTTTTTTTTATAAAATGTTATTATTGCGGTTCCAAATGGGCAACTTGGACCCTGGGGACCTTTCTAGCAACTAGTTGCATAGCCATTCTTTAAACTGAAACATGAAGAGAGACTAATTTTAAAAGGATTTGGACCGCTCCAGCCAGAGGTAAGCCTACAGCAAATTGACATATACTGAGTGAAATAATGGCGAACAACTAACACATGACAATAAGTAGCTGCCCACCGCCAACAAAGGGTCCTGGACGAGGGATTGGGACACACGCATATTTCTAATTGACCATTGAAAAGCTGGTGGTCTACAAGGTAGACCAATAGACAGTGGTTGAGACCAAGCAATTAGCGGCCAATAAAGGTGTCCCTGCCGACAATGCTCAGGCACGGTTTGAAGATAAAGCACTTTTGCACAGTGTGTTTCAGAAGTCGAATGGAAACATGTCACATGATGGATTGAGGGGAGACTACTTGGAGTACCACAAATAGTCATGACAACGGACGCACCCCAGTTAGGTTGGGGAGCCCATGTCCAACAGTACACAATGCAGGGCCTATGGACAACACAGCAGAAGAAAATGCACATAAACATGGTCGAATTGATGGCACTGTTCCTAGCCTTGAAAGCGTTCAAAGTACATTTGTGCATCAAGATGGTGTTGATCCGGACAGACAAGATAAATGCAATATACTACATTCAGAAGCAGGGAGGTACACAGCTCATAAACGGCTGTACTTTGAATTGAAAGAAAATTAGAAAACACTGCTCAGAAAGGGTCTTGAGTTTCAGTTAAAAAAATAGACAAACAAAGCTCAGAATGAGAACGAAGTGCTGGGAGACGAATAATTTTTTTTTTTTTTTTCTATCCTGATTTGCAAAAACTGATAAACCACTGCCCTCATGTTGTCAAAAGAGATATTGAAATTTGTGACTGTCTCACCTATGCTTAGGAATGCAAAAAAATTAAATTACAGCCCCAGAAGGGGCCAGTAGTTTGTAAATCAGAAAATAAAAGTACAGGCCCGGTTGAGGCCTTTACTTTGTTATTTGAACCCCGGACCACTAAATGGCCAGTACACAGCTCAGAAAGGGGCTGTACTTTGAATTAAAAAAAAAAAGTGAAGAAACCCTGCTCAAAAAAGGGTCTTGAGTTTGAATTAAAAGAATAGACAAACACAGCTCAGAATGAGAAGAAAGTGCTTGCAGACTCCTAAAGTCTTCTTCTATCCTGTTTTACAGGATCTAATAAACCTCTGGCCTTGTGTTGTCCAAACTGATCTTGAGGTTTGTGACCGCCTCAGCTGTACTTCGGAATGAAAAACAATAGCAGTACAGGCCCAGTAGGGGAATGTACGTTAGAAGTTGGACAATAAAAGTACAGGCCCAGAAGGGGCCTTTACTTTGGAAATCACACAATAAAGGTACAGGCCCGGGAGGGGCCTGTACTTTGGAAATCAGACAATAAAGGTACAGGCCCAAGAGGGGCCTGTACTTTGGAAATCAGACAATAAAAGTACAGGCCCAGGAGGGGCCTGTACTATGGAAATCAGACAATAAAAGTACAGGCCCAGGAGGGGCCTGTACTTTGGAAATCAGACAATGAAAGTACAGGCCCAGAAGGGGCCTGTACTTTGGAAATTGGACAATAAAAGTACAGGCCCAGAAGGGGCCTGTACTTTGGAAATCAGACAATGAAAGTACAGACCCAGAATGGGCCTGTACTTTGGAAATCAGACAACGAAAGTACAGGCCCAGAAGGGGCGAGCCGTGCTGGAGACGGGGCGAGCCGTGCTGAAGACGGGGCAAGCCGTGCTGGAGACTGGGCGAGCCGTGTTGGACACGGGGCGAGCCGTGTTGGACACGGGGCGAGCCGTGCTGGACACGGGGCGAGCCGTGCTGGACACGGGGCGAGCCGTGCTGGAGACGGGGCGAGCCGTGCTGGAGACGGGGCGAGCCGTGCTGGAGACGGGGCAAGCCGTGCTGGAGATGATGAAAGGTGACTTGGAGACGATAAAACTTTACATTCTGGAAAATGTGATGGTGACAGTCGGAGAGGCGAAGGACATGATGGAAGCACAGGAGAACAACTATCACTGTTCATTGTGCCTGCAGAAACATTTTTTTAAATGTACATTATTAACAAGTTCATTCGATAAACACAGTACTATATCATATACCTATAACAAATAAAAAACATAACAATTGCTCTGGATAGTCAATTAGTCTGGGTTTTAAAGGTTCATGTTCAGATAAAGTCTGTTCATATCAAATAAAGAGAAAATTGAACAAGCTGCCGAGATAACACCATGAATATTATGTCAAGAATGATAGGAATCTAGTAAAACAAAAATTACCTGGATTGCTTACATTGTAAGGCCTCAACATGTCCAAATTAAAAGTTCTACTTAATACTGTGTTTTTAGCATTCATTAGCTTTACACGCTTCCCTTGTACTTCAGAAACAGTGTAGGGTCCTGAAAATCTTTGCTCCAAAACGCCGCCTTTTCTGGTTGAACGCCTAGTATTTTGCAATAACACTAACTCTCCTTTTTGGAAGATGTATGGCTGGTATTTCTTGCAAAGTCTATTTTTAATTTGTTAAATTATTGAAGTTTGTGACCGCCTCAGCTGTACTTGGGAATGAAAAACAATAAAAATTGAACAAAAAAGGTACTTTGGAAATCAGACACTAAAAGTACAGGCCCAGAAGGGGCCTGTACATTGGAAATCAGACAATAAAAGTACAGGCCCAGGAGGGGCCTGTACTTTGGAAATCGGACAATGAAAGTACAGGCCCAGGAGGGGCCTGTACTTTGGAAATTGGACAATAAAAGTACAGGCCCAGAAGGGGCCTGTACTTTTGAAATCAGCAAGAGTCGATGAATGGAAATCATGTGACCTTGAAATTGGTGACCGCCTCAGCTGTACTTCCAAATGAAAAACAATAGCAGTACAGGCCCAGCAGGGGAATGTACTTTAGAAGTTGGACAATAAAAGTACAGGCCCAGAAGGGGCCTGTACTTTGGAAATCAGACAATGAAAGTACAGGCCCAGAAGGGGCCTGTACTTTGGAAATCAGACAATACAAGTACAGGCCCAGGAGGGGCCTGTACTATGGAAATCAGACAATAAAAGTACAGGCCCAGAAGGGGCCTGTACTTTGGAAATCAGACAATAAAAGTACAGGCCCAGAAGGGGCCTGTACTTTGGAAATCAAACAATACAAGTACAGGCCCAGGAGGGGCCTGTACTTTGGAAGTTGGACAATAAAAGTACAGGCCCAGAAGGGGCCTGTCCTTTGGAAATTGGACAAACAAAGTACAGCCGCACCAAGAGTCGATTAATGGAAATCATGTGACCTTGAAATTTGTGACCGCCTCAGCTGTACTTACGAATGAAAAATAGCAGTACAGGCCCAGTAGGGGAATGTACTTTAGAAGTTGGACAATAAAAGTACAGGCCCAGAAGGGGCCTGTACTTTAAAAATCAGACAATAAAAGTACAGGCCCAGAAGGGGCCTGTACTTTGGAAATCAGACAATAAAAGTACAGGTCCAGGAGGGGCCTGTACTTTGGAAATCAGACAATAAAAGTACAGGCCCAGGAGGGGCCTGTACTTTGGAAATCAGACAATAAAAGTACAGGCCCAGGAGGGGCCTGTACTTTGGAAATCGGACAATAAAAGTACAGGCCCAGGAGGGGCCTGTACTTTGGAAGTTGGACAACAAAAGTACAGGCCCAGAAGGGGCCTATCCTTTGGAAATTGGACAAAAAAAGTACAGCCGCAGCAAGAGTCGATTAATGGAAATCATGTGACCTTGAAATTTGTGACCGCCTCAGCTGTACTTCCGAATGAAAAATAGCAGTAAAGGCCCAGTAGGGGAATGTACTTTAGAAGTTGGACAATAAAAGTACAGGCCCAGAAGGGGCCTGTACTTTGGAAATCAGACAATAAAAGTACAGGCCCAGAAAGGGCCTGTACTTTGGAAATCGGACAATAAACGTACAGGCCCATGAGGGGCCTGTACTTTTGAAATCGGACAATGAAAGTACAGGCCCAGAAGGGGCCTGTACTTTGGAAATCAGACAATGAAAGTACAGGCCCAGAAGGGGCCTGTACTTTGGAAATCAGACAATACAAGTACAGGCCCAGGAGGGGCCTGTACTATGGAAATCAGACAATAAAAGTACAGGCCCAGAAGGGGCCTGTACTTTGGAAATAAGACAATGAAAGTACAGGCCCAGAAGGGGCCTGTAGTTTTGAAATTAGCAAGAGTCGATGAATGGAAATCATGTGACCTTGAAATTGGTGACCGCCTCAGCTGTACTTCCAAATGAAAAACAATAGCAGTACAGGCCCAGCAGGGGAATGTACTTTAGAAGTTGGATAATAAAAGTACAGGCCCAGAAGGGGCCTGTACTATGGAAATCAGACAATAAAAGTACAGGCCCAGGAGGGGCCTGTACTTTGGAAATCAGACAATATAAGTACAGGCCCAGGAGGGGCCTGTACTATGGAAATCAGACAATAAAAGTACAGGCCCAGGAGGGGCCTGAACTTTGGAAGTTGGACAATAAAAGTACAGGCCCAGAAGGGGCCTGTCCTTAGGAAATTGGACAAAAAAAATACGGCCGCAGCAAGAGTCGATTAATGGAAATCATGTGACCTTGAAATTTGTGACCGCCTCAGCTGTACTTCCGAATGAAAAATAGCAGTACAGGCCCAGTAGGGGAATGTACTTTAGAAGTTGGACAATAAAAGTACAGGCCCAGAAGGGGCCTGTACTTTGGAAATCAGACAATGCAAGTACAGGCCCAGGAGGGGCCTGTACTATGGAAATCAGACAATAAAAGTACAGGTCCAGGAGGGGCCTGTACTTTGGAAGTTGGACAATAAAAGTACAGGCCCAGAAGGGGCCTGTCCTTTGGAAATTGGACAAAAAAAGTACGTCCGCAGCAAGAGTCGATTAATGGAAATCATGTGACCTTGAAATTTGTGACCGCCTCAGCTGTACTTCCGAATGAAAAATAGCAGTACAGGCCCAGTAGGGGAATGTACTTTAGAAGTTGGACAATAAAAGTACAGGCCCAGAAGGGGCCTGTACTTTGGAAATCAGACAATAAAAGTACAGGCCCACAAGGGGCCTGTACTTTAGAAATCAGACAATAAAAGTACAGGCCCAGAAGGTGCCTGTACTTTGGAAATTGGACAATAAAAGCCATGAAGGTGATCGACATGTCTCAGGATGAAATTATACAACTCCACAATGAAGAAGAAAGTGACACATTGCCTAATTTAAACACAATGGAACAGCTGAAGAACATCAAGAAGGTGCCTGTACTTTGAAAATTGAACAATACAAGTACAGGCCCACAAGGGGCCTGTACTTTTGACATCAGACAATGAAAGTACAGGCCCTGAAGGGGCCTGTACTTTGGAAATCAGACAATAAAAGTACAGGCCCAGAAGGGGCCTGTACTTTGGAAATTGGACAATAAAAGTACAGACCCCTTCTGGACCCGTACTTGTGAAATCATACAATAAAAGTACAGGCCCAGAAGGGGCCTGTACTTTGGAAATCAGACAATAAAAGTACAGGCCCAGCAGGGGCCTGTACTTTGGAAATCAGACAATAAAAGTACAGGCTCAGAAGGGGCCTGTACTTTGGAAATCGGACAATAAAAGTACAGGCCCAGAAGGGGCCTGTACTTTGGAAATCGGACAATAAAAGTACAGGCCCAGAAAGGGCCTGTACTTTGGAAATCAGACACTGAAAGTACAGACCCAGAAACATATTTTTAGAAACAAAATTTGTTAAAAATAGTGTACTGTTGCCTATCGGATGGTTCGAGCAGAACGGGAACATCTGACAGGTCGCCTGACAAGGATCACCAACCCATCAGCCTACATAACTCCCAATTTACCTAAAAACAAACAATATCATGATAATAGGACAGGTCAGTATTTGTGAGGAGTGTGTGTTACGTGTCCAAGGATTTTCATTACTGGGAGTGAGATTCCTATTGACGGTGATTGCTAGTATACGACCAAGATGGTCAGCAAAGGATCATCCAATTGCATTAGTGACTGCATTTCTATCAATACTTGTTTCTTGTAAACCAGGATTAAAGCCAGCTGGCAAGACCAATACTTCAGTGGGGCAGAAATAGATCCATTAATGGATCCATGAACTGTGGCATTGACCGATTCACAATAAACCTTTAAAAATAGAGCTTGAAGCCAAGAAGGCGGCCAAGACTGCAGACAACAAATTTGCTGCCCCCCGCCCTGGAGACCAAAAATGGCTCCCAGCAGGGCAACGGAACAGACCTCGACAGTAAAAGTACAGGCCATTGCTTGCCATGTACTTTTGAAATCAAAACCAGAAGTGGGCCTGAATTTGAAAATGTAACAATAAAAGTAAACATTGGAAATCAGACAATGAAAATACAGGCCCAGACGGGGCATGTACTTTGTAATTTGAACACAGGACCAATAAATGGCCAATACACAGCTCAGACAGGGGCTGTACTTTGAATTGAAATCAAAGGAAAAAACACTGCTCAGAAAAGGGTCTTGAGTTTGAATTAAAAGAATAGACAAACACAGCTCAGAATGAGAATGAAGTGCTGGAAGACTACCAATGTTTTTTTCTATCATGTTTTCCAGGAATGGATGAACTGCTGGCCTCGTGATGTCCAAATTGATCTTGAGGTTTGTGACCGCCTCAGCTGTATTTGGGAATGAAAAACAATAAAAGTACAGGCCCAGAAGGGGCCTGTACTTTATCAATCAGAACATAAAAGTACAGGCCCAGTAGGGGCCTGTACTTTGTAATTTGAAGACTGGACCACTAAATGGTCAGTAAACAGACAATAAAGGCACAGGGCCAGAAGGATTTGGACAGCTCCAGCCAGAGGTAAGCCTACAGCAAATTGACATATACTGAGGGAAATGATGACGGACAAGTACCGCATGACAATAAGTAGCTGCCACCCGCAGACAACGGTTTCTGGGCGAGGATACGGGACACATGCATATCTCAATCTGACCAATAAACGAGATGGAGGTCTACAAACTTGAAAAAAAGACTGTCGTTGACAACAAGCAATCAACGGCCAATAAAGGTGTCCCCGCCGACAAGGCCCAGACACAGGGTCAATCAGAACATCAAAGTACAAGCACAGACACTTTGGCAGTGTGTTTCTGAAGCGGAAGGGAAACATGTCACATCAATGGATTGATACAGACAGAATGGCCCCATTAGCCAAAACGAGGTAGCAACATATAAGGAGCAGAACTCGTTAGTATACTGGTAGACCCCACTCACAATTATCTTCAAACTTTAACAAAGTAAATATAGATTGAACAGAATTAATCTGAGTAAATACACATGGATTTAAGTGACTGAAAAATGTGCAATTGGATTAAGCACATGATTTACAGACAGAATGGCCCCATTAGCCAAAACGAGGTAGGAACATATAAGGAGCAGAACTCGTTAGTATGCTGGTAGACCCCACTCACAATTATATTCAATCTTTAACAAAGTACATATATATTGAACAGAATTAACCTGAGGAAATACACATGTATTTAAGTGACTGAAAAATGTGCAATTGGATTAAGCACATGACTTACAGACAGAATGGCCCCATTAGCCAAAACGAGGTAGGAACATATAAGGAGCAGAACTCGTTAGTATACTGGTAGACCCCTCACAATTATATTCAAACTTTAACAAAGTAAATATAGATTGAACATAATTAATCTGAGTAAATACACATGGATTTAAGTGACTGAAAAATGTGCAATTGGATTAAGCACATGACTTTCAGACAGAATGACCCCATTAGCCAAAACGAGGTAGCAACATATGAGGAGCAGAACTCGTTAGTATACTGGTAGACCCCACTCACAATTATCTTCAATCTTTAACAAAGTAAATATAGATTGAACAGAATTAATCTGAGTAAATACACATGGATTTAAGTGACTGAAAAATGTGCAATTGAATTAAGCACATGACTTTCAGACAGAATGACCCCATTAGCCAAAACGAGGTAGCAACATATAAGGAGCAGAACTCGTTAGTATACTGGTAGACCCCACTCACAATTATCTTCAATCTTTAACAAAGTAAATATAGATTGAACAGAATTAATCTGAGTAAATACACATGGATTTAAGTGACTGAAAAATGTGCAATTGGATTAAGCACATGACTTTCAGACAGAATGACCCCATTAGCCAAAACGAGGTAGGAACATATAAGGAGCAGAACTCCTTAGTATGCTGGTAGACCCCACTCACAATTATATTCAATCTTTAACAAAGTACATATAGATTGAACAGAATTAACCTGAGGAAATACACATGTATTTAAGTGACTGAAAAATGTGCAATTGGATTAAGCACATGACTTACAGACAGAATGGCCCCATTAGCCAAAACGAGGTAGGAACATATAAGGAGCAGAACTCGTTAGTATACTGGTAGACCCCTCACAATTATATTTAAACTTTAACAAAGTAAATATAGATTGAACAGAATTAATCTGAGTAAATACACATGGATTTAAGTGACTGAAAAATGTGCAATTGGATTAAGCACATGACTTACAGACAGAATGGCCCCATTAGCCAAAACGAGGTAGGAACATATAAGGAGCAGAACTCGTTAGTATACTGGTAGACCCCACTCACAATTATATTCAATCTTTAACAAAGTACATATAGATTGAACAGAATTAACCTGAGGAAATACACATGTATTTAAGTGACTGAAAAATGTGCAATTGGATTAAGCACATGACTTTCAGACAGAATGACCCCATTAGCCAAAACGAGGTACCAACATATAAGGAGCAGAACTCGTTAGTACACTGGTAGACCCCACTCACAATTATCTTCAATCTTTAACAAAGTAAATATAGATTGAACAGAATTAATCTGAGTAAATACACATGGATTTAAGTGACTGAAAAATGTGCAATTGGAGTAAGCACATGACTTTCAGACAGAATGACCCCATTAGCCAAAACGAGGTAGCAACATATAAGGAGCAGAACTCGTTAGTATACTGGTAGACCCCACTCACAATTATCTTCAATCTTTAACAAAGTAAATATAGATTGAACAGAATTAATCTGAGTAAATACACATGGATTTAAGTGACTGAAAAATGTGCAATTGGATTAAGCACATGACTTTCAGACAGAATGACCCCATTAGACAAAACGAGGTAGCAACATATAAGGAGCAGAACTCGTTAGTATACTGGTAGACCCTACTCACAATTATCTTCAAACTTTAACAAAGTAAATATAGATTGAACAGAACTAATCTGAGTAAATACACATGGATTTAAGTGACTGAAAAATGTGCAATTGGATTAAGCACATGACTTGCAGACAGAATGACCCCATTAGCCAAAACGAGGTAGCAACATATAAGGAGCAGAACTCGTTAGTATACTGGTAGACCCCACTCACAATTATCTTCAATCTTTAACAAAGTAAATATAGATTGAACAGAATTAATCTGAGTAAACACACATGGATTTAAGTGACTGAAAAATGTGCAATTGGATTAAGCACATGACTTTCAGACAGAATGGCCCCATTAGCCAAAACGAGGTAGGAACATATAAGGAGCAGAACTCGTTAGTATACTGGTAGACCCCACTCACAATTATATTCAATCTTTAACAAAGTACATATAGATTGAACAGAATTAACCTGAGGAAATACACATGTATTTAAGTGACTGAAAAATGTGCAATTGGATTAAGCACATGACTTTCAGACAGAATGACCCCATTAGCCAAAACGAGGTAGCAACATATAAGGAGCAGAACTCGTTAGTATACTGGTAGACCCCACTCACAATTATCTTCAATCTTTAACAAAGTAAATATAGATTGAACAGAATTAATCTGAGTAAATACACATGGATTTAAGTGACTGAAAAATGTGCAATTGGATTAAGCACATGACTTTCAGACAGAATGACCCCATTAGCCAAAACGAGGTAGCAACATATAAGGAGCAGAACTCGTTAGTATACTGGTAGACCCCACTCACAATTATCTTCAATCTTTAACAAAGTAAATATAGATTGAACAGAATTAATCTGAGTAAATACACATGGATTTAAGTGACTGAAAAATGTGCAATTGAATTAAGCACATGACTTTCAGACAGAATGACCCCATTAGCCAAAACGAGGTAGCAACATATAAGGAGCAGAACTCGTTAGTATACTGGTAGACCCCACTCACAATTATCTTCAAACTTTAACAAAGTAAATATAGATTGAACAGAATTAATCTGAGTAAATACACATAGATTTAAGTGACTGAAAAATGTGCAATTGGATTAAGCACATGACTTACAGACAGAATGGCCCCATTAGCCAAAACGAGGTAGCAACATATAAGGAGCAGAACTCGTTAGTATACTGGTAGACCCTACTCACAATTATCTTCAAACTTTAACAAAGTAAATATAGATTGAACAGAACTAATCTGAGTAAATACACATGGATTTAAGTGACTGAAAAATGTGCAATTGGATTAAGCACATGACTTGCAGACAGAATGACCCCATTAGCCAAAACGAGGTAGCAACATATAAGGAGCAGAACTCGTTAGTATACTGGTAGACCCCACTCACAATTATCTTCAATCTTTAACAAAGTAAATATAGATTGAACAGAATTAATCTGAGTAAATACACATGGATTTAAGTGACTGAAAAATGTGCAATTGGTTTAAGCACATGACTTTCAGACAGAATGGCCCCATTAGCCAAAACGAGGTAGGAACATATAAGGAGCAGAACTCGTTAGTATACTGGTAGACCCCACTCACAATTATATTCAATCTTTAACAAAGTACATATAGATTGAACAGATTTAACCTGAGGAAATACACATGTATTTAAGTGACTGAAAAATGTGCAATTGGATTAAGCACATGACTTACAGACAGAATGGCCCCATTAGCCAAAACGAGGTAGGAACATATAAGGAGCAGAACTCGTTAGTATACTGGTAGACCCCTCACAATTATATTCAAACTTTAACAAAGTAAATATAGATTGAACAGAATTAATCTGAGTAAATACACATGGATTTAAGTGACTGAAAAATGTGCAATTGAATTAAGCACATGACTTTCAGACAGAATGACCCCATTAGCCAAAACGAGGTAGCAACATATAAGGAGCAGAACTCGTTAGTATACTGGTAGACCCCACTCACAATTATCTTCAAACTTTAACAAAGTAAATATAGATTGAACAGAATTAATCTGAGTAAATACACATAGATTTAAGTGACTGAAAAATGTGCAATTGGATTAAGCACATGACTTTCAGACAGAATGACCCCATTAGCCAAAACGAGGTAGCAACATATAAGGAGCAGAACTCGTTAGTATACTGGTAGACCCCACTCACAATTATCTTCAATCTTTAACAAAGTAAATATAGATTGAACAGAATTAATCTGAGTAAATACACATGGATTTAAGTGACTGAAAAATGTGCAATTGGATTAAGCACATGACTTTCAGACAGAATGACCCCATTAGCCAAAACGAGGTAGCAACATATAAGGAGCAGAACTCGTTAGTATACTGGTAGACCCCACTCACAATTATATTCAATCTTTAACAAAGTACATATAGATTGAACAGAATTAACCTGAGGAAATACACATGTATTTAAGTGACTGAAAAATGTGCAATTGGATTAAGCACATGACTTTCAGACAGAATGACCCCATTAGCCAAAACGAGGTAGCAACATATAAGGAGCAGAACTCGTTAGTATACTGGTAGACTCCACTCACAATTATATTCAATCTTTAACAAAGTACATATAGATTGAACAGAATTAACCTGAGGAAATACACATGTATTTAAGTGACTGAAAAATGTGCAATTGGATTAAGCACATGACTTTCAGACAGGATGACCCCATTAGCCAAAACGAGGTAGCAACATATAAGGAGCAGAACTCGTTAGTATACTGGTAGACCCCACTCACAATTATCTTCAATCTTTAACAAAGTAAATATAGATTGAACAGAATTAATCTGAGTAAATACACATGGATTTAAGTGACTAAAAAATGTGCAATTGGATTAAGCACATGACTTACAGACAGAATGGCCCCATTAGCCAAAACGAGGTAGGAACATATAAGGAGCAGAACTCGTTAGTATGCTGGTAGACCCCACTCACAATTATATTCAATCTTTAACAAAGTACATATAGATTGAACAGAATTAACCTTAGGAAATACACATGTATTTAAGTGACTGAAAAATGTGCAATTGGATTAAGCACATGACTTACAGACAGAATGGCCCCATTAGCCAAAACGAGGTAGGAACATATAAGGAGCAGAACTCGTTAGTATACTGGTAGACCCCTCACAATTATATTCAAACTTTAACAAAATAAATATAGATTGAACAGAATTAATCTGAGTAAATACACATGGATTTAAGTGACTGAAAAATGTGCAATTGGATTAAGCACATGACTTTCAGACAGAATGACCACATTAGCCAAAACGAGGTAGCAACATATAAGGAGCAGAACTCGTTAGTATACTGGTAGACCCCACTCACAATTATCTTCAATCTTTAACAAAGTAAATATAGATTGAACAGAATTAATCTGAGTAAAACTGAAAAATGTGCAATTGGATTAAGCACATGACTTTCAGACAGAATGACCCCATTAGCCAAAACAAGGTAGCAACATATAAGGAGCAGAACTCGTTAGTATACTGGTAGACCCCACTCACAATTATCTTCAAACTTTAACAAAGTAAATATAGATTGAAGAGAATTAATCTGAGTAAATACACATGGATTTAAGTGACTGAAAAATGTGCAATTAGATTAAGCACATGACTTTAAGACAGAATGACCCCATTAGCCAAAACGAGGTAGCAACATATAAGGAGCAGAACTCGTTAGTATACTGGTAGACCCCACTCACAATTATCTTCAATCTTTAACAAAGTAAATATAGATTGAACAGAATTAATCTGAGTAAATACACATGGATTTAAGTGACTGAAAAATGTGCAATTGGATTAAGCACATGACTTTCAGACAGAATGGCCCCATTAGCCAAAACGAGGTAGGAACATATAAGAAGCATAACTCGTTAGTATACTGGTAGACCCCACTCACAATTATATTCAATCTTTAACAAAGTACATATAGATTGAACAGAATTAACCTGAGGAAATACACATGTATTTAAGTGACTGAAAAATGTGCAATTGGATTAAGCACATGACTTTCAGACAGAATGACCCCATTAGCCAAAACGAGGTAGCAACATATAAGGAGCAGAACTCGTTAGTATACTGGTAGACCCCACTCACAATTATCTACAAACTTTAACAAAGTAAATATAGATTGAACAGAATGAATCTGAGTAAATACACATGGATTTAAGTGACTGAAAAATGTGCAATTGGATTAAGCACATGACTTACAGACAGAATGGCCCCATTAGCCAAAACGAGTTAGGAACATATAAGGAGCAGAACTCGTTAGTATACTGGTAGACCCCACTCACAATTATATTCAATCTTTAACAAAGTACATATAGATTGAACAGAATTAACCTGAGGAAATACACATGTATTTAAGTGACTGAAAAATGTGCAATTGGATTAAGCACATGACTTTCAGACAGAATGACCCCATTAGCCAAAACGAGGTAGCAACATATAAGGAGCAGAACTCGTTAGTATACTGGTAGACCCCACTCACAATTATCTTCAATCTTTAACAAAGTAAATATAGATTGAACAGAATTAATCTGAGTAAATACACATGGATTTAAGTGACTGAAAAATGTGCAATTGGATTAAGCCCATGATTTACAGACAGAATGGCCCCATTAGCCAAAACGAGGTAGGAACATATAAGGAGCAGAACTCGTTAGTATGCTGGTAGACCCCACTCACAATTATATTCAATCTTTAACAAAGTACATATAGATTGAACAGAATTAACCTTAGGAAATACACATGTATTTAAGTGACTGAAAAATGTGCAATTGGATTAAGCACATGATTTACAGACAGAATGGCCCCATTAGCCAAAACGAGGTAGGAACATATAAGGAGCAGAACTCGTTAGTATACTGGTAGACCCCTCACAATTATATTCAAACTTTAACAAAATAAATATAGATTGAACAGAATTAATCTGAGTAAATACACATGGATTTAAGTGACTGAAAAATGTGCAATTGGATTAAGCACATGACTTACAGACAGAATGGCCCCATTAGCCAACACGAGATAGGAACATATAAGCAGCAGAACCTGTTAGTATACTTACTGGTAGACCCCACTCACAATTATAATCAATCTTTAACAAAGTACATATAGATTGAACAGAATTAACCTGAGGAAATACACATGTATTTAAGTGACTGAAAAATGTGCAATTGGATTAAGCACATGACTTTCAGAAAGAATGACCCCATTAGCCAAAACAAGGTAGCAACATATAAGGAGCAGAACTCGTGTATACTGGTAGACCCCACTCACAATTATCTTCAATCTTTAACAAAGTAAATATAGATTGAACAGAATTAATCTGAGTAAATACACATGGATTTAAGTGACTGAAAAATGTGCAATTGGATTAAGCACATGACTTTCAGACAGAATGACCCCATTAGCCAAAACGAGGTAGCAACATATAAGGAGTAGAACTCGTTAGTATACTGGTAGACCCCACTCACAATTATCTTCAATCTTTAACAAAGTAAATATAGATTGAACAGAATTAATCTGAGTAAATACACATGGATTTAAGTGACTGAAAAATGTGCAATTGGATTAAGCACATGACTTTCAGACAGAATGACCCCATTAGCCAAAACGAGGTAGCAACATATGAGGAGCAGAACTCGTTAGTATACTGGTAGACCCCATTCACAATTATCTTCAATCTTTAACAAAGTAAATATAGATTGAACAGAATTAATCTGAGTAAATACACATGGATTTAAGTGACTGAAAAATGTGCAATTGAATTAAGCACATGACTTTCAGACAGAATGACCCCATTAGCCAAAACGAGGTAGCAACATATAAGGAGCAGAACTCGTTAGTATACTGGTAGACCCCACTCACAATTATCTTCAAACTTTAACAAAGTAAATATAGATTGAACAGAATTAATCTGGGTAAATACACATAGATTTAAGTGACTGAAAAATGTGCAATTGGATTAAGCACATGACTTTCAGACAGAATGACCCCATTAGCCAAAACGAGGTAGCAACATATAAGGAGCAGAACTCGTTAGTATACTGGTAGACCCCACTCACAATTATCTTCAGTCTTTAACAAAGTAAATATAGATTGAACAGAATTAATCTGAGTAAATACACATGGATTTAAGTGACTGAAAAATGTGCAATTGGATTAAGCACATGACTTTCAGACAGAATGACCCCATTAGCCAAAACGAGGTAGCAACATATGAGGAGCAGAACTCGTTAGTATACTGGTAGACCCCATTCACAATTATCTTCAATCTTTAACAAAGTAAATATAGATTGAACAGAATTAATCTGAGTAAATACACATGGATTTAAGTGACTGAAAAATGTGCAATTGAATTAAGCACATGACTTTCAGACAGAATGACCCCATTAGCCAAAACGAGGTAGCAACATATAAGGAGCAGAACTCGTTAGTATACTGGTAGACCCCACTCACAATTATCTTCAAACTTTAACAAAGTAAATATAGATTGAACAGAATTAATCTGGGTAAATACACATAGATTTAAGTGACTGAAAAATGTGCAATTGGATTAAGCACATGACTTTCAGACAGAATGACCCCATTAGCCAAAACGAGGTAGCAACATATAAGGAGCAGAACTCGTTAGTATACTGGTAGACCCCACTCACAATTATATTCAATCTTTAACAAAGTACATATAGATTGAACAGAATTAACCTGAGGAAATACACATGTATTTAAGTGACTGAAAAATGTGCAATTGGATTAAGCACATGACTTTCAGACAGAATGACCCCATTAACCAAAACGAGGTAGCAACATATAAGGAGCAGAACTCGTTAGTATACTGGTAGACCCCACTCACAATTATCTTCAAACTTTAACAAAGTAAATATAGATTGAACAGAATTAATCTGAGTAAATACACATGGATTTAAGTGACTGAAAAATGTGCAATTGGATTAAGCACATGACTTACAGACAGAATGGCCCCATTAGCCAAAACGAGGTAGGAACATATAAGGAGCAGAACTCGTTAGTATGCTGGTAGACCCCACTCACAATTATATTCAATCTTTAACAAAGTACATATAGATTGAACAGAATAAACCTGAGGAAATACACATGTATTTAAGTGACTGAAAAATGTGCAATTGGATTAAGCACATGACTTTCAGACAGAATGACCCCATTAGCCAAAACGAGGTAGGAACATATAAGGAGCAGAACTCGTTAGTATACTGGTAGACCCCACTCACAATTATCTTCAATCTTTAACAAAGTAAATATAGATTGAACAGAATTAATCTGAGTAAATACACATGGATTTAAGTGACTGAAAAATGTGCAATTGGATTAAGCACATGACTTTCAGACAGAATGACCCCATTAGCCAAAACAAGGTAGCAACATATGAGGAGCAGAACTCGTTAGTATACTGGTAGACCCCACTCACAATTATCTTCAATCTTTAACAAAGTAAATATAGATTGAACAGAATTAATCTGAGTAAATACACATGGATTTAAGTGACTGAAAAATGTGCAATTGAATTAAGCACATGACTTTCAGACAGAATGACCCCATTAGCCAAAACGAGGTAGCAACATATAAGGAGCAGAACTTGTTAGTATACTGGTAGACCCCACTCACAATTATCTTCAAACTTTAACAAAGTAAATATAGATTGAACAGAATTAATCTGAGTAAATACACATGGATTTAAGTGACTGAAAAATGTGCAATTGGATTAAGCACATGACTTTCAGACAGAATGACCCCATTAGCCAAAACGAGGTAGCAACATATAAGGAGCAGAACTCGTTAGTATACTGGTAGACCCCACTCACAATTATCTTCAATCTTTAACAAAGTAAATATAGATTGAACAGAATTAATCTGAGTAAATACACATGGATTTAAGTGACTGAAAAATGTGCAATTGGATTAGGCACATGACTTTCAGACAGAATGACCCCATTAGACAAAACGAGGTAGCAACATATAAGGAGCAGAACTCGTTAGTATACTGGTAGACCCTACTCACAATTATCTTCAAACTTTAACAAAGTAAATATAGATTGAACAGAACTAATCTGAGTAAATACACATGGATTTAAGTGACTGAAAAATGTGCAATTGGATTAAGCACATGACTTTCAGACAGAATGGCCCCATTAGCCAAAACGAGGTAGGAACATATAAGGAGCAGAACTCGTTAGTATACTGGTAGACCCCACTCACAATTATCTTCAATCTTTAACAAAGTAAATATAGATTGACAGAATTAATCTGAGTAAATACACATGGATTTAAGTGACTGAAAAATGTGCAATTGGATTAAGCACATGACTTTCAGACAGAATGACCCCATTAGCCAAAACGAGGTAGCAACATTTGAGGAGCAGAACTCATTAGTATACTGGTAGACCCCACTCACAATTATCTTCAATCTTTAACAAAGTAAATATAGATTGAACAGAATTAATCTGAGTAAATACACATGGATTTAAGTGACTGAAAAATGTGCAATTGGATTAAGCACATGACTTTCAGACAGAATGGCCCCATTAGCCAAAACGAGGTAGGAACATATAAGGAGCATAACTCGTTAGTATACTGGTAGACCCCACTCACAATTATATTCAATCTTTAACAAAGTACATATAGATTGAACAGAATTAACCTGAGGAAATACACATGTATTTAAGTGACTGAAAAATGTGCAATTGGATTAAGCACATGACTTACAGACAGAGTGGCCCCATTAGCCAAAACGAGGTAGGAACATATAAGGAGCAGAACTCGTTAGTATACTGGTAGACCCCACTCACAATTATATTCAATCTTTAACAAAGTACATATAGATTGAACAGAATTAACCTGAGGAAATACACATGTATTTAAGTGACTGGAAAATGTGCAATTGGATTAAGCACATGACTTTCAGACAGAATGACCCCATTAGCCAAAACAAGGTAGCAACATATAAGGAGCAGAACTCGTTAGTATACTGGTAGACCCCACTCACAATTATCTTCAATCTTTAACAAAGTAAATATAGATTGAACAGAATTAATCTGAGTAAATACACATGGATTTAAGTGACTGAAAAATGTGCAATTGGATTAAGCACATGACTTTCAGACAGAATGACCCCATTAGCCAAAACGAGGTAGCAACATATAAGGAGTAGAACTCGTTAGTATACTGGTAGACCCCACTCACAATTATCTTCAATCTTTAACAAAGTAAATATAGATTGAACAGAATTAACCTGAGGAAATACACATGGATTTAAGTGACTGAAAAATGTGCAATTGGATTAAGCACATGACTTTCAGACAGAATGACCCCATTAGCCAAAACGAGGTAGCAACATATGAGGAGCAGAACTCGTTAGTATACTGGTAGACCCCACTCACAATTATCTTCAATCTTTAACAAAGTAAATATAGATTGAACAGAATTAACCTGAGGAAATACACATGGATTTAAGTGACTGAAAAATGTGCAATTGAATTAAGCACATGACTTTCAGACAGAATGACCCCATTAGCCAAAACGAGGTAGCAACATATAAGGAGCAGAACTCGTTAGTATACTGGTAGACCCCACTCACAATTATAATCAATCTTTAACAAAGTACATATAGATTGAACAGAATTAACCTGAGGAAATACACATGTATTTAAGTGACTGAAAAATGTGCAATTGGATTAAGCACATGACTTACAGACAGAATGGCCCCATTAGCCAAAACGAGGTAGGAACATATAAGGAGCAGAACTCGTTAGTATACTGGTAGACCCCACTCACAATTATATTCAATCTTTAACAAAGTACATATAGATTGAACAGAATTAATCTGAGTAAATACACATGGATTTAAGTGACTGAAAAATGTGCAATTAGATTAAGCACATGACTTTAAGACAGAATGACCCCATTAGCCAAAACGAGGTAGCAACATATAAGGAGCAGAACTCGTTAGTATACTGGTAGACCCCACTCACAATTATCTTCAATCTTTAACAAAGTAAATATAGATTGAACAGAATTAATCTGAGTAAATACACATGGATTTAAGTGACTGAAAAATGTGCAATTGGATTAAGCACATGACTTTCAGACAGAATGGCCCCATTAGCCAAAACGAGGTAGGAACATATAAGGAGCATAACTCGTTAGTATACTGGTAGACCCCACTCACAATTATATTCAATCTTTAACAAAGTACATATAGATTGAACAGAATTAACCTGAGGAAATACACATGTATTTAAGTGACTGAAAAATGTGCAATTGGATTAAGCACATGACTTTCAGACAGAATGACCCCATTAGCCAAAACGAGGTAGCAACATATAAGGAGCAGAACTCGTTAGTATACTGGTAGACCCCACTCACAATTATCTACAAACTTTAACAAAGTAAATATAGATTGAACAGAATTAATCTGAGTAAATACACATGGATTTAAGTGACTGAAAAATGTGCAATTGGATTAAGCACATGACTTACAGACAGAATGGCCCCATTAGCCAAAACGAGTTAGGAACATATAAGGAGCAGAACTCGTTAGTATACTGGTAGACCCCACTCACAATTATATTCAATCTTTAACAAAGTACATATAGATTGAACAGAATTAACCTGAGGAAATACACATGTATTTAAGTGACTGAAAAATGTGCAATTGGATTAAGCACATGACTTTCAGACAGAATGACCCCATTAGCCAAAACGAGGTAGCAACATATAAGGAGCAGAACTCGTTAGTATACTGGTAGACCCCACTCACAATTATCTTCAATCTTTAACAAAGTAAATATAGATTGAACAGAATTAATCTGAGTAAATACACATGGATTTAAGTGACTGAAAAATGTGCAATTGGATTAAGCACATGATTTACAGACAGAATGGCCCCATTAGCCAAAACGAGGTAGGAACATATAAGGAGCAGAACTCGTTAGTATGCTGGTAGACCCCACTCACAATTATATTCAATCTTTAACAAAGTACATATAGATTGAACAGAATTAACCTTAGGAAATACACATGTATTTAAGTGACTGAAAAATGTGCAATTGGATTAAGCACATGACTTACAGACAGAATGGCCCCATTAGCCAAAACGAGGTAGGAACATATAAGGAGCAGAACTCGTTAGTATACTGGTAGACCCCTCACAATTATATTCAAACTTTAACAAAATAAATATAGATTGAACAGAATTAATCTGAGTAAATACACATGGATTTAAGTGACTGAAAAATGTGCAATTGGATTAAGCACATGACTTACAGACAGAATGGCCCCATTAGCCAACACGAGATAGGAACATATAAGCAGCAGAACCTGTTAGTATACTGGTAGACCCCACTCACAATTATAATCAATCTTTAACAAAGTACATATAGATTGAACAGAATTAACCTGAGGAAATACACATGTATTTAAGTGACTGAAAAATGTGCAATTGGATTAAGCACATGACTTTCAGAAAGAATGACCCCATTAGCCAAAACAAGGTAGCAACATATAAGGAGCAGAACTCGTGTATACTGGTAGACCCCACTCACAATTATCTTCAATCTTTAACAAAGTAAATATAGATTGAACAGAATTAATCTGAGTAAATACACATGGATTTAAGTGACTGAAAAATGTGCAATTGGATTAAGCACATGACTTTCAGACAGAATGACCCCATTAGCCAAAACGAGGTAGCAACATATAAGGAGTAGAACTCGTTAGTATACTGGTAGACCCCACTCACAATTATCTTCAATCTTTAACAAAGTAAATATAGATTAAACAGAATTAATCTGAGTAAATACACATGGATTTAAGTGACTGAAAAATGTGCAATTGGATTAAGCACATGACTTTCAGACAGAATGACCCCATTAGCCAAAACGAGGTAGCAACATATGAGGAGCAGAACTCGTTAGTATACTGGTAGACCCCATTCACAATTATCTTCAATCTTAAACAAAGTAAATATAGATTGAACAGAATTAATCTGAGTAAATACACATGGATTTAAGTGACTGAAAAATGTGCAATTGAATTAAGCACATGACTTTCAGACAGAATGACCCCATTAGCCAAAACGAGGTAGCAACATATAAGGAGCAGAACTCGTTAGTATACTGGTAGACCCCACTCACAATTATCTTCAAACTTTAACAAAGTAAATATAGATTGAACAGAATTAATCTGGGTAAATACACATAGATTTAAGTGACTGAAAAATGTGCAATTGGATTAAGCACATGACTTTCAGACAGAATGACCCCATTAGCCAAAACGAGGTAGCAACATATAAGGAGCAGAACTCGTTAGTATACTGGTAGACCCCACTCACAATTATCTTCAGTCTTTAACAAAGTAAATATAGATTGAACAGAATTAATCTGAGTAAATACACATGGATTTAAGTGACTGAAAAATGTGCAATTGAATTAAGCACATGACTTTCAGACAGAATGACCCCATTAGCCAAAACGAGGTAGCAACATATAAGGAGCAGAACTCGTTAGTATACTGGTAGACCCCACTCACAATTATCTTCAAACTTTAACAAAGTAAATATAGATTGAACAGAATTAATCTGGGTAAATACACATAGATTTAAGTGACTGAAAAATGTGCAATTGGATTAAGCACATGACTTTCAGACAGAATGACCCCATTAGCCAAAACGAGGTAGCAACATATAAGGAGCAGAACTCGTTAGTATACTGGTAGACCCCACTCACAATTATCTTCAGTCTTTAACAAAGTAAATATAGATTGAACAGAATTAATCTGAGTAAATACACATGGATTTAAGTGACTGAAAAATGTGCAATTGGATTAAGCACATGACTTTCAGACAGAATGACCCCATTAGACAAAACGAGGTAGCAACATATAAGGAGCAGAACTCGTTAGTATACTGGTAGACCCTACTCACAATTATCTTCAAACTTTAACAAAGTAAATATAGATTGAACAGAACTAATCTGAGTAAATACACATGGATTTAAGTGACTGAAAAATGTGCAATTGGATTAAGCACATGACTTGCAGACAGAATGACCCCATTAGCCAAAACGAGGTAGCAACATATAAGGAGCAGAACTCGTTAGTATACTGGTAGACCCCACTCACAATTATCTTCAATCTTTAACAAAGTAAATATAGATTGAACAGAATTAATCTGAGTAAACACACATGGATTTAAGTGACTGAAAAATGTGCAATTGGATTAAGCACATGACTTTCAGACAGACTGGCCCCATTAGCCAAAACGAGGTAGGAACATATAAGGAGCAGAACTCGTTAGTATACTGGTAGACCCCACTCACAATTATATTCAATCTTTAACAAAGTACATATAGATTGAACAGAATTAACCTGAGGAAATACACATGTATTTAAGTGACTGAAAAATGTGCAATTGGATTAAGCACATGACTTTCAGACAGAATGACCCCATTAACCAAAACGAGGTAGCAACATATAAGGAGCAGAACTCGTTAGTATACTGGTAGACCCCACTCACAATTATCTTCAAACTTTAACAAAGTAAATATAGATTGAACAGAATTAATCTGAGTAAATACACATGGATTTAAGTGACTGAAAAATGTGCAATTGGATTAAGCACATGACTTACAGACAGAATGGCCCCATTAGCCAAAACGAGGTAGGAACATATAAGGAGCAGAACTCGTTAGTATGCTGGTAGACCCCACTCACAATTATATTCAATCTTTAACAAAGTACATATAGATTGAACAGAATTAACCTGAGGAAATACACATGTATTTAAGTGACTGAAAAATGTGCAATTGGATTAAGCACATGATTTTCAGACAGAATGACCCCATTAGCCAAAACGAGGTAGGAACATATAAGGAGCAGAACTCGTTAGTATACTGGTAGACCCCACTCACAATTATCTTCAATCTTTAACAAAGTAAATATAGATTGAACAGAATTAATCTGAGTAAATACACATGGATTTAAGTGACTGAAAAATGTGCAATTGGATTAAGCACATGACTTTCAGACAGAATGACCCCATTAGCCAAAACGAGGTAGCAACATATAAGGAGCAGAACTCGTTAGTATACTGGTAGACCCCACTCACAATTATCTTCAATCTTTAACAAAGTAAATATAGATTGAACAGAATTAATCTGAGTAAATACACATGGATTTAAGTGACTGAAAAATGTGCAATTGGATTAAGCACATGACTTTCAGACAGAATGACCCCATTAGCCAAAACGAGGTAGCAACATATGAGGAGCAGAACTCGTTAGTATACTGGTAGACCCCACTCACAATTATCTTCAATCTTTAACAAAGTAAATATAGATTGAACAGAATTAATCTGAGTAAATACACATGGATTTAAGTGACTGAAAAATGTGCAATTGAATTAAGCACATGACTTTCAGACAGAATGACCCCATTAGCCAAAACGAGGTAGCAACATATAAGGAGCAGAACTCGTTAGTATACTGGTAGACCCCACTCACAATTATCTTCAGTCTTTAACAAAGTAAATATAGATTGAACAGAATTAATCTGAGTAAATACACATGGATTTAAGTGACTGAAAAATGTGCAATTGAATTAAGCACATGACTTTCAGACAGAATGACCCCATTAGCCAAAACGAGGTAGCAACATATAAGGAGCAGAACTCGTTAGTATACTGGTAGACCCCACTCACAATTATCTTCAAACTTTAACAAAGTAAATATAGATTGAACAGAATTAATCTGGGTAAATACACATAGATTTAAGTGACTGAAAAATGTGCAATTGGATTAAGCACATGACTTTCAGACAGAATGACCCCATTAGCCAAAACGAGGTAGCAACATATAAGGAGCAGAACTCGTTAGTATACTGGTAGACCCCACTCACAATTATCTTCAGTCTTTAACAAAGTAAATATAGATTGAACAGAATTAATCTGAGTAAATACACATGGATTTAAGTGACTGAAAAATGTGCAATTGGATTAAGCACATGACTTTCAGACAGAATGACCCCATTAGACAAAACGAGGTAGCAACATATAAGGAGCAGAACTCGTTAGTATACTGGTAGACCCTACTCACAATTATCTTCAAACTTTAACAAAGTAAATATAGATTGAACAGAACTAATCTGAGTAAATACACATGGATTTAAGTGACTGAAAAATGTGCAATTGGATTAAGCACATGACTTGCAGACAGAATGACCCCATTAGCCAAAACGAGGTAGCAACATATAAGGAGCAGAACTCGTTAGTATACTGGTAGACCCCACTCACAATTATCTTCAATCTTTAACAAAGTAAATATAGATTGAACAGAATTAACCTGAGGAAATACACATGGATTTAAGTGACTGAAAAATGTGCAATTGAATTAAGCACATGACTTTCAGACAGAATGACCCCATTAGCCAAAACGAGGTAGCAACATATAAGGAGCAGAACTCGTTAGTATACTGGTAGACCCCACTCACAATTATAATCAATCTTTAACAAAGTACATATAGATTGAACAGAATTAACCTGAGGAAATACACATGTATTTAAGTGACTGAAAAATGTGCAATTGGATTAAGCACATGACTTACAGACAGAATGGCCCCATTAGCCAAAACGAGGTAGGAACATATAAGGAGCAGAACTCGTTAGTATACTGGTAGACCCCACTCACAATTATATTCAATCTTTAACAAAGTACATATAGATTGAACAGAATTAATCTGAGTAAATACACATGGATTTAAGTGACTGAAAAATGTGCAATTAGATTAAGCACATGACTTTAAGACAGAATGACCCCATTAGCCAAAACGAGGTAGCAACATATAAGGAGCAGAACTCGTTAGTATACTGGTAGACCCCACTCACAATTATCTTCAATCTTTAACAAAGTAAATATAGATTGAACAGAATTAATCTGAGTAAATACACATGGATTTAAGTGACTGAAAAATGTGCAATTGGATTAAGCACATGACTTTCAGACAGAATGGCCCCATTAGCCAAAACGAGGTAGGAACATATAAGGAGCATAACTCGTTAGTATACTGGTAGACCCCACTCACAATTATATTCAATCTTTAACAAAGTACATATAGATTGAACAGAATTAACCTGAGGAAATACACATGTATTTAAGTGACTGAAAAATGTGCAATTGGATTAAGCACATGACTTTCAGACAGAATGACCCCATTAGCCAAAACGAGGTAGCAACATATAAGGAGCAGAACTCGTTAGTATACTGGTAGACCCCACTCACAATTATCTACAAACTTTAACAAAGTAAATATAGATTGAACAGAATTAATCTGAGTAAATACACATGGATTTAAGTGACTGAAAAATGTGCAATTGGATTAAGCACATGACTTACAGACAGAATGGCCCCATTAGCCAAAACGAGTTAGGAACATATAAGGAGCAGAACTCGTTAGTATACTGGTAGACCCCACTCACAATTATATTCAATCTTTAACAAAGTACATATAGATTGAACAGAATTAACCTGAGGAAATACATGTATTTAAGTGACTGAAAAATGTGCAATTGGATTAAGCACATGACTTTCAGACAGAATGACCCCATTAGCCAAAACGAGGTAGCAACATATAAGGAGCAGAACTCGTTAGTATACTGGTAGACCCCACTCACAATTATCTTCAATCTTTAACAAAGTAAATATAGATTGAACAGAATTAATCTGAGTAAATACACATGGATTTAAGTGACTGAAAAATGTGCAATTGGATTAAGCACATGATTTACAGACAGAATGGCCCCATTAGCCAAAACGAGGTAGGAACATATAAGGAGCAGAACTCGTTAGTATGCTGGTAGACCCCACTCACAATTATATTCAATCTTTAACAAAGTACATATAGATTGAACAGAATTAACCTTAGGAAATACACATGTATTTAAGTGACTGAAAAATGTGCAATTGGATTAAGCACATGACTTACAGACAGAATGGCCCCATTAGCCAAAACGAGGTAGGAACATATAAGGAGCAGAACTCGTTAGTATACTGGTAGACCCCTCACAATTATATTCAAACTTTAACAAAATAAATATAGATTGAACAGAATTAATCTGAGTAAATACACATGGATTTAAGTGACTGAAAAATGTGCAATTGGATTAAGCACATGACTTACAGACAGAATGGCCCCATTAGCCAACACGAGATAGGAACATATAAGCAGCAGAACCTGTTAGTATACTGGTAGACCCCACTCACAATTATAATCAATCTTTAACAAAGTACATATAGATTGAACAGAATTAACCTGAGGAAATACACATGTATTTAAGTGACTGAAAAATGTGCAATTGGATTAAGCACATGACTTTCAGAAAGAATGACCCCATTAGCCAAAACAAGGTAGCAACATATAAGGAGCAGAACTCGTGTATACTGGTAGACCCCACTCACAATTATCTTCAATCTTTAACAAAGTAAATATAGATTGAACAGAATTAATCTGAGTAAATACACATGGATTTAAGTGACTGAAAAATGTGCAATTGGATTAAGCACATGACTTTCAGACAGAATGACCCCATTAGCCAAAACGAGGTAGCAACATATAAGGAGTAGAACTCGTTAGTATACTGGTAGACCCCACTCACAATTATCTTCAATCTTTAACAAAGTAAATATAGATTGAACAGAATTAATCTGAGTAAATACACATGGATTTAAGTGACTGAAAAATTTGCAATTGGATTAAGCACATGACTTTCAGACAGAATGACCCCATTAGCCAAAACGAGGTAGCAACATATGAGGAGCAGAACTCGTTAGTATACTGGTAGACCCCATTCACAATTATCTTCAATCTTAAACAAAGTAAATATAGATTGAACAGAATTAATCTGAGTAAATACACATGGATTTAAGTGACTGAAAAATGTGCAATTGAATTAAGCACATGACTTTCAGACAGAATGACCCCATTAGCCAAAACGAGGTAGCAACATATAAGGAGCAGAACTCGTTAGTATACTGGTAGACCCCACTCACAATTATCTTCAAACTTTAACAAAGTAAATATAGATTGAACAGAATTAATCTGGGTAAATACACATAGATTTAAGTGACTGAAAAATGTGCAATTGGATTAAGCACATGACTTTCAGACAGAATGACCCCATTAGCCAAAACGAGGTAGCAACATATAAGGAGCAGAACTCGTTAGTATACTGGTAGACCCCACTCACAATTATCTTCAGTCTTTAACAAAGTAAATATAGATTGAACAGAATTAATCTGAGTAAATACACATGGATTTAAGTGACTGAAAAATGTGCAATTGAATTAAGCACATGACTTTCAGACAGAATGACCCCATTAGCCAAAACGAGGTAGCAACATATAAGGAGCAGAACTCGTTAGTATACTGGTAGACCCCACTCACAATTATCTTCAAACTTTAACAAAGTAAATATAGATTGAACAGAATTAATCTGGGTAAATACACATAGATTTAAGTGACTGAAAAATGTGCAATTGGATTAAGCACATGACTTTCAGACAGAATGACCCCATTAGCCAAAACGAGGTAGCAACATATAAGGAGCAGAACTCGTTAGTATACTGGTAGACCCCACTCACAATTATCTTCAGTCTTTAACAAAGTAAATATAGATTGAACAGAATTAATCTGAGTAAATACACATGGATTTAAGTGACTGAAAAATGTGCAATTGGATTAAGCACATGACTTTCAGACAGAATGACCCCATTAGACAAAACGAGGTAGCAACATATAAGGAGCAGAACTCGTTAGTATACTGGTAGACCCTACTCACAATTATCTTCAAACTTTAACAAAGTAAATATAGATTGAACAGAACTAATCTGAGTAAATACACATGGATTTAAGTGACTGAAAAATGTGCAATTGGATTAAGCACATGACTTGCAGACAGAATGACCCCATTAGCCAAAACGAGGTAGCAACATATAAGGAGCAGAACTCGTTAGTATACTGGTAGACCCCACTCACAATTATCTTCAATCTTTAACAAAGTAAATATAGATTGAACAGAATTAATCTGAGTAAACACACATGGATTTAAGTGACTGAAAAATGTGCAATTGGATTAAGCACATGACTTTCAGACAGACTGGCCCCATTAGCCAAAACGAGGTAGGAACATATAAGGAGCAGAACTCGTTAGTATACTGGTAGACCCCACTCACAATTATATTCAATCTTTAACAAAGTACATATAGATTGAACAGAATTAACCTGAGGAAATACACATGTATTTAAGTGACTGAAAAATGTGCAATTGGATTAAGCACATGACTTTCAGACAGAATGACCCCATTAACCAAAACGAGGTAGCAACATATAAGGAGCAGAACTCGTTAGTATACTGGTAGACCCCACTCACAATTATCTTCAAACTTTAACAAAGTAAATATAGATTGAACAGAATTAATCTGAGTAAATACACATGGATTTAAGTGACTGAAAAATGTGCAATTGGATTAAGCACATGACTTACAGACAGAATGGCCCCATTAGCCAAAACGAGGTAGGAACATATAAGGAGCAGAACTCGTTAGTATGCTGGTAGACCCCACTCACAATTATATTCAATCTTTAACAAAGTACATATAGATTGAACAGAATTAACCTGAGGAAATACACATGTATTTAAGTGACTGAAAAATGTGCAATTGGATTAAGCACATGATTTTCAGACAGAATGACCCCATTAGCCAAAACGAGGTAGGAACATATAAGGAGCAGAACTCGTTAGTATACTGGTAGACCCCACTCACAATTATCTTCAATCTTTAACAAAGTAAATATAGATTGAACAGAATTAATCTGAGTAAATACACATGGATTTAAGTGACTGAAAAATGTGCAATTGGATTAAGCACATGACTTTCAGACAGAATGACCCCATTAGCCAAAACGAGGTAGCAACATATAAGGAGCAGAACTCGTTAGTATACTGGTAGACCCCACTCACAATTATCTTCAATCTTTAACAAAGTAAATATAGATTGAACAGAATTAATCTGAGTAAATACACATGGATTTAAGTGACTGAAAAATGTGCAATTGGATTAAGCACATGACTTTCAGACAGAATGACCCCATTAGCCAAAACGAGGTAGCAACATATGAGGAGCAGAACTCGTTAGTATACTGGTAGACCCCACTCACAATTATCTTCAATCTTTAACAAAGTAAATATAGATTGAACAGAATTAATCTGAGTAAATACACATGGATTTAAGTGACTGAAAAATGTGCAATTGAATTAAGCACATGACTTTCAGACAGAATGACCCCATTAGCCAAAACGAGGTAGCAACATATAAGGAGCAGAACTCGTTAGTATACTGGTAGACCCCACTCACAATTATCTTCAGTCTTTAACAAAGTAAATATAGATTGAACAGAATTAATCTGAGTAAATACACATGGATTTAAGTGACTGAAAAATGTGCAATTGAATTAAGCACATGACTTTCAGACAGAATGACCCCATTAGCCAAAACGAGGTAGCAACATATAAGGAGCAGAACTCGTTAGTATACTGGTAGACCCCACTCACAATTATCTTCAAACTTTAACAAAGTAAATATAGATTGAACAGAATTAATCTGGGTAAATACACATAGATTTAAGTGACTGAAAAATGTGCAATTGGATTAAGCACATGACTTTCAGACAGAATGACCCCATTAGCCAAAACGAGGTAGCAACATATAAGGAGCAGAACTCGTTAGTATACTGGTAGACCCCACTCACAATTATCTTCAGTCTTTAACAAAGTAAATATAGATTGAACAGAATTAATCTGAGTAAATACACATGGATTTAAGTGACTGAAAAATGTGCAATTGGATTAAGCACATGACTTTCAGACAGAATGACCCCATTAGACAAAACGAGGTAGCAACATATAAGGAGCAGAACTCGTTAGTATACTGGTAGACCCTACTCACAATTATCTTCAAACTTTAACAAAGTAAATATAGATTGAACAGAACTAATCTGAGTAAATACACATGGATTTAAGTGACTGAAAAATGTGCAATTGGATTAAGCACATGACTTGCAGACAGAATGACCCCATTAGCCAAAACGAGGTAGCAACATATAAGGAGCAGAACTCGTTAGTATACTGGTAGACCCCACTCACAATTATCTTCAATCTTTAACAAAGTAAATATAGATTGAACAGAATTAATCTGAGTAAACACACATGGATTTAAGTGACTGAAAAATGTGCAATTGGATTAAGCACATGACTTTCAGACAGACTGGCCCCATTAGCCAAAACGAGGTAGGAACATATAAGGAGCAGAACTCGTTAGTATACTGGTAGACCCCACTCACAATTATATTCAATCTTTAACAAAGTACATATAGATTGAACAGAATTAACCTGAGGAAATACACATGTATTTAAGTGACTGAAAAATGTGCAATTGGATTAAGCACATGACTTTCAGACAGAATGACCCCATTAACCAAAACTAGGTAGCAACATATAAGGAGCAGAACTCGTTAGTATACTGGTAGACCCCACTCACAATTATCTTCAAACTTTAACAAAGTAAATATAGATTGAACAGAATTAATCTGAGTAAATACACATGGATTTAAGTGACTGAAAAATGTGCAATTGGATTAAGCACATGACTTACAGACAGAATGGCCCCATTAGCCAAAACGAGGTAGGAACATATAAGGAGCAGAACTCGTTAGTATGCTGGTAGACCCCACTCACAATTATATTCAATCTTTAACAAAGTACATATAGATTGAACAGAATTAACCTGAGGAAATACACATGTATTTAAGTGACTGAAAAATGTGCAATTGGATTAAGCACATGATTTTCAGACAGAATGACCCCATTAGCCAAAACGAGGTAGGAACATATAAGGAGCAGAACTCGTTAGTATACTGGTAGACCCCACTCACAATTATCTTCAATCTTTAACAAAGTAAATATAGATTGAACAGAATTAATCTGAGTAAATACACATGGATTTAAGTGACTGAAAAATGTGCAATTGGATTAAGCACATGACTTTCAGACAGAATGACCCCATTAGCCAAAACGAGGTAGCAACATATAAGGAGCAGAACTCGTTAGTATACTGGTAGACCCCACTCACAATTATCTTCAATCTTTAACAAAGTAAATATAGATTGAACAGAATTAATCTGAGTAAATACACATGGATTTAAGTGACTGAAAAATGTGCAATTGGATTAAGCACATGACTTTCAGACAGAATGACCCCATTAGCCAAAACGAGGTAGCAACATATGAGGAGCAGAACTCGTTAGTATACTGGTAGACCCCACTCACAATTATCTTCAATCTTTAACAAAGTAAATATAGATTGAACAGAATTAATCTGAGTAAATACACATGGATTTAAGTGACTGAAAAATGTGCAATTGAATTAAGCACATGACTTTCAGACAGAATGACCCCATTAGCCAAAACGAGGTAGCAACATATAAGGAGCAGAACTTGTTAGTATACTGGTAGACCCCACTCACAATTATCTTCAAACTTTAACAAAGTAAATATAGATTGAACAGAATTAATCTGAGTAAATACACATGGATTTAAGTGACTGAAAAATGTGCAATTGGATTAAGCACATGACTTTCAGACAGAATGACCCCATTAGCCAAAAGGAGGTAGCAACATATAAGGAGCAGAACTCGTTAGTATACTGGTAGACCCCACTCACAATTATCTTCAATCTTTAACAAAGTAAATATAGATTGAACAGAATTAATCTGAGTAAATACACATGGATTTAAGTGACTGAAAAATGTGCAATTGGATTAGGCACATGACTTTCAGACAGAATGACCCCATTAGACAAAACGAGGTAGCAACATATAAGGAGCAGAACTCGTTAGTATACTGGTAGACCCTACTCACAATTATCTTCAAACTTTAACAAAGTAAATATAGATTGAACAGAACTAATCTGAGTAAATACACATGGATTTAAGTGACTGAAAAATGTGCAATTGGATTAAGCACATGACTTTCAGACAGAATGGCCCCATTAGCCAAAACGAGGTAGGAACATATAAGGAGCAGAACTCGTTAGTATACTGGTAGACCCCACTCACAATTATCTTCAATCTTTAACAAAGTAAATATAGATTGACAGAATTAATCTGAGTAAATACACATGGATTTAAGTGACTGAAAAATGTGCAATTGGATTAAGCACATGACTTTCAGACAGAATGACCCCATTAGCCAAAACGAGGTAGCAACATATGAGGAGCAGAACTCATTAGTATACTGGTAGACCCCACTCACAATTATCTTCAATCTTTAAAAAAGTAAATATAGATTGAACAGAATTAATCTGAGTAAATACACATGGATTTAAGTGACTTCAAAATGTGCAATTGGATTAAGCACATGACTTTCAGACAGAATGGCCCCATTAGCCAAAACGAGGTAGGAACATATAAGGAGCATAACTCGTTAGTATACTGGTAGACCCCACTCACAATTATATTCAATCTTTAACAAAGTACATATAGATTGAACAGAATTAACCTGAGGAAATACACATGTATTTAAGTGACTGAAAAATGTGCAATTGGATTAAGCACATGACTTACAGACAGAGTGGCCCCATTAGCCAAAACGAGGTAGGAACATATAAGGAGCAGAACTCGTTAGTATACTGGTAGACCCCACTCACAATTATATTCAATCTTTAACAAAGTACATATAGATTGAACAGAATTAACCTGAGGAAATACACATGTATTTAAGTGACTGGAAAATGTGCAATTGGATTAAGCACATGACTTTCAGACAGAATGACCCCATTAGCCAAAACAAGGTAGCAACATATAAGGAGCAGAACTCGTTAGTATACTGGTAGACCCCACTCACAATTATCTTCAATCTTTAACAAAGTAAATATAGATTGAACAGAATTAATCTGAGTAAATACACATGGATTTAAGTGACTGAAAAATGTGCAATTGGATTAAGCACATGACTTTCAGACAGAATGACTCCATTAGCCAAAACGAGGTAGCAACATATAAGGAGTAGAACTCGTTAGTATACTGGTAGACCCCACTCACAATTATCTTCAATCTTTAACAAAGTAAATATAGATTGAACAGAATTAACCTGAGGAAATACACATGGATTTAAGTGACTGAAAAATGTGCAATTGGATTAAGCACATGACTTTCAGACAGAATGACCCCATTAGCCAAAACGAGGTAGCAACATATGAGGAGCAGAACTCGTTAGTATACTGGTAGACCCCACTCACAATTATCTTCAATCTTTAACAAAGTAAATATAGATTGAACAGAATTAACCTGAGGAAATACACATGGATTTAAGTGACTGAAAAATGTGCAATTGAATTAAGCACATGACTTTCAGACAGAATGACCCCATTAGCCAAAACGAGGTAGCAACATATAAGGAGCAGAACTCGTTAGTATACTGGTAGACCCCACTCACAATTATAATCAATCTTTAACAAAGTACATATAGATTGAACAGAATTAACCTGAGGAAATACACATGTATTTAAGTGACTGAAAAATGTGCAATTGGATTAAGCACATGACTTACAGACAGAATGGCCCCATTAGCCAAAACGAGGTAGGAACATATAAGGAGCAGAACTCGTTAGTATACTGGTAGACCCCACTCACAATTATATTCAATCTTTAACAAAGTACATATAGATTGAACAGAATTAACCTGAGGACATACACATGTATTTAAGTGACTGGAAAATGTGCAATTGGATTAAGCACATGACTTTCAGACAGAATGACCCCATTAGCCAAAACAAGGTAGCAACATATAAGGAGCAGAACTCGTTAGTATACTGGTAGACCCCACTCACAATTATCTTCAATCTTTAACAAAGTAAATATAGATTGAACAGAATTAATCTGAGTAAATACACATGGATTTAAGTGACTGAAAAATGTGCAATTGAATTAAGCACATGACTTTCAGACAGAATGACCCCATTAGCCAAAACGAGGTAGCAACATATAAGGAGCAGAACTCGTTAGTATACTGGTAGACCCCACTCACAATTATCTTCAAACTTTAACAAAGTAAATATAGATTGAACAGAATTAATCTGGGTAAATACACATAGATTTAAGTGACTGAAAAATGTGCAATTGGATTAAGCACATGACTTTCAGACAGAATGACCCCATTAGCCAAAACGAGGTAGCAACATATAAGGAGCAGAACTCGTTAGTATACTGGTAGACCCCACTCACAATTATCTTCAGTCTTTAACAAAGTAAATATAGATTGAACAGAATTAATCTGAGTAAATACACATGGATTTAAGTGACTGAAAAATGTGCAATTGAATTAAGCACATGACTTTCAGACAGAATGACCCCATTAGCCAAAACGAGGTAGCAACATATAAGGAGCAGAACTCGTTAGTATACTGGTAGACCCCACTCACAATTATATTCAATCTTTAACAAAGTACATATAGATTGAACAGAATTAATCTGAGTAAATACACATGGATTTAAGTGACTGAAAAATGTGCAATTAGATTAAGCACATGACTTTAAGACAGAATGACCCCATTAGCCAAAACGAGGTAGCAACATATAAGGAGCAGAACTCGTTAGTATACTGGTAGACCCCACTCACAATTATCTTCAATCTTTAACAAAGTAAATATAGATTGAACAGAATTAATCTGAGTAAATACACATGGATTTAAGTGACTGAAAAATGTGCAATTGGATTAAGCACATGACTTTCAGACAGAATGGCCCCATTAGCCAAAACGAGGTAGGAACATATAAGGAGCATAACTCGTTAGTATACTGGTAGACCCCACTCACAATTATATTCAATCTTTAACAAAGTACATATAGATTGAACAGAATTAACCTGAGGAAATACACATGTATTTAAGTGACTGAAAAATGTGCAATTGGATTAAGCACATGACTTTCAGACAGAATGACCCCATTAGCCAAAACGAGGTAGCAACATATAAGGAGCAGAACTCGTTAGTATACTGGTAGACCCCACTCACAATTATCTACAAACTTTAACAAAGTAAATATAGATTGAACAGAATTAATCTGAGTAAATACACATGGATTTAAGTGACTGAAAAATGTGCAATTGGATTAAGCACATGACTTACAGACAGAATGGCCCCATTAGCCAAAACGAGTTAGGAACATATAAGGAGCAGAACTCGTTAGTATACTGGTAGACCCCACTCACAATTATATTCAATCTTTAACAAAGTACATATAGATTGAACAGAATTAACCTGAGGAAATACACATGTATTTAAGTGACTGAAAAATGTGCAATTGGATTAAGCACATGACTTTCAGACAGAATGACCCCATTAGCCAAAACGAGGTAGCAACATATAAGGAGCAGAACTCGTTAGTATACTGGTAGACCCCACTCACAATTATCTTCAATCTTTAACAAAGTAAATATAGATTGAACAGAATTAATCTGAGTAAATACACATGGATTTAAGTGACTGAAAAATGTGCAATTGGATTAAGCACATGATTTACAGACAGAATGGCCCCATTAGCCAAAACGAGGTAGGAACATATAAGGAGCAGAACTCGTTAGTATGCTGGTAGACCCCACTCACAATTATATTCAATCTTTAACAAAGTACATATAGATTGAACAGAATTAACCTTAGGAAATACACATGTATTTAAGTGACTGAAAAATGTGCAATTGGATTAAGCACATGACTTACAGACAGAATGGCCCCATTAGCCAAAACGAGGTAGGAACATATAAGGAGCAGAACTCGTTAGTATACTGGTAGACCCCTCACAATTATATTCAAACTTTAACAAAATAAATATAGATTGAACAGAATTAATCTGAGTAAATACACATGGATTTAAGTGACTGAAAAATGTGCAATTGGATTAAGCACATGACTTACAGACAGAATGGCCCCATTAGCCAACACGAGATAGGAACATATAAGCAGCAGAACCTGTTAGTATACTGGTAGACCCCACTCACAATTATAATCAATCTTTAACAAAGTACATATAGATTGAACAGAATTAACCTGAGGAAATACACATGTATTTAAGTGACTGAAAAATGTGCAATTGGATTAAGCACATGACTTTCAGAAAGAATGACCCCATTAGCCAAAACAAGGTAGCAACATATAAGGAGCAGAACTCGTGTATACTGGTAGACCCCACTCACAATTATCTTCAATCTTTAACAAAGTAAATATAGATTGAACAGAATTAATCTGAGTAAATACACATGGATTTAAGTGACTGAAAAATGTGCAATTGGATTAAGCACATGACTTTCAGACAGAATGACCCCATTAGCCAAAACGAGGTAGCAACATATAAGGAGTAGAACTCGTTAGTATACTGGTAGACCCCACTCACAATTATCTTCAATCTTTAACAAAGTAAATATAGATTAAACAGAATTAATCTGAGTAAATACACATGGATTTAAGTGACTGAAAAATGTGCAATTGGATTAAGCACATGACTTTCAGACAGAATGACCCCATTAGCCAAAACGAGGTAGCAACATATGAGGAGCAGAACTCGTTAGTATACTGGTAGACCCCATTCACAATTATCTTCAATCTTAAACAAAGTAAATATAGATTGAACAGAATTAATCTGAGTAAATACACATGGATTTAAGTGACTGAAAAATGTGCAATTGAATTAAGCACATGACTTTCAGACAGAATGACCCCATTAGCCAAAACGAGGTAGCAACATATAAGGAGCAGAACTCGTTAGTATACTGGTAGACCCCACTCACAATTATCTTCAAACTTTAACAAAGTAAATATAGATTGAACAGAATTAATCTGGGTAAATACACATAGATTTAAGTGACTGAAAAATGTGCAATTGGATTAAGCACATGACTTTCAGACAGAATGACCCCATTAGCCAAAACGAGGTAGCAACATATAAGGAGCAGAACTCGTTAGTATACTGGTAGACCCCACTCACAATTATCTTCAGTCTTTAACAAAGTAAATATAGATTGAACAGAATTAATCTGAGTAAATACACATGGATTTAAGTGACTGAAAAATGTGCAATTGAATTAAGCACATGACTTTCAGACAGAATGACCCCATTAGCCAAAACGAGGTAGCAACATATAAGGAGCAGAACTCGTTAGTATACTGGTAGACCCCACTCACAATTATCTTCAAACTTTAACAAAGTAAATATAGATTGAACAGAATTAATCTGGGTAAATACACATAGATTTAAGTGACTGAAAAATGTGCAATTGGATTAAGCACATGACTTTCAGACAGAATGACCCCATTAGCCAAAACGAGGTAGCAACATATAAGGAGCAGAACTCGTTAGTATACTGGTAGACCCCACTCACAATTATCTTCAGTCTTTAACAAAGTAAATATAGATTGAACAGAATTAATCTGAGTAAATACACATGGATTTAAGTGACTGAAAAATGTGCAATTGGATTAAGCACATGACTTTCAGACAGAATGACCCCATTAGACAAAACGAGGTAGCAACATATAAGGAGCAGAACTCGTTAGTATACTGGTAGACCCTACTCACAATTATCTTCAAACTTTAACAAAGTAAATATAGATTGAACAGAACTAATCTGAGTAAATACACATGGATTTAAGTGACTGAAAAATGTGCAATTGGATTAAGCACATGACTTGCAGACAGAATGACCCCATTAGCCAAAACGAGGTAGCAACATATAAGGAGCAGAACTCGTTAGTATACTGGTAGACCCCACTCACAATTATCTTCAATCTTTAACAAAGTAAATATAGATTGAACAGAATTAATCTGAGTAAACACACATGGATTTAAGTGACTGAAAAATGTGCAATTGGATTAAGCACATGACTTTCAGACAGACTGGCCCCATTAGCCAAAACGAGGTAGGAACATATAAGGAGCAGAACTCGTTAGTATACTGGTAGACCCCACTCACAATTATATTCAATCTTTAACAAAGTACATATAGATTGAACAGAATTAACCTGAGGAAATACACATGTATTTAAGTGACTGAAAAATGTGCAATTGGATTAAGCACATGACTTTCAGACAGAATGACCCCATTAACCAAAACGAGGTAGCAACATATAAGGAGCAGAACTCGTTAGTATACTGGTAGACCCCACTCACAATTATCTTCAAACTTTAACAAAGTAAATATAGATTGAACAGAATTAATCTGAGTAAATACACATGGATTTAAGTGACTGAAAAATGTGCAATTGGATTAAGCACATGACTTACAGACAGAATGGCCCCATTAGCCAAAACGAGGTAGGAACATATAAGGAGCAGAACTCGTTAGTATGCTGGTAGACCCCACTCACAATTATATTCAATCTTTAACAAAGTACATATAGATTGAACAGAATTAACCTGAGGAAATACACATGTATTTAAGTGACTGAAAAATGTGCAATTGGATTAAGCACATGATTTTCAGACAGAATGACCCCATTAGCCAAAACGAGGTAGGAACATATAAGGAGCAGAACTCGTTAGTATACTGGTAGACCCCACTCACAATTATCTTCAATCTTTAACAAAGTAAATATAGATTGAACAGAATTAATCTGAGTAAATACACATGGATTTAAGTGACTGAAAAATGTGCAATTGGATTAAGCACATGACTTTCAGACAGAATGACCCCATTAGCCAAAACGAGGTAGCAACATATAAGGAGCAGAACTCGTTAGTATACTGGTAGACCCCACTCACAATTATCTTCAATCTTTAACAAAGTAAATATAGATTGAACAGAATTAATCTGAGTAAATACACATGGATTTAAGTGACTGAAAAATGTGCAATTGGATTAAGCACATGACTTTCAGACAGAATGACCCCATTAGCCAAAACGAGGTAGCAACATATGAGGAGCAGAACTCGTTAGTATACTGGTAGACCCCACTCACAATTATCTTCAATCTTTAACAAAGTAAATATAGATTGAACAGAATTAATCTGAGTAAATACACATGGATTTAAGTGACTGAAAAATGTGCAATTGAATTAAGCACATGACTTTCAGACAGAATGACCCCATTAGCCAAAACGAGGTAGCAACATATAAGGAGCAGAACTCGTTAGTATACTGGTAGACCCCACTCACAATTATCTTCAGTCTTTAACAAAGTAAATATAGATTGAACAGAATTAATCTGAGTAAATACACATGGATTTAAGTGACTGAAAAATGTGCAATTGAATTAAGCACATGACTTTCAGACAGAATGACCCCATTAGCCAAAACGAGGTAGCAACATATAAGGAGCAGAACTCGTTAGTATACTGGTAGACCCCACTCACAATTATCTTCAAACTTTAACAAAGTAAATATAGATTGAACAGAATTAATCTGGGTAAATACACATAGATTTAAGTGACTGAAAAATGTGCAATTGGATTAAGCACATGACTTTCAGACAGAATGACCCCATTAGCCAAAACGAGGTAGCAACATATAAGGAGCAGAACTCGTTAGTATACTGGTAGACCCCACTCACAATTATCTTCAGTCTTTAACAAAGTAAATATAGATTGAACAGAATTAATCTGAGTAAATACACATGGATTTAAGTGACTGAAAAATGTGCAATTGGATTAAGCACATGACTTTCAGACAGAATGACCCCATTAGACAAAACGAGGTAGCAACATATAAGGAGCAGAACTCGTTAGTATACTGGTAGACCCTACTCACAATTATCTTCAAACTTTAACAAAGTAAATATAGATTGAACAGAACTAATCTGAGTAAATACACATGGATTTAAGTGACTGAAAAATGTGCAATTGGATTAAGCACATGACTTGCAGACAGAATGACCCCATTAGCCAAAACGAGGTAGCAACATATAAGGAGCAGAACTCGTTAGTATACTGGTAGACCCCACTCACAATTATCTTCAATCTTTAACAAAGTAAATATAGATTGAACAGAATTAACCTGAGGAAATACACATGGATTTAAGTGACTGAAAAATGTGCAATTGAATTAAGCACATGACTTTCAGACAGAATGACCCCATTAGCCAAAACGAGGTAGCAACATATAAGGAGCAGAACTCGTTAGTATACTGGTAGACCCCACTCACAATTATAATCAATCTTTAACAAAGTACATATAGATTGAACAGAATTAACCTGAGGAAATACACATGTATTTAAGTGACTGAAAAATGTGCAATTGGATTAAGCACATGACTTACAGACAGAATGGCCCCATTAGCCAAAACGAGGTAGGAACATATAAGGAGCAGAACTCGTTAGTATACTGGTAGACCCCACTCACAATTATATTCAATCTTTAACAAAGTACATATAGATTGAACAGAATTAATCTGAGTAAATACACATGGATTTAAGTGACTGAAAAATGTGCAATTAGATTAAGCACATGACTTTAAGACAGAATGACCCCATTAGCCAAAACGAGGTAGCAACATATAAGGAGCAGAACTCGTTAGTATACTGGTAGACCCCACTCACAATTATCTTCAATCTTTAACAAAGTAAATATAGATTGAACAGAATTAATCTGAGTAAATACACATGGATTTAAGTGACTGAAAAATGTGCAATTGGATTAAGCACATGACTTTCAGACAGAATGGCCCCATTAGCCAAAACGAGGTAGGAACATATAAGGAGCATAACTCGTTAGTATACTGGTAGACCCCACTCACAATTATATTCAATCTTTAACAAAGTACATATAGATTGAACAGAATTAACCTGAGGAAATACACATGTATTTAAGTGACTGAAAAATGTGCAATTGGATTAAGCACATGACTTTCAGACAGAATGACCCCATTAGCCAAAACGAGGTAGCAACATATAAGGAGCAGAACTCGTTAGTATACTGGTAGACCCCACTCACAATTATCTACAAACTTTAACAAAGTAAATATAGATTGAACAGAATTAATCTGAGTAAATACACATGGATTTAAGTGACTGAAAAATGTGCAATTGGATTAAGCACATGACTTACAGACAGAATGGCCCCATTAGCCAAAACGAGTTAGGAACATATAAGGAGCAGAACTCGTTAGTATACTGGTAGACCCCACTCACAATTATATTCAATCTTTAACAAAGTACATATAGATTGAACAGAATTAACCTGAGGAAATACATGTATTTAAGTGACTGAAAAATGTGCAATTGGATTAAGCACATGACTTTCAGACAGAATGACCCCATTAGCCAAAACGAGGTAGCAACATATAAGGAGCAGAACTCGTTAGTATACTGGTAGACCCCACTCACAATTATCTTCAATCTTTAACAAAGTAAATATAGATTGAACAGAATTAATCTGAGTAAATACACATGGATTTAAGTGACTGAAAAATGTGCAATTGGATTAAGCACATGATTTACAGACAGAATGGCCCCATTAGCCAAAACGAGGTAGGAACATATAAGGAGCAGAACTCGTTAGTATGCTGGTAGACCCCACTCACAATTATATTCAATCTTTAACAAAGTACATATAGATTGAACAGAATTAACCTTAGGAAATACACATGTATTTAAGTGACTGAAAAATGTGCAATTGGATTAAGCACATGACTTACAGACAGAATGGCCCCATTAGCCAAAACGAGGTAGGAACATATAAGGAGCAGAACTCGTTAGTATACTGGTAGACCCCTCACAATTATATTCAAACTTTAACAAAATAAATATAGATTGAACAGAATTAATCTGAGTAAATACACATGGATTTAAGTGACTGAAAAATGTGCAATTGGATTAAGCACATGACTTACAGACAGAATGGCCCCATTAGCCAACACGAGATAGGAACATATAAGCAGCAGAACCTGTTAGTATACTGGTAGACCCCACTCACAATTATAATCAATCTTTAACAAAGTACATATAGATTGAACAGAATTAACCTGAGGAAATACACATGTATTTAAGTGACTGAAAAATGTGCAATTGGATTAAGCACATGACTTTCAGAAAGAATGACCCCATTAGCCAAAACAAGGTAGCAACATATAAGGAGCAGAACTCGTGTATACTGGTAGACCCCACTCACAATTATCTTCAATCTTTAACAAAGTAAATATAGATTGAACAGAATTAATCTGAGTAAATACACATGGATTTAAGTGACTGAAAAATGTGCAATTGGATTAAGCACATGACTTTCAGACAGAATGACCCCATTAGCCAAAACGAGGTAGCAACATATAAGGAGTAGAACTCGTTAGTATACTGGTAGACCCCACTCACAATTATCTTCAATCTTTAACAAAGTAAATATAGATTGAACAGAATTAATCTGAGTAAATACACATGGATTTAAGTGACTGAAAAATTTGCAATTGGATTAAGCACATGACTTTCAGACAGAATGACCCCATTAGCCAAAACGAGGTAGCAACATATGAGGAGCAGAACTCGTTAGTATACTGGTAGACCCCATTCACAATTATCTTCAATCTTAAACAAAGTAAATATAGATTGAACAGAATTAATCTGAGTAAATACACATGGATTTAAGTGACTGAAAAATGTGCAATTGAATTAAGCACATGACTTTCAGACAGAATGACCCCATTAGCCAAAACGAGGTAGCAACATATAAGGAGCAGAACTCGTTAGTATACTGGTAGACCCCACTCACAATTATCTTCAAACTTTAACAAAGTAAATATAGATTGAACAGAATTAATCTGGGTAAATACACATAGATTTAAGTGACTGAAAAATGTGCAATTGGATTAAGCACATGACTTTCAGACAGAATGACCCCATTAGCCAAAACGAGGTAGCAACATATAAGGAGCAGAACTCGTTAGTATACTGGTAGACCCCACTCACAATTATCTTCAGTCTTTAACAAAGTAAATATAGATTGAACAGAATTAATCTGAGTAAATACACATGGATTTAAGTGACTGAAAAATGTGCAATTGAATTAAGCACATGACTTTCAGACAGAATGACCCCATTAGCCAAAACGAGGTAGCAACATATAAGGAGCAGAACTCGTTAGTATACTGGTAGACCCCACTCACAATTATCTTCAAACTTTAACAAAGTAAATATAGATTGAACAGAATTAATCTGGGTAAATACACATAGATTTAAGTGACTGAAAAATGTGCAATTGGATTAAGCACATGACTTTCAGACAGAATGACCCCATTAGCCAAAACGAGGTAGCAACATATAAGGAGCAGAACTCGTTAGTATACTGGTAGACCCCACTCACAATTATCTTCAGTCTTTAACAAAGTAAATATAGATTGAACAGAATTAATCTGAGTAAATACACATGGATTTAAGTGACTGAAAAATGTGCAATTGGATTAAGCACATGACTTTCAGACAGAATGACCCCATTAGACAAAACGAGGTAGCAACATATAAGGAGCAGAACTCGTTAGTATACTGGTAGACCCTACTCACAATTATCTTCAAACTTTAACAAAGTAAATATAGATTGAACAGAACTAATCTGAGTAAATACACATGGATTTAAGTGACTGAAAAATGTGCAATTGGATTAAGCACATGACTTGCAGACAGAATGACCCCATTAGCCAAAACGAGGTAGCAACATATAAGGAGCAGAACTCGTTAGTATACTGGTAGACCCCACTCACAATTATCTTCAATCTTTAACAAAGTAAATATAGATTGAACAGAATTAATCTGAGTAAACACACATGGATTTAAGTGACTGAAAAATGTGCAATTGGATTAAGCACATGACTTTCAGACAGACTGGCCCCATTAGCCAAAACGAGGTAGGAACATATAAGGAGCAGAACTCGTTAGTATACTGGTAGACCCCACTCACAATTATATTCAATCTTTAACAAAGTACATATAGATTGAACAGAATTAACCTGAGGAAATACACATGTATTTAAGTGACTGAAAAATGTGCAATTGGATTAAGCACATGACTTTCAGACAGAATGACCCCATTAACCAAAACGAGGTAGCAACATATAAGGAGCAGAACTCGTTAGTATACTGGTAGACCCCACTCACAATTATCTTCAAACTTTAACAAAGTAAATATAGATTGAACAGAATTAATCTGAGTAAATACACATGGATTTAAGTGACTGAAAAATGTGCAATTGGATTAAGCACATGACTTACAGACAGAATGGCCCCATTAGCCAAAACGAGGTAGGAACATATAAGGAGCAGAACTCGTTAGTATGCTGGTAGACCCCACTCACAATTATATTCAATCTTTAACAAAGTACATATAGATTGAACAGAATTAACCTGAGGAAATACACATGTATTTAAGTGACTGAAAAATGTGCAATTGGATTAAGCACATGATTTTCAGACAGAATGACCCCATTAGCCAAAACGAGGTAGGAACATATAAGGAGCAGAACTCGTTAGTATACTGGTAGACCCCACTCACAATTATCTTCAATCTTTAACAAAGTAAATATAGATTGAACAGAATTAATCTGAGTAAATACACATGGATTTAAGTGACTGAAAAATGTGCAATTGGATTAAGCACATGACTTTCAGACAGAATGACCCCATTAGCCAAAACGAGGTAGCAACATATAAGGAGCAGAACTCGTTAGTATACTGGTAGACCCCACTCACAATTATCTTCAATCTTTAACAAAGTAAATATAGATTGAACAGAATTAATCTGAGTAAATACACATGGATTTAAGTGACTGAAAAATGTGCAATTGGATTAAGCACATGACTTTCAGACAGAATGACCCCATTAGCCAAAACGAGGTAGCAACATATGAGGAGCAGAACTCGTTAGTATACTGGTAGACCCCACTCACAATTATCTTCAATCTTTAACAAAGTAAATATAGATTGAACAGAATTAATCTGAGTAAATACACATGGATTTAAGTGACTGAAAAATGTGCAATTGAATTAAGCACATGACTTTCAGACAGAATGACCCCATTAGCCAAAACGAGGTAGCAACATATAAGGAGCAGAACTCGTTAGTATACTGGTAGACCCCACTCACAATTATCTTCAGTCTTTAACAAAGTAAATATAGATTGAACAGAATTAATCTGAGTAAATACACATGGATTTAAGTGACTGAAAAATGTGCAATTGAATTAAGCACATGACTTTCAGACAGAATGACCCCATTAGCCAAAACGAGGTAGCAACATATAAGGAGCAGAACTCGTTAGTATACTGGTAGACCCCACTCACAATTATCTTCAAACTTTAACAAAGTAAATATAGATTGAACAGAATTAATCTGGGTAAATACACATAGATTTAAGTGACTGAAAAATGTGCAATTGGATTAAGCACATGACTTTCAGACAGAATGACCCCATTAGCCAAAACGAGGTAGCAACATATAAGGAGCAGAACTCGTTAGTATACTGGTAGACCCCACTCACAATTATCTTCAGTCTTTAACAAAGTAAATATAGATTGAACAGAATTAATCTGAGTAAATACACATGGATTTAAGTGACTGAAAAATGTGCAATTGGATTAAGCACATGACTTTCAGACAGAATGACCCCATTAGACAAAACGAGGTAGCAACATATAAGGAGCAGAACTCGTTAGTATACTGGTAGACCCTACTCACAATTATCTTCAAACTTTAACAAAGTAAATATAGATTGAACAGAACTAATCTGAGTAAATACACATGGATTTAAGTGACTGAAAAATGTGCAATTGGATTAAGCACATGACTTGCAGACAGAATGACCCCATTAGCCAAAACGAGGTAGCAACATATAAGGAGCAGAACTCGTTAGTATACTGGTAGACCCCACTCACAATTATCTTCAATCTTTAACAAAGTAAATATAGATTGAACAGAATTAATCTGAGTAAACACACATGGATTTAAGTGACTGAAAAATGTGCAATTGGATTAAGCACATGACTTTCAGACAGACTGGCCCCATTAGCCAAAACGAGGTAGGAACATATAAGGAGCAGAACTCGTTAGTATACTGGTAGACCCCACTCACAATTATATTCAATCTTTAACAAAGTACATATAGATTGAACAGAATTAACCTGAGGAAATACACATGTATTTAAGTGACTGAAAAATGTGCAATTGGATTAAGCACATGACTTTCAGACAGAATGACCCCATTAACCAAAACTAGGTAGCAACATATAAGGAGCAGAACTCGTTAGTATACTGGTAGACCCCACTCACAATTATCTTCAAACTTTAACAAAGTAAATATAGATTGAACAGAATTAATCTGAGTAAATACACATGGATTTAAGTGACTGAAAAATGTGCAATTGGATTAAGCACATGACTTACAGACAGAATGGCCCCATTAGCCAAAACGAGGTAGGAACATATAAGGAGCAGAACTCGTTAGTATGCTGGTAGACCCCACTCACAATTATATTCAATCTTTAACAAAGTACATATAGATTGAACAGAATTAACCTGAGGAAATACACATGTATTTAAGTGACTGAAAAATGTGCAATTGGATTAAGCACATGATTTTCAGACAGAATGACCCCATTAGCCAAAACGAGGTAGGAACATATAAGGAGCAGAACTCGTTAGTATACTGGTAGACCCCACTCACAATTATCTTCAATCTTTAACAAAGTAAATATAGATTGAACAGAATTAATCTGAGTAAATACACATGGATTTAAGTGACTGAAAAATGTGCAATTGGATTAAGCACATGACTTTCAGACAGAATGACCCCATTAGCCAAAACGAGGTAGCAACATATAAGGAGCAGAACTCGTTAGTATACTGGTAGACCCCACTCACAATTATCTTCAATCTTTAACAAAGTAAATATAGATTGAACAGAATTAATCTGAGTAAATACACATGGATTTAAGTGACTGAAAAATGTGCAATTGGATTAAGCACATGACTTTCAGACAGAATGACCCCATTAGCCAAAACGAGGTAGCAACATATGAGGAGCAGAACTCGTTAGTATACTGGTAGACCCCACTCACAATTATCTTCAATCTTTAACAAAGTAAATATAGATTGAACAGAATTAATCTGAGTAAATACACATGGATTTAAGTGACTGAAAAATGTGCAATTGAATTAAGCACATGACTTTCAGACAGAATGACCCCATTAGCCAAAACGAGGTAGCAACATATAAGGAGCAGAACTTGTTAGTATACTGGTAGACCCCACTCACAATTATCTTCAAACTTTAACAAAGTAAATATAGATTGAACAGAATTAATCTGAGTAAATACACATGGATTTAAGTGACTGAAAAATGTGCAATTGGATTAAGCACATGACTTTCAGACAGAATGACCCCATTAGCCAAAAGGAGGTAGCAACATATAAGGAGCAGAACTCGTTAGTATACTGGTAGACCCCACTCACAATTATCTTCAATCTTTAACAAAGTAAATATAGATTGAACAGAATTAATCTGAGTAAATACACATGGATTTAAGTGACTGAAAAATGTGCAATTGGATTAGGCACATGACTTTCAGACAGAATGACCCCATTAGACAAAACGAGGTAGCAACATATAAGGAGCAGAACTCGTTAGTATACTGGTAGACCCTACTCACAATTATCTTCAAACTTTAACAAAGTAAATATAGATTGAACAGAACTAATCTGAGTAAATACACATGGATTTAAGTGACTGAAAAATGTGCAATTGGATTAAGCACATGACTTTCAGACAGAATGGCCCCATTAGCCAAAACGAGGTAGGAACATATAAGGAGCAGAACTCGTTAGTATACTGGTAGACCCCACTCACAATTATCTTCAATCTTTAACAAAGTAAATATAGATTGACAGAATTAATCTGAGTAAATACACATGGATTTAAGTGACTGAAAAATGTGCAATTGGATTAAGCACATGACTTTCAGACAGAATGACCCCATTAGCCAAAACGAGGTAGCAACATATGAGGAGCAGAACTCATTAGTATACTGGTAGACCCCACTCACAATTATCTTCAATCTTTAAAAAAGTAAATATAGATTGAACAGAATTAATCTGAGTAAATACACATGGATTTAAGTGACTTCAAAATGTGCAATTGGATTAAGCACATGACTTTCAGACAGAATGGCCCCATTAGCCAAAACGAGGTAGGAACATATAAGGAGCATAACTCGTTAGTATACTGGTAGACCCCACTCACAATTATATTCAATCTTTAACAAAGTACATATAGATTGAACAGAATTAACCTGAGGAAATACACATGTATTTAAGTGACTGAAAAATGTGCAATTGGATTAAGCACATGACTTACAGACAGAGTGGCCCCATTAGCCAAAACGAGGTAGGAACATATAAGGAGCAGAACTCGTTAGTATACTGGTAGACCCCACTCACAATTATATTCAATCTTTAACAAAGTACATATAGATTGAACAGAATTAACCTGAGGAAATACACATGTATTTAAGTGACTGGAAAATGTGCAATTGGATTAAGCACATGACTTTCAGACAGAATGACCCCATTAGCCAAAACAAGGTAGCAACATATAAGGAGCAGAACTCGTTAGTATACTGGTAGACCCCACTCACAATTATCTTCAATCTTTAACAAAGTAAATATAGATTGAACAGAATTAATCTGAGTAAATACACATGGATTTAAGTGACTGAAAAATGTGCAATTGGATTAAGCACATGACTTTCAGACAGAATGACTCCATTAGCCAAAACGAGGTAGCAACATATAAGGAGTAGAACTCGTTAGTATACTGGTAGACCCCACTCACAATTATCTTCAATCTTTAACAAAGTAAATATAGATTGAACAGAATTAACCTGAGGAAATACACATGGATTTAAGTGACTGAAAAATGTGCAATTGGATTAAGCACATGACTTTCAGACAGAATGACCCCATTAGCCAAAACGAGGTAGCAACATATGAGGAGCAGAACTCGTTAGTATACTGGTAGACCCCACTCACAATTATCTTCAATCTTTAACAAAGTAAATATAGATTGAACAGAATTAACCTGAGGAAATACACATGGATTTAAGTGACTGAAAAATGTGCAATTGAATTAAGCACATGACTTTCAGACAGAATGACCCCATTAGCCAAAACGAGGTAGCAACATATAAGGAGCAGAACTCGTTAGTATACTGGTAGACCCCACTCACAATTATAATCAATCTTTAACAAAGTACATATAGATTGAACAGAATTAACCTGAGGAAATACACATGTATTTAAGTGACTGAAAAATGTGCAATTGGATTAAGCACATGACTTACAGACAGAATGGCCCCATTAGCCAAAACGAGGTAGGAACATATAAGGAGCAGAACTCGTTAGTATACTGGTAGACCCCACTCACAATTATATTCAATCTTTAACAAAGTACATATAGATTGAACAGAATTAACCTGAGGACATACACATGTATTTAAGTGACTGGAAAATGTGCAATTGGATTAAGCACATGACTTTCAGACAGAATGACCCCATTAGCCAAAACAAGGTAGCAACATATAAGGAGCAGAACTCGTTAGTATACTGGTAGACCCCACTCACAATTATCTTCAATCTTTAACAAAGTAAATATAGATTGAACAGAATTAATCTGAGTAAATACACATGGATTTAAGTGACTGAAAAATGTGCAATTGAATTAAGCACATGACTTTCAGACAGAATGACCCCATTAGCCAAAACGAGGTAGCAACATATAAGGAGCAGAACTCGTTAGTATACTGGTAGACCCCACTCACAATTATCTTCAAACTTTAACAAAGTAAATATAGATTGAACAGAATTAATCTGGGTAAATACACATAGATTTAAGTGACTGAAAAATGTGCAATTGGATTAAGCACATGACTTTCAGACAGAATGACCCCATTAGCCAAAACGAGGTAGCAACATATAAGGAGCAGAACTCGTTAGTATACTGGTAGACCCCACTCACAATTATCTTCAGTCTTTAACAAAGTAAATATAGATTGAACAGAATTAATCTGAGTAAATACACATGGATTTAAGTGACTGAAAAATGTGCAATTGAATTAAGCACATGACTTTCAGACAGAATGACCCCATTAGCCAAAACGAGGTAGCAACATATAAGGAGCAGAACTCGTTAGTATACTGGTAGACCCCACTCACAATTATCTTCAAACTTTAACAAAGTAAATATAGATTGAACAGAATTAATCTGGGTAAATACACATAGATTTAAGTGACTGAAAAATGTGCAATTGGATTAAGCACATGACTTTCAGACAGAATGACCCCATTAGCCAAAACGAGGTAGCAACAAATAAGGAGCAGAACTCGTTAGTATACTGGTAGACCCCACTCACAATTATCTTCAGTCTTTAACAAAGTAAATATAGATTGAACAGAATTAATCTGAGTAAATACACATGGATTTAAGTGACTGAAAAATGTGCAATTGGATTAAGCACATGACTTTCAGACAGAATGACCCCATTAGACAAAACGAGGTAGCAACATATAAGGAGCAGAACTCGTTAGTATACTGGTAGACCCTACTCACAATTATCTTCAAACTTTAACAAAGTAAATATAGATTGAACAGAACTAATCTGAGTAAATACACATGGATTTAAGTGACTGAAAAATGTGCAATTGGATTAAGCACATGACTTTCAGACAGAATGACCCCATTAGCCAAAACGAGGTAGCAACATATGAGGAGCAGAACTCGTTAGTATACTGGTAGACCCCACTCACAATTATCTTCAATCTTTAACAAAGTAAATATAGATTGAACAGAATTAACCTTAGGAAATACACATGTATTTAAGTGACTGAAAAATGTGCAATTGGATTAAGCACATGACTTACAGACAGAATGGCCCCATTAGCCAAAACGAGGTAGGAACATATAAGGAGCAGAACTCGTTAGTATACTGGTAGACCCCTCACAATTATATTCAAACTTTAACAAAATAAATATAGATTGAACAGAATTAATCTGAGTAAATACACATGGATTTAAGTGACTGAAAAATGTGCAATTGGATTAAGCACATGACTTACAGACAGAATGGCCCCATTAGCCAACACGAGATAGGAACATATAAGCAGCAGAACCTGTTAGTATACTGGTAGACCCCACTCACAATTATAATCAATCTTTAACAAAGTACATATAGATTGAACAGAATTAACCTGAGGAAATACACATGTATTTAAGTGACTGAAAAATGTGCAATTGGATTAAGCACATGACTTTCAGAAAGAATGACCCCATTAGCCAAAACAAGGTAGCAACATATAAGGAGCAGAACTCGTGTATACTGGTAGACCCCACTCACAATTATCTTCAATCTTTAACAAAGTAAATATAGATTGAACAGAATTAATCTGAGTAAATACACATGGATTTAAGTGACTGAAAAATGTGCAATTGGATTAAGCACATGACTTTCAGACAGAATGACCCCATTAGCCAAAACGAGGTAGCAACATATAAGGAGTAGAACTCGTTAGTATACTGGTAGACCCCACTCACAATTATCTTCAATCTTTAACAAAGTAAATATAGATTGAACAGAATTAATCTGAGTAAATACACATGGATTTAAGTGACTGAAAAATTTGCAATTGGATTAAGCACATGACTTTCAGACAGAATGACCCCATTAGCCAAAACGAGGTAGCAACATATGAGGAGCAGAACTCGTTAGTATACTGGTAGACCCCATTCACAATTATCTTCAATCTTAAACAAAGTAAATATAGATTGAACAGAATTAATCTGAGTAAATACACATGGATTTAAGTGACTGAAAAATGTGCAATTGAATTAAGCACATGACTTTCAGACAGAATGACCCCATTAGCCAAAACGAGGTAGCAACATATAAGGAGCAGAACTCGTTAGTATACTGGTAGACCCCACTCACAATTATCTTCAAACTTTAACAAAGTAAATATAGATTGAACAGAATTAATCTGGGTAAATACACATAGATTTAAGTGACTGAAAAATGTGCAATTGGATTAAGCACATGACTTTCAGACAGAATGACCCCATTAGCCAAAACGAGGTAGCAACATATAAGGAGCAGAACTCGTTAGTATACTGGTAGACCCCACTCACAATTATCTTCAGTCTTTAACAAAGTAAATATAGATTGAACAGAATTAATCTGAGTAAATACACATGGATTTAAGTGACTGAAAAATGTGCAATTGAATTAAGCACATGACTTTCAGACAGAATGACCCCATTAGCCAAAACGAGGTAGCAACATATAAGGAGCAGAACTCGTTAGTATACTGGTAGACCCCACTCACAATTATCTTCAAACTTTAACAAAGTAAATATAGATTGAACAGAATTAATCTGGGTAAATACACATAGATTTAAGTGACTGAAAAATGTGCAATTGGATTAAGCACATGACTTTCAGACAGAATGACCCCATTAGCCAAAACGAGGTAGCAACATATAAGGAGCAGAACTCGTTAGTATACTGGTAGACCCCACTCACAATTATCTTCAGTCTTTAACAAAGTAAATATAGATTGAACAGAATTAATCTGAGTAAATACACATGGATTTAAGTGACTGAAAAATGTGCAATTGGATTAAGCACATGACTTTCAGACAGAATGACCCCATTAGACAAAACGAGGTAGCAACATATAAGGAGCAGAACTCGTTAGTATACTGGTAGACCCTACTCACAATTATCTTCAAACTTTAACAAAGTAAATATAGATTGAACAGAACTAATCTGAGTAAATACACATGGATTTAAGTGACTGAAAAATGTGCAATTGGATTAAGCACATGACTTGCAGACAGAATGACCCCATTAGCCAAAACGAGGTAGCAACATATAAGGAGCAGAACTCGTTAGTATACTGGTAGACCCCACTCACAATTATCTTCAATCTTTAACAAAGTAAATATAGATTGAACAGAATTAATCTGAGTAAACACACATGGATTTAAGTGACTGAAAAATGTGCAATTGGATTAAGCACATGACTTTCAGACAGACTGGCCCCATTAGCCAAAACGAGGTAGGAACATATAAGGAGCAGAACTCGTTAGTATACTGGTAGACCCCACTCACAATTATATTCAATCTTTAACAAAGTACATATAGATTGAACAGAATTAACCTGAGGAAATACACATGTATTTAAGTGACTGAAAAATGTGCAATTGGATTAAGCACATGACTTTCAGACAGAATGACCCCATTAACCAAAACGAGGTAGCAACATATAAGGAGCAGAACTCGTTAGTATACTGGTAGACCCCACTCACAATTATCTTCAAACTTTAACAAAGTAAATATAGATTGAACAGAATTAATCTGAGTAAATACACATGGATTTAAGTGACTGAAAAATGTGCAATTGGATTAAGCACATGACTTACAGACAGAATGGCCCCATTAGCCAAAACGAGGTAGGAACATATAAGGAGCAGAACTCGTTAGTATGCTGGTAGACCCCACTCACAATTATATTCAATCTTTAACAAAGTACATATAGATTGAACAGAATTAACCTGAGGAAATACACATGTATTTAAGTGACTGAAAAATGTGCAATTGGATTAAGCACATGATTTTCAGACAGAATGACCCCATTAGCCAAAACGAGGTAGGAACATATAAGGAGCAGAACTCGTTAGTATACTGGTAGACCCCACTCACAATTATCTTCAATCTTTAACAAAGTAAATATAGATTGAACAGAATTAATCTGAGTAAATACACATGGATTTAAGTGACTGAAAAATGTGCAATTGGATTAAGCACATGACTTTCAGACAGAATGACCCCATTAGCCAAAACGAGGTAGCAACATATAAGGAGCAGAACTCGTTAGTATACTGGTAGACCCCACTCACAATTATCTTCAATCTTTAACAAAGTAAATATAGATTGAACAGAATTAATCTGAGTAAATACACATGGATTTAAGTGACTGAAAAATGTGCAATTGGATTAAGCACATGACTTTCAGACAGAATGACCCCATTAGCCAAAACGAGGTAGCAACATATGAGGAGCAGAACTCGTTAGTATACTGGTAGACCCCACTCACAATTATCTTCAATCTTTAACAAAGTAAATATAGATTGAACAGAATTAATCTGAGTAAATACACATGGATTTAAGTGACTGAAAAATGTGCAATTGAATTAAGCACATGACTTTCAGACAGAATGACCCCATTAGCCAAAACGAGGTAGCAACATATAAGGAGCAGAACTCGTTAGTATACTGGTAGACCCCACTCACAATTATCTTCAGTCTTTAACAAAGTAAATATAGATTGAACAGAATTAATCTGAGTAAATACACATGGATTTAAGTGACTGAAAAATGTGCAATTGAATTAAGCACATGACTTTCAGACAGAATGACCCCATTAGCCAAAACGAGGTAGCAACATATAAGGAGCAGAACTCGTTAGTATACTGGTAGACCCCACTCACAATTATCTTCAAACTTTAACAAAGTAAATATAGATTGAACAGAATTAATCTGGGTAAATACACATAGATTTAAGTGACTGAAAAATGTGCAATTGGATTAAGCACATGACTTTCAGACAGAATGACCCCATTAGCCAAAACGAGGTAGCAACATATAAGGAGCAGAACTCGTTAGTATACTGGTAGACCCCACTCACAATTATCTTCAGTCTTTAACAAAGTAAATATAGATTGAACAGAATTAATCTGAGTAAATACACATGGATTTAAGTGACTGAAAAATGTGCAATTGGATTAAGCACATGACTTTCAGACAGAATGACCCCATTAGACAAAACGAGGTAGCAACATATAAGGAGCAGAACTCGTTAGTATACTGGTAGACCCTACTCACAATTATCTTCAAACTTTAACAAAGTAAATATAGATTGAACAGAACTAATCTGAGTAAATACACATGGATTTAAGTGACTGAAAAATGTGCAATTGGATTAAGCACATGACTTGCAGACAGAATGACCCCATTAGCCAAAACGAGGTAGCAACATATAAGGAGCAGAACTCGTTAGTATACTGGTAGACCCCACTCACAATTATCTTCAATCTTTAACAAAGTAAATATAGATTGAACAGAATTAATCTGAGTAAACACACATGGATTTAAGTGACTGAAAAATGTGCAATTGGATTAAGCACATGACTTTCAGACAGACTGGCCCCATTAGCCAAAACGAGGTAGGAACATATAAGGAGCAGAACTCGTTAGTATACTGGTAGACCCCACTCACAATTATATTCAATCTTTAACAAAGTACATATAGATTGAACAGAATTAACCTGAGGAAATACACATGTATTTAAGTGACTGAAAAATGTGCAATTGGATTAAGCACATGACTTTCAGACAGAATGACCCCATTAACCAAAACTAGGTAGCAACATATAAGGAGCAGAACTCGTTAGTATACTGGTAGACCCCACTCACAATTATCTTCAAACTTTAACAAAGTAAATATAGATTGAACAGAATTAATCTGAGTAAATACACATGGATTTAAGTGACTGAAAAATGTGCAATTGGATTAAGCACATGACTTACAGACAGAATGGCCCCATTAGCCAAAACGAGGTAGGAACATATAAGGAGCAGAACTCGTTAGTATGCTGGTAGACCCCACTCACAATTATATTCAATCTTTAACAAAGTACATATAGATTGAACAGAATTAACCTGAGGAAATACACATGTATTTAAGTGACTGAAAAATGTGCAATTGGATTAAGCACATGATTTTCAGACAGAATGACCCCATTAGCCAAAACGAGGTAGGAACATATAAGGAGCAGAACTCGTTAGTATACTGGTAGACCCCACTCACAATTATCTTCAATCTTTAACAAAGTAAATATAGATTGAACAGAATTAATCTGAGTAAATACACATGGATTTAAGTGACTGAAAAATGTGCAATTGGATTAAGCACATGACTTTCAGACAGAATGACCCCATTAGCCAAAACGAGGTAGCAACATATAAGGAGCAGAACTCGTTAGTATACTGGTAGACCCCACTCACAATTATCTTCAATCTTTAACAAAGTAAATATAGATTGAACAGAATTAATCTGAGTAAATACACATGGATTTAAGTGACTGAAAAATGTGCAATTGGATTAAGCACATGACTTTCAGACAGAATGACCCCATTAGCCAAAACGAGGTAGCAACATATGAGGAGCAGAACTCGTTAGTATACTGGTAGACCCCACTCACAATTATCTTCAATCTTTAACAAAGTAAATATAGATTGAACAGAATTAATCTGAGTAAATACACATGGATTTAAGTGACTGAAAAATGTGCAATTGAATTAAGCACATGACTTTCAGACAGAATGACCCCATTAGCCAAAACGAGGTAGCAACATATAAGGAGCAGAACTTGTTAGTATACTGGTAGACCCCACTCACAATTATCTTCAAACTTTAACAAAGTAAATATAGATTGAACAGAATTAATCTGAGTAAATACACATGGATTTAAGTGACTGAAAAATGTGCAATTGGATTAAGCACATGACTTTCAGACAGAATGACCCCATTAGCCAAAAGGAGGTAGCAACATATAAGGAGCAGAACTCGTTAGTATACTGGTAGACCCCACTCACAATTATCTTCAATCTTTAACAAAGTAAATATAGATTGAACAGAATTAATCTGAGTAAATACACATGGATTTAAGTGACTGAAAAATGTGCAATTGGATTAGGCACATGACTTTCAGACAGAATGACCCCATTAGACAAAACGAGGTAGCAACATATAAGGAGCAGAACTCGTTAGTATACTGGTAGACCCTACTCACAATTATCTTCAAACTTTAACAAAGTAAATATAGATTGAACAGAACTAATCTGAGTAAATACACATGGATTTAAGTGACTGAAAAATGTGCAATTGGATTAAGCACATGACTTTCAGACAGAATGGCCCCATTAGCCAAAACGAGGTAGGAACATATAAGGAGCAGAACTCGTTAGTATACTGGTAGACCCCACTCACAATTATCTTCAATCTTTAACAAAGTAAATATAGATTGACAGAATTAATCTGAGTAAATACACATGGATTTAAGTGACTGAAAAATGTGCAATTGGATTAAGCACATGACTTTCAGACAGAATGACCCCATTAGCCAAAACGAGGTAGCAACATATGAGGAGCAGAACTCATTAGTATACTGGTAGACCCCACTCACAATTATCTTCAATCTTTAAAAAAGTAAATATAGATTGAACAGAATTAATCTGAGTAAATACACATGGATTTAAGTGACTTCAAAATGTGCAATTGGATTAAGCACATGACTTTCAGACAGAATGGCCCCATTAGCCAAAACGAGGTAGGAACATATAAGGAGCATAACTCGTTAGTATACTGGTAGACCCCACTCACAATTATATTCAATCTTTAACAAAGTACATATAGATTGAACAGAATTAACCTGAGGAAATACACATGTATTTAAGTGACTGAAAAATGTGCAATTGGATTAAGCACATGACTTACAGACAGAGTGGCCCCATTAGCCAAAACGAGGTAGGAACATATAAGGAGCAGAACTCGTTAGTATACTGGTAGACCCCACTCACAATTATATTCAATCTTTAACAAAGTACATATAGATTGAACAGAATTAACCTGAGGAAATACACATGTATTTAAGTGACTGGAAAATGTGCAATTGGATTAAGCACATGACTTTCAGACAGAATGACCCCATTAGCCAAAACAAGGTAGCAACATATAAGGAGCAGAACTCGTTAGTATACTGGTAGACCCCACTCACAATTATCTTCAATCTTTAACAAAGTAAATATAGATTGAACAGAATTAATCTGAGTAAATACACATGGATTTAAGTGACTGAAAAATGTGCAATTGGATTAAGCACATGACTTTCAGACAGAATGACTCCATTAGCCAAAACGAGGTAGCAACATATAAGGAGTAGAACTCGTTAGTATACTGGTAGACCCCACTCACAATTATCTTCAATCTTTAACAAAGTAAATATAGATTGAACAGAATTAACCTGAGGAAATACACATGGATTTAAGTGACTGAAAAATGTGCAATTGGATTAAGCACATGACTTTCAGACAGAATGACCCCATTAGCCAAAACGAGGTAGCAACATATGAGGAGCAGAACTCGTTAGTATACTGGTAGACCCCACTCACAATTATCTTCAATCTTTAACAAAGTAAATATAGATTGAACAGAATTAACCTGAGGAAATACACATGGATTTAAGTGACTGAAAAATGTGCAATTGAATTAAGCACATGACTTTCAGACAGAATGACCCCATTAGCCAAAACGAGGTAGCAACATATAAGGAGCAGAACTCGTTAGTATACTGGTAGACCCCACTCACAATTATAATCAATCTTTAACAAAGTACATATAGATTGAACAGAATTAACCTGAGGAAATACACATGTATTTAAGTGACTGAAAAATGTGCAATTGGATTAAGCACATGACTTACAGACAGAATGGCCCCATTAGCCAAAACGAGGTAGGAACATATAAGGAGCAGAACTCGTTAGTATACTGGTAGACCCCACTCACAATTATATTCAATCTTTAACAAAGTACATATAGATTGAACAGAATTAACCTGAGGACATACACATGTATTTAAGTGACTGGAAAATGTGCAATTGGATTAAGCACATGACTTTCAGACAGAATGACCCCATTAGCCAAAACAAGGTAGCAACATATAAGGAGCAGAACTCGTTAGTATACTGGTAGACCCCACTCACAATTATCTTCAATCTTTAACAAAGTAAATATAGATTGAACAGAATTAATCTGAGTAAATACACATGGATTTAAGTGACTGAAAAATGTGCAATTGAATTAAGCACATGACTTTCAGACAGAATGACCCCATTAGCCAAAACGAGGTAGCAACATATAAGGAGCAGAACTCGTTAGTATACTGGTAGACCCCACTCACAATTATCTTCAAACTTTAACAAAGTAAATATAGATTGAACAGAATTAATCTGGGTAAATACACATAGATTTAAGTGACTGAAAAATGTGCAATTGGATTAAGCACATGACTTTCAGACAGAATGACCCCATTAGCCAAAACGAGGTAGCAACATATAAGGAGCAGAACTCGTTAGTATACTGGTAGACCCCACTCACAATTATCTTCAGTCTTTAACAAAGTAAATATAGATTGAACAGAATTAATCTGAGTAAATACACATGGATTTAAGTGACTGAAAAATGTGCAATTGAATTAAGCACATGACTTTCAGACAGAATGACCCCATTAGCCAAAACGAGGTAGCAACATATAAGGAGCAGAACTCGTTAGTATACTGGTAGACCCCACTCACAATTATCTTCAAACTTTAACAAAGTAAATATAGATTGAACAGAATTAATCTGGGTAAATACACATAGATTTAAGTGACTGAAAAATGTGCAATTGGATTAAGCACATGACTTTCAGACAGAATGACCCCATTAGCCAAAACGAGGTAGCAACAAATAAGGAGCAGAACTCGTTAGTATACTGGTAGACCCCACTCACAATTATCTTCAGTCTTTAACAAAGTAAATATAGATTGAACAGAATTAATCTGAGTAAATACACATGGATTTAAGTGACTGAAAAATGTGCAATTGGATTAAGCACATGACTTTCAGACAGAATGACCCCATTAGACAAAACGAGGTAGCAACATATAAGGAGCAGAACTCGTTAGTATACTGGTAGACCCTACTCACAATTATCTTCAAACTTTAACAAAGTAAATATAGATTGAACAGAACTAATCTGAGTAAATACACATGGATTTAAGTGACTGAAAAATGTGCAATTGGATTAAGCACATGACTTGCAGACAGAATGACCCCATTAGCCAAAACGAGGTAGCAACATATAAGGAGCAGAACTCGTTAGTATACTGGTAGACCCCACTCACAATTATCTTCAATCTTTAACAAAGTAAATATAGATTGAACAGAATTAATCTGAGTAAACACACATGGATTTAAGTGACTGAAAAATGTGCAATTGGATTAAGCACATGACTTTCAGACAGACTGGCCCCATTAGCCAAAACGAGGTAGGAACATATAAGGAGCAGAACTCGTTAGTATACTGGTAGACCCCACTCACAATTATATTCAATCTTTAACAAAGTACATATAGATTGAACAGAATTAACCTGAGGAAATACACATGTATTTAAGTGACTGAAAAATGTGCAATTGGATTAAGCACATGACTTTCAGACAGAATGACCCCATTAACCAAAACGAGGTAGCAACATATAAGGAGCAGAACTCGTTAGTATACTGGTAGACCCCACTCACAATTATCTTCAAACTTTAACAAAGTAAATATAGATTGAACAGAATTAATCTGAGTAAATACACATGGATTTAAGTGACTGAAAAATGTGCAATTGGATTAAGCACATGACTTACAGACAGAATGGCCCCATTAGCCAAAACGAGGTAGGAACATATAAGGAGCAGAACTCGTTAGTATGCTGGTAGACCCCACTCACAATTATATTCAATCTTTAACAAAGTACATATAGATTGAACAGAATTAACCTGAGGAAATACACATGTATTTAAGTGACTGAAAAATGTGCAATTGGATTAAGCACATGATTTTCAGACAGAATGACCCCATTAGCCAAAACGAGGTAGGAACATATAAGGAGCAGAACTCGTTAGTATACTGGTAGACCCCACTCACAATTATCTTCAATCTTTAACAAAGTAAATATAGATTGAACAGAATTAATCTGAGTAAATACACATGGATTTAAGTGACTGAAAAATGTGCAATTGGATTAAGCACATGACTTTCAGACAGAATGACCCCATTAGCCAAAACGAGGTAGCAACATATAAGGAGCAGAACTCGTTAGTATACTGGTAGACCCCACTCACAATTATCTTCAATCTTTAACAAAGTAAATATAGATTGAACAGAATTAATCTGAGTAAATACACATGGATTTAAGTGACTGAAAAATGTGCAATTGGATTAAGCACATGACTTTCAGACAGAATGACCCCATTAGCCAAAACGAGGTAGCAACATATGAGGAGCAGAACTCGTTAGTATACTGGTAGACCCCACTCACAATTATCTTCAATCTTTAACAAAGTAAATATAGATTGAACAGAATTAATCTGAGTAAATACACATGGATTTAAGTGACTGAAAAATGTGCAATTGAATTAAGCACATGACTTTCAGACAGAATGACCCCATTAGCCAAAACGAGGTAGCAACATATAAGGAGCAGAACTCGTTAGTATACTGGTAGACCCCACTCACAATTATCTTCAGTCTTTAACAAAGTAAATATAGATTGAACAGAATTAATCTGAGTAAATACACATGGATTTAAGTGACTGAAAAATGTGCAATTGAATTAAGCACATGACTTTCAGACAGAATGACCCCATTAGCCAAAACGAGGTAGCAACATATAAGGAGCAGAACTCGTTAGTATACTGGTAGACCCCACTCACAATTATCTTCAAACTTTAACAAAGTAAATATAGATTGAACAGAATTAATCTGGGTAAATACACATAGATTTAAGTGACTGAAAAATGTGCAATTGGATTAAGCACATGACTTTCAGACAGAATGACCCCATTAGCCAAAACGAGGTAGCAACATATAAGGAGCAGAACTCGTTAGTATACTGGTAGACCCCACTCACAATTATCTTCAGTCTTTAACAAAGTAAATATAGATTGAACAGAATTAATCTGAGTAAATACACATGGATTTAAGTGACTGAAAAATGTGCAATTGGATTAAGCACATGACTTTCAGACAGAATGACCCCATTAGACAAAACGAGGTAGCAACATATAAGGAGCAGAACTCGTTAGTATACTGGTAGACCCTACTCACAATTATCTTCAAACTTTAACAAAGTAAATATAGATTGAACAGAACTAATCTGAGTAAATACACATGGATTTAAGTGACTGAAAAATGTGCAATTGGATTAAGCACATGACTTGCAGACAGAATGACCCCATTAGCCAAAACGAGGTAGCAACATATAAGGAGCAGAACTCGTTAGTATACTGGTAGACCCCACTCACAATTATCTTCAATCTTTAACAAAGTAAATATAGATTGAACAGAATTAACCTGAGGAAATACACATGGATTTAAGTGACTGAAAAATGTGCAATTGAATTAAGCACATGACTTTCAGACAGAATGACCCCATTAGCCAAAACGAGGTAGCAACATATAAGGAGCAGAACTCGTTAGTATACTGGTAGACCCCACTCACAATTATAATCAATCTTTAACAAAGTACATATAGATTGAACAGAATTAACCTGAGGAAATACACATGTATTTAAGTGACTGAAAAATGTGCAATTGGATTAAGCACATGACTTACAGACAGAATGGCCCCATTAGCCAAAACGAGGTAGGAACATATAAGGAGCAGAACTCGTTAGTATACTGGTAGACCCCACTCACAATTATATTCAATCTTTAACAAAGTACATATAGATTGAACAGAATTAATCTGAGTAAATACACATGGATTTAAGTGACTGAAAAATGTGCAATTAGATTAAGCACATGACTTTAAGACAGAATGACCCCATTAGCCAAAACGAGGTAGCAACATATAAGGAGCAGAACTCGTTAGTATACTGGTAGACCCCACTCACAATTATCTTCAATCTTTAACAAAGTAAATATAGATTGAACAGAATTAATCTGAGTAAATACACATGGATTTAAGTGACTGAAAAATGTGCAATTGGATTAAGCACATGACTTTCAGACAGAATGGCCCCATTAGCCAAAACGAGGTAGGAACATATAAGGAGCATAACTCGTTAGTATACTGGTAGACCCCACTCACAATTATATTCAATCTTTAACAAAGTACATATAGATTGAACAGAATTAACCTGAGGAAATACACATGTATTTAAGTGACTGAAAAATGTGCAATTGGATTAAGCACATGACTTTCAGACAGAATGACCCCATTAGCCAAAACGAGGTAGCAACATATAAGGAGCAGAACTCGTTAGTATACTGGTAGACCCCACTCACAATTATCTACAAACTTTAACAAAGTAAATATAGATTGAACAGAATTAATCTGAGTAAATACACATGGATTTAAGTGACTGAAAAATGTGCAATTGGATTAAGCACATGACTTACAGACAGAATGGCCCCATTAGCCAAAACGAGTTAGGAACATATAAGGAGCAGAACTCGTTAGTATACTGGTAGACCCCACTCACAATTATATTCAATCTTTAACAAAGTACATATAGATTGAACAGAATTAACCTGAGGAAATACATGTATTTAAGTGACTGAAAAATGTGCAATTGGATTAAGCACATGACTTTCAGACAGAATGACCCCATTAGCCAAAACGAGGTAGCAACATATAAGGAGCAGAACTCGTTAGTATACTGGTAGACCCCACTCACAATTATCTTCAATCTTTAACAAAGTAAATATAGATTGAACAGAATTAATCTGAGTAAATACACATGGATTTAAGTGACTGAAAAATGTGCAATTGGATTAAGCACATGATTTACAGACAGAATGGCCCCATTAGCCAAAACGAGGTAGGAACATATAAGGAGCAGAACTCGTTAGTATGCTGGTAGACCCCACTCACAATTATATTCAATCTTTAACAAAGTACATATAGATTGAACAGAATTAACCTTAGGAAATACACATGTATTTAAGTGACTGAAAAATGTGCAATTGGATTAAGCACATGACTTACAGACAGAATGGCCCCATTAGCCAAAACGAGGTAGGAACATATAAGGAGCAGAACTCGTTAGTATACTGGTAGACCCCTCACAATTATATTCAAACTTTAACAAAATAAATATAGATTGAACAGAATTAATCTGAGTAAATACACATGGATTTAAGTGACTGAAAAATGTGCAATTGGATTAAGCACATGACTTACAGACAGAATGGCCCCATTAGCCAACACGAGATAGGAACATATAAGCAGCAGAACCTGTTAGTATACTGGTAGACCCCACTCACAATTATAATCAATCTTTAACAAAGTACATATAGATTGAACAGAATTAACCTGAGGAAATACACATGTATTTAAGTGACTGAAAAATGTGCAATTGGATTAAGCACATGACTTTCAGAAAGAATGACCCCATTAGCCAAAACAAGGTAGCAACATATAAGGAGCAGAACTCGTGTATACTGGTAGACCCCACTCACAATTATCTTCAATCTTTAACAAAGTAAATATAGATTGAACAGAATTAATCTGAGTAAATACACATGGATTTAAGTGACTGAAAAATGTGCAATTGGATTAAGCACATGACTTTCAGACAGAATGACCCCATTAGCCAAAACGAGGTAGCAACATATAAGGAGTAGAACTCGTTAGTATACTGGTAGACCCCACTCACAATTATCTTCAATCTTTAACAAAGTAAATATAGATTGAACAGAATTAATCTGAGTAAATACACATGGATTTAAGTGACTGAAAAATTTGCAATTGGATTAAGCACATGACTTTCAGACAGAATGACCCCATTAGCCAAAACGAGGTAGCAACATATGAGGAGCAGAACTCGTTAGTATACTGGTAGACCCCATTCACAATTATCTTCAATCTTAAACAAAGTAAATATAGATTGAACAGAATTAATCTGAGTAAATACACATGGATTTAAGTGACTGAAAAATGTGCAATTGAATTAAGCACATGACTTTCAGACAGAATGACCCCATTAGCCAAAACGAGGTAGCAACATATAAGGAGCAGAACTCGTTAGTATACTGGTAGACCCCACTCACAATTATCTTCAAACTTTAACAAAGTAAATATAGATTGAACAGAATTAATCTGGGTAAATACACATAGATTTAAGTGACTGAAAAATGTGCAATTGGATTAAGCACATGACTTTCAGACAGAATGACCCCATTAGCCAAAACGAGGTAGCAACATATAAGGAGCAGAACTCGTTAGTATACTGGTAGACCCCACTCACAATTATCTTCAGTCTTTAACAAAGTAAATATAGATTGAACAGAATTAATCTGAGTAAATACACATGGATTTAAGTGACTGAAAAATGTGCAATTGAATTAAGCACATGACTTTCAGACAGAATGACCCCATTAGCCAAAACGAGGTAGCAACATATAAGGAGCAGAACTCGTTAGTATACTGGTAGACCCCACTCACAATTATCTTCAAACTTTAACAAAGTAAATATAGATTGAACAGAATTAATCTGGGTAAATACACATAGATTTAAGTGACTGAAAAATGTGCAATTGGATTAAGCACATGACTTTCAGACAGAATGACCCCATTAGCCAAAACGAGGTAGCAACATATAAGGAGCAGAACTCGTTAGTATACTGGTAGACCCCACTCACAATTATCTTCAGTCTTTAACAAAGTAAATATAGATTGAACAGAATTAATCTGAGTAAATACACATGGATTTAAGTGACTGAAAAATGTGCAATTGGATTAAGCACATGACTTTCAGACAGAATGACCCCATTAGACAAAACGAGGTAGCAACATATAAGGAGCAGAACTCGTTAGTATACTGGTAGACCCTACTCACAATTATCTTCAAACTTTAACAAAGTAAATATAGATTGAACAGAACTAATCTGAGTAAATACACATGGATTTAAGTGACTGAAAAATGTGCAATTGGATTAAGCACATGACTTGCAGACAGAATGACCCCATTAGCCAAAACGAGGTAGCAACATATAAGGAGCAGAACTCGTTAGTATACTGGTAGACCCCACTCACAATTATCTTCAATCTTTAACAAAGTAAATATAGATTGAACAGAATTAATCTGAGTAAACACACATGGATTTAAGTGACTGAAAAATGTGCAATTGGATTAAGCACATGACTTTCAGACAGACTGGCCCCATTAGCCAAAACGAGGTAGGAACATATAAGGAGCAGAACTCGTTAGTATACTGGTAGACCCCACTCACAATTATATTCAATCTTTAACAAAGTACATATAGATTGAACAGAATTAACCTGAGGAAATACACATGTATTTAAGTGACTGAAAAATGTGCAATTGGATTAAGCACATGACTTTCAGACAGAATGACCCCATTAACCAAAACGAGGTAGCAACATATAAGGAGCAGAACTCGTTAGTATACTGGTAGACCCCACTCACAATTATCTTCAAACTTTAACAAAGTAAATATAGATTGAACAGAATTAATCTGAGTAAATACACATGGATTTAAGTGACTGAAAAATGTGCAATTGGATTAAGCACATGACTTACAGACAGAATGGCCCCATTAGCCAAAACGAGGTAGGAACATATAAGGAGCAGAACTCGTTAGTATGCTGGTAGACCCCACTCACAATTATATTCAATCTTTAACAAAGTACATATAGATTGAACAGAATTAACCTGAGGAAATACACATGTATTTAAGTGACTGAAAAATGTGCAATTGGATTAAGCACATGATTTTCAGACAGAATGACCCCATTAGCCAAAACGAGGTAGGAACATATAAGGAGCAGAACTCGTTAGTATACTGGTAGACCCCACTCACAATTATCTTCAATCTTTAACAAAGTAAATATAGATTGAACAGAATTAATCTGAGTAAATACACATGGATTTAAGTGACTGAAAAATGTGCAATTGGATTAAGCACATGACTTTCAGACAGAATGACCCCATTAGCCAAAACGAGGTAGCAACATATAAGGAGCAGAACTCGTTAGTATACTGGTAGACCCCACTCACAATTATCTTCAATCTTTAACAAAGTAAATATAGATTGAACAGAATTAATCTGAGTAAATACACATGGATTTAAGTGACTGAAAAATGTGCAATTGGATTAAGCACATGACTTTCAGACAGAATGACCCCATTAGCCAAAACGAGGTAGCAACATATGAGGAGCAGAACTCGTTAGTATACTGGTAGACCCCACTCACAATTATCTTCAATCTTTAACAAAGTAAATATAGATTGAACAGAATTAATCTGAGTAAATACACATGGATTTAAGTGACTGAAAAATGTGCAATTGAATTAAGCACATGACTTTCAGACAGAATGACCCCATTAGCCAAAACGAGGTAGCAACATATAAGGAGCAGAACTCGTTAGTATACTGGTAGACCCCACTCACAATTATCTTCAGTCTTTAACAAAGTAAATATAGATTGAACAGAATTAATCTGAGTAAATACACATGGATTTAAGTGACTGAAAAATGTGCAATTGAATTAAGCACATGACTTTCAGACAGAATGACCCCATTAGCCAAAACGAGGTAGCAACATATAAGGAGCAGAACTCGTTAGTATACTGGTAGACCCCACTCACAATTATCTTCAAACTTTAACAAAGTAAATATAGATTGAACAGAATTAATCTGGGTAAATACACATAGATTTAAGTGACTGAAAAATGTGCAATTGGATTAAGCACATGACTTTCAGACAGAATGACCCCATTAGCCAAAACGAGGTAGCAACATATAAGGAGCAGAACTCGTTAGTATACTGGTAGACCCCACTCACAATTATCTTCAGTCTTTAACAAAGTAAATATAGATTGAACAGAATTAATCTGAGTAAATACACATGGATTTAAGTGACTGAAAAATGTGCAATTGGATTAAGCACATGACTTTCAGACAGAATGACCCCATTAGACAAAACGAGGTAGCAACATATAAGGAGCAGAACTCGTTAGTATACTGGTAGACCCTACTCACAATTATCTTCAAACTTTAACAAAGTAAATATAGATTGAACAGAACTAATCTGAGTAAATACACATGGATTTAAGTGACTGAAAAATGTGCAATTGGATTAAGCACATGACTTGCAGACAGAATGACCCCATTAGCCAAAACGAGGTAGCAACATATAAGGAGCAGAACTCGTTAGTATACTGGTAGACCCCACTCACAATTATCTTCAATCTTTAACAAAGTAAATATAGATTGAACAGAATTAATCTGAGTAAACACACATGGATTTAAGTGACTGAAAAATGTGCAATTGGATTAAGCACATGACTTTCAGACAGACTGGCCCCATTAGCCAAAACGAGGTAGGAACATATAAGGAGCAGAACTCGTTAGTATACTGGTAGACCCCACTCACAATTATATTCAATCTTTAACAAAGTACATATAGATTGAACAGAATTAACCTGAGGAAATACACATGTATTTAAGTGACTGAAAAATGTGCAATTGGATTAAGCACATGACTTTCAGACAGAATGACCCCATTAACCAAAACTAGGTAGCAACATATAAGGAGCAGAACTCGTTAGTATACTGGTAGACCCCACTCACAATTATCTTCAAACTTTAACAAAGTAAATATAGATTGAACAGAATTAATCTGAGTAAATACACATGGATTTAAGTGACTGAAAAATGTGCAATTGGATTAAGCACATGACTTACAGACAGAATGGCCCCATTAGCCAAAACGAGGTAGGAACATATAAGGAGCAGAACTCGTTAGTATGCTGGTAGACCCCACTCACAATTATATTCAATCTTTAACAAAGTACATATAGATTGAACAGAATTAACCTGAGGAAATACACATGTATTTAAGTGACTGAAAAATGTGCAATTGGATTAAGCACATGATTTTCAGACAGAATGACCCCATTAGCCAAAACGAGGTAGGAACATATAAGGAGCAGAACTCGTTAGTATACTGGTAGACCCCACTCACAATTATCTTCAATCTTTAACAAAGTAAATATAGATTGAACAGAATTAATCTGAGTAAATACACATGGATTTAAGTGACTGAAAAATGTGCAATTGGATTAAGCACATGACTTTCAGACAGAATGACCCCATTAGCCAAAACGAGGTAGCAACATATAAGGAGCAGAACTCGTTAGTATACTGGTAGACCCCACTCACAATTATCTTCAATCTTTAACAAAGTAAATATAGATTGAACAGAATTAATCTGAGTAAATACACATGGATTTAAGTGACTGAAAAATGTGCAATTGGATTAAGCACATGACTTTCAGACAGAATGACCCCATTAGCCAAAACGAGGTAGCAACATATGAGGAGCAGAACTCGTTAGTATACTGGTAGACCCCACTCACAATTATCTTCAATCTTTAACAAAGTAAATATAGATTGAACAGAATTAATCTGAGTAAATACACATGGATTTAAGTGACTGAAAAATGTGCAATTGAATTAAGCACATGACTTTCAGACAGAATGACCCCATTAGCCAAAACGAGGTAGCAACATATAAGGAGCAGAACTTGTTAGTATACTGGTAGACCCCACTCACAATTATCTTCAAACTTTAACAAAGTAAATATAGATTGAACAGAATTAATCTGAGTAAATACACATGGATTTAAGTGACTGAAAAATGTGCAATTGGATTAAGCACATGACTTTCAGACAGAATGACCCCATTAGCCAAAAGGAGGTAGCAACATATAAGGAGCAGAACTCGTTAGTATACTGGTAGACCCCACTCACAATTATCTTCAATCTTTAACAAAGTAAATATAGATTGAACAGAATTAATCTGAGTAAATACACATGGATTTAAGTGACTGAAAAATGTGCAATTGGATTAGGCACATGACTTTCAGACAGAATGACCCCATTAGACAAAACGAGGTAGCAACATATAAGGAGCAGAACTCGTTAGTATACTGGTAGACCCTACTCACAATTATCTTCAAACTTTAACAAAGTAAATATAGATTGAACAGAACTAATCTGAGTAAATACACATGGATTTAAGTGACTGAAAAATGTGCAATTGGATTAAGCACATGACTTTCAGACAGAATGGCCCCATTAGCCAAAACGAGGTAGGAACATATAAGGAGCAGAACTCGTTAGTATACTGGTAGACCCCACTCACAATTATCTTCAATCTTTAACAAAGTAAATATAGATTGACAGAATTAATCTGAGTAAATACACATGGATTTAAGTGACTGAAAAATGTGCAATTGGATTAAGCACATGACTTTCAGACAGAATGACCCCATTAGCCAAAACGAGGTAGCAACATATGAGGAGCAGAACTCATTAGTATACTGGTAGACCCCACTCACAATTATCTTCAATCTTTAAAAAAGTAAATATAGATTGAACAGAATTAATCTGAGTAAATACACATGGATTTAAGTGACTTCAAAATGTGCAATTGGATTAAGCACATGACTTTCAGACAGAATGGCCCCATTAGCCAAAACGAGGTAGGAACATATAAGGAGCATAACTCGTTAGTATACTGGTAGACCCCACTCACAATTATATTCAATCTTTAACAAAGTACATATAGATTGAACAGAATTAACCTGAGGAAATACACATGTATTTAAGTGACTGAAAAATGTGCAATTGGATTAAGCACATGACTTACAGACAGAGTGGCCCCATTAGCCAAAACGAGGTAGGAACATATAAGGAGCAGAACTCGTTAGTATACTGGTAGACCCCACTCACAATTATATTCAATCTTTAACAAAGTACATATAGATTGAACAGAATTAACCTGAGGAAATACACATGTATTTAAGTGACTGGAAAATGTGCAATTGGATTAAGCACATGACTTTCAGACAGAATGACCCCATTAGCCAAAACAAGGTAGCAACATATAAGGAGCAGAACTCGTTAGTATACTGGTAGACCCCACTCACAATTATCTTCAATCTTTAACAAAGTAAATATAGATTGAACAGAATTAATCTGAGTAAATACACATGGATTTAAGTGACTGAAAAATGTGCAATTGGATTAAGCACATGACTTTCAGACAGAATGACTCCATTAGCCAAAACGAGGTAGCAACATATAAGGAGTAGAACTCGTTAGTATACTGGTAGACCCCACTCACAATTATCTTCAATCTTTAACAAAGTAAATATAGATTGAACAGAATTAACCTGAGGAAATACACATGGATTTAAGTGACTGAAAAATGTGCAATTGGATTAAGCACATGACTTTCAGACAGAATGACCCCATTAGCCAAAACGAGGTAGCAACATATGAGGAGCAGAACTCGTTAGTATACTGGTAGACCCCACTCACAATTATCTTCAATCTTTAACAAAGTAAATATAGATTGAACAGAATTAACCTGAGGAAATACACATGGATTTAAGTGACTGAAAAATGTGCAATTGAATTAAGCACATGACTTTCAGACAGAATGACCCCATTAGCCAAAACGAGGTAGCAACATATAAGGAGCAGAACTCGTTAGTATACTGGTAGACCCCACTCACAATTATAATCAATCTTTAACAAAGTACATATAGATTGAACAGAATTAACCTGAGGAAATACACATGTATTTAAGTGACTGAAAAATGTGCAATTGGATTAAGCACATGACTTACAGACAGAATGGCCCCATTAGCCAAAACGAGGTAGGAACATATAAGGAGCAGAACTCGTTAGTATACTGGTAGACCCCACTCACAATTATATTCAATCTTTAACAAAGTACATATAGATTGAACAGAATTAACCTGAGGACATACACATGTATTTAAGTGACTGGAAAATGTGCAATTGGATTAAGCACATGACTTTCAGACAGAATGACCCCATTAGCCAAAACAAGGTAGCAACATATAAGGAGCAGAACTCGTTAGTATACTGGTAGACCCCACTCACAATTATCTTCAATCTTTAACAAAGTAAATATAGATTGAACAGAATTAATCTGAGTAAATACACATGGATTTAAGTGACTGAAAAATGTGCAATTGGATTAAGCACATGACTTTCAGACAGAATGACCCCATTAGCCAAAACGAGGTAGCAACATATAAGGAGTAGAACTCGTTAGTATACTGGTAGACCCCACTCACAATTATCTTCAATCTTTAACAAAGTAAATATAGATTGAACAGAATTAATCTGAGTAAATACACATGGATTTAAGTGACTGAAAAATGTGCAATTGGATTAAGCACATGACTTTCAGACAGAATGACCCCATTAGCCAAAACGAGGTAGCAACATATGAGGAGCAGAACTCGTTAGTATACTGGTAGACCCCACTCACAATTATCTTCAATCTTTAACAAAGTAAATATAGATTGAACAGAATTAATCTGAGTAAATACACATGGATTTAAGTGACTGAAAAATGTGCAATTGAATTAAGCACATGACTTTCAGACAGAATGACCCCATTAGCCAAAACGAGGTAGCAACATATAAGGAGCAGAACTCGTTAGTATACTGGTAGACCCCACTCACAATTATCTTCAAACTTTAACAAAGTAAATATAGATTGAACAGAATTAATCTGAGTAAATACACATAGATTTAAGTGACTGAAAAATGTGCAATTGGATTAAGCACATGACTTTCAGACAGAATGACCCCATTAGCCAAAACGAGGTAGCAACATATAAGGAGCAGAACTCGTTAGTATACTGGTAGACCCCACTCACAATTATCTTCAGTCTTTAACAAAGTAAATATAGATTGAACAGAATTAATCTGAGTAAATACACATGGATTTAAGTGACTGAAAAATGTGCAATTGGATTAAGCACATGACTTTCAGGCAGAATGACCCCATTAGACAAAACGAGGTAGCAACGTATAAGGAGCAGAACTCGTTAGTATACTGGTAGACCCTACTCACAATTATCTTCAAACTTTAACAAAGTAAATATAGATTGAACAGAACTAATCTGAGTAAATACACATGGATTTAAGTGACTGAAAAATGTGCAATTGGATTAAGCACATGACTTTCAGACAGAATGACCCCATTAGCCAAAACGAGGTAGCAACATATAAGGAGCAGAACTCGTTAGTATACTGGTAGACCCCACTCACAATTATCTTCAAACTTTAACAAAGTAAATATAGATTGAACAAAATTAATCTGAGTAAATACACATGGATTTAAGTGACTGAAAAATGTGCAATTGGATTAAGCACATGACTTACAGACAGAATGGCCCCATTAGCCAAAACGAGGTAGGAACATATAAGGAGCAGAACTCGTTAGTATGCTGGTAGACCCCACTCACAATTATCTTCAATCTTTAACAAAGTAAATATAGATTGACAGAATTAATCTGAGTAAATACACATGGATTTAAGTGACTGAAAAATGTGCAATTGGATTAAGCACATGACTTTCAGACAGAATGACCCCATTAGCCAAAACGAGGTAGCAACATATGAGGAGCAGAACTCATTAGTATACTGGTAGACCCCACTCACAATTATCTTCAATCTTTAACAAAGTAAATATAGATTGAACAGAATTAATCTGAGTAAATACACATGGATTTAAGTGACTGAAAAATGTGCAATTGGATTAAGCACATGACTTTCAGACAGAATGGCCCCATTAGCCAAAACGAGGTAGGAACATATAAGGAGCATAACTCGTTAGTATACTGGTAGACCCCACTCACAATTATATTCAATCTTTAACAAAGTACATATAGATTGAACAGAATTAACCTGAGGAAATACACATGTATTTAAGTGACTGAAAAATGTGCAATTGGATTAAGCACATGACTTACAGACAGAATGGCCCCATTAGCCAAAACGAGGTAGGAACATATAAGGAGCAGAACTCGTTAGTATACTGGTAGACCCCACTCACAATTATATTCAATCTTTAACAAAGTACATATAGATTGAACAGAATTAACCTGAGGAAATACACATGTATTTAAGTGACTGGAAAATGTGCAATTGGATTAAGCACATGACTTTCAGACAGAATGACCCCATTAGCCAAAACAAGGTAGCAACATATAAGGAGCAGAACTCGTTAGTATACTGGTAGACCCCACTCACAATTATCTTCAATCTTTAACAAAGTAAATATAGATTGAACAGAATTAATCTGAGTAAATACACATGGATTTAAGTGACTGAAAAATGTGCAATTGGATTAGGCACATGACTTTCAGACAGAATGACCCCATTAGCCAAAACGAGGTAGCAACATATAAGGAGTAGAACTCGTTAGTATACTGGTAGACCCCACTCACAATTATCTTCAATCTTTAACAAAGTAAATATAGATTGAACAGAATTAACCTGAGGAAATACACATGGATTTAAGTGACTGAAAAATGTGCAATTGGATTAAGCACATGACTTTCAGACAGAATGACCCCATTAGCCAAAACGAGGTAGCAACATATGAGGAGTAGAACTCGTTAGTATACTGGTAGACCCCACTCACAATTATCTTCAATCTTTAACAAAGTAAATATAGATTGAACAGAATTAACCTGAGGAAATACACATGGATTTAAGTGACTGAAAAATGTGCAATTGAATTAAGCACATGACTTTCAGACAGAATGACCCCATTAGCCAAAACGAGGTAGCAACATATAAGGAGCAGAACTCGTTAGTATACTGGTAGACCCCACTCACAATTATAATCAATCTTTAACAAAGTACATATAGATTGAACAGAATTAACCTGAGGAAATACACATGTATTTAAGTGACTGAAAAATGTGCAATTGGATTAAGCACATGACTTACAGACAGAATGGCCCCATTAGCCAAAACGAGGTAGGAACATATAAGGAGCAGAACTCGTTAGTATACTGGTAGACCCCACTCACAATTATATTCAATCTTTAACAAAGTACATATAGATTGAACAGAATTAACCTGAGGACATACACATGTATTTAAGTGACTGGAAAATGTGCAATTGGATTAAGCACATGACTTTCAGACAGAATGACCCCATTAGCCAAAACAAGGTAGCAACATATAAGGAGCAGAACTCGTTAGTATACTGGTAGACCCCACTCACAATTATCTTCAATCTTTAACAAAGTAAATATAGATTGAACAGAATTAATCTGAGTAAATACACATGGATTTAAGTGACTGAAAAATGTGCAATTGGATTAAGCACATGACTTTCAGACAGAATGACCCCATTAGCCAAAACGAGGTAGCAACATATAAGGAGTAGAACTCGTTAGTATACTGGTAGACCCCACTCACAATTATCTTCAATCTTTAACAAAGTAAATATAGATTGAACAGAATTAATCTGAGTAAATACACATGGATTTAAGTGACTGAAAAATGTGCAATTGGATTAAGCACATGACTTTGAGACAGAATGACCCCATTAGCCAAAACGAGGTAGCAACATATGAGGAGCAGAACTCGTTAGTATACTGGTAGACCCCACTCACAATTATCTTCAATCTTTAACAAAGTAAATATAGATTGAACAGAATTAATCTGAGTAAATACACATGGATTTAAGTGACTGAAAAATGTGCAATTGAATTAAGCACATGACTTTCAGACAGAATGACCCCATTAGCCAAAACGAGGTAGCAACATATAAGGAGCAGAACTCGTTAGTATACTGGTAGACCCCACTCACAATTATCTTCAAACTTTAACAAAGTAAATATAGATTGAACAGAATTAATCTGAGTAAATACACATAGATTTAAGTGACTGAAAAATGTGCAATTGGATTAAGCACATGACTTTCAGACAGAATGACCCCATTAGCCAAAACGAGGTAGCAACATATAAGGAGCAGAACTCGTTAGTATACTGGTAGACCCCACTCACAATTATCTTCAGTCTTTAACAAAGTAAATATAGATTGAACAGAATTAATCTGAGTAAATACACATGGATTTAAGTGACTGAAAAATGTGCAATTGGATTAAGCACATGACTTTCAGGCAGAATGACCCCATTAGACAAAACGAGGTAGCAACGTATAAGGAGCAGAACTCGTTAGTATACTGGTAGACCCTACTCACAATTATCTTCAAACTTTAACAAAGTAAATATAGATTGAACAGAACTAATCTGAGTAAATACACATGGATTTAAGTGACTGAAAAATGTGCAATTGGATTAAGCACATGACTTGCAGACAGAATGACCCCATTAGCCAAAACAAGGTAGCAACATATAAGGAGCAGAACTCGTTAGTATACTGGTAGACCCCACTCACAATTATCTTCAATCTTTAACAAAGTAAATATAGATTGAACAGAATTAATCTGAGTAAACACACATGGATTTAAGTGACTGAAAAATGTGCAATTGGATTAAGCACATGACTTTCAGACAGAATGGCCCCATTAGCCAAAACGAGGTAGGAACATATAAGGAGCAGAACTCGTTAGTATACTGGTAGACCCCACTCACAATTATATTCAATCTTTAACAAAGTACATATAGATTGAACAGAATTAACCTGAGGAAATACACATGTATTTAAGTGACTGAAAAATGTGCAATTGGATTAAGCACATGACTTTCAGACAGAATGACCCCATTAGCCAAAACGAGGTAGCAACATATAAGGAGCAGAACTCGTTAGTATACTGGTAGACCCCACTCACAATTATCTTCAAACTTTAACAAAGTAAATATAGATTGAACAAAATTAATCTGAGTAAATACACATGGATTTAAGTGACTGAAAAATGTGCAATTGGATTAAGCACATGACTTACAGACAGAATGGCCCCATTAGCCAAAACGAGGTAGGAACATATAAGGAGCAGAACTCGTTAGTATGCTGGTAGACCCCACTCACAATTATATTCAATCTTTAACAAAGTACATATATATTGAACAGAATTAACCTGAGGAAATACACATGTATTTAAGTGACTGAAAAATGTGCAATTGGATTAAGCACATGACTTACAGACAGAATGGCCCCATTAGCCAAAACGAGGTAGGAACATATAAGGAGCAGAACTCGTTAGTATACTGGTAGACCCCTCACAATTATATTCAAACTTTAACAAAGTAAATATAGATTGAACAGAATTAATCTGAGTAAATACACATGGATTTAAGTGACTGAAAAATGTGCAATTGGATTAAGCACATGACTTTCAGACAGAATGACCCCATTAGCCAAAACGAGGTAGCAACATATGAGGAGCAGAACTCGTTAGTATACTGGTAGACCCCACTCACAATTATCTTCAATCTTTAACAAAGTAAATATAGATTGAACAGAATTAATCTGAGTAAATACACATGGATTTAAGTGACTGAAAAATGTGCAATTGAATTAAGCACATGACTTTCAGACAGAATGACCCCATTAGCCAAAACGAGGTAGCAACATATAAGGAGCAGAACTCGTTAGTATACTGGTAGACCCCACTCACAATTATCTTCAATCTTTAACAAAGTAAATATAGATTGAACAGAATTAATCTGAGTAAATACACATGGATTTAAGTGACTGAAAAATGTGCAATTGGATTAAGCACATGACTTTCAGACAGAATGACCCCATTTGCCAAAACGAGGTAGGAACATATAAGGAGCAGAACTCGTTAGTATGCTGGTAGACCCCACTCACAATTATATTCAATCTTTAACAAAGTACATATAGATTGAACAGAATTAACCTGAGGAAATACACATGTATTTAAGTGACTGAAAAATGTGCAATTGGATTAAGCACATGACTTACAGACAGAATGGCCCCATTAGCCAAAACGAGGTAGGAACATATAAGGAGCAGAACTCGTTAGTATACTGGTAGACCCCTCACAATTATATTCAAACTTTAACAAAGTAAATATAGATTGAACAGAATTAATCTGAGTAAATACACATGGATTTAAGTGACTGAAAAATGTGCAATTGGATTAAGCACATGACTTACAGACAGAATGGCCCCATTAGCCAAAACGAGGTAGGAACATATAAGGAGCAGAACTCGTTAGTATACTGGTAGACCCCACTCACAATTATATTCAATCTTTAACAAAGTACATATAGATTGAACAGAATTAACCTGAGGAAATACACATGTATTTAAGTGACTGAAAAATGTGCAATTGGATTAAGCACATGACTTTCAGACAGAATGACCCCATTAGCCAAAACGAGGTACCAACATATAAGGAGCAGAACTCGTTAGTACACTGGTAGACCCCACTCACAATTATCTTCAATCTTTAACAAAGTAAATATAGATTGAACAGAATTAATCTGAGTAAATACACATGGATTTAAGTGACTGAAAAATGTGCAATTGGAGTAAGCACATGACTTTCAGACAGAATGACCCCATTAGCCAAAACGAGGTAGCAACATATAAGGAGCAGAACTCGTTAGTATACTGGTAGACCCCACTCACAATTATCTTCAATCTTTAACAAAGTACATATAGATTGAACAGAATTAACCTGAGGAAATACACATGGATTTAAGTGACTGAAAAATGTGCAATTGGATTAAGCACATGACTTTCAGACAGAATGACCCCATTAGCCAAAACGAGGTAGCAACATATGAGGAGCAGAACTCGTTAGTATACTGGTAGACCCCACTCACAATTATCTTCAATCTTTAACAAAGTAAATATAGATTGAACAGAATTAACCTGAGGAAATACACATGGATTTAAGTGACTGAAAAATGTGCAATTGAATTAAGCACATGACTTTCAGACAGAATGACCCCATTAGCCAAAACGAGGTAGCAACATATAAGGAGCAGAACTCGTTAGTATACTGGTAGACCCCACTCACAATTATAATCAATCTTTAACAAAGTACATATAGATTGAACAGAATTAACCTGAGGAAATACACATGTATTTAAGTGACTGAAAAATGTGCAATTGGATTAAGCACATGACTTACAGACAGAATGGCCCCATTAGCCAAAACGAGGTAGGAACATATAAGGAGCAGAACTCGTTAGTATACTGGTAGACCCCACTCACAATTATATTCAATCTTTAACAAAGTACATATAGATTGAACAGAATTAACCTGAGGACATACACATGTATTTAAGTGACTGGAAAATGTGCAATTGGATTAAGCACATGACTTTCAGACAGAATGACCCCATTAGCCAAAACAAGGTAGCAACATATAAGGAGCAGAACTCGTTAGTATACTGGTAGACCCCACTCACAATTATCTTCAATCTTTAACAAAGTAAATATAGATTGAACAGAATTAATCTGAGTAAATACACATGGATTTAAGTGACTGAAAAATGTGCAATTGGATTAAGCACATGACTTTCAGACAGAATGACCCCATTAGCCAAAACGAGGTAGCAACATATAAGGAGTAGAACTCGTTAGTATACTGGTAGACCCCACTCACAATTATCTTCAATCTTTAACAAAGTAAATATAGATTGAACAGAATTAATCTGAGTAAATACACATGGATTTAAGTGACTGAAAAATGTGCAATTGGATTAAGCACATGACTTTCAGACAGAATGACCCCATTAGCCAAAACGAGGTAGCAACATATGAGGAGCAGAACTCGTTAGTATACTGGTAGACCCCACTCACAATTATCTTCAATCTTTAACAAAGTAAATATAGATTGAACAGAATTAATCTGAGTAAATACACATGGATTTAAGTGACTGAAAAATGTGCAATTGAATTAAGCACATGACTTTCAGACAGAATGACCCCATTAGCCAAAACGAGGTAGCAACATATAAGGAGCAGAACTCGTTAGTATACTGGTAGACCCCACTCACAATTATCTTCAAACTTTAACAAAGTAAATATAGATTGAACAGAATTAATCTGAGTAAATACACATAGATTTAAGTGACTGAAAAATGTGCAATTGGATTAAGCACATGACTTTCAGACAGAATGACCCCATTAGCCAAAACGAGGTAGCAACATATAAGGAGCAGAACTCGTTAGTATACTGGTAGACCCCACTCACAATTATCTTCAGTCTTTAACAAAGTAAATATAGATTGAACAGAATTAATCTGAGTAAATACACATGGATTTAAGTGACTGAAAAATGTGCAATTGGATTAAGCACATGACTTTCAGGCAGAATGACCCCATTAGACAAAACGAGGTAGCAACGTATAAGGAGCAGAACTCGTTAGTATACTGGTAGACCCTACTCACAATTATCTTCAAACTTTAACAAAGTAAATATAGATTGAACAGAACTAATCTGAGTAAATACACATGGATTTAAGTGACTGAAAAATGTGCAATTGGATTAAGCACATGACTTTCAGACAGAATGACCCCATTAGCCAAAACGAGGTAGCAACATATAAGGAGCAGAACTCGTTAGTATACTGGTAGACCCCACTCACAATTATCTTCAAACTTTAACAAAGTAAATATAGATTGAACAAAATTAATCTGAGTAAATACACATGGATTTAAGTGACTGAAAAATGTGCAATTGGATTAAGCACATGACTTACAGACAGAATGGCCCCATTAGCCAAAACGAGGTAGGAACATATAAGGAGCAGAACTCGTTAGTATGCTGGTAGACCCCACTCACAATTATCTTCAATCTTTAACAAAGTAAATATAGATTGACAGAATTAATCTGAGTAAATACACATGGATTTAAGTGACTGAAAAATGTGCAATTGGATTAAGCACATGACTTTCGGACAGAATGACCCCATTAGCCAAAACGAGGTAGCAACATATGAGGAGCAGAACTCATTAGTATACTGGTAGACCCCACTCACAATTATCTTCAATCTTTAACAAAGTAAATATAGATTGAACAGAATTAATCTGAGTAAATACACATGGATTTAAGTGACTGAAAAATGTGCAATTGGATTAAGCACATGACTTTCAGACAGAATGGCCCCATTAGCCAAAACGAGGTAGGAACATATAAGGAGCATAACTCGTTAGTATACTGGTAGACCCCACTCACAATTATATTCAATCTTTAACAAAGTACATATAGATTGAACAGAATTAACCTGAGGAAATACACATGTATTTAAGTGACTGAAAAATGTGCAATTGGATTAAGCACATGACTTACAGACAGAATGGCCCCATTAGCCAAAACGAGGTAGGAACATATAAGGAGCAGAACTCGTTAGTATACTGGTAGACCCCACTCACAATTATATTCAATCTTTAACAAAGTACATATAGATTGAACAGAATTAACCTGAGGAAATACACATGTATTTAAGTGACTGGAAAATGTGCAATTGGATTAAGCACATGACTTTCAGACAGAATGACCCCATTAGCCAAAACAAGGTAGCAACATATAAGGAGCAGAACTCGTTAGTATACTGGTAGACCCCACTCACAATTATCTTCAATCTTTAACAAAGTAAATATAGATTGAACAGAATTAATCTGAGTAAATACACATGGATTTAAGTGACTGAAAAATGTGCAATTGGATTAGGCACATGACTTTCAGACAGAATGACCCCATTAGCCAAAACGAGGTAGCAACATATAAGGAGTAGAACTCGTTAGTATACTGGTAGACCCCACTCACAATTATCTTCAATCTTTAACAAAGTAAATATAGATTGAACAGAATTAACCTGAGGAAATACACATGGATTTAAGTGACTGAAAAATGTGCAATTGGATTAAGCACATGACTTTCAGACAGAATGACCCCATTAGCCAAAACGAGGTAGCAACATATGAGGAGTAGAACTCGTTAGTATACTGGTAGACCCCACTCACAATTATCTTCAATCTTTAACAAAGTAAATATAGATTGAACAGAATTAACCTGAGGAAATACACATGGATTTAAGTGACTGAAAAATGTGCAATTGAATTAAGCACATGACTTTCAGACAGAATGACCCCATTAGCCAAAACGAGGTAGCAACATATAAGGAGCAGAACTCGTTAGTATACTGGTAGACCCCACTCACAATTATAATCAATCTTTAACAAAGTACATATAGATTGAACAGAATTAACCTGAGGAAATACACATGTATTTAAGTGACTGAAAAATGTGCAATTGGATTAAGCACATGACTTACATACAGAATGGCCCCATTAGCCAAAACGAGGTAGGAACATATAAGGAGCAGAACTCGTTAGGATACTGGTAGACCCCACTCACAATTATATTCAATCTTTAACAAAGTACATATAGATTGAACAGAATTAACCTGAGGACATACACATGTATTTAAGTGACTGGAAAATGTGCAATTGGATTAAGCACATGACTTTCAGACAGAATGACCCCATTAGCCAAAACAAGGTAGCAACATATAAGGAGCATAACTCGTTAGTATACTGGTAGACCCCACTCACAATTATATTCAATCTTTAACAAAGTACATATAGATTGAACAGAATTAACCTGAGGAAATACACATGTATTTAAGTGACTGAAAAATGTGCAATTGGATTAAGCACATGACTTACAGACAGAATGGCCCCATTAGCCAAAACGAGGTAGGAACATATAAGGAGCAGAACTCGTTAGTATACTGGTAGACCCCACTCACAATTATATTCAATCTTTAACAAAGTACATATAGATTGAACAGAATTAACCTGAGGAAATACACATGTATTTAAGTGACTGGAAAATGTGCAATTGGATTAAGCACATGACTTTCAGACAGAATGACCCCATTAGCCAAAACAAGGTAGCAACATATAAGGAGCAGAACTCGTTAGTATACTGGTAGACCCCACTCACAATTATCTTCAATCTTTAACAAAGTAAATATAGATTGAACAGAATTAATCTGAGTAAATACACATGGATTTAAGTGACTGAAAAATGTGCAATTGGATTAGGCACATGACTTTCAGACAGAATGACCCCATTAGCCAAAACGAGGTAGCAACATATAAGGAGTAGAACTCGTTAGTATACTGGTAGACCCCACTCACAATTATCTTCAATCTTTAACAAAGTAAATATAGATTGAACAGAATTAACCTGAGGAAATACACATGGATTTAAGTGACTGAAAAATGTGCAATTGGATTAAGCACATGACTTTCAGACAGAATGACCCCATTAGCCAAAACGAGGTAGCAACATATGAGGAGTAGAACTCGTTAGTATACTGGTAGACCCCACTCACAATTATCTTCAATCTTTAACAAAGTAAATATAGATTGAACAGAATTAACCTGAGGAAATACACATGGATTTAAGTGACTGAAAAATGTGCAATTGAATTAAGCACATGACTTTCAGACAGAATGACCCCATTAGCCAAAACGAGGTAGCAACATATAAGGAGCAGAACTCGTTAGTATACTGGTAGACCCCACTCACAATTATAATCAATCTTTAACAAAGTACATATAGATTGAACAGAATTAACCTGAGGAAATACACATGTATTTAAGTGACTGAAAAATGTGCAATTGGATTAAGCACATGACTTACATACAGAATGGCCCCATTAGCCAAAACGAGGTAGGAACATATAAGGAGCAGAACTCGTTAGGATACTGGTAGACCCCACTCACAATTATATTCAATCTTTAACAAAGTACATATAGATTGAACAGAATTAACCTGAGGACATACACATGTATTTAAGTGACTGGAAAATGTGCAATTGGATTAAGCACATGACTTTCAGACAGAATGACCCCATTAGCCAAAACAAGGTAGCAACATATAAGGAGCAGAACTCGTTAGTATACTGGTAGACCCCACTCACAATTATCTTCAATCTTTAACAAAGTAAATATAGATTGAACAGAATTAATCTGAGTAAATACACATGGATTTAAGTGACTGAAAAATGTGCAATTGGATTAAGCACATGACTTTCAGACAGAATGACCCCATTAGCCAAAACGAGGTAGCAACATATAAGGAGTAGAACTCGTTAGTATACTGGTAGACCCCACTCACAATTATCTTCAATCTTTAACAAAGTAAATATAGATTGAACAGAATTAATCTGAGTAAATACACATGGATTTAAGTGACTGAAAAATGTGCAATTGGATTAAGCACATGACTTTGAGACAGAATGACCCCATTAGCCAAAACGAGGTAGCAACATATGAGGAGCAGAACTCGTTAGTATACTGGTAGACCCCACTCACAATTATCTTCAATCTTTAACAAAGTAAATATAGATTGAACAGAATTAATCTGAGTAAATACACATGGATTTAAGTGACTGAAAAATGTGCAATTGAATTAAGCACATGACTTTCAGACAGAATGACCCCATTAGCCAAAACGAGGTAGCAACATATAAGGAGCAGAACTCGTAAGTATACTGGTAGACCCCACTCACAATTATCTTCAAACTTTAACAAAGTAAATATAGATTGAACAGAATTAATCTGAGTAAATACACATAGATTTAAGTGACTGAAAAATGTGCAATTGGATTAAGCACATGACTTTCAGACAGAATGACCCCATTAGCCAAAACGAGGTAGCAACATATAAGGAGCAGAACTCGTTAGTATACTGGTAGACCCCACTCACAATTATCTTCAGTCTTTAACAAAGTAAATATAGATTGAACAGAATTAATCTGAGTAAATACACATGGATTTAAGTGACTGAAAAATGTGCAATTGGATTAAGCACATGACTTTCAGACAGAATGGCCCCATTAGCCAAAACGAGGTAGGAACATATAAGGAGCAGAACTCGTTAGTATACTGGTAGACCCCACTCACAATTATATTCAATCTTTAACAAAGTACATATAGATTGAACAGAATTAACCTGAGGAAATACACATGTATTTAAGTGACTGAAAAATGTGCAATTGGATTAAGCACATGACTTTCAGACAGAATGACCCCATTAGCCAAAACGAGGTAGCAACATATAAGGAGCAGAACTCGTTAGTATACTGGTAGACCCCACTCACAATTATCTTCAAACTTTAACAAAGTAAATATAGATTGAACAAAATTAATCTGAGTAAATACACATGGATTTAAGTGACTGAAAAATGTGCAATTGGATTAAGCACATGACTTACAGACAGAATGGCCCCATTAGCCAAAACGAGGTAGGAACATATAAGGAGCAGAACTCGTTAGTATGCTGGTAGACCCCACTCACAATTATCTTCAATCTTTAACAAAGTAAATATAGATTGACAGAATTAATCTGAGTAAATACACATGGATTTAAGTGACTGAAAAATGTGCAATTGGATTAAGCACATGACTTTCAGACAGAATGACCCCATTAGCCAAAACGAGGTAGCAACATATGAGGAGCAGAACTCATTAGTATACTGGTAGACCCCACTCACAATTATCTTCAATCTTTAACAAAGTAAATATAGATTGAACAGAATTAATCTGAGTAAATACACATGGATTTAAGTGACTGAAAAATGTGCAATTGGATTAAGCACATGACTTTCAGACAGAATGGCCCCATTAGCCAAAACGAGGTAGGAACATATAAGGAGCATAACTCGTTAGTATACTGGTAGACCCCACTCACAATTATCTTCAAACTTTAACAAAGTAAATATAGATTGAACAGAATTAATCTGAGTAAATACACATGGATTTAAGTGACTGAAAAATGTGCAATTGGATTAAGCACATGACTTACAGACAGAATGGCCCCATTAGCCAAAACGAGGTAGGAACATATAAGGAGCAGAACTCGTTAGTATGCTGGTAGACCCCACTCACAATTATATTCAATCTTTAACAAAGTACATATAGATTGAACAGAATTAACCTGAGGAAATACACATGTATTTAAGTGACTGAAAAATGTGCAATTGGATTAAGCACATGATTTTCAGACAGAATGACCCCATTAGCCAAAACGAGGTAGGAACATATAAGGAGCAGAACTCGTTAGTATACTGGTAGACCCCACTCACAATTATCTTCAATCTTTAACAAAGTAAATATAGATTGAACAGAATTAATCTGAGTAAATACACATGGATTTAAGTGACTGAAAAATGTGCAATTGGATTAAGCACATGACTTTCAGACAGAATGACCCCATTAGCCAAAACGAGGTAGCAACATATAAGGAGCAGAACTCGTTAGTATACTGGTAGACCCCACTCACAATTATCTTCAATCTTTAACAAAGTAAATATAGATTGAACAGAATTAATCTGAGTAAATACACATGGATTTAAGTGACTGAAAAATGTGCAATTGGATTAAGCACATGACTTTCAGACAGAATGACCCCATTAGCCAAAACGAGGTAGCAACATATGAGGAGCAGAACTCGTTAGTATACTGGTAGACCCCACTCACAATTATCTTCAATCTTTAACAAAGTAAATATAGATTGAACAGAATTAATCTGAGTAAATACACATGGATTTAAGTGACTGAAAAATGTGCAATTGAATTAAGCACATGACTTTCAGACAGAATGACCCCATTAGCCAAAACGAGGTAGCAACATATAAGGAGCAGAACTCGTTAGTATACTGGTAGACCCCACTCACAATTATCTTCAGTCTTTAACAAAGTAAATATAGATTGAACAGAATTAATCTGAGTAAATACACATGGATTTAAGTGACTGAAAAATGTGCAATTGAATTAAGCACATGACTTTCAGACAGAATGACCCCATTAGCCAAAACGAGGTAGCAACATATAAGGAGCAGAACTCGTTAGTATACTGGTAGACCCCACTCACAATTATCTTCAAACTTTAACAAAGTAAATATAGATTGAACAGAATTAATCTGGGTAAATACACATAGATTTAAGTGACTGAAAAATGTGCAATTGGATTAAGCACATGACTTTCAGACAGAATGACCCCATTAGCCAAAACGAGGTAGCAACATATAAGGAGCAGAACTCGTTAGTATACTGGTAGACCCCACTCACAATTATCTTCAGTCTTTAACAAAGTAAATATAGATTGAACAGAATTAATCTGAGTAAATACACATGGATTTAAGTGACTGAAAAATGTGCAATTGGATTAAGCACATGACTTTCAGACAGAATGACCCCATTAGACAAAACGAGGTAGCAACATATAAGGAGCAGAACTCGTTAGTATACTGGTAGACCCTACTCACAATTATCTTCAAACTTTAACAAAGTAAATATAGATTGAACAGAACTAATCTGAGTAAATACACATGGATTTAAGTGACTGAAAAATGTGCAATTGGATTAAGCACATGACTTGCAGACAGAATGACCCCATTAGCCAAAACGAGGTAGCAACATATAAGGAGCAGAACTCGTTAGTATACTGGTAGACCCCACTCACAATTATCTTCAATCTTTAACAAAGTAAATATAGATTGAACAGAATTAATCTGAGTAAACACACATGGATTTAAGTGACTGAAAAATGTGCAATTGGATTAAGCACATGACTTTCAGACAGACTGGCCCCATTAGCCAAAACGAGGTAGGAACATATAAGGAGCAGAACTCGTTAGTATACTGGTAGACCCCACTCACAATTATATTCAATCTTTAACAAAGTACATATAGATTGAACAGAATTAACCTGAGGAAATACACATGTATTTAAGTGACTGAAAAATGTGCAATTGGATTAAGCACATGACTTTCAGACAGAATGACCCCATTAACCAAAACTAGGTAGCAACATATAAGGAGCAGAACTCGTTAGTATACTGGTAGACCCCACTCACAATTATCTTCAAACTTTAACAAAGTAAATATAGATTGAACAGAATTAATCTGAGTAAATACACATGGATTTAAGTGACTGAAAAATGTGCAATTGGATTAAGCACATGACTTACAGACAGAATGGCCCCATTAGCCAAAACGAGGTAGGAACATATAAGGAGCAGAACTCGTTAGTATGCTGGTAGACCCCACTCACAATTATATTCAATCTTTAACAAAGTACATATAGATTGAACAGAATTAACCTGAGGAAATACACATGTATTTAAGTGACTGAAAAATGTGCAATTGGATTAAGCACATGATTTTCAGACAGAATGACCCCATTAGCCAAAACGAGGTAGGAACATATAAGGAGCAGAACTCGTTAGTATACTGGTAGACCCCACTCACAATTATCTTCAATCTTTAACAAAGTAAATATAGATTGAACAGAATTAATCTGAGTAAATACACATGGATTTAAGTGACTGAAAAATGTGCAATTGGATTAAGCACATGACTTTCAGACAGAATGACCCCATTAGCCAAAACGAGGTAGCAACATATAAGGAGCAGAACTCGTTAGTATACTGGTAGACCCCACTCACAATTATCTTCAATCTTTAACAAAGTAAATATAGATTGAACAGAATTAATCTGAGTAAATACACATGGATTTAAGTGACTGAAAAATGTGCAATTGGATTAAGCACATGACTTTCAGACAGAATGACCCCATTAGCCAAAACGAGGTAGCAACATATGAGGAGCAGAACTCGTTAGTATACTGGTAGACCCCACTCACAATTATCTTCAATCTTTAACAAAGTAAATATAGATTGAACAGAATTAATCTGAGTAAATACACATGGATTTAAGTGACTGAAAAATGTGCAATTGAATTAAGCACATGACTTTCAGACAGAATGACCCCATTAGCCAAAACGAGGTAGCAACATATAAGGAGCAGAACTTGTTAGTATACTGGTAGACCCCACTCACAATTATCTTCAAACTTTAACAAAGTAAATATAGATTGAACAGAATTAATCTGAGTAAATACACATGGATTTAAGTGACTGAAAAATGTGCAATTGGATTAAGCACATGACTTTCAGACAGAATGACCCCATTAGCCAAAAGGAGGTAGCAACATATAAGGAGCAGAACTCGTTAGTATACTGGTAGACCCCACTCACAATTATCTTCAATCTTTAACAAAGTAAATATAGATTGAACAGAATTAATCTGAGTAAATACACATGGATTTAAGTGACTGAAAAATGTGCAATTGGATTAGGCACATGACTTTCAGACAGAATGACCCCATTAGACAAAACGAGGTAGCAACATATAAGGAGCAGAACTCGTTAGTATACTGGTAGACCCTACTCACAATTATCTTCAAACTTTAACAAAGTAAATATAGATTGAACAGAACTAATCTGAGTAAATACACATGGATTTAAGTGACTGAAAAATGTGCAATTGGATTAAGCACATGACTTTCAGACAGAATGGCCCCATTAGCCAAAACGAGGTAGGAACATATAAGGAGCAGAACTCGTTAGTATACTGGTAGACCCCACTCACAATTATCTTCAATCTTTAACAAAGTAAATATAGATTGACAGAATTAATCTGAGTAAATACACATGGATTTAAGTGACTGAAAAATGTGCAATTGGATTAAGCACATGACTTTCAGACAGAATGACCCCATTAGCCAAAACGAGGTAGCAACATATGAGGAGCAGAACTCATTAGTATACTGGTAGACCCCACTCACAATTATCTTCAATCTTTAACAAAGTAAATATAGATTGAACAGAATTAATCTGAGTAAATACACATGGATTTAAGTGACTTCAAAATGTGCAATTGGATTAAGCACATGACTTTCAGACAGAATGGCCCCATTAGCCAAAACGAGGTAGGAACATATAAGGAGCATAACTCGTTAGTATACTGGTAGACCCCACTCACAATTATATTCAATCTTTAACAAAGTACATATAGATTGAACAGAATTAACCTGAGGAAATACACATGTATTTAAGTGACTGAAAAATGTGCAATTGGATTAAGCACATGACTTACAGACAGAGTGGCCCCATTAGCCAAAACGAGGTAGGAACATATAAGGAGCAGAACTCGTTAGTATACTGGTAGACCCCACTCACAATTATATTCAATCTTTAACAAAGTACATATAGATTGAACAGAATTAACCTGAGGAAATACACATGTATTTAAGTGACTGGAAAATGTGCAATTGGATTAAGCACATGACTTTCAGACAGAATGACCCCATTAGCCAAAACAAGGTAGCAACATATAAGGAGCAGAACTCGTTAGTATACTGGTAGACCCCACTCACAATTATCTTCAATCTTTAACAAAGTAAATATAGATTGAACAGAATTAATCTGAGTAAATACACATGGATTTAAGTGACTGAAAAATGTGCAATTGGATTAAGCACATGACTTTCAGACAGAATGACTCCATTAGCCAAAACGAGGTAGCAACATATAAGGAGTAGAACTCGTTAGTATACTGGTAGACCCCACTCACAATTATCTTCAATCTTTAACAAAGTAAATATAGATTGAACAGAATTAACCTGAGGAAATACACATGGATTTAAGTGACTGAAAAATGTGCAATTGGATTAAGCACATGACTTTCAGACAGAATGACCCCATTAGCCAAAACGAGGTAGCAACATATGAGGAGCAGAACTCGTTAGTATACTGGTAGACCCCACTCACAATTATCTTCAATCTTTAACAAAGTAAATATAGATTGAACAGAATTAACCTGAGGAAATACACATGGATTTAAGTGACTGAAAAATGTGCAATTGAATTAAGCACATGACTTTCAGACAGAATGACCCCATTAGCCAAAACGAGGTAGCAACATATAAGGAGCAGAACTCGTTAGTATACTGGTAGACCCCACTCACAATTATAATCAATCTTTAACAAAGTACATATAGATTGAACAGAATTAACCTGAGGAAATACACATGTATTTAAGTGACTGAAAAATGTGCAATTGGATTAAGCACATGACTTACAGACAGAATGGCCCCATTAGCCAAAACGAGGTAGGAACATATAAGGAGCAGAACTCGTTAGTATACTGGTAGACCCCACTCACAATTATATTCAATCTTTAACAAAGTACATATAGATTGAACAGAATTAACCTGAGGACATACACATGTATTTAAGTGACTGGAAAATGTGCAATTGGATTAAGCACATGACTTTCAGACAGAATGACCCCATTAGCCAAAACAAGGTAGCAACATATAAGGAGCAGAACTCGTTAGTATACTGGTAGACCCCACTCACAATTATCTTCAATCTTTAACAAAGTAAATATAGATTGAACAGAATTAATCTGAGTAAATACACATGGATTTAAGTGACTGAAAAATGTGCAATTGGATTAAGCACATGACTTTCAGACAGAATGACCCCATTAGCCAAAACGAGGTAGCAACATATAAGGAGTAGAACTCGTTAGTATACTGGTAGACCCCACTCACAATTATCTTCAATCTTTAACAAAGTAAATATAGATTGAACAGAATTAATCTGAGTAAATACACATGGATTTAAGTGACTGAAAAATGTGCAATTGGATTAAGCACATGACTTTCAGACAGAATGACCCCATTAGCCAAAACGAGGTAGCAACATATGAGGAGCAGAACTCGTTAGTATACTGGTAGACCCCACTCACAATTATCTTCAATCTTTAACAAAGTAAATATAGATTGAACAGAATTAATCTGAGTAAATACACATGGATTTAAGTGACTGAAAAATGTGCAATTGAATTAAGCACATGACTTTCAGACAGAATGACCCCATTAGCCAAAACGAGGTAGCAACATATAAGGAGCAGAACTCGTTAGTATACTGGTAGACCCCACTCACAATTATCTTCAAACTTTAACAAAGTAAATATAGATTGAACAGAATTAATCTGAGTAAATACACATAGATTTAAGTGACTGAAAAATGTGCAATTGGATTAAGCACATGACTTTCAGACAGAATGACCCCATTAGCCAAAACGAGGTAGCAACATATAAGGAGCAGAACTCGTTAGTATACTGGTAGACCCCACTCACAATTATCTTCAGTCTTTAACAAAGTAAATATAGATTGAACAGAATTAATCTGAGTAAATACACATGGATTTAAGTGACTGAAAAATGTGCAATTGGATTAAGCACATGACTTTCAGGCAGAATGACCCCATTAGACAAAACGAGGTAGCAACGTATAAGGAGCAGAACTCGTTAGTATACTGGTAGACCCTACTCACAATTATCTTCAAACTTTAACAAAGTAAATATAGATTGAACAGAACTAATCTGAGTAAATACACATGGATTTAAGTGACTGAAAAATGTGCAATTGGATTAAGCACATGACTTTCAGACAGAATGACCCCATTAGCCAAAACGAGGTAGCAACATATGAGGAGCAGAACTCATTAGTATACTGGTAGACCCCACTCACAATTATCTTCAATCTTTAACAAAGTAAATATAGATTGAACAGAATTAATCTGAGTAAATACACATGGATTTAAGTGACTGAAAAATGTGCAATTGGATTAAGCACATGACTTTCAGACAGAATGGCCCCATTAGCCAAAACGAGGTAGGAACATATAAGGAGCATAACTCGTTAGTATACTGGTAGACCCCACTCACAATTATATTCAATCTTTAACAAAGTACATATAGATTGAACAGAATTAACCTGAGGAAATACACATGTATTTAAGTGACTGAAAAATGTGCAATTGGATTAAGCACATGACTTACAGACAGAATGGCCCCATTAGCCAAAACGAGGTAGGAACATATAAGGAGCAGAACTCGTTAGTATACTGGTAGACCCCACTCACAATTATATTCAATCTTTAACAAAGTACATATAGATTGAACAGAATTAACCTGAGGAAATACACATGTATTTAAGTGACTGGAAAATGTGCAATTGGATTAAGCACATGACTTTCAGACAGAATGACCCCATTAGCCAAAACAAGGTAGCAACATATAAGGAGCAGAACTCGTTAGTATACTGGTAGACCCCACTCACAATTATCTTCAATCTTTAACAAAGTAAATATAGATTGAACAGAATTAATCTGAGTAAATACACATGGATTTAAGTGACTGAAAAATGTGCAATTGGATTAGGCACATGACTTTCAGACAGAATGACCCCATTAGCCAAAACGAGGTAGCAACATATAAGGAGTAGAACTCGTTAGTATACTGGTAGACCCCACTCACAATTATCTTCAATCTTTAACAAAGTAAATATAGATTGAACAGAATTAACCTGAGGAAATACACATGGATTTAAGTGACTGAAAAATGTGCAATTGGATTAAGCACATGACTTTCAGACAGAATGACCCCATTAGCCAAAACGAGGTAGCAACATATGAGGAGTAGAACTCGTTAGTATACTGGTAGACCCCACTCACAATTATCTTCAATCTTTAACAAAGTAAATATAGATTGAACAGAATTAACCTGAGGAAATACACATGGATTTAAGTGACTGAAAAATGTGCAATTGAATTAAGCACATGACTTTCAGACAGAATGACCCCATTAGCCAAAACGAGGTAGCAACATATAAGGAGCAGAACTCGTTAGTATACTGGTAGACCCCACTCACAATTATAATCAATCTTTAACAAAGTACATATAGATTGAACAGAATTAACCTGAGGAAATACACATGTATTTAAGTGACTGAAAAATGTGCAATTGGATTAAGCACATGACTTACAGACAGAATGGCCCCATTAGCCAAAACGAGGTAGGAACATATAAGGAGCAGAACTCGTTAGTATACTGGTAGACCCCACTCACAATTATATTCAATCTTTAACAAAGTACATATAGATTGAACAGAATTAACCTGAGGACATACACATGTATTTAAGTGACTGGAAAATGTGCAATTGGATTAAGCACATGACTTTCAGACAGAATGACCCCATTAGCCAAAACAAGGTAGCAACATATAAGGAGCAGAACTCGTTAGTATACTGGTAGACCCCACTCACAATTATCTTCAATCTTTAACAAAGTAAATATAGATTGAACAGAATTAATCTGAGTAAATACACATGGATTTAAGTGACTGAAAAATGTGCAATTGGATTAAGCACATGACTTTCAGACAGAATGACCCCATTAGCCAAAACGAGGTAGCAACATATAAGGAGTAGAACTCGTTAGTATACTGGTAGACCCCACTCACAATTATCTTCAATCTTTAACAAAGTAAATATAGATTGAACAGAATTAATCTGAGTAAATACACATGGATTTAAGTGACTGAAAAATGTGCAATTGGATTAAGCACATGACTTTGAGACAGAATGACCCCATTAGCCAAAACGAGGTAGCAACATATGAGGAGCAGAACTCGTTAGTATACTGGTAGACCCCACTCACAATTATCTTCAATCTTTAACAAAGTAAATATAGATTGAACAGAATTAATCTGAGTAAATACACATGGATTTAAGTGACTGAAAAATGTGCAATTGAATTAAGCACATGACTTTCAGACAGAATGACCCCATTAGCCAAAACGAGGTAGCAACATATAAGGAGCAGAACTCGTTAGTATACTGGTAGACCCCACTCACAATTATCTTCAAACTTTAACAAAGTAAATATAGATTGAACAGAATTAATCTGAGTAAATACACATAGATTTAAGTGACTGAAAAATGTGCAATTGGATTAAGCACATGACTTTCAGACAGAATGACCCCATTAGCCAAAACGAGGTAGCAACATATAAGGAGCAGAACTCGTTAGTATACTGGTAGACCCCACTCACAATTATCTTCAGTCTTTAACAAAGTAAATATAGATTGAACAGAATTAATCTGAGTAAATACACATGGATTTAAGTGACTGAAAAATGTGCAATTGGATTAAGCACATGACTTTCAGGCAGAATGACCCCATTAGACAAAACGAGGTAGCAACGTATAAGGAGCAGAACTCGTTAGTATACTGGTAGACCCTACTCACAATTATCTTCAAACTTTAACAAAGTAAATATAGATTGAACAGAACTAATCTGAGTAAATACACATGGATTTAAGTGACTGAAAAATGTGCAATTGGATTAAGCACATGACTTGCAGACAGAATGACCCCATTAGCCAAAACAAGGTAGCAACATATAAGGAGCAGAACTCGTTAGTATACTGGTAGACCCCACTCACAATTATCTTCAATCTTTAACAAAGTAAATATAGATTGAACAGAATTAATCTGAGTAAACACACATGGATTTAAGTGACTGAAAAATGTGCAATTGGATTAAGCACATGACTTTCAGACAGAATGGCCCCATTAGCCAAAACGAGGTAGGAACATATAAGGAGCAGAACTCGTTAGTATACTGGTAGACCCCACTCACAATTATATTCAATCTTTAACAAAGTACATATAGATTGAACAGAATTAACCTGAGGAAATACACATGTATTTAAGTGACTGAAAAATGTGCAATTGGATTAAGCACATGACTTACAGACAGAATGGCCCCATTAGCCAAAACGAGGTAGGAACATATAAGGAGCAGAACTCGTTAGTATACTGGTAGACCCCACTCACAATTATATTCAATCTTTAACAAAGTACATATAGATTGAACAGAATTAACCTGAGGAAATACACATGTATTTAAGTGACTGGAAAATGTGCAATTGGATTAAGCACATGACTTTCAGACAGAATGACCCCATTAGCCAAAACAAGGTAGCAACATATAAGGAGCAGAACTCGTTAGTATACTGGTAGACCCCACTCACAATTATCTTCAATCTTTAACAAAGTAAATATAGATTGAACAGAATTAATCTGAGTAAATACACATGGATTTAAGTGACTGAAAAATGTGCAATTGGATTAGGCACATGACTTTCAGACAGAATGACCCCATTAGCCAAAACGAGGTAGCAACATATAAGGAGTAGAACTCGTTAGTATACTGGTAGACCCCACTCACAATTATCTTCAATCTTTAACAAAGTAAATATAGATTGAACAGAATTAACCTGAGGAAATACACATGGATTTAAGTGACTGAAAAATGTGCAATTGGATTAAGCACATGACTTTCAGACAGAATGACCCCATTAGCCAAAACGAGGTAGCAACATATGAGGAGTAGAACTCGTTAGTATACTGGTAGACCCCACTCACAATTATCTTCAATCTTTAACAAAGTAAATATAGATTGAACAGAATTAACCTGAGGAAATACACATGGATTTAAGTGACTGAAAAATGTGCAATTGAATTAAGCACATGACTTTCAGACAGAATGACCCCATTAGCCAAAACGAGGTAGCAACATATAAGGAGCAGAACTCGTTAGTATACTGGTAGACCCCACTCACAATTATAATCAATCTTTAACAAAGTACATATAGATTGAACAGAATTAACCTGAGGAAATACACATGTATTTAAGTGACTGAAAAATGTGCAATTGGATTAAGCACATGACTTACATACAGAATGGCCCCATTAGCCAAAACGAGGTAGGAACATATAAGGAGCAGAACTCGTTAGGATACTGGTAGACCCCACTCACAATTATATTCAATCTTTAACAAAGTACATATAGATTGAACAGAATTAACCTGAGGACATACACATGTATTTAAGTGACTGGAAAATGTGCAATTGGATTAAGCACATGACTTTCAGACAGAATGACCCCATTAGCCAAAACAAGGTAGCAACATATAAGGAGCAGAACTCGTTAGTATACTGGTAGACCCCACTCACAATTATCTTCAATCTTTAACAAAGTAAATATAGATTGAACAGAATTAATCTGAGTAAATACACATGGATTTAAGTGACTGAAAAATGTGCAATTGGATTAAGCACATGACTTTCAGACAGAATGACCCCATTAGCCAAAACGAGGTAGCAACATATAAGGAGTAGAACTCGTTAGTATACTGGTAGACCCCACTCACAATTATCTTCAATCTTTAACAAAGTAAATATAGATTGAACAGAATTAATCTGAGTAAATACACATGGATTTAAGTGACTGAAAAATGTGCAATTGGATTAAGCACATGACTTTGAGACAGAATGACCCCATTAGCCAAAACGAGGTAGCAACATATGAGGAGCAGAACTCGTTAGTATACTGGTAGACCCCACTCACAATTATCTTCAATCTTTAACAAAGTAAATATAGATTGAACAGAATTAATCTGAGTAAATACACATGGATTTAAGTGACTGAAAAATGTGCAATTGAATTAAGCACATGACTTTCAGACAGAATGACCCCATTAGCCAAAACGAGGTAGCAACATATAAGGAGCAGAACTCGTAAGTATACTGGTAGACCCCACTCACAATTATCTTCAAACTTTAACAAAGTAAATATAGATTGAACAGAATTAATCTGAGTAAATACACATAGATTTAAGTGACTGAAAAATGTGCAATTGGATTAAGCACATGACTTTCAGACAGAATGACCCCATTAGCCAAAACGAGGTAGCAACATATAAGGAGCAGAACTCGTTAGTATACTGGTAGACCCCACTCACAATTATCTTCAGTCTTTAACAAAGTAAATATAGATTGAACAGAATTAATCTGAGTAAATACACATGGATTTAAGTGACTGAAAAATGTGCAATTGGATTAAGCACATGACTTTCAGACAGAATGGCCCCATTAGCCAAAACGAGGTAGGAACATATAAGGAGCAGAACTCGTTAGTATACTGGTAGACCCCACTCACAATTATATTCAATCTTTAACAAAGTACATATAGATTGAACAGAATTAACCTGAGGAAATACACATGTATTTAAGTGACTGAAAAATGTGCAATTGGATTAAGCACATGACTTTCAGACAGAATGACCCCATTAGCCAAAACGAGGTAGCAACATATAAGGAGCAGAACTCGTTAGTATACTGGTAGACCCCACTCACAATTATCTTCAAACTTTAACAAAGTAAATATAGATTGAACAAAATTAATCTGAGTAAATACACATGGATTTAAGTGACTGAAAAATGTGCAATTGGATTAAGCACATGACTTACAGACAGAATGGCCCCATTAGCCAAAACGAGGTAGGAACATATAAGGAGCAGAACTCGTTAGTATGCTGGTAGACCCCACTCACAATTATCTTCAATCTTTAACAAAGTAAATATAGATTGACAGAATTAATCTGAGTAAATACACATGGATTTAAGTGACTGAAAAATGTGCAATTGGATTAAGCACATGACTTTCAGACAGAATGACCCCATTAGCCAAAACGAGGTAGCAACATATGAGGAGCAGAACTCATTAGTATACTGGTAGACCCCACTCACAATTATCTTCAATCTTTAACAAAGTAAATATAGATTGAACAGAATTAATCTGAGTAAATACACATGGATTTAAGTGACTGAAAAATGTGCAATTGGATTAAGCACATGACTTTCAGACAGAATGGCCCCATTAGCCAAAACGAGGTAGGAACATATAAGGAGCATAACTCGTTAGTATACTGGTAGACCCCACTCACAATTATCTTCAAACTTTAACAAAGTAAATATAGATTGAACAGAATTAATCTGAGTAAATACACATGGATTTAAGTGACTGAAAAATGTGCAATTGGATTAAGCACATGACTTACAGACAGAATGGCCCCATTAGCCAAAACGAGGTAGGAACATATAAGGAGCAGAACTCGTTAGTATGCTGGTAGACCCCACTCACAATTATATTCAATCTTTAACAAAGTACATATAGATTGAACAGAATTAACCTGAGGAAATACACATGTATTTAAGTGACTGAAAAATGTGCAATTGGATTAAGCACATGATTTTCAGACAGAATGACCCCATTAGCCAAAACGAGGTAGGAACATATAAGGAGCAGAACTCGTTAGTATACTGGTAGACCCCACTCACAATTATCTTCAATCTTTAACAAAGTAAATATAGATTGAACAGAATTAATCTGAGTAAATACACATGGATTTAAGTGACTGAAAAATGTGCAATTGGATTAAGCACATGACTTTCAGACAGAATGACCCCATTAGCCAAAACGAGGTAGCAACATATAAGGAGCAGAACTCGTTAGTATACTGGTAGACCCCACTCACAATTATCTTCAATCTTTAACAAAGTAAATATAGATTGAACAGAATTAATCTGAGTAAATACACATGGATTTAAGTGACTGAAAAATGTGCAATTGGATTAAGCACATGACTTTCAGACAGAATGACCCCATTAGCCAAAACGAGGTAGCAACATATGAGGAGCAGAACTCGTTAGTATACTGGTAGACCCCACTCACAATTATCTTCAATCTTTAACAAAGTAAATATAGATTGAACAGAATTAATCTGAGTAAATACACATGGATTTAAGTGACTGAAAAATGTGCAATTGAATTAAGCACATGACTTTCAGACAGAATGACCCCATTAGCCAAAACGAGGTAGCAACATATAAGGAGCAGAACTCGTTAGTATACTGGTAGACCCCACTCACAATTATCTTCAGTCTTTAACAAAGTAAATATAGATTGAACAGAATTAATCTGAGTAAATACACATGGATTTAAGTGACTGAAAAATGTGCAATTGAATTAAGCACATGACTTTCAGACAGAATGACCCCATTAGCCAAAACGAGGTAGCAACATATAAGGAGCAGAACTCGTTAGTATACTGGTAGACCCCACTCACAATTATCTTCAAACTTTAACAAAGTAAATATAGATTGAACAGAATTAATCTGGGTAAATACACATAGATTTAAGTGACTGAAAAATGTGCAATTGGATTAAGCACATGACTTTCAGACAGAATGACCCCATTAGCCAAAACGAGGTAGCAACATATAAGGAGCAGAACTCGTTAGTATACTGGTAGACCCCACTCACAATTATCTTCAGTCTTTAACAAAGTAAATATAGATTGAACAGAATTAATCTGAGTAAATACACATGGATTTAAGTGACTGAAAAATGTGCAATTGGATTAAGCACATGACTTTCAGACAGAATGACCCCATTAGACAAAACGAGGTAGCAACATATAAGGAGCAGAACTCGTTAGTATACTGGTAGACCCTACTCACAATTATCTTCAAACTTTAACAAAGTAAATATAGATTGAACAGAACTAATCTGAGTAAATACACATGGATTTAAGTGACTGAAAAATGTGCAATTGGATTAAGCACATGACTTGCAGACAGAATGACCCCATTAGCCAAAACGAGGTAGCAACATATAAGGAGCAGAACTCGTTAGTATACTGGTAGACCCCACTCACAATTATCTTCAATCTTTAACAAAGTAAATATAGATTGAACAGAATTAATCTGAGTAAACACACATGGATTTAAGTGACTGAAAAATGTGCAATTGGATTAAGCACATGACTTTCAGACAGACTGGCCCCATTAGCCAAAACGAGGTAGGAACATATAAGGAGCAGAACTCGTTAGTATACTGGTAGACCCCACTCACAATTATATTCAATCTTTAACAAAGTACATATAGATTGAACAGAATTAACCTGAGGAAATACACATGTATTTAAGTGACTGAAAAATGTGCAATTGGATTAAGCACATGACTTTCAGACAGAATGACCCCATTAACCAAAACTAGGTAGCAACATATAAGGAGCAGAACTCGTTAGTATACTGGTAGACCCCACTCACAATTATCTTCAAACTTTAACAAAGTAAATATAGATTGAACAGAATTAATCTGAGTAAATACACATGGATTTAAGTGACTGAAAAATGTGCAATTGGATTAAGCACATGACTTACAGACAGAATGGCCCCATTAGCCAAAACGAGGTAGGAACATATAAGGAGCAGAACTCGTTAGTATGCTGGTAGACCCCACTCACAATTATATTCAATCTTTAACAAAGTACATATAGATTGAACAGAATTAACCTGAGGAAATACACATGTATTTAAGTGACTGAAAAATGTGCAATTGGATTAAGCACATGATTTTCAGACAGAATGACCCCATTAGCCAAAACGAGGTAGGAACATATAAGGAGCAGAACTCGTTAGTATACTGGTAGACCCCACTCACAATTATCTTCAATCTTTAACAAAGTAAATATAGATTGAACAGAATTAATCTGAGTAAATACACATGGATTTAAGTGACTGAAAAATGTGCAATTGGATTAAGCACATGACTTTCAGACAGAATGACCCCATTAGCCAAAAGGAGGTAGCAACATATAAGGAGCAGAACTCGTTAGTATACTGGTAGACCCCACTCACAATTATCTTCAATCTTTAACAAAGTAAATATAGATTGAACAGAATTAATCTGAGTAAATACACATGGATTTAAGTGACTGAAAAATGTGCAATTGGATTAGGCACATGACTTTCAGACAGAATGACCCCATTAGACAAAACGAGGTAGCAACATATAAGGAGCAGAACTCGTTAGTATACTGGTAGACCCTACTCACAATTATCTTCAAACTTTAACAAAGTAAATATAGATTGAACAGAACTAATCTGAGTAAATACACATGGATTTAAGTGACTGAAAAATGTGCAATTGGATTAAGCACATGACTTTCAGACAGAATGGCCCCATTAGCCAAAACGAGGTAGGAACATATAAGGAGCAGAACTCGTTAGTATACTGGTAGACCCCACTCACAATTATCTTCAATCTTTAACAAAGTAAATATAGATTGACAGAATTAATCTGAGTAAATACACATGGATTTAAGTGACTGAAAAATGTGCAATTGGATTAAGCACATGACTTTCAGACAGAATGACCCCATTAGCCAAAACGAGGTAGCAACATATGAGGAGCAGAACTCATTAGTATACTGGTAGACCCCACTCACAATTATCTTCAATCTTTAACAAAGTAAATATAGATTGAACAGAATTAATCTGAGTAAATACACATGGATTTAAGTGACTTCAAAATGTGCAATTGGATTAAGCACATGACTTTCAGACAGAATGGCCCCATTAGCCAAAACGAGGTAGGAACATATAAGGAGCATAACTCGTTAGTATACTGGTAGACCCCACTCACAATTATATTCAATCTTTAACAAAGTACATATAGATTGAACAGAATTAACCTGAGGAAATACACATGTATTTAAGTGACTGAAAAATGTGCAATTGGATTAAGCACATGACTTACAGACAGAGTGGCCCCATTAGCCAAAACGAGGTAGGAACATATAAGGAGCAGAACTCGTTAGTATACTGGTAGACCCCACTCACAATTATATTCAATCTTTAACAAAGTACATATAGATTGAACAGAATTAACCTGAGGAAATACACATGTATTTAAGTGACTGGAAAATGTGCAATTGGATTAAGCACATGACTTTCAGACAGAATGACCCCATTAGCCAAAACAAGGTAGCAACATATAAGGAGCAGAACTCGTTAGTATACTGGTAGACCCCACTCACAATTATCTTCAATCTTTAACAAAGTAAATATAGATTGAACAGAATTAATCTGAGTAAATACACATGGATTTAAGTGACTGAAAAATGTGCAATTGGATTAAGCACATGACTTTCAGACAGAATGACTCCATTAGCCAAAACGAGGTAGCAACATATAAGGAGTAGAACTCGTTAGTATACTGGTAGACCCCACTCACAATTATCTTCAATCTTTAACAAAGTAAATATAGATTGAACAGAATTAACCTGAGGAAATACACATGGATTTAAGTGACTGAAAAATGTGCAATTGGATTAAGCACATGACTTTCAGACAGAATGACCCCATTAGCCAAAACGAGGTAGCAACATATGAGGAGCAGAACTCGTTAGTATACTGGTAGACCCCACTCACAATTATCTTCAATCTTTAACAAAGTAAATATAGATTGAACAGAATTAACCTGAGGAAATACACATGGATTTAAGTGACTGAAAAATGTGCAATTGAATTAAGCACATGACTTTCAGACAGAATGACCCCATTAGCCAAAACGAGGTAGCAACATATAAGGAGCAGAACTCGTTAGTATACTGGTAGACCCCACTCACAATTATAATCAATCTTTAACAAAGTACATATAGATTGAACAGAATTAACCTGAGGAAATACACATGTATTTAAGTGACTGAAAAATGTGCAATTGGATTAAGCACATGACTTACAGACAGAATGGCCCCATTAGCCAAAACGAGGTAGGAACATATAAGGAGCAGAACTCGTTAGTATACTGGTAGACCCCACTCACAATTATATTCAATCTTTAACAAAGTACATATAGATTGAACAGAATTAACCTGAGGACATACACATGTATTTAAGTGACTGGAAAATGTGCAATTGGATTAAGCACATGACTTTCAGACAGAATGACCCCATTAGCCAAAACAAGGTAGCAACATATAAGGAGCAGAACTCGTTAGTATACTGGTAGACCCCACTCACAATTATCTTCAATCTTTAACAAAGTAAATATAGATTGAACAGAATTAATCTGAGTAAATACACATGGATTTAAGTGACTGAAAAATGTGCAATTGGATTAAGCACATGACTTTCAGACAGAATGACCCCATTAGCCAAAACGAGGTAGCAACATATAAGGAGTAGAACTCGTTAGTATACTGGTAGACCCCACTCACAATTATCTTCAATCTTTAACAAAGTAAATATAGATTGAACAGAATTAATCTGAGTAAATACACATGGATTTAAGTGACTGAAAAATGTGCAATTGGATTAAGCACATGACTTTCAGACAGAATGACCCCATTAGCCAAAACGAGGTAGCAACATATGAGGAGCAGAACTCGTTAGTATACTGGTAGACCCCACTCACAATTATCTTCAATCTTTAACAAAGTAAATATAGATTGAACAGAATTAATCTGAGTAAATACACATGGATTTAAGTGACTGAAAAATGTGCAATTGAATTAAGCACATGACTTTCAGACAGAATGACCCCATTAGCCAAAACGAGGTAGCAACATATAAGGAGCAGAACTCGTTAGTATACTGGTAGACCCCACTCACAATTATCTTCAAACTTTAACAAAGTAAATATAGATTGAACAGAATTAATCTGAGTAAATACACATAGATTTAAGTGACTGAAAAATGTGCAATTGGATTAAGCACATGACTTTCAGACAGAATGACCCCATTAGCCAAAACGAGGTAGCAACATATAAGGAGCAGAACTCGTTAGTATACTGGTAGACCCCACTCACAATTATCTTCAGTCTTTAACAAAGTAAATATAGATTGAACAGAATTAATCTGAGTAAATACACATGGATTTAAGTGACTGAAAAATGTGCAATTGGATTAAGCACATGACTTTCAGGCAGAATGACCCCATTAGACAAAACGAGGTAGCAACGTATAAGGAGCAGAACTCGTTAGTATACTGGTAGACCCTACTCACAATTATCTTCAAACTTTAACAAAGTAAATATAGATTGAACAGAACTAATCTGAGTAAATACACATGGATTTAAGTGACTGAAAAATGTGCAATTGGATTAAGCACATGACTTTCAGACAGAATGACCCCATTAGCCAAAACGAGGTAGCAACATATGAGGAGCAGAACTCATTAGTATACTGGTAGACCCCACTCACAATTATCTTCAATCTTTAACAAAGTAAATATAGATTGAACAGAATTAATCTGAGTAAATACACATGGATTTAAGTGACTGAAAAATGTGCAATTGGATTAAGCACATGACTTTCAGACAGAATGGCCCCATTAGCCAAAACGAGGTAGGAACATATAAGGAGCATAACTCGTTAGTATACTGGTAGACCCCACTCACAATTATATTCAATCTTTAACAAAGTACATATAGATTGAACAGAATTAACCTGAGGAAATACACATGTATTTAAGTGACTGAAAAATGTGCAATTGGATTAAGCACATGACTTACAGACAGAATGGCCCCATTAGCCAAAACGAGGTAGGAACATATAAGGAGCAGAACTCGTTAGTATACTGGTAGACCCCACTCACAATTATATTCAATCTTTAACAAAGTACATATAGATTGAACAGAATTAACCTGAGGAAATACACATGTATTTAAGTGACTGGAAAATGTGCAATTGGATTAAGCACATGACTTTCAGACAGAATGACCCCATTAGCCAAAACAAGGTAGCAACATATAAGGAGCAGAACTCGTTAGTATACTGGTAGACCCCACTCACAATTATCTTCAATCTTTAACAAAGTAAATATAGATTGAACAGAATTAATCTGAGTAAATACACATGGATTTAAGTGACTGAAAAATGTGCAATTGGATTAGGCACATGACTTTCAGACAGAATGACCCCATTAGCCAAAACGAGGTAGCAACATATAAGGAGTAGAACTCGTTAGTATACTGGTAGACCCCACTCACAATTATCTTCAATCTTTAACAAAGTAAATATAGATTGAACAGAATTAACCTGAGGAAATACACATGGATTTAAGTGACTGAAAAATGTGCAATTGGATTAAGCACATGACTTTCAGACAGAATGACCCCATTAGCCAAAACGAGGTAGCAACATATGAGGAGTAGAACTCGTTAGTATACTGGTAGACCCCACTCACAATTATCTTCAATCTTTAACAAAGTAAATATAGATTGAACAGAATTAACCTGAGGAAATACACATGGATTTAAGTGACTGAAAAATGTGCAATTGAATTAAGCACATGACTTTCAGACAGAATGACCCCATTAGCCAAAACGAGGTAGCAACATATAAGGAGCAGAACTCGTTAGTATACTGGTAGACCCCACTCACAATTATAATCAATCTTTAACAAAGTACATATAGATTGAACAGAATTAACCTGAGGAAATACACATGTATTTAAGTGACTGAAAAATGTGCAATTGGATTAAGCACATGACTTACAGACAGAATGGCCCCATTAGCCAAAACGAGGTAGGAACATATAAGGAGCAGAACTCGTTAGTATACTGGTAGACCCCACTCACAATTATATTCAATCTTTAACAAAGTACATATAGATTGAACAGAATTAACCTGAGGACATACACATGTATTTAAGTGACTGGAAAATGTGCAATTGGATTAAGCACATGACTTTCAGACAGAATGACCCCATTAGCCAAAACAAGGTAGCAACATATAAGGAGCAGAACTCGTTAGTATACTGGTAGACCCCACTCACAATTATCTTCAATCTTTAACAAAGTAAATATAGATTGAACAGAATTAATCTGAGTAAATACACATGGATTTAAGTGACTGAAAAATGTGCAATTGGATTAAGCACATGACTTTCAGACAGAATGACCCCATTAGCCAAAACGAGGTAGCAACATATAAGGAGTAGAACTCGTTAGTATACTGGTAGACCCCACTCACAATTATCTTCAATCTTTAACAAAGTAAATATAGATTGAACAGAATTAATCTGAGTAAATACACATGGATTTAAGTGACTGAAAAATGTGCAATTGGATTAAGCACATGACTTTGAGACAGAATGACCCCATTAGCCAAAACGAGGTAGCAACATATGAGGAGCAGAACTCGTTAGTATACTGGTAGACCCCACTCACAATTATCTTCAATCTTTAACAAAGTAAATATAGATTGAACAGAATTAATCTGAGTAAATACACATGGATTTAAGTGACTGAAAAATGTGCAATTGAATTAAGCACATGACTTTCAGACAGAATGACCCCATTAGCCAAAACGAGGTAGCAACATATAAGGAGCAGAACTCGTTAGTATACTGGTAGACCCCACTCACAATTATCTTCAAACTTTAACAAAGTAAATATAGATTGAACAGAATTAATCTGAGTAAATACACATAGATTTAAGTGACTGAAAAATGTGCAATTGGATTAAGCACATGACTTTCAGACAGAATGACCCCATTAGCCAAAACGAGGTAGCAACATATAAGGAGCAGAACTCGTTAGTATACTGGTAGACCCCACTCACAATTATCTTCAGTCTTTAACAAAGTAAATATAGATTGAACAGAATTAATCTGAGTAAATACACATGGATTTAAGTGACTGAAAAATGTGCAATTGGATTAAGCACATGACTTTCAGGCAGAATGACCCCATTAGACAAAACGAGGTAGCAACGTATAAGGAGCAGAACTCGTTAGTATACTGGTAGACCCTACTCACAATTATCTTCAAACTTTAACAAAGTAAATATAGATTGAACAGAACTAATCTGAGTAAATACACATGGATTTAAGTGACTGAAAAATGTGCAATTGGATTAAGCACATGACTTGCAGACAGAATGACCCCATTAGCCAAAACAAGGTAGCAACATATAAGGAGCAGAACTCGTTAGTATACTGGTAGACCCCACTCACAATTATCTTCAATCTTTAACAAAGTAAATATAGATTGAACAGAATTAATCTGAGTAAACACACATGGATTTAAGTGACTGAAAAATGTGCAATTGGATTAAGCACATGACTTTCAGACAGAATGGCCCCATTAGCCAAAACGAGGTAGGAACATATAAGGAGCAGAACTCGTTAGTATACTGGTAGACCCCACTCACAATTATATTCAATCTTTAACAAAGTACATATAGATTGAACAGAATTAACCTGAGGAAATACACATGTATTTAAGTGACTGAAAAATGTGCAATTGGATTAAGCACATGACTTTCAGACAGAATGACCCCATTAGCCAAAACGAGGTAGCAACATATAAGGAGCAGAACTCGTTAGTATACTGGTAGACCCCACTCACAATTATCTTCAAACTTTAACAAAGTAAATATAGATTGAACAAAATTAATCTGAGTAAATACACATGGATTTAAGTGACTGAAAAATGTGCAATTGGATTAAGCACATGACTTACAGACAGAATGGCCCCATTAGCCAAAACGAGGTAGGAACATATAAGGAGCAGAACTCGTTAGTATGCTGGTAGACCCCACTCACAATTATATTCAATCTTTAACAAAGTACATATATATTGAACAGAATTAACCTGAGGAAATACACATGTATTTAAGTGACTGAAAAATGTGCAATTGGATTAAGCACATGACTTACAGACAGAATGGCCCCATTAGCCAAAACGAGGTAGGAACATATAAGGAGCAGAACTCGTTAGTATACTGGTAGACCCCTCACAATTATATTCAAACTTTAACAAAGTAAATATAGATTGAACAGAATTAATCTGAGTAAATACACATGGATTTAAGTGACTGAAAAATGTGCAATTGGATTAAGCACATGACTTTCAGACAGAATGACCCCATTAGCCAAAACGAGGTAGCAACATATGAGGAGCAGAACTCGTTAGTATACTGGTAGACCCCACTCACAATTATCTTCAATCTTTAACAAAGTAAATATAGATTGAACAGAATTAATCTGAGTAAATACACATGGATTTAAGTGACTGAAAAATGTGCAATTGAATTAAGCACATGACTTTCAGACAGAATGACCCCATTAGCCAAAACGAGGTAGCAACATATAAGGAGCAGAACTCGTTAGTATACTGGTAGACCCCACTCACAATTATCTTCAATCTTTAACAAAGTAAATATAGATTGAACAGAATTAATCTGAGTAAATACACATGGATTTAAGTGACTGAAAAATGTGCAATTGGATTAAGCACATGACTTTCAGACAGAATGACCCCATTTGCCAAAACGAGGTAGGAACATATAAGGAGCAGAACTCGTTAGTATGCTGGTAGACCCCACTCACAATTATATTCAATCTTTAACAAAGTACATATAGATTGAACAGAATTAACCTGAGGAAATACACATGTATTTAAGTGACTGAAAAATGTGCAATTGGATTAAGCACATGACTTACAGACAGAATGGCCCCATTAGCCAAAACGAGGTAGGAACATATAAGGAGCAGAACTCGTTAGTATACTGGTAGACCCCTCACAATTATATTCAAACTTTAACAAAGTAAATATAGATTGAACAGAATTAATCTGAGTAAATACACATGGATTTAAGTGACTGAAAAATGTGCAATTGGATTAAGCACATGACTTACAGACAGAATGGCCCCATTAGCCAAAACGAGGTAGGAACATATAAGGAGCAGAACTCGTTAGTATACTGGTAGACCCCACTCACAATTATATTCAATCTTTAACAAAGTACATATAGATTGAACAGAATTAACCTGAGGAAATACACATGTATTTAAGTGACTGAAAAATGTGCAATTGGATTAAGCACATGACTTTCAGACAGAATGACCCCATTAGCCAAAACGAGGTACCAACATATAAGGAGCAGAACTCGTTAGTACACTGGTAGACCCCACTCACAATTATCTTCAATCTTTAACAAAGTAAATATAGATTGAACAGAATTAATCTGAGTAAATACACATGGATTTAAGTGACTGAAAAATGTGCAATTGGAGTAAGCACATGACTTTCAGACAGAATGACCCCATTAGCCAAAACGAGGTAGCAACATATAAGGAGCAGAACTCGTTAGTATACTGGTAGACCCCACTCACAATTATCTTCAATCTTTAACAAAGTACATATAGATTGAACAGAATTAACCTGAGGAAATACACATGGATTTAAGTGACTGAAAAATGTGCAATTGGATTAAGCACATGACTTTCAGACAGAATGACCCCATTAGCCAAAACGAGGTAGCAACATATGAGGAGCAGAACTCGTTAGTATACTGGTAGACCCCACTCACAATTATCTTCAATCTTTAACAAAGTAAATATAGATTGAACAGAATTAACCTGAGGAAATACACATGGATTTAAGTGACTGAAAAATGTGCAATTGAATTAAGCACATGACTTTCAGACAGAATGACCCCATTAGCCAAAACGAGGTAGCAACATATAAGGAGCAGAACTCGTTAGTATACTGGTAGACCCCACTCACAATTATAATCAATCTTTAACAAAGTACATATAGATTGAACAGAATTAACCTGAGGAAATACACATGTATTTAAGTGACTGAAAAATGTGCAATTGGATTAAGCACATGACTTACAGACAGAATGGCCCCATTAGCCAAAACGAGGTAGGAACATATAAGGAGCAGAACTCGTTAGTATACTGGTAGACCCCACTCACAATTATATTCAATCTTTAACAAAGTACATATAGATTGAACAGAATTAACCTGAGGACATACACATGTATTTAAGTGACTGGAAAATGTGCAATTGGATTAAGCACATGACTTTCAGACAGAATGACCCCATTAGCCAAAACAAGGTAGCAACATATAAGGAGCAGAACTCGTTAGTATACTGGTAGACCCCACTCACAATTATCTTCAATCTTTAACAAAGTAAATATAGATTGAACAGAATTAATCTGAGTAAATACACATGGATTTAAGTGACTGAAAAATGTGCAATTGGATTAAGCACATGACTTTCAGACAGAATGACCCCATTAGCCAAAACGAGGTAGCAACATATAAGGAGTAGAACTCGTTAGTATACTGGTAGACCCCACTCACAATTATCTTCAATCTTTAACAAAGTAAATATAGATTGAACAGAATTAATCTGAGTAAATACACATGGATTTAAGTGACTGAAAAATGTGCAATTGGATTAAGCACATGACTTTCAGACAGAATGACCCCATTAGCCAAAACGAGGTAGCAACATATGAGGAGCAGAACTCGTTAGTATACTGGTAGACCCCACTCACAATTATCTTCAATCTTTAACAAAGTAAATATAGATTGAACAGAATTAATCTGAGTAAATACACATGGATTTAAGTGACTGAAAAATGTGCAATTGAATTAAGCACATGACTTTCAGACAGAATGACCCCATTAGCCAAAACGAGGTAGCAACATATAAGGAGCAGAACTCGTTAGTATACTGGTAGACCCCACTCACAATTATCTTCAAACTTTAACAAAGTAAATATAGATTGAACAGAATTAATCTGAGTAAATACACATAGATTTAAGTGACTGAAAAATGTGCAATTGGATTAAGCACATGACTTTCAGACAGAATGACCCCATTAGCCAAAACGAGGTAGCAACATATAAGGAGCAGAACTCGTTAGTATACTGGTAGACCCCACTCACAATTATCTTCAGTCTTTAACAAAGTAAATATAGATTGAACAGAATTAATCTGAGTAAATACACATGGATTTAAGTGACTGAAAAATGTGCAATTGGATTAAGCACATGACTTTCAGGCAGAATGACCCCATTAGACAAAACGAGGTAGCAACGTATAAGGAGCAGAACTCGTTAGTATACTGGTAGACCCTACTCACAATTATCTTCAAACTTTAACAAAGTAAATATAGATTGAACAGAACTAATCTGAGTAAATACACATGGATTTAAGTGACTGAAAAATGTGCAATTGGATTAAGCACATGACTTTCAGACAGAATGACCCCATTAGCCAAAACGAGGTAGCAACATATAAGGAGCAGAACTCGTTAGTATACTGGTAGACCCCACTCACAATTATCTTCAAACTTTAACAACGTAAATATAGATTGAACAAAATTAATCTGAGTAAATACACATGGATTTAAGTGACTGAAAAATGTGCAATTGGATTAAGCACATGACTTACAGACAGAATGGCCCCATTAGCCAAAACGAGGTAGGAACATATAAGGAGCAGAACTCGTTAGTATGCTGGTAGACCCCACTCACAATTATCTTCAATCTTTAACAAAGTAAATATAGATTGACAGAATTAATCTGAGTAAATACACATGGATTTAAGTGACTGAAAAATGTGCAATTGGATTAAGCACATGACTTTCAGACAGAATGACCCCATTAGCCAAAACGAGGTAGCAACATATGAGGAGCAGAACTCATTAGTATACTGGTAGACCCCACTCACAATTATCTTCAATCTTTAACAAAGTAAATATAGATTGAACAGAATTAATCTGAGTAAATACACATGGATTTAAGTGACTGAAAAATGTGCAATTGGATTAAGCACATGACTTTCAGACAGAATGGCCCCATTAGCCAAAACGAGGTAGGAACATATAAGGAGCATAACTCGTTAGTATACTGGTAGACCCCACTCACAATTATATTCAATCTTTAACAAAGTACATATAGATTGAACAGAATTAACCTGAGGAAATACACATGTATTTAAGTGACTGAAAAATGTGCAATTGGATTAAGCACATGACTTACAGACAGAATGGCCCCATTAGCCAAAACGAGGTAGGAACATATAAGGAGCAGAACTCGTTAGTATACTGGTAGACCCCACTCACAATTATATTCAATCTTTAACAAAGTACATATAGATTGAACAGAATTAACCTGAGGAAATACACATGTATTTAAGTGACTGGAAAATGTGCAATTGGATTAAGCACATGACTTTCAGACAGAATGACCCCATTAGCCAAAACAAGGTAGCAACATATAAGGAGCAGAACTCGTTAGTATACTGGTAGACCCCACTCACAATTATCTTCAATCTTTAACAAAGTAAATATAGATTGAACAGAATTAATCTGAGTAAATACACATGGATTTAAGTGACTGAAAAATGTGCAATTGTATTAGGCACATGACTTTCAGACAGAATGACCCCATTAGCCAAAACGAGGTAGCAACATATAAGGAGTAGAACTCGTTAGTATACTGGTAGACCCCACTCACAATTATCTTCAATCTTTAACAAAGTAAATATAGATTGAACAGAATTAACCTGAGGAAATACACATGGATTTAAGTGACTGAAAAATGTGCAATTGGATTAAGCACATGACTTTCAGACAGAATGACCCCATTAGCCAAAACGAGGTAGCAACATATGAGGAGTAGAACTCGTTAGTATACTGGTAGACCCCACTCACAATTATCTTCAATCTTTAACAAAGTAAATATAGATTGAACAGAATTAACCTGAGGAAATACACATGGATTTAAGTGACTGAAAAATGTGCAATTGGATTAAGCACATGACTTTCAGACAGAATGACCCCATTAGCCAAAACGAGGTAGCAACATATAAGGAGCAGAACTCGTTAGTATACTGGTAGACCCCACTCACAATTATATTCAATCTTTAACAAAGTACATATAGATTGAACAGAATTAACCTGAGGAAATACACATGTATTTAAGTGACTGAAAAATGTGCAATTGGATTAAGCACATGACTTACAGACAGAATGGCCCCATTAGCCAAAACGAGGTAGGAACATATAAGGAGCAGAACTCGTTAGTATACTGGTAGACCCCACTCACAATTATATTCAATCTTTAACAAAGTACATATAGATTGAACAGAATTAACCTGAGGAAATACACATGTATTTAAGTGACTGGAAAATGTGCAATTGGATTAAGCACATGACTTTCAGACAGAATGACCCCATTAGCCAAAACAAGGTAGCAACATATAAGGAGCAGAACTCGTTAGTATACTGGTAGACCCCACTCACAATTATCTTCAATCTTTAACAAAGTAAATATAGATTGAACAGAATTAATCTGAGTAAATACACATGGATTTAAGTGACTGAAAAATGTGCAATTGGATTAGGCACATGACTTTCAGACAGAATGACCCCATTAGCCAAAACGAGGTAGCAACATATAAGGAGTAGAACTCGTTAGTATACTGGTAGACCCCACTCACAATTATCTTCAATCTTTAACAAAGTAAATATAGATTGAACAGAATTAACCTGAGGAAATACACATGGATTTAAGTGACTGAAAAATGTGCAATTGGATTAAGCACATGACTTTCAGACAGAATGACCCCATTAGCCAAAACGAGGTAGCAACATATGAGGAGTAGAACTCGTTAGTATACTGGTAGACCCCACTCACAATTATCTTCAATCTTTAACAAAGTAAATATAGATTGAACAGAATTAACCTGAGGAAATACACATGGATTTAAGTGACTGAAAAATGTGCAATTGAATTAAGCACATGACTTTCAGACAGAATGACCCCATTAGCCAAAACGAGGTAGCAACATATAAGGAGCAGAACTCGTTAGTATACTGGTAGACCCCACTCACAATTATAATCAATCTTTAACAAAGTACATATAGATTGAACAGAATTAACCTGAGGAAATACACATGTATTTAAGTGACTGAAAAATGTGCAATTGGATTAAGCACATGACTTACATACAGAATGGCCCCATTAGCCAAAACGAGGTAGGAACATATAAGGAGCAGAACTCGTAAGTATACTGGTAGACCCCACTCACAATTATCTTCAAACTTTAACAAAGTAAATATAGATTGAACAGAATTAATCTGAGTAAATACACATAGATTTAAGTGACTGAAAAATGTGCAATTGGATTAAGCACATGACTTTCAGACAGAATGACCCCATTAGCCAAAACGAGGTAGCAACATATAAGGAGCAGAACTCGTTAGTATACTGGTAGACCCCACTCACAATTATCTTCAGTCTTTAACAAAGTAAATATAGATTGAACAGAATTAATCTGAGTAAATACACATGGATTTAAGTGACTGAAAAATGTGCAATTGAATTAAGCACATGACTTTCAGACAGAATGACCCCATTAGCCAAAACGAGGTAGCAACATATGAGGAGCAGAACTCGTTAGTATACTGGTAGACCCCACTCACAATTATCTTCAATCTTTAACAAAGTAAATATAGATTGAACAGAATTAATCTGAGTAAACACACATGGATTTAAGTGACTGAAAAATGTGCAATTGGATTAAGCACATGACTTTCAGACAGAATGGCCCCATTAGCCAAAACGAGGTAGGAACATATAAGGAGCAGAACTCGTTAGTATACTGGTAGACCCCACTCACAATTATATTCAATCTTTAACAAAGTACATATAGATTGAACAGAATTAACCTGAGGAAATACACATGTATTTAAGTGACTGAAAAATGTGCAATTGGATTAAGCACATGACTTTCAGACAGAATGACCCCATTAGCCAAAACGAGGTAGGAACATATAAGGAGCAGAACTCGTTAGTATACTGGTAGACCCCACTCACAATTATATTCAATCTTTAACAAAGTACATATAGATTGAACAGAATTAACCTGAGGAAATACACATGTATTTAAGTGACTGAAAAATGTGCAATTGGATTAAGCACATGACTTTCAGACAGAATGACCCCATTAGCCAAAACGAGGTAGCAACATATAAGGAGCAGAACTCGTTAGTATACTGGTAGACCCCACTCACAATTATCTTCAAACTTTAACAAAGTAAATATAGATTGAACAAAATTAATCTGAGTAAATACACATGGATTTAAGTGACTGAAAAATGTGCAATTGGATTAAGCACATGACTTACAGACAGAATGGCCCCATTAGCCAAAACGAGGTAGGAACATATAAGGAGCAGAACTCGTTAGTATGCTGGTAGACCCCACTCACAATTATATTCAATCTTTAACAAAGTACATATATATTGAACAGAATTAACCTGAGGAAATACACATGTATTTAAGTGACTGAAAAATGTGCAATTGGATTAAGCACATGACTTACAGACAGAATGGCCCCATTAGCCAAAACGAGGTAGGAACATATAAGGAGCAGAACTCGTTAGTATACTGGTAGACCCCTCACAATTATATTCAAACTTTAACAAAGTAAATATAGATTGAACAGAATTAATCTGAGTAAATACACATGGATTTAAGTGACTGAAAAATGTGCAATTGGATTAAGCACATGACTTTCAGACAGAATGACCCCATTAGCCAAAACGAGGTAGCAACATATGAGGAGCAGAACTCGTTAGTATACTGGTAGACCCCACTCACAATTATCTTCAATCTTTAACAAAGTAAATATAGATTGAACAGAATTAATCTGAGTAAATACACATGGATTTAAGTGACTGAAAAATGTGCAATTGAATTAAGCACATGACTTTCAGACAGAATGACCCCATTAGCCAAAACGAGGTAGCAACATATAAGGAGCAGAACTCGTTAGTATACTGGTAGACCCCACTCACAATTATCTTCAATCTTTAACAAAGTAAATATAGATTGAACAGAATTAATCTGAGTAAATACACATGGATTTAAGTGACTGAAAAATGTGCAATTGGATTAAGCACATGACTTTCAGACAGAATGGCCCCATTAGCCAAAACGAGGTAGGAACATATAAGGAGCAGAACTCGTTAGTATACTGGTAGACCCCTCACAATTATATTCAAACTTTAACAAAGTAAATATAGATTGAACAGAATTAATCTGAGTAAATACACATGGATTTAAGTGACTGAAAAATGTGCAATTGGATTAAGCACATGACTTACAGACAGAATGGCCCCATTAGCCAAAACGAGGTAGGAACATATAAGGAGCAGAACTCGTTAGTATACTGGTAGACCCCACTCACAATTATATTCAATCTTTAACAAAGTACATATAGATTGAACAGAATTAACCTGAGGAAATACACATGTATTTAAGTGACTGAAAAATGTGCAATTGGATTAAGCACATGACTTTCAGACAGAATGACCCCATTAGCCAAAACGAGGTACCAACATATAAGGAGCAGAACTCGTTAGTACACTGGTAGACCCCACTCACAATTATCTTCAATCTTTAACAAAGTAAATATAGATTGAACAGAATTAATCTGAGTAAATACACATGGATTTAAGTGACTGAAAAATGTGCAATTGGAGTAAGCACATGACTTTCAGACAGAATGACCCCATTAGCCAAAACGAGGTAGCAACATATAAGGAGCAGAACTCGTTAGTATACTGGTAGACCCCACTCACAATTATCTTCAATCTTTAACAAAGTACATATAGATTGAACAGAATTAACCTGAGGAAATACACATGGATTTAAGTGACTGAAAAATGTGCAATTGGATTAAGCACATGACTTTCAGACAGAATGACCCCATTAGCCAAAACGAGGTAGCAACATATGAGGAGCAGAACTCGTTAGTATACTGGTAGACCCCACTCACAATTATCTTCAATCTTTAACAAAGTAAATATAGATTGAACAGAATTAACCTGAGGAAATACACATGGATTTAAGTGACTGAAAAATGTGCAATTGAATTAAGCACATGACTTTCAGACAGAATGACCCCATTAGCCAAAACGAGGTAGCAACATATAAGGAGCAGAACTCGTTAGTATACTGGTAGACCCCACTCACAATTATAATCAATCTTTAACAAAGTACATATAGATTGAACAGAATTAACCTGAGGAAATACACATGTATTTAAGTGACTGAAAAATGTGCAATTGGATTAAGCACATGACTTACAGACAGAATGGCCCCATTAGCCAAAACGAGGTAGGAACATATAAGGAGCAGAACTCGTTAGTATACTGGTAGACCCCACTCACAATTATATTCAATCTTTAACAAAGTACATATAGATTGAACAGAATTAACCTGAGGACATACACATGTATTTAAGTGACTGGAAAATGTGCAATTGGATTAAGCACATGACTTTCAGACAGAATGACCCCATTAGCCAAAACAAGGTAGCAACATATAAGGAGCAGAACTCGTTAGTATACTGGTAGACCCCACTCACAATTATCTTCAATCTTTAACAAAGTAAATATAGATTGAACAGAATTAATCTGAGTAAATACACATGGATTTAAGTGACTGAAAAATGTGCAATTGGATTAAGCACATGACTTTCAGACAGAATGACCCCATTAGCCAAAACGAGGTAGCAACATATAAGGAGTAGAACTCGTTAGTATACTGGTAGACCCCACTCACAATTATCTTCAATCTTTAACAAAGTAAATATAGATTGAACAGAATTAATCTGAGTAAATACACATGGATTTAAGTGACTGAAAAATGTGCAATTGGATTAAGCACATGACTTTCAGACAGAATGACCCCATTAGCCAAAACGAGGTAGCAACATATGAGGAGCAGAACTCGTTAGTATACTGGTAGACCCCACTCACAATTATCTTCAATCTTTAACAAAGTAAATATAGATTGAACAGAATTAATCTGAGTAAATACACATGGATTTAAGTGACTGAAAAATGTGCAATTGAATTAAGCACATGACTTTCAGACAGAATGACCCCATTAGCCAAAACGAGGTAGCAACATATAAGGAGCAGAACTCGTTAGTATACTGGTAGACCCCACTCACAATTATCTTCAAACTTTAACAAAGTAAATATAGATTGAACAGAATTAATCTGAGTAAATACACATAGATTTAAGTGACTGAAAAATGTGCAATTGGATTAAGCACATGACTTTCAGACAGAATGACCCCATTAGCCAAAACGAGGTAGCAACATATAAGGAGCAGAACTCGTTAGTATACTGGTAGACCCCACTCACAATTATCTTCAGTCTTTAACAAAGTAAATATAGATTGAACAGAATTAATCTGAGTAAATACACATGGATTTAAGTGACTGAAAAATGTGCAATTGGATTAAGCACATGACTTTCAGGCAGAATGACCCCATTAGACAAAACGAGGTAGCAACGTATAAGGAGCAGAACTCGTTAGTATACTGGTAGACCCTACTCACAATTATCTTCAAACTTTAACAAAGTAAATATAGATTGAACAGAACTAATCTGAGTAAATACACATGGATTTAAGTGACTGAAAAATGTGCAATTGGATTAAGCACATGACTTTCAGACAGAATGACCCCATTAGCCAAAACGAGGTAGCAACATATAAGGAGCAGAACTCGTTAGTATACTGGTAGACCCCACTCACAATTATCTTCAAACTTTAACAAAGTAAATATAGATTGAACAAAATTAATCTGAGTAAATACACATGGATTTAAGTGACTGAAAAATGTGCAATTGGATTAAGCACATGACTTACAGACAGAATGGCCCCATTAGCCAAAACGAGGTAGGAACATATAAGGAGCAGAACTCGTTAGTATGCTGGTAGACCCCACTCACAATTATCTTCAATCTTTAACAAAGTAAATATAGATTGACAGAATTAATCTGAGTAAATACACATGGATTTAAGTGACTGAAAAATGTGCAATTGGATTAAGCACATGACTTTCAGACAGAATGACCCCATTAGCCAAAACGAGGTAGCAACATATGAGGAGCAGAACTCATTAGTATACTGGTAGACCCCACTCACAATTATCTTCAATCTTTAACAAAGTAAATATAGATTGAACAGAATTAATCTGAGTAAATACACATGGATTTAAGTGACTGAAAAATGTGCAATTGGATTAAGCACATGACTTTCAGACAGAATGGCCCCATTAGCCAAAACGAGGTAGGAACATATAAGGAGCATAACTCGTTAGTATACTGGTAGACCCCACTCACAATTATATTCAATCTTTAACAAAGTACATATAGATTGAACAGAATTAACCTGAGGAAATACACATGTATTTAAGTGACTGAAAAATGTGCAATTGGATTAAGCACATGACTTACAGACAGAATGGCCCCATTAGCCAAAACGAGGTAGGAACATATAAGGAGCAGAACTCGTTAGTATACTGGTAGACCCCACTCACAATTATATTCAATCTTTAACAAAGTACATATAGATTGAACAGAATTAACCTGAGGAAATACACATGTATTTAAGTGACTGGAAAATGTGCAATTGGATTAAGCACATGACTTTCAGACAGAATGACCCCATTAGCCAAAACAAGGTAGCAACATATAAGGAGCAGAACTCGTTAGTATACTGGTAGACCCCACTCACAATTATCTTCAATCTTTAACAAAGTAAATATAGATTGAACAGAATTAATCTGAGTAAATACACATGGATTTAAGTGACTGAAAAATGTGCAATTGGATTAGGCACATGACTTTCAGACAGAATGACCCCATTAGCCAAAACGAGGTAGCAACATATAAGGAGTAGAACTCGTTAGTATACTGGTAGACCCCACTCACAATTATCTTCAATCTTTAACAAAGTAAATATAGATTGAACAGAATTAACCTGAGGAAATACACATGGATTTAAGTGACTGAAAAATGTGCAATTGGATTAAGCACATGACTTTCAGACAGAATGACCCCATTAGCCAAAACGAGGTAGCAACATATGAGGAGTAGAACTCGTTAGTATACTGGTAGACCCCACTCACAATTATCTTCAATCTTTAACAAAGTAAATATAGATTGAACAGAATTAACCTGAGGAAATACACATGGATTTAAGTGACTGAAAAATGTGCAATTGAATTAAGCACATGACTTTCAGACAGAATGACCCCATTAGCCAAAACGAGGTAGCAACATATAAGGAGCAGAACTCGTTAGTATACTGGTAGACCCCACTCACAATTATAATCAATCTTTAACAAAGTACATATAGATTGAACAGAATTAACCTGAGGAAATACACATGTATTTAAGTGACTGAAAAATGTGCAATTGGATTAAGCACATGACTTACATACAGAATGGCCCCATTAGCCAAAACGAGGTAGGAACATATAAGGAGCAGAACTCGTTAGGATACTGGTAGACCCCACTCACAATTATATTCAATCTTTAACAAAGTACATATAGATTGAACAGAATTAACCTGAGGACATACACATGTATTTAAGTGACTGGAAAATGTGCAATTGGATTAAGCACATGACTTTCAGACAGAATGACCCCATTAGCCAAAACAAGGTAGCAACATATAAGGAGCATAACTCGTTAGTATACTGGTAGACCCCACTCACAATTATATTCAATCTTTAACAAAGTACATATAGATTGAACAGAATTAACCTGAGGAAATACACATGTATTTAAGTGACTGAAAAATGTGCAATTGGATTAAGCACATGACTTACAGACAGAATGGCCCCATTAGCCAAAACGAGGTAGGAACATATAAGGAGCAGAACTCGTTAGTATACTGGTAGACCCCACTCACAATTATATTCAATCTTTAACAAAGTACATATAGATTGAACAGAATTAACCTGAGGAAATACACATGTATTTAAGTGACTGGAAAATGTGCAATTGGATTAAGCACATGACTTTCAGACAGAATGACCCCATTAGCCAAAACAAGGTAGCAACATATAAGGAGCAGAACTCGTTAGTATACTGGTAGACCCCACTCACAATTATCTTCAATCTTTAACAAAGTAAATATAGATTGAACAGAATTAATCTGAGTAAATACACATGGATTTAAGTGACTGAAAAATGTGCAATTGGATTAGGCACATGACTTTCAGACAGAATGACCCCATTAGCCAAAACGAGGTAGCAACATATAAGGAGTAGAACTCGTTAGTATACTGGTAGACCCCACTCACAATTATCTTCAATCTTTAACAAAGTAAATATAGATTGAACAGAATTAACCTGAGGAAATACACATGGATTTAAGTGACTGAAAAATGTGCAATTGGATTAAGCACATGACTTTCAGACAGAATGACCCCATTAGCCAAAACGAGGTAGCAACATATGAGGAGTAGAACTCGTTAGTATACTGGTAGACCCCACTCACAATTATCTTCAATCTTTAACAAAGTAAATATAGATTGAACAGAATTAACCTGAGGAAATACACATGGATTTAAGTGACTGAAAAATGTGCAATTGAATTAAGCACATGACTTTCAGACAGAATGACCCCATTAGCCAAAACGAGGTAGCAACATATAAGGAGCAGAACTCGTTAGTATACTGGTAGACCCCACTCACAATTATAATCAATCTTTAACAAAGTACATATAGATTGAACAGAATTAACCTGAGGAAATACACATGTATTTAAGTGACTGAAAAATGTGCAATTGGATTAAGCACATGACTTACATACAGAATGGCCCCATTAGCCAAAACGAGGTAGGAACATATAAGGAGCAGAACTCGTAAGTATACTGGTAGACCCCACTCACAATTATCTTCAAACTTTAACAAAGTAAATATAGATTGAACAGAATTAATCTGAGTAAATACACATAGATTTAAGTGACTGAAAAATGTGCAATTGGATTAAGCACATGACTTTCAGACAGAATGACCCCATTAGCCAAAACGAGGTAGCAACATATAAGGAGCAGAACTCGTTAGTATACTGGTAGACCCCACTCACAATTATCTTCAGTCTTTAACAAAGTAAATATAGATTGAACAGAATTAATCTGAGTAAATACACATGGATTTAAGTGACTGAAAAATGTGCAATTGGATTAAGCACATGACTTTCAGACAGAATGGCCCCATTAGCCAAAACGAGGTAGGAACATATAAGGAGCAGAACTCGTTAGTATACTGGTAGACCCCACTCACAATTATATTCAATCTTTAACAAAGTACATATAGATTGAACAGAATTAACCTGAGGAAATACACATGTATTTAAGTGACTGAAAAATGTGCAATTGGATTAAGCACATGACTTTCAGACAGAATGACCCCATTAGCCAAAACGAGGTAGCAACATATAAGGAGCAGAACTCGTTAGTATACTGGTAGACCCCACTCACAATTATCTTCAAACTTTAACAAAGTAAATATAGATTGAACAAAATTAATCTGAGTAAATACACATGGATTTAAGTGACTGAAAAATGTGCAATTGGATTAAGCACATGACTTACAGACAGAATGGCCCCATTAGCCAAAACGAGGTAGGAACATATAAGGAGCAGAACTCGTTAGTATGCTGGTAGACCCCACTCACAATTATATTCAATCTTTAACAAAGTACATATAGATTGAACAGAATTAACCTGAGGAAATACACATGTATTTAAGTGACTGAAAAATGTGCAATTGGATTAAGCACATGACTTTCAGACAGAATGACCCCATTAGCCAAAACGAGGTAGGAACATATAAGGAGCAGAACTCGTTAGTATACTGGTAGACCCCACTCACAATTATCTTCAATCTTTAACAAAGTAAATATAGATTGAACAGAATTAATCTGAGTAAATACACATGGATTTAAGTGACTGAAAAATGTGCAATTGGATTAAGCACATGACTTTCAGACAGAATGACCCCATTAGCCAAAACGAGGTAGCAACATATAAGGAGCAGAACTCGTTAGTATACTGGTAGACCCCACTCACAATTATCTTCAATCTTTAACAAAGTAAATATAGATTGAACAGAATTAATCTGAGTAAATACACATGGATTTAAGTGACTGAAAAATGTGCAATTGGATTAAGCACATGACTTTCAGACAGAATGACCCCATTAGCCAAAACGAGGTAGCAACATATGAGGAGCAGAACTCGTTAGTATACTGGTAGACCCCACTCACAATTATCTTCAATCTTTAACAAAGTAAATATAGATTGAACAGAATTAATCTGAGTAAACACACATGGATTTAAGTGACTGAAAAATGTGCAATTGGATTAAGCACATGACTTTCAGACAGAATGGCCCCATTAGCCAAAACGAGGTAGGAACATATAAGGAGCAGAACTCGTTAGTATACTGGTAGACCCCACTCACAATTATATTCAATCTTTAACAAAGTACATATAGATTGAACAGAATTAACCTGAGGAAATACACATGTATTTAAGTGACTGAAAAATGTGCAATTGGATTAAGCACATGACTTACAGACAGAATGGCCCCATTAGCCAAAACGAGGTAGGAACATATAAGGAGCAGAACTCGTTAGTATACTGGTAGACCCCTCACAATTATATTCAAACTTTAACAAAGTAAATATAGATTGAACAGAATTAATCTGAGTAAATACACATGGATTTAAGTGACTGAAAAATGTGCAATTGGATTAAGCACATGACTTACAGACAGAATGGCCCCATTAGCCAAAACGAGGTAGGAACATATAAGGAGCAGAACTCGTTAGTATACTGGTAGACCCCACTCACAATTATATTCAATCTTTAACAAAGTACATATAGATTGAACAGAATTAACCTGAGGAAATACACATGTATTTAAGTGACTGAAAAATGTGCAATTGGATTAAGCACATGACTTTCAGACAGAATGACCCCATTAGCCAAAACGAGGTACCAACATATAAGGAGCAGAACTCGTTAGTACACTGGTAGACCCCACTCACAATTATCTTCAATCTTTAACAAAGTAAATATAGATTGAACAGAATTAATCTGAGTAAATACACATGGATTTAAGTGACTGAAAAATGTGCAATTGGAGTAAGCACATGACTTTCAGACAGAATGACCCCATTAGCCAAAACGAGGTAGCAACATATAAGGAGCAGAACTCGTTAGTATACTGGTAGACCCCACTCACAATTATCTTCAATCTTTAACAAAGTACATATAGATTGAACAGAATTAACCTGAGGAAATACACATGTAGTTAAGTGACTGAAAAATGTGCAATTGGATTAAGCACATGACTTTCAGACAGAATGACCCCATTAGCCAAAACGAGGTAGGAACATATAAGGAGCAGAACTCGTTAGTATACTGGTAGACCCCACTCACAATTATCTTCAATCTTTAACAAAGTAAATATAGATTGAACAGAATTAATCTGAGTAAATACACATGGATTTAAGTGACTGAAAAATGTGCAATTGGATTAAGCACATGACTTTCAGACAGAATGACCCCATTAGACAAAACGAGGTAGCAACATATAAAGAGCAGAACTCGTTAGTATACTGGTAGACCCTACTCACAATTATCTTCAAACTTTAACAAAGTAAATATAGATTGAACAGAACTAATCTGAGTAAATACACATGGATTTAAGTGACTGAAAAATGTGCAATTAGATTAAGCACATGACTTGCAGACAGAATGACCCCATTAGCCAAAACGAGGTAGCAACATATAAGGAGCAGAACTCGTTAGTATACTGGTAGACCCCACTCACAATTATCTTCAATCTTTAACAAAGTAAATATAGATTGAACAGAATTAATCTGAGTAAACACACATGGATTTAAGTGACTGAAAAATGTGCAATTGGATTAAGCACATGACTTTCAGACAGAATGACCCCATTAGCCAAAACGAGGTAGCAACATATAAGGAGCAGAACTCGTTAGTATACTGGTAGACCCCACTCACAATTATCTTCAAACTTTAACAAAGTAAATATAGATTGAACAGAATTAATCTGAGTAAATACACATGGATTTAAGTGACTGAAAAATGTGCAATTGGATTAAGCACATGACTTACAGACAGAATGGCCCCATTAGCCAAAACGAGGTAGGAACATATAAGGAGCAGAACTCGTTAGTATGCTGGTAGACCCCACTCACAATTATATTCAATCTTTAACAAAGTACATATAGATTGAACAGAATTAACTTGAGGAAATACACATGTATTTAAGTGACTGAAAAATGTGCAATTGGATTAAGCACATGACTTTCAGACAGAATGACCCCATTAGCCAAAACGAGGTAGCAACATATAAGGAGCAGAACTCGTTAGTATACTGGTAGACTCCACTCACAATTATATTCAATCTTTAACAAAGTACATATAGATTGAACAGAATTAACCTGAGGAAAAACACATGTATTTAAGTGACTGAAAAATGTGCAATTGGATTAAGCACATGACTTTCAGACAGAATGACCCCATTAGCCAAAACGAGGTAGCAACATATAAGGAGCAGAACTCGTTAGTATACTGGTAGACCCCACTCACAATTATCTTCAATCTTTAACAAAGTAAATATAGATTGAACAGAATTAATCTGAGTAAATACACATGGATTTAAGTGACTGAAAAATGTGCAATTGGATTAAGCACATGACTTACAGACAGAATGGCCCCATTAGCCAAAACGAGGTAGGAACATATAAGGAACAGAACTCGTTAGTATACTGGTAGACCCCACTCACAATTATCTTCAAACTTTAACAAAGTAAATATAGATTGAACAGAATTAATCTGAGTAAATACACATGTATTTAAGTGACTGAAAAATGTGCAATTGGATTAAGCACATGACTTTCAGACAGAATGACCCCATTAGCCAAAACGAGGTAGCAACATATAAGGAGCAGAACTCGTTAGTATACTGGTAGACCCCTCACAATTATATTCAAACTTTAACAAAGTAAATATAGATTGAACAGAATTAATCTGAGTAAATACACATGGATTTAAGTGACTGAAAAATGTGCAATTGGATTAAGCACATGACTTACAGACAGAATGGCCCCATTAGCCAAAACGAGGTAGCAACATATAAGGAGCAGAACTCGTTAGTATACTGGTAGACCCCACTCACAATTATCTTCAATCTTTAACAAAGTAAATATAGATTGAACAGAATTAATCTGAGTAAATACACATGGATTTAAGTGACTGAAAAATGTGCAATTGGATTAAGCACATGACTTTCAGACAGAATGACCCCATTAGCCAAAACGAGGTAGCAACATATAAGGAGCAGAACTCGTTAGTATACTGGTAGACCCCACTCACAATTATCTTCAATCTTTAACAAAGTAAATATAGATTGAACAGAATTAATCTGAGTAAATACACATGGATTTAAGTGACTGAAAAATGTGCAATTGGATTAAGCACATGACTTTCAGACAGAATGACCCCATTAGCCAAAACGAGGTAGCAACATATGAGGAGCAGAACTCGTTAGTATACTGGTAGACCCCACTCACAATTATCTTCAATCTTTAACAAAGTAAATATAGATTGAACAGAATTAATCTGAGTAAATACACATGGATTTAAGTGACTGAAAAATGTGCAATTGAATTAAGCACATGACTTTCAGACAGAATGACCCCATTAGCCAAAACGAGGTAGCAACATATAAGGAGCAGAACTTGTTAGTATACTGGTAGACCCCACTCACAATTATCTTCAATCTTTAACAAAGTAAATATAGATTGAACAGAATTAATCTGAGTAAATACACATGGATTTAAGTGACTGAAAAATGTGCAATTGGATTAAGCACATGACTTTCAGACAGAATGACCACATTAGCCAAAACGAGGTAGCAACATATAAGGAGCAGAACTCGTTAGTATACTGGTAGACCCCACTCACAATTATCTTCAATCTTTAACAAAGTAAATATAGATTGAACAGAATTAATCTGAGTAAAACTGAAAAATGTGCAATTGGATTAAGCACATGACTTTCAGACAGAATGACCCCATTAGCCAAAACAAGGTAGCAACATATAAGGAGCAGAACTCGTTAGTATACTGGTAGACCCCACTCACAATTATCTTCAAACTTTAACAAAGTAAATATAGATTGAACAGAATTAATCTGAGTAAATACACATGGATTTAAGTGACTGAAAAATGTGCAATTAGATTAAGCACATGACTTTAAGACAGAATGACCCCATTAGCCAAAACGAGGTAGCAACATATAAGGAGCAGAACTCGTTAGTATACTGGTAGACCCCACTCACAATTATCTTCAATCTTTAACAAAGTAAATATAGATTGAACAGAATTAATCTGAGTAAATACACATGGATTTAAGTGACTGAAAAATGTGCAATTGGATTAAGCACATGACTTTCAGACAGAATGGCCCCATTAGCCAAAACGAGGTAGGAACATATAAGGAGCATAACTCGTTAGTATACTGGTAGACCCCACTCACAATTATATTCAATCTTTAACAAAGTACATATAGATTGAACAGAATTAACCTGAGGAAATACACATGTATTTAAGTGACTGAAAAATGTGCAATTGGATTAAGCACATGACTTTCAGACAGAATGACCCCATTAGCCAAAACGAGGTAGCAACATATAAGGAGCAGAACTCGTTAGTATACTGGTAGACCCCACTCACAATTATCTACAAACTTTAACAAAGTAAATATAGATTGAACAGAATTAATCTGAGTAAATACACATGGATTTAAGTGACTGAAAAATGTGCAATTGGATTAAGCACATGACTTACAGACAGAATGGCCCCATTAGCCAAAACGAGGTAGGAACATATAAGGAGCAGAACTCGTTAGTATACTGGTAGACCCCACTCACAATTATATTCAATCTTTAACAAAGTACATATAGATTGAACAGAATTAACCTGAGGAAATACACATGTATTTAAGTGACTGAAAAATTTGCAATTGGATTAAGCACATGACTTACAGACAGAATGGCCCAATTAGCCAAAACGAGGTAGGAACATATAAGGAGCAGAACTCGTTAGTATACTGGTAGACCCCTCACAATTATATTCAAACTTTAACAAAGTAAATATAGATTGAACAGAATTAATCTGAGTAAATACACATGGATTTAAGTGACTGAAAAATTTGCAATTGGATTAAGCACATGACTTACAGACAGAATGGCCCCATTAGCCAAAACGAGTTAGGAACATATAAGGAGCAGAACTCGTTAGTATACTGGTAGACCCCACTCACAATTATATTCAATCTTTAACAAAGTACATATAGATTGAACAGAATTAACCTGAGGAAATACACATGTATTTAAGTGACTGAAAAATGTGCAATTGGATTAAGCACATGACTTTCAGACAGAATGACCCCATTAGCCAAAACGAGGTAGCAACATATAAGGAGCAGAACTCGTTAGTATACTGGTAGACCCCACTCACAATTATCTTCAATCTTTAACAAAGTAAATATAGATTGAACAGAATTAATCTGAGTAAATACACATGGATTTAAGTGACTGAAAAATGTGCAATTGGATTAAGCACATGACTTACAGACAGAATGGCCCCATTAGCCAAAACGAGGTAGGAACATATAAGGAGCAGAACTCGTTAGTATGCTGGTAGACCCCACTCACAATTATATTCAATCTTTAACAAAGTACATATAGATTGAACAGAATTAACCTTAGGAAATACACATGTATTTAAGTGACTGAAAAATGTGCAATTGGATTAAGCACATGACTTACAGACAGAATGGCCCCATTAGCCAAAACGAGGTAGGAACATATAAGGAGCAGAACTCGTTAGTATACTGGTAGACCCCTCACAATTATATTCAAACTTTAACAAAATAAATATAGATTGAACAGAATTAATCTGAGTAAATACACATGGATTTAAGTGACTGAAAAATGTGCAATTGGATTAAGCACATGACTTACAGACAGAATGGCCCCATTAGCCAACACGAGATAGGAACATATAAGGAGCAGAACCTGTTAGTATACTGGTAGACCCCACTCACAATTATAATCAATCTTTAACAAAGTACATACAGATTGAACAGAATTAACCTGAGGAAATACACATGTATTTAAGTGACTGAAAAATGTGCAATTGGATTAAGCACATGACTTACAGACAGAATGGCCCCATTAGCCAAAACGAGGTAGGAACATATAAGGAGCAGAACTCGTTAGTATACTGGTAGACCCCACTCACAATTATATTCAATCTTTAACAAAGTACATATAGATTGAACAGAATTAACCTGAGGAAATACACATGTATTTAAGTGACTGGAAAATGTGCAATTGGATTAAGCACATGACTTTCAGACAGAATGACCCCATTAGCCAAAACAAGGTAGCAACATATAAGGAGCAGAACTCGTTAGTATACTGGTAGACCCCACTCGCAATTATCTTCAATCTTTAACAAAGTAAATATAGATTGAACAGAATTAATCTGAGTAAATACACATGGATTTAAGTGACTGAAAAATGTGCAATTGGATTAAGCACATGACTTTCAGACAGAATGACCCCATTAGCCAAAACGAGGTAGCAACATATAAGGAGTAGAACTCGTTAGTATACTGGTAGACCCCACTCACAATTATCTTCAATCTTTAACAAAGTAAATATAGATTGAACAGAATTAATCTGAGTAAATACACATGGATTTAAGTGACTGAAAATGTGCAATTGGATTAAGCACATGACTTTCAGACAGAATGACCCCATTAGCCAAAACGAGGTAGCAACATATGAGGAGCAGAACTCGTTAGTATACTGGTAGACCCCATTCACAATTATCTTCAATCTTTAACAAAGTAAATATAGATTGAACAGAATTAATCTGAGTAAATACACATGGATTTAAGTGACTGAAAAATGTGCAATTGAATTAAGCACATGACTTTCAGACAGAATGACCCCATTAGCCAAAACGAGGTAGCAACATATAAGGAGCAGAACTCGTTAGTATACTGGTAGACCCCACTCACAATTATATTCAATCTTTAACAAAGTACATATAGATTGAACAGAATTAACCTGAGGAAATACACATGTATTTAAGTGACTGAAAAATGTGCAATTGGATTAAGCACATGACTTTCAGACAGAATGACCCCATTAGCCAAAACGAGGTAGCAACATATAAGGAGCAGAACTCGTTAGTATACTGGTAGACCCCACTCACAATTATCTTCAAACTTTAACAAAGTAAATATAGATTGAACAAAATTAATCTGAGTAAATACACATGGATTTAAGTGACTGAAAAATGTGCAATTGGATTAAGCACATGACTTACAGACAGAATGGCCCCATTAGCCAAAACGAGGTAGGAACATATAAGGAGCAGAACTCGTTAGTATGCTGGTAGACCCCACTCACAATTATATTCAATCTTTAACAAAGTACATATAGATTGAACAGAATTAACCTGAGGAAATACACATGTATTTAAGTGACTGAAAAATGTGCAATTGGATTAAGCACATGACTTTCAGACAGAATGACCCCATTAGCCAAAACGAGGTAGGAACATATAAGGAGCAGAACTCGTTAGTATACTGGTAGACCCCACTCACAATTATCTTCAATCTTTAACAAAGTAAATATAGATTGAACAGAATTAATCTGAGTAAATACACATGGATTTAAGTGACTGAAAAATGTGCAATTGGATTAAGCACATGACTTTCAGACAGAATGACCCCATTAGCCAAAACGAGGTAGCAACATATAAGGAGCAGAACTCGTTAGTATACTGGTAGACCCCACTCACAATTATCTTCAATCTTTAACAAAGTAAATATAGATTGAACAGAATTAATCTGAGTAAATACACATGGATTTAAGTGACTGAAAAATGTGCAATTGGATTAAGCACATGACTTTCAGACAGAATGACCCCATTAGCCAAAACGAGGTAGCAACATATGAGGAGCAGAACTCGTTAGTATACTGGTAGACCCCACTCACAATTATCTTCAATCTTTAACAAAGTAAATATAGATTGAACAGAATTAATCTGAGTAAATACACATGGATTTAAGTGACTGAAAAATGTGCAATTGAATTAAGCACATGACTTTCAGACAGAATGACCCCATTAGCCAAAACGAGGTAGCAACATATAAGGAGCAGAACTCGTTAGTATACTGGTAGACCCCACTCACAATTATCTTCAAACTTTAACAAAGTAAATATAGATTGAACAGAATTAATCTGAGTAAATACACATGGATTTAAGTGACTGAAAAATGTGCAATTGGATTAAGCACATGACTTTCAGACAGAATGACCCCATTAGCCAAAACGAGGTAGCAACATATAAGGAGCAGAACTCGTTAGTATACTGGTAGACCCCACTCACAATTATCTTCAATCTTTAACAAAGTAAATATAGATTGAACAGAATTAATCTGAGTAAATACACATGGATTTAAGTGACTGAAAAATGTGCAATTGGATTAAGCACATGACTTTCAGACAGAATGACCCCATTAGCCAAAACGAGGTAGCAACATATAAGGAGCAGAACTCGTTAGTATACTGGTAGACCCCACTCACAATTATCTTCAATCTTTAACAAAGTAAATATAGATTGAACAGAATTAATCTGAGTAAATACACATGGATTTAAGTGACTGAAAAATGTGCAATTGGATTAAGCACATGACTTTCAGACAGAATGACCCCATTAGCCAAAACGAGGTAGCAACATATGAGGAGCAGAACTCGTTAGTATACTGGTAGACCCCACTCACAATTATCTTCAATCTTTAACAAAGTAAATATAGATTGAACAGAATTAATCTGAGTAAATACACATGGATTTAAGTGACTGAAAAATGTGCAATTGAATTAAGCACATGACTTTCAGACAGAATGACCCCATTAGCCAAAACGAGGTAGCAACATATAAGGAGCAGAACTCGTTAGTATACTGGTAGACCCCACTCACAATTATCTTCAAACTTTAACAAAGTAAATATAGATTGAACAGAATTAATCTGAGTAAATACACATGGATTTAAGTGACTGAAAAATGTGCAATTGGATTAAGCACATGACTTTCAGACAGAATGACCCCATTAGCCAAAACGAGGTAGCAACATATAAGGAGCAGAACTCGTTAGTATACTGGTAGACCCCACTCACAATTATCTTCAATCTTTAACAAAGTAAATATAGATTGAACAGAATTAATCTGAGTAAATACACATGGATTTAAGTGACTGAAAAATGTGCAATTGGAATAAGCACATGACTTTCAGACAGAATGACCCCATTAGACAAAACGAGGTAGCAACATATAAGGAGCAGAACTCGTTAGTATACTGGTAGACCCTACTCACAATTATCTTCAAACTTTAACAAAGTAAATATAGATTGAACAGAACTAATCTGAGTAAATACACATGGATTTAAGTGACTGAAAAATGTGCAATTGGATTAAGCACATGACTTGCAGACAGAATGACCCCATTAGCCAAAACGAGGTAGCAACATATAAGGAGCAGAACTCGTTAGTATACTGGTAGACCCCACTCACAATTATCTTCAATCTTTAACAAAGTAAATATAGATTGAACAGAATTAATCTGAGTAAATACACATGGATTTAAGTGACTGAAAAATGTGCAATTGGTTTAAGCACATGACTTTCAGACAGAATGGCCCCATTAGCCAAAACGAGGTAGGAACATATAAGGAGCAGAACTCGTTAGTATACTGGTAGACCCCACTCACAATTATATTCAATCTTTAACAAAGTACATATAGATTGAACAGATTTAACCTGAGGAAATACACATGTATTTAAGTGACTGAAAAATGTGCAATTGGATTAAGCACATGACTTTCAGACAGAATGACCCCATTAGCCAAAACGAGGTAGCAACATATAAGGAGCAGAACTCGTTAGTATACTGGTAGACCCCACTCACAATTATCTTCAAACTTTAACAAAGTAAATATAGATTGAACAGAATTAATCTGAGTAAATACACATGGATTTAAGTGACTGAAAAATGTGCAATTGGATTAAGTACATGATTTACAGACAGAATGGCCCCATTAGCCAAAACGAGGTAGGAACATATAAGGAGCAGAACTCGTTAGTATGCTGGTAGACCCCACTCACAATTATATTCAATCTTTAACAAAGTACATATATATTGAACAGAATTAACCTGAGGAAATACACATGTATTTAAGTGACTGAAAAATGTGCAATTGGATTAAGCACATGACTTACAGACAGAATGGCCCCATTAGCCAAAACGAGGTAGGAACATATAAGGAGCAGAACTCGTTAGTATACTGGTAGACCCCTCACAATTATATTCAAACTTTAACAAAGTAAATATAGATTGAACAGAATTAATCTGAGTAAATACACATGGATTTAAGTGACTGAAAAATGTGCAATTGGATTAAGCACATGACTTTCAGACAGAATGACCCCATTAGCCAAAACAAGGTAGCAACATATGAGGAGCAGAACTCGTTAGTATACTGGTAGACCCCACTCACAATTATCTTCAATCTTTAACAAAGTAAATATAGATTGAACAGAATTAATCTGAGTAAATACACATGGATTTAAGTGACTGAAAAATGTGCAATTGGATTAAGCACATGACTTTCAGACAGAATGACCCCATTAGCCAAAACGAGGTAGGAACATATAAGGAGCAGAACTCGTTAGTATGCTGGTAGACCCCACTCACAATTATATTCAATCTTTAACAAAGTACATATAGATTGAACAGAATTAACCTGAGGAAATACACATGTATTTAAGTGACTGAAAAATGTGCAATTGGATTAAGCACATGACTTACAGACAGAATGGCCCCATTAGCCAAAACGAGGTAGGAACATATAAGGAGCAGAACTCGTTAGTATACTGGTAGACCCCTCACAATTATATTCAAACTTTAACAAAGTAAATATAGATTGAACAGAATTAATCTGAGTAAATACACATGGATTTAAGTGACTGAAAAATGTGCAATTGGATTAAGCACATGACTTACAGACAGAATGGCCCCATTAGCCAAAACGAGGTAGGAACATATAAGGAGCAGAACTCGTTAGTATACTGGTAGACCCCACTCACAATTATATTCAATCTTTAACAAAGTACATATAGATTGAACAGAATTAACCTGAGGAAATACACATGTATTTAAGTGACTGAAAAATGTGCAATTGGATTAAGCACATGACTTTCAGACAGAATGGCCCCATTAGCCAAAACGAGGTACCAACATATAAGGAGCAGAACTCGTTAGTACACTGGTAGACCCCACTCACAATTATCTTCAATCTTTAACAAAGTAAATATAGATTGAACAGAATTAATCTGAGTAAATACACATGGATTTAAGTGACTGAAAAATGTGCAATTGGAGTAAGCACATGACTTTCAGACAGAATGACCCCATTAGCCAAAACGAGGTAGCAACATATAAGGAGCAGAACTCGTTAGTATACTGGTAGACCCCACTCACAATTATCTTCAATCTTTAACAAAGTACATATAGATTGAACAGAATTAACCTGAGGAAATACACATGTAGTTAAGTGACTGAAAAATGTGCAATTGGATTAAGCACATGACTTTCAGACAGAATGACCCCATTAGCCAAAACGAGGTAGGAACATATAAGGAGCAGAACTCGTTAGTATACTGGTAGACCCTACTCACAATTATCTTCAAACTTTAACAAAGTAAATATATATTGAACAGAACTAATCTGAGTAAATACACATGGATTTAAGTGACTGAAAAATGTGCAATTGGATTAAGCACATGACTTGCAGACAGAATGACCCCATTAGCCAAAACGAGGTAGCAACATATAAGGAGCAGAACTCGTTAGTATACTGGTAGACCCCACTCACAATTATCTTCAATCTTTAACAAAGTAAATATAGATTGAACAGAATTAATCTGAGTAAACACACATGGATTTAAGTGACTGAAAAATGTGCAATTGGATTAAGCACATGACTTTCAGACAGAATGACCCCATTAGCCAAAACGAGGTAGCAACATATAAGGAGCAGAACTCGTTAGTATACTGGTAGACCCCACTCACAATTATCTTCAAACTTTAACAAAGTAAATATAGATTGAACAGAATTAATCTGAGTAAATACACATGGATTTAAGTGACTGAAAAATGTGCAATTGGATTAAGCACATGACTTACAGACAGAATGGCCCCATTAGCCAAAACGAGGTAGGAACATATAAGGAGCAGAACTCGTTAGTATGCTGGTAGACCCCACTCACAATTATATTCAATCTTTAACAAAGTACATATAGATTGAACAGAATTAACCTGAGGAAATACACATGTATTTAAGTGACTGAAAAATGTGCAATTGGATTAAGCACATGACTTTCAGACAGAATGACCCCATTAGCCAAAACGAGGTAGCAACATATAAGGAGCAGAACTCGTTAGTATACTGGTAGACTCCACTCACAATTATATTCAATCTTTAACAAAGTACATATAGATTGAACAGAATTAACCTGAGGAAAAACACATGTATTTAAGTGACTGAAAAATGTGCAATTGGATTAAGCACATGACTTTCAGACAGAATGACCCCATTAGCCAAAACGAGGTAGCAACATATAAGGAGCAGAACTCGTTAGTATACTGGTAGACCCCACTCACAATTATCTTCAATCTTTAACAAAGTAAATATAGATTGAACAGAATTAATCTGAGTAAATACACATGGATTTAAGTGACTAAAAAATGTGCAATTGGATTAAGCACATGACTTACAGACAGAATGGCCCCATTAGCCAAAACGAGGTAGGAACATATAAGGAACAGAACTCGTTAGTATGCTGGTAGACCCCACTCACAATTATATTCAATCTTTAACAAAGTACATATAGATTGAACAGAATTAACCTTAGGAAATACACATGTATTTAAGTGACTGAAAAATGTGCAATTGGATTAAGCACATGACTTACAGACAGAATGGCCCCATTAGCCAAAACGAGGTAGGAACATATAAGGAGCAGAACTCGTTAGTATACTGGTAGACCCCTCACAATTATATTCAAACTTTAACAAAATAAATATAGATTGAACAGAATTAATCTGAGTAAATACACATGGATTTAAGTGACTGAAAAATGTGCAATTGGATTAAGCACATGACTTACAGACAGAATGGCCCCATTAGCCAAAACGAGATAGGAACATATAAGGAGCAGAACCTGTTAGTATACTGGTAGACCCCACTCACAATTATAATCAATCTTTAACAAAGTACATATAGATTGAACAGAATTAACCTGACGAAATACACATGTATTTAAGTGACTGAAAAATGTGCAATTGGATTAAGCACATGACTTACAGACAGAATGGCCCCATTAGCCAAAACGAGGTAGGAATATATAAGGAGCAGAACTCGTTAGTATACTGGTAGACCCCACTCACAATTATATTCAATCTTTAACAAAGTACATATAGATTGAACAGAATTAACCTGAGGAAATACACATGTATTTAAGTGACTGGAAAATGTGCAATTGGATTAAGCACATGACTTTCAGACAGAATGACCCCATTAGCCAAAACGAGGTAGCAACATATAAGGAGCAGAACTCGTTAGTATACTGGTAGACCCCACTCACAATTATCTTCAATCTTTAACAAAGTAAATATAGATTGAACAGAATTAATCTTGAGTAAATACACAAGGATTTAAGTGACTGAAAAATGTGCAATTGGATTAAGCACATGACTTTCAGACAGAATGACCCCATTAGCCAAAACGAGGTAGCAACATATAAGGAGCAGAACCTGTTAGTATACTGGTAGACCCCACTCACAATTATCTTCAATCTTTAACAAAGTAAATATAGATTGAACAGAATTAATCTGAGTAAATACACATGGATTTAAGTGACTGAAAAATGTGCAATTGGATTAAGCACATGACTTTCAGACAGAATGACCACATTAGCCAAAACGAGGTAGCAACATATAAGGAGCAGAACTCGTTAGTATACTGGTAGACCCCACTCACAATTATCTTCAATCTTTAACAAAGTAAATATAGATTGAACAGAATTAATCTGAGTAAAACTGAAAAATGTGCAATTGGATTAAGCACATGACTTTCAGACAGAATGACCCCATTAGCCAAAACAAGGTAGCAACATATAAGGAGCAGAACTCGTTAGTATACTGGTAGACCCCACTCACAATTATCTTCAAACTTTAACAAAGTAAATATAGATTGAACAGAATTAATCTGAGTAAATACACATGGATTTAAGTGACTGAAAAATGTGCAATTAGATTAAGCACATGACTTTAAGACAGAATGACCCCATTAGCCAAAACGAGGTAGCAACATATAAGGAGCAGAACTCGTTAGTATACTGGTAGACCCCACTCACAATTATCTTCAATCTTTAACAAAGTAAATATAGATTGAACAGAATTAATCTGAGTAAATACACATGGATTTAAGTGACTGAAAAATGTGCAATTGGATTAAGCACATGACTTTCAGACAGAATGGCCCCATTAGCCAAAACGAGGTAGGAACATATAAGGAGCATAACTCGTTAGTATACTGGTAGACCCCACTCACAATTATATTCAATCTTTAACAAAGTACATATAGATTGAACAGAATTAACCTGAGGAAATACACATGTATTTAAGTGACTGAAAAATGTGCAATTGGATTAAGCACATGACTTTCAGACAGAATGACCCCATTAGCCAAAACGAGGTAGCAACATATAAGGAGCAGAACTCGTTAGTATACTGGTAGACCCCACTCACAATTATCTACAAACTTTAACAAAGTAAATATAGATTGAACAGAATTAATCTGAGTAAATACACATGGATTTAAGTGACTGAAAAATGTGCAATTGGATTAAGCACATGACTTACAGACAGAATGGCCCCATTAGCCAAAACGAGGTAGGAACATATAAGGAGCAGAACTCGTTAGTATACTGGTAGACCCCACTCACAATTATATTCAATCTTTAACAAAGTACATATAGATTGAACAGAATTAACCTGAGGAAATACACATGTATTTAAGTGACTGAAAAATTTGCAATTGGATTAAGCACATGACTTACAGACAGAATGGCCCAATTAGCCAAAACGAGGTAGGAACATATAAGGAGCAGAACTCGTTAGTATACTGGTAGACCCCTCACAATTATATTCAAACTTTAACAAAGTAAATATAGATTGAACAGAATTAATCTGAGTAAATACACATGGATTTAAGTGACTGAAAAATTTGCAATTGGATTAAGCACATGACTTACAGACAGAATGGCCCCATTAGCCAAAACGAGTTAGGAACATATAAGGAGCAGAACTCGTTAGTATACTGGTAGACCCCACTCACAATTATATTCAATCTTTAACAAAGTACATATAGATTGAACAGAATTAACCTGAGGAAATACACATGTATTTAAGTGACTGAAAAATGTGCAATTGGATTAAGCACATGACTTTCAGACAGAATGACCCCATTAGCCAAAACGAGGTAGCAACATATAAGGAGCAGAACTCGTTAGTATACTGGTAGACCCCACTCACAATTATCTTCAATCTTTAACAAAGTAAATATAGATTGAACAGAATTAATCTGAGTAAATACACATGGATTTAAGTGACTGAAAAATGTGCAATTGGATTAAGCACATGACTTACAGACAGAATGGCCCCATTAGCCAAAACGAGGTAGGAACATATAAGGAGCAGAACTCGTTAGTATGCTGGTAGACCCCACTCACAATTATATTCAATCTTTAACAAAGTACATATAGATTGAACAGAATTAACCTTAGGAAATACACATGTATTTAAGTGACTGAAAAATGTGCAATTGGATTAAGCACATGACTTACAGACAGAATGGCCCCATTAGCCAAAACGAGGTAGGAACATATAAGGAGCAGAACTCGTTAGTATACTGGTAGACCCCTCACAATTATATTCAAACTTTAACAAAATAAATATAGATTGAACAGAATTAATCTGAGTAAATACACATGGATTTAAGTGACTGAAAAATGTGCAATTGGATTAAGCACATGACTTACAGACAGAATGGCCCCATTAGCCAACACGAGATAGGAACATATAAGGAGCAGAACCTGTTAGTATACTGGTAGACCCCACTCACAATTATAATCAATCTTTAACAAAGTACATACAGATTGAACAGAATTAACCTGAGGAAATACACATGTATTTAAGTGACTGAAAAATGTGCAATTGGATTAAGCACATGACTTACAGACAGAATGGCCCCATTAGCCAAAACGAGGTAGGAACATATAAGGAGCAGAACTCGTTAGTATACTGGTAGACCCCACTCACAATTATATTCAATCTTTAACAAAGTACATATAGATTGAACAGAATTAACCTGAGGAAATACACATGTATTTAAGTGACTGGAAAATGTGCAATTGGATTAAGCACATGACTTTCAGACAGAATGACCCCATTAGCCAAAACAAGGTAGCAACATATAAGGAGCAGAACTCGTTAGTATACTGGTAGACCCCACTCACAATTATCTTCAATCTTTAACAAAGTAAATATAGATTGAACAGAATTAATCTGAGTAAATACACATGGATTTAAGTGACTGAAAAATGTGCAATTGGATTAAGCACATGACTTTCAGACAGAATGACCCCATTAGCCAAAACGAGGTAGCAACATATAAGGAGTAGAACTCGTTAGTATACTGGTAGACCCCACTCACAATTATCTTCAATCTTTAACAAAGTAAATATAGATTGAACAGAATTAATCTGAGTAAATACACATGGATTTAAGTGACTGAAAAATGTGCAATTGGATTAAGCACATGACTTTCAGACAGAATGACCCCATTAGCCAAAACGAGGTAGCAACATATGAGGAGCAGAACTCGTTAGTATACTGGTAGACCCCATTCACAATTATCTTCAATCTTTAACAAAGTAAATATAGATTGAACAGAATTAATCTGAGTAAATACACATGGATTTAAGTGACTGAAAAATGTGCAATTGAATTAAGCACATGACTTTCAGACAGAATGACCCCATTAGCCAAAACGAGGTAGCAACATATAAGGAGCAGAACTCGTTAGTATACTGGTAGACCCCACTCACAATTATCTTCAAACTTTAACAAAGTAAATATAGATTGAACAGAATTAATCTGAGTAAATACACATAGATTTAAGTGACTGAAAAATGTGCAATTGGATTAAGCACATGACTTACAGACAGAATGGCCCCATTAGCCAAAACGAGGTAGGAACATATAAGGAGCAGAACTCGTTAGTATACTGGTAGACCCCTCACAATTATATTCAAACTTTAACAAAATAAATATAGATTGAACAGAATTAATCTGAGTAAATACACATGGATTTAAGTGACTGAAAAATGTGCAATTGGATTAAGCACATGACTTACAGACAGAATGGCCCCATTAGCCAAAACGAGATAGGAACATATAAGGAGCAGAACCTGTTAGTATACTGGTAGACCCCACTCACAATTATATTCAATCTTTAACAAAGTACATATAGATTGAACAGAATTAACCTGAGGAAATACACATGTATTTAAGTGACTGAAAAATGTGCAATTGGATTAAGCACATGACTTACAGACAGAATGGCCCCATTAGCCAAAACGAGGTAGGAACATATAAGGAGCAGAACTCGTTAGTATACTGGTAGACCCCACTCACAATTATATTCAATCTTTAACAAAGTACATATAGATTGAACAGAATTAACCTGAGGAAATACACATGTATTTAAGTGACTGGAAAATGTGCAATTGGATTAAGCACATGACTTTCAGACAGAATGACCCCATTAGCCAAAACGAGGTAGCAACATATAAGGAGCAGAACTCGTTAGTATACTGGTAGACCCCACTCACAATTATCTTCAATCTTTAACAAAGTAAATATAGATTGAACAGAATTAATCTGAGTAAATACACATGGATTTAAGGGACTGAAAAATGTGCAATTGGATTAAGCACATGACTTTCAGACAGAATGACCCCATTAGCCAAAACGAGGTAGCAACATATAAGGAGTAGAACTCGTTAGTATACTGGTAGACCCCACTCACAATTATCTTCAATCTTTAACAAAGTAAATATAGATTGAACAGAATTAATATGAGTAAATACACATGGATTTAAGTGACTGAAAAATGTGCAATTGGATTAAGCACATGACTTTCAGACAGAATGACCCCATTAGCCAAAACGAGGTAGCAACATATGAGGAGCAGAACTCGTTAGTATACTGGTAGACCCCACTCACAATTATCTTCAATCTTTAACAAAGTAAATATAGATTGAACAGAATTAATCTGAGTAAATACACATGGATTTAAGTGACTGAAAAATGTGCAATTGAATTAAGCACATGACTTTCAGACAGAATGACCCCATTAGCCAAAACGAGGTAGCAACATATAAGGAGCAGAACTCGTTAGTATACTGGTAGACCCCACTCACAATTATCTTCAAACTTTGACAAAGTAAATATAGATTGAACAGAATTAATCTGAGTAAATACACATAGATTTAAGTGACTGAAAAATGTGCAATTGGATTAAGCACATGACTTTCAGACAGAATGACCCCATTAGCCAAAACGAGGTAGCAACATATAAGGAGCAGAACTCGTTAGTATACTGGTAGACCCCACTCACAATTATCTTCAATCTTTAACAAAGTAAATATAGATTGAACAGAATTAATCTGAGTAAATACACATGGATTTAAGTGACTGAAAAATGTGCAATTGGATTAAGCACATGACTTTCAGACAGAATGACCCCATTAGACAAAACGAGGTAGCAACATATAAGGAGCAGAACTCGTTAGTATACTGGTAGACCCTACTCACAATTATGTTCAAACTTTAACAAAGTAAATATAGATTGAACAGAACTAATCTGAGTAAATACACATGGATTTAAGTGACTGAAAAATGTGCAATTGGATTAAGCACATGACTTGCAGACAGAATGACCCCATTAGCCAAAACGAGGTAGCAACATATAAGGAGCAGAACTCGATAGTATACTGGTAGACCCCACTCACAATTATCTTCAATCTTTAACAAAGTAAATATAGATTGAACAGAATTAATCTGAGTAAACACACATGGATTTAAGTGACTGAAAAATGTGCAATTGGATTAAGCACATGACTTTCAGACAGAATGGCCCCATTAGCCAAAACGAGGTAGGAACATATAAGGAGCAGAACTCGTTAGTATACTGGTAGACCCCACTCACAATTATATTCAATCTTTAACAAAGTACATATAGATTGAACAGAATTAACCTGAGGAAATACACATGTATTTAAGTGACTGAAAAATGTGCAATTGGATTAAGCACATGACTTTCAGACAGAATGACCCCATTAGCCAAAACGAGGTAGCAACATATAAGGAGCAGAACTCGTTAGTATACTGGTAGACCCCACGCACAATTATCTTCAAACTTTAACAAAGTAAATATAGATTGAACAGAATTAATCTGAGTAAATACACATGGATTTAAGTGACTGAAAAATGTGCAATTGGATTAAGCACATGACTTACAGACAGAATGGCCCCATTAGCCAAAACGAGGTAGGAACATATAAGGAGCAGAACTCGTTAGTATGCTGGTAGACCCCACTCACAATTATATTCAATCTTTAACAAAGTACATATAGATTGAACAGAATTAACCTGAGGAAATACACATGTATTTAAGTGACTGAAAAATGTGCAATTGGATTAAGCACATGACTTTCAGACAGAATGACCCCATTAGCCAAAACGAGGTAGCAACATATAAGGAGCAGAACTCGTTAGTATACTGGTAGACCCCACTCACAATTATATTCAATCTTTAACAAAGTACATATAGATTGAACAGAATTAACCTGAGGAAATACACATGTATTTAAGTGACTGAAAAATGTGCAATTGGATTAAGCACATGACTTTCAGACAGAATGACCCCATTAGCCAAAACGAGGTAGCAACATATAAGGAGCAGAACTCGTTAGTATACTGGTAGACTCCACTCACAATTATATTCAATCTTTAACAAAGTACATATAGATTGAACAGAATTAACCTGAGGAAATACACATGTATTTAAGTGACTGAAAAATGTGCAATTGGATTAAGCACATGACTTTCAGACAGAATGACCCCATAAGCCAAAACGAGGTAGCAACATATAAGGAGCAGAACTCGTTAGTATACTGGTAGACCCCACTCACAATTATCTTCAATCTTTAACAAAGTAAATATAGATTGAACAGAATTAATCTGAGTAAATACACATGGATTTAAGTGACTAAAAAATGTGCAATTGGATTAAGCACATGACTTACAGACAGAATGGCCCCATTAGCCAAAACGAGGTAGGAACATATAAGGAGCAGAACTCGTTAGTATGCTGGTAGACCCCACTCACAATTATATTCAATCTTTAACAAAGTACATATAGATTGAACAGAATTAACCTTAGGAAATACACATGTATTTAAGTGACTGAAAAATGTGCAATTGGATTAAGCACATGACTTACAGACAGAATGGCCCCATTAGCCAAAACGAGGTAGGAACATATAAGGAGCAGAACTCGTTAGTATACTGGTAGACCCCTGACAATTATATTCAAACTTTAACAAAATAAATATAGATTGAACAGAATTAATCTGAGTAAATACACATGGATTTAAGTGACTGAAAAATGTGCAATTGGATTAAGCACATGACTTACAGACAGAATGGCCCCATTAGCCAAAACGAGATAGGAACATATAAGGAGAAGAACCTGTTAGTATACTGGTAGACCCCACTCACAATTATAATCAATCTTTAACAAAGTACATATAGATTGAACAGAATTAACCTGAGGAAATACACATGTATTTAAGTGACTGAAAAATGTGCAATTGGATTAAGCACATGACTTACAGACAGAATGGCCCCATTAGCCAAAACGAGGTAGGAACATATAAGGAGCAGAACTCGTTAGTATACTGGTAGACCCCACTCACAATTATATTCAATCTTTAACAAAGTACATATAGATTGAACAGAATTAACCTGAGGAAATACACATGTATTTAAGTGACTGGAAAATGTGCAATTGGATTAAGCACATGACTTTCAGACAGAATGACCCCATTAGCCAAAACGAGGTAGCAACATATAAGGAGCAGAACTCGTTAGTATACTGGTAGACCCCACTCACAATTATCTTCAATCTTTAACAAAGTAAATATAGATTGAACAGAATTAATCTTGAGTAAATACACAAGGATTTAAGTGACTGAAAAATGTGCAATTGGATTAAGCACATGACTTTCAGACAGAATGACCCCATAAGCCAAAACGAGGTAGCAACATATAAGGAGCAGAACTCGTTAGTATACTGGTAGACCCCACTCACAATTATCTTCAATCTTTAACAAAGTAAATATAGATTGAACAGAATTAATCTGAGTAAATACACATGGATTTAAGTGACTAAAAAATGTGCAATTGGATTAAGCACATGACTTACAGACAGAATGGCCCCATTAGCCAAAACGAGGTAGGAACATATAAGGAGCAGAACTCGTTAGTATGCTGGTAGACCCCACTCACAATTATATTCAATCTTTAACAAAGTACATATAGATTGAACAGAATTAACCTTAGGAAATACACATGTATTTAAGTGACTGAAAAATGTGCAATTGGATTAAGCACATGACTTACAGACAGAATGGCCCCATTAGCCAAAACGAGGTAGGAACATATAAGGAGCAGAACTCGTTAGTATACTGGTAGACCCCTGACAATTATATTCAAACTTTAACAAAATAAATATAGATTGAACAGAATTAATCTGAGTAAATACACATGGATTTAAGTGACTGAAAAATGTGCAATTGGATTAAGCACATGACTTACAGACAGAATGGCCCCATTAGCCAAAACGAGATAGGAACATATAAGGAGAAGAACCTGTTAGTATACTGGTAGACCCCACTCACAATTATAATCAATCTTTTTTTTTTTTTTTTTCAAATATAATCAATCTTTAACAAAGTACATATAGATTGAACAGAATTAACCTGAGGAAATACACATGTATTTAAGTGACTGAAAAATGTGCAATTGGATTAAGCACATGACTTACAGACAGAATGGCCCCATTAGCCAAAACGAGGTAGGAACATATAAGGAGCAGAACTCGTTAGTATACTGGTAGACCCCACTCACAATTATATTCAATCTTTAACAAAGTACATATAGATTGAACAGAATTAACCTGAGGAAATACACATGTATTTAAGTGACTGGAAAATGTGCAATTGGATTAAGCACATGACTTTCAGACAGAATGACCCCATTAGCCAAAACGAGGTAGCAACATATAAGGAGCAGAACTCGTTAGTATACTGGTAGACCCCACTCACAATTATCTTCAATCTTTAACAAAGTAAATATAGATTGAACAGAATTAATCTTGAGTAAATACACAAGGATTTAAGTGACTGAAAAATGTGCAATTGGATTAAGCACATGACTTTCAGACAGAATTACCCCATTAGCCAAAACGAGGTAGCAACATATAAGGAGCAGAACTTGTTAGTATACTGGTAGACCCCACTCACAATTATCTTCAATCTTTAACAAAGTAAATATAGATTGAACAGAATTAATCTGAGTAAATACACATGGATTTAAGTGACTGAAAAATGTGCAATTGGATTAAGCACATGACTTTCAGACAGAATGACCACATTAGCCAAAACGAGGTAGCAACATATAAGGAGCAGAACTCGTTAGTATACTGGTAGACCCCACTCACAATTATCTTCAATCTTTAACAAAGTAAATATAGATTGAACAGAATTAATCTGAGTAAAACTGAAAAATGTGCAATTGGATTAAGCACATGACTTTCAGACAATATGACCCCATTAGCCAAAACAAGGTAGCAACATATAAGGAGCAGAACTCGTTAGTATACTGGTAGACCCCACTCACAATTATCTTCAAACTTTAACAAAGTAAATATAGATTGAACAGAATTAATCTGAGTAAATACACATGGATTTAAGTGACTGAAAAATGTGCAATTAGATTAAGCACATGACTTTAAGACAGAATGACCCCATTAGCCAAAACGAGGTAGCAACATATAAGGAGCAGAACTCGTTAGTATACTGGTAGACCCCACTCACAATTATCTTCAATCTTTAACAAAGTAAATATAGATTGAACAGAATTAATCTGAGTAAATACACATGGATTTAAGTGACTGAAAAATGTGCAATTGGATTAAGCACATGACTTTCAGACAGAATGGCCCCATTAGCCAAAACGAGGTAGGAACATATAAGGAGCATAACTCGTTAGTATACTGGTAGACCCCACTCACAATTATATTCAATCTTTAACAAAGTACATATAGATTGAACAGAATTAACCTGAGGAAATACACATGTATTTAAGTGACTGAAAAATGTGCAATTGGATTAAGCATATGACTTTCAGACAGAATGACCCCATTAGCCAAAACGAGGTAGCAACATATAAGGAGCAGAACTCGTTAGTATACTGGTAGACCCCACTCACAATTATCTACAAACTTTAACAAAGTAAATATAGATTGAACAGAATTAATCTGAGTAAATACACATGGATTTAAGTGACTGAAAAATGTGCAATTGGATTAAGCACATGACTTACAGACAGAATGGCCCCATTAGCCAAAACGAGGTAGGAACATATAAGGAGCAGAACTCGTTAGTATACTGGTAGACCCCACTCACAATTATATTCAATCTTTAACAAAGTACATATAGATTGAACAGAATTAACCTGAGGAAATACACATGTATTTAAGTGACTGAAAAATTTGCAATTGGATTAAGCACATGACTTACAGACAGAATGGCCCCATTAGCCAAAACGAGGTAGGAACATATAAGGAGCAGAACTCGTTAGTATACTGGTAGACCCCTCACAATTATATTCAAACTTTAACAAAGTAAATATAGATTGAACAGAATTAATCTGAGTAAATACACATGGATTTAAGTGACTGAAAAATTTGCAATTGGATTAAGCACATGACTTTCAGACAGAATGACCCCATTAGCCAAAACGAGGTAGCAACATATAAGGAGCAGAACTCGTTAGTATACTGGTAGACCCCACTCACAATTATCTTCAATCTTTAACAAAGTAAATATAGATTGAACAGAATTAATCTGAGTAAATACACATGGATTTAAGTGACTGAAAAATGTGCAATTGGATTAAGCACATGACTTACAGACAGAATGGCCCCATTAGCCAAAACGAGGTAGGAACATATAAGGAGCAGAACTCGTTAGTATGCTGGTAGACCCCACTCACAATTATATTCAATCTTTAACAAAGTACATATAGATTGAACAGAATTAACCTTAGGAAATACACATGTATTTAAGTGACTGAAAAATGTGCAATTGGATTAAGCACATGACTTACAGACAGAATGGCCCCATTAGCCAAAACGAGGTAGGAACATATAAGGAGCAGAACTCGTTAGTATACTGGTAGACCCCTCACAATTATATTCAAACTTTAACAAAATAAATATAGATTGAACAGAATTAATCTGAGTAAATACACATGGATTTAAGTGACTGAAAAATGTGCAATTGGATTAAGCACATGACTTACAGACAGAATGGCCCCATTAGCCAAAACGAGGTAGGAACATATAAGGAGCAGAACTCGTTAGTATACTGGTAGACCCCACTCACAATTATCTTCAATCTTTAACAAAGTAAATATAGATTGAACAGAATTAATCTGAGTAAATACACATGGATTTAAGTGACTGAAAAATGTGCAATTGGATTAAGCACATGACTTTCAGACAGAATGACCCCATTAGCCAAAACGAGGTAGCAACATATAAGGAGTAGAACTCGTTAGTATACTGGTAGACCCCACTCACAATTATCTTCAATCTTTAACAAAGTAAATATAGATTGAACAGAATTAATCTGAGTAAATACACATGGATTTAAGTGACTGAAAAATGTGCAATTGGATTAAGCACATGACTTTCAGACAGAATGACCCCATTAGCCAAAACGAGGTAGCAACATATGAGGAGCAGAACTCGTTAGTACACTGGTAGACCCCATTCACAATTATCTTCAATCTTTAACAAAGTAAATATAGATTGAACAGAATTAATCTGAGTAAATACACATGGATTTAAGTGACTGAAAAATGTGCAATTGAATTAAGCACATGACTTTCAGACAGAATGGCCCCATTAGCCAAAACGAGGTAGCAACATATAAGGAGCAGAACTCGTTAGTATACTGGTAGACCCCACTCACAATTATCTTCAATCTTTAACAAAGTAAATATAGATTGAACAGAATTAATCTGAGTAAATACACATGGATTTAAGTGACTGAAAAATGTGCAATTGGATTAAGCACATGACTTTCAGACAGAATGACCCCATTAGCCAAAACGAGGTAGCAACATATGAGGAGCAGAACTCGTTAGTATACTGGTAGACCCCACTCACAATTATCTTCAATCTTTAACAAAGTAAATATAGATTGAACAGAATTAATCTGAGTAAATACACATGGATTTAAGTGACTGAAAAATGTGCAATTGAATTAAGCACATGACTTTCAGACAGAATGACCCCATTAGCCAAAACGAGGTAGCAACATATAAGGAGCAGAACTCGTTAGTATACTGGTAGACCCCACTCACAATTATCTTCAAACTTTAACAAAGTAAATATAGATTGAACAGAATTAATCTGAGTAAATACACATAGATTTAAGTGACTGAAAAATGTGCAATTGGATTAAGCACATGACTTTCAGACAGAATGACCCCATTAGCCAAAACGAGGTAGCAACATATAAGGAGCAGAACTCGTTAGTATACTGGTAGACCCCACTCACAATTATCTTCAATCTTTAACAAAGTAAATATAGATTGAACAGAATTAATCTGAGTAAATACACATGGATTTAAGTGACTGAAAAATGTGCAATTGGATTAAGCACATGACTTACAGACAGAATGGCCCCATTAGCCAAAACGAGGTAGGAACATATAAGGAGCAGAACTCGTTAGTATGCTGGTAGACCCCACTCACAATTATATTCAATCTTTAACAAAGTACATATAGATTGAACAGAATTAACCTGAGGAAATACACATGTATTTAAGTGACTGAAAAATGTGCAATTGGATTAAGCACATGACTTTCAGACAGAATGACCCCATTAGCCAAAACGAGGTAGGAACATATAAGGAGCAGAACTCGTTAGTATACTGGTAGACCCCACTCACAATTATCTTCAATCTTTAACAAAGTAAATATAGATTGAACAGAATTAATCTGAGTAAATACACATGGATTTAAGTGACTGAAAAATTTGCAATTGGATTAAGCACATGACTTTCAGACAGAATGACCCCATTAGCCAAAACGAGGTAGCAACATATAAGGAGCAGAACTCGTTAGTATACTGGTAGACCCCACTCACAATTATCTTCAATCTTTAACAAAGTAAATATAGATTGAACAGAATTAATCTGAGTAAATACACATGGATTTAAGTGACTGAAAAATGTGCAATTGGATTAAGCACATGACTTTCAGACAGAATGACCCCATTAGGCAAAACGAGGTAGCAACATATAAGGAGCAGAACTCGTTAGTATACTGGTAGACCCCACTCACAATTATCTTCAATCTTTAACAAAGTAAATATAGATTGAACAGAATTAATCTGAGTAAATACACATGGATTTAAGTGACTGAAAAATGTGCAATTGGATTAAGCACATGACTTTCAGACAGAATGACCCCGTTAGACAAAACGAGGTAGCAACATATAAGGAGCAGAACTCGTTAGTATACTGGTAGACCCTACTCACAATTATCTTCAAACTTTAACAAAGTAAATATAGATTGAACAGAACTAATCTGAGTAAATACACATGGATTTAAGTGACTGAAAAATGTGCAATTGGATTAAGCACATGACTTGCAGACAGAATGACCCCATTAGCCAAAACGAGGTAGCAACATATAAGGAGCAGAACTCGTTAGTATACTGGTAGACCCCACTCACAATTATCTTCAATCTTTAACAAAGTAAATATAGATTGAACAGAATTAATCTGAGTAAACACACATGCATTTAAGTGACTGAAAAATGTGCAATTGGATTAAGCACATGACTTTCAGACAGAATGGCCCCATTAGCCAAAACGAGGTAGGAACATATAAGGAGCAGAACTCGTTAGTATACTGGTAGACCCCACTCACAATTATATTCAATCTTTAACAAAGTACATATAGATTGAACAGAATTAACCTGAGGAAATACACATGTATTTAAGTGACTGAAAAATGTGCAATTGGATTAAGCACATGACTTTCAGACAGAATGACCCCATTAGCCAAAACGAGGTAGCAACATATAAGGAGCAGAACTCGTTAGTATACTGGTAGACCCCACTCACAATTATCTTCAAACTTTAACAAAGTAAATATAGATTGAACAGAATTAATCTGAGTAAATACACATAGATTTAAGTGACTGAAAAATGTGCAATTGGATTAAGCACATGACTTACAGACAGAATGGCCCCATTAGCCAAAACGAGGTAGGAACATATAAGGAGCAGAACTCGTTAGTATGCTGGTAGACCCCACTCACAATTATATTCAATCTTTAACAAAGTACATATAGATTGAACAGAATTAACCTGAGGAAATACACATGTATTTAAGTGACTGAAAAATGTGCAATTGGATTAAGCACATGACTTTCAGACAGAATGACCCCATTAGCCAAAACGAGGTAGGAACATATAAGGAGCAGAACTCGTTAGTATACTGGTAGACCCCACTCACAATTATCTTCAATCTTTAACAAAGTAAATATAGATTGAACAGAATTAATCTGAGTAAATACACATGGATTTAAGTGACTGAAAAATGTGCAATTGGATTAAGCACATGACTTTCAGACAGAATGACCCCATTAGCCAAAACGAGGTAGCAACATATAAGGAGCAGAACTCGTTAGTATACTGGTAGACCCCACTCACAATTATCTTCAATCTTTAACAAAGTAAATATAGATTGAACAGAATTAATCTGAGTAAATACACATGGATTTAAGTGACTGAAAAATGTGCAATTGGATTAAGCACATGACTTTCAGACAGAATGACCCCATTAGCCAAAACGAGGTAGCAACATATGAGGAGCAGAACTCGTTAGTATACTGGTAGACCCCACTCACAATTATCTTCAATCTTTAACAAAGTAAATATAGATTGAACAGAATTAATCTGAGTAAATACACATGGATTTAAGTGACTGAAAAATGTGCAATTGAATTAAGCACATGACTTTCAGACAGAATGACCCCATTAGCCAAAACGAGGTAGCAACATATAAGGAGCAGAACTCGTTAGTATACTGGTAGACCCCACTCACAATTATCTTCAAACTTTAACAAAGTAAATATAGATTGAACAGAATTAATCTGAGTAAATACACATAGATTTAAGTGACTGAAAAATGTGCAATTGGATTAAGCACATGACTTACAGACAGAATGGCCCCATTAGCCAAAACGAGGTAGGAACATATAAGGAGCAGAACTCGTTAGTATACTGGTAGACCCCTCACAATTATATTCAAACTTTAACAAAATAAATATAGATTGAACAGAATTAATCTGAGTAAATACACATGGATTTAAGTGACTGAAAAATGTGCAATTGGATTAAGCACATGACTTACAGACAGAATGGCCCCATTAGCCAAAACGAGATAGGAACATATAAGGAGCAGAACCTGTTAGTATACTGGTAGACCCCACTCACAATTATAATCAATCTTTAACAAAGTACATATAGATTGAACAGAATTAACCTGAGGAAATACACATGTATTTAAGTGACTGAAAAATGTGCAATTGGATTAAGCACATGACTTACAGACAGAATGGCCCCATTAGCCAAAACGAGGTAGGAACATATAAGGAGCAGAACTCGTTAGTATACTGGTAGACCCCACTCACAATTATATTCAATCTTTAACAAAGTACATATAGATTGAACAGGATTAACCTGAGGAAATACACATGTATTTAAGTGACTGGAAAATGTGCAATTGGATTAAGCACATGACTTTCAGACAGAATGACCCCATTAGCCAAAACGAGGTAGCAACATATAAGGAGCAGAACTCGTTAGTATACTGGTAGACCCCACTCACAATTATCTTCAATCTTTAACAAAGTAAATATAGATTGAACAGAATTAATCTGAGTAAATACACATGGATTTAAGTGACTGAAAAATGTGCAATTGGATTAAGCACATGACTTTCAGACAGAATGACCCCATTAGCCAAAACGAGGTAGCAACATATAAGGAGTAGAACTCGTTAGTATACTGGTAGACCCCACTCACAATTATCTTCAATCTTTAACAAAGTAAATATAGATTGAACAGAATTAATCTGAGTAAATACACATGGATTTAAGTGACTGAAAAATGTGCAATTGGATTAAGCACATGACTTTCAGACAGAATGACCCCATTAGCCAAAACGAGGTAGCAACATATGAGGAGCAGAACTCGTTAGTATACTGGTAGACCCCACTCACAATTATCTTCAATCTTTAACAAAGTAAATATAGATTGAACAGAATTAATCTGAGTAAATACACATGGATTTAAGTGACTGAAAAATGTGCAATTGAATTAAGCACATGACTTTCAGACAGAATGACCCCATTAGCCAAAACGAGGTAGCAACATATAAGGAGCAGAACTCGTTAGTATACTGGTAGACCCCACTCACAATTATCTTCAAACTTTAACAAAGTAAATATAGATTGAACAGAATTAATCTGAGTAAATACACATAGATTTAAGTGACTGAAAAATGTGCAATTGGATTAAGCACATGACTTTCAGACAGAATGACCCCATTAGCCAAAACGAGGTAGCAACATATAAGGAGCAGAACTCGTTAGTATACTGGTAGACCCCACTCACAATTATCTTCAATCTTTAACAAAGTAAATATAGATTGAACAGAATTAATCTGAGTAAATACACATGGATTTAAGTGACTGAAAAATGTGCAATTGGATTAAGCACATGACTTTCAGACAGAATGACCCCATTAGCCAAAACGAGGTAGCAACATATAAGGAGCAGAACTCGTTAGTATACTGGTAGACCCCACTCACAATTATATTCAATCTTTAACAAAGTACATATAGATTGAACAGAATTAACCTGAGGAAATACACATGTATTTAAGTGACTGAAAAATGTGCAATTGGATTAAGCACATGACTTTCAGACAGAATGACCCCATTAGCCAAAACGAGGTAGCAACATATAAGGAGCAGAACTCGTTAGTATACTGGTAGACTCCACTCACAATTATATTCAATCTTTAACAAAGTACATATAGATTGAACAGAATTAACCTGAGGAAATACACATGTATTTAAGTGACTGAAAAATGTGCAATTGGATTAAGCACATGACTTTCAGACAGGATGACCCCATTAGCCAAAACGAGGTAGCAACATATAAGGAGCAGAACTCGTTAGTATACTGGTAGACCCCACTCACAATTATCTTCAATCTTTAACAAAGTAAATATAGATTGAACAGAATTAATCTGAGTAAATACACATGGATTTAAGTGACTAAAAAATGTGCAATTGGATTAAGCACATGACTTACAGACAGAATGGCCCCATTAGCCAAAACGAGGTAGGAACATATAAGGAGCAGAACTCGTTAGTATGCTGGTAGACCCCACTCACAATTATATTCAATCTTTAACAAAGTACATATAGATTGAACAGAATTAACCTTAGGAAATACACATGTATTTAAGTGACTGAAAAATGTGCAATTGGATTAAGCACATGACTTACAGACAGAATGGCCCCATTAGCCAAAACGAGGTAGGAACATATAAGGAGCAGAACTCGTTAGTATACTGGTAGACCCCTCACAATTATATTCAAACTTTAACAAAATAAATATAGATTGAACAGAATTAATCTGAGTAAATACACATGGATTTAAGTGACTGAAAAATGTGCAATTGGATTAAGCACATGACTTTCAGACAGAATGACCACATTAGCCAAAACGAGGTAGCAACATATAAGGAGCAGAACTCGTTAGTATACTGGTAGACCCCACTCACAATTATCTTCAATCTTTAACAAAGTAAATATAGATTGAACAGAATTAATCTGAGTAAAACTGAAAAATGTGCAATTGGATTAAGCACATGACTTTCAGACAGAATGACCCCATTAGCCAAAACAAGGTAGCAACATATAAGGAGCAGAACTCGTTAGTATACTGGTAGACCCCACTCACAATTATCTTCAAACTTTAACAAAGTAAATATAGATTGAAGAGAATTAATCTGAGTAAATACACATGGATTTAAGTGACTGAAAAATGTGCAATTAGATTAAGCACATGACTTTAAGACAGAATGACCCCATTAGCCAAAACGAGGTAGCAACATATAAGGAGCAGAACTCGTTAGTATACTGGTAGACCCCACTCACAATTATCTTCAATCTTTAACAAAGTAAATATAGATTGAACAGAATTAATCTGAGTAAATACACATGGATTTAAGTGACTGAAAAATGTGCAATTGGATTAAGCACATGACTTTCAGACAGAATGGCCCCATTAGCCAAAACGAGGTAGGAACATATAAGGAGCATAACTCGTTAGTATACTGGTAGACCCCACTCACAATTATATTCAATCTTTAACAAAGTACATATAGATTGAACAGAATTAACCTGAGGAAATACACATGTATTTAAGTGACTGAAAAATGTGCAATTGGATTAAGCACATGACTTTCAGACAGAATGACCCCATTAGCCAAAACGAGGTAGCAACATATAAGGAGCAGAACTCGTTAGTATACTGGTAGACCCCACTCACAATTATCTACAAACTTTAACAAAGTAAATATAGATTGAACAGAATGAATCTGAGTAAATACACATGGATTTAAGTGACTGAAAAATGTGCAATTGGATTAAGCACATGACTTACAGACAGAATGGCCCCATTAGCCAAAACGAGTTAGGAACATATAAGGAGCAGAACTCGTTAGTATACTGGTAGACCCCACTCACAATTATATTCAATCTTTAACAAAGTACATATAGATTGAACAGAATTAACCTGAGGAAATACACATGTATTTAAGTGACTGAAAAATGTGCAATTGGATTAAGCACATGACTTTCAGACAGAATGACCCCATTAGCCAAAACGAGGTAGCAACATATAAGGAGCAGAACTCGTTAGTATACTGGTAGACCCCACTCACAATTATCTTCAATCTTTAACAAAGTAAATATAGATTGAACAGAATTAATCTGAGTAAATACACATGGATTTAAGTGACTGAAAAATGTGCAATTGGATTAAGCACATGATTTACAGACAGAATGGCCCCATTAGCCAAAACGAGGTAGGAACATATAAGGAGCAGAACTCGTTAGTATGCTGGTAGACCCCACTCACAATTATATTCAATCTTTAACAAAGTACATATAGATTGAACAGAATTAACCTTAGGAAATACACATGTATTTAAGTGACTGAAAAATGTGCAATTGGATTAAGCACATGACTTACAGACAGAATGGCCCCATTAGCCAAAACGAGGTAGGAACATATAAGGAGCAGAACTCGTTAGTATACTGGTAGACCCCTCACAATTATATTCAAACTTTAACAAAATAAATATAGATTGAACAGAATTAATCTGAGTAAATACACATGGATTTAAGTGACTGAAAAATGTGCAATTGGATTAAGCACATGACTTACAGACAGAATGGCCCCATTAGCCAACACGAGATAGGAACATATAAGCAGCAGAACCTGTTAGTATACTGGTAGACCCCACTCACAATTATAATCAATCTTTAACAAAGTACATATAGATTGAACAGAATTAACCTGAGGAAATACACATGTATTTAAGTGACTGAAAAATGTGCAATTGGATTAAGCACATGACTTTCAGAAAGAATGACCCCATTAGCCAAAACAAGGTAGCAACATATAAGGAGCAGAACTCGTGTATACTGGTAGACCCCACTCACAATTATCTTCAATCTTTAACAAAGTAAATATAGATTGAACAGAATTAATCTGAGTAAATACACATGGATTTAAGTGACTGAAAAATGTGCAATTGGATTAAGCACATGACTTTCAGACAGAATGACCCCATTAGCCAAAACGAGGTAGCAACATATAAGGAGTAGAACTCGTTAGTATACTGGTAGACCCCACTCACAATTATCTTCAATCTTTAACAAAGTAAATATAGATTGAACAGAATTAATCTGAGTAAATACACATGGATTTAAGTGACTGAAAAATGTGCAATTGGATTAAGCACATGACTTTCAGACAGAATGACCCCATTAGCCAAAACGAGGTAGCAACATATGAGGAGCAGAACTCGTTAGTATACTGGTAGACCCCATTCACAATTATCTTCAATCTTTAACAAAGTAAATATAGATTGAACAGAATTAATCTGAGTAAATACACATGGATTTAAGTGACTGAAAAATGTGCAATTGAATTAAGCACATGACTTTCAGACAGAATGACCCCATTAGCCAAAACGAGGTAGCAACATATAAGGAGCAGAACTCGTTAGTATACTGGTAGACCCCACTCACAATTATCTTCAAACTTTAACAAAGTAAATATAGATTGAACAGAATTAATCTGGGTAAATACACATAGATTTAAGTGACTGAAAAATGTGCAATTGGATTAAGCACATGACTTTCAGACAGAATGACCCCATTAGCCAAAACGAGGTAGCAACATATAAGGAGCAGAACTCGTTAGTATACTGGTAGACCCCACTCACAATTATCTTCAGTCTTTAACAAAGTAAATATAGATTGAACAGAATTAATCTGAGTAAATACACATGGATTTAAGTGACTGAAAAATGTGCAATTGGATTAAGCACATGACTTTCAGACAGAATGACCCCATTAGACAAAACGAGGTAGCAACATATAAGGAGCAGAACTCGTTAGTATACTGGTAGACCCTACTCACAATTATCTTCAAACTTTAACAAAGTAAATATAGATTGAACAGAACTAATCTGAGTAAATACACATGGATTTAAGTGACTGAAAAATGTGCAATTGGATTAAGCACATGACTTGCAGACAGAATGACCCCATTAGCCAAAACGAGGTAGCAACATATAAGGAGCAGAACTCGTTAGTATACTGGTAGACCCCACTCACAATTATCTTCAATCTTTAACAAAGTAAATATAGATTGAACAGAATTAATCTGAGTAAACACACATGGATTTAAGTGACTGAAAAATGTGCAATTGGATTAAGCACATGACTTTCAGACAGACTGGCCCCATTAGCCAAAACGAGGTAGGAACATATAAGGAGCAGAACTCGTTAGTATACTGGTAGACCCAACTCACAATTATATTCAATCTTTAACAAAGTACATATAGATTGAACAGAATTAACCTGAGGAAATACACATGTATTTAAGTGACTGAAAAATGTGCAATTGGATTAAGCACATGACTTTCAGACAGAATGACCCCATTAACCAAAACGAGGTAGCAACATATAAGGAGCAGAACTCGTTAGTATACTGGTAGACCCCACTCACAATTATCTTCAAACTTTAACAAAGTAAATATAGATTGAACAGAATTAATCTGAGTAAATACACATGGATTTAAGTGACTGAAAAATGTGCAATTGGATTAAGCACATGACTTACAGACAGAATGGACCCATTATCCAAAACGAGGTAGGAACATATAAGGAGCAGAACTCGTTAGTATGCTGGTAGACCCCACTCACAATTATATTCAATCTTTAACAAAGTACATATAGATTGAACAGAATTAACCTGAGGAAATACACATGTATTTAAGTGACTGAAAAATGTGCAATTGGATTAAGCACATGACTTTCAGACAGAATGACCCCATTAGCCAAAACGAGGTAGGAACATATAAGGAGCAGAACTCGTTAGTATACTGGTAGACCCCACTCACAATTATCTTCAATCTTTAACAAAGTAAATATAGATTGAACAGAATTAATCTGAGTAAATACACATGGATTTAAGTGACTGAAAAATGTGCAATTGGATTAAGCACATGACTTTCAGACAGAATGACCCCATTAGCCAAAACGAGGTAGCAACATATAAGGAGCAGAACTCGTTAGTATACTGGTAGACCCCACTCACAATTATCTTCAATCTTTAACAAAGTAAATATAGATTGAACAGAATTAATCTGAGTAAATACACATGGATTTAAGTGACTGAAAAATGTGCAATTGGATTAAGCACATGACTTTCAGACAGAATGACCCCATTAGCCAAAACGAGGTAGCAACATATGAGGAGCAGAACTCGTTAGTATACTGGTAGACCCCACTCACAATTATCTTCAATCTTTAACAAAGTAAATATAGATTGAACAGAATTAATCTGAGTAAATACACATGGATTTAAGTGACTGAAAAATGTGCAATTGAATTAAGCACATGACTTTCAGACAGAATGACCCCATTAGCCAAAACGAGGTAGCAACATATAAGGAGCAGAACTTGTTAGTATACTGGTAGACCCCACTCACAATTATCTTCAAACTTTAACAAAGTAAATATAGATTGAACAGAATTAATCTGAGTAAATACACATGGATTTAAGTGACTGAAAAATGTGCAATTGGATTAAGCACATGACTTTCAGACAGAATGACCCCATTAGCCAAAACGAGGTAGCAACATATAAGGAGCAGAACTCGTTAGTATACTGGTAGACCCCACTCACAATTATCTTCAATCTTTAACAAAGTAAATATAGATTGAACAGAATTAATCTGAGTAAATACACATGGATTTAAGTGACTGAAAAATGTGCAATTGGATTAGGCACATGACTTTCAGACAGAATGACCCCATTAGACAAAACGAGGTAGCAACATATAAGGAGCAGAACTCGTTAGTATACTGGTAGACCCTACTCACAATTATCTTCAAACTTTAACAAAGTAAATATAGATTGAACAGAACTAATCTGAGTAAATACACATGGATTTAAGTGACTGAAAAATGTGCAATTGGATTAAGCACATGACTTTCAGACAGAATGGCCCCATTAGCCAAAACGAGGTAGGAACATATAAGGAGCAGAACTCGTTAGTATACTGGTAGACCCCACTCACAATTATCTTCAATCTTTAACAAAGTAAATATAGATTGACAGAATTAATCTGAGTAAATACACATGGATTTAAGTGACTGAAAAATGTGCAATTGGATTAAGCACATGACTTTCAGACAGAATGACCCCATTAGCCAAAACGAGGTAGCAACATATGAGGAGCAGAACTCATTAGTATACTGGTAGACCCCACTCACAATTATCTTCAATCTTTAACAAAGTAAATATAGATTGAACAGAATTAATCTGAGTAAATACACATGGATTTAAGTGACTGAAAAATGTGCAATTGGATTAAGCACATGACTTTCAGACAGAATGGCCCCATTAGCCAAAACGAGGTAGGAACATATAAGGAGCATAACTCGTTAGTATACTGGTAGACCCCACTCACAATTATATTCAATCTTTAACAAAGTACATATAGATTGAACAGAATTAACCTGAGGAAATACACATGTATTTAAGTGACTGAAAAATGTGCAATTGGATTAAGCACATGACTTACAGACAGAGTGGCCCCATTAGCCAAAACGAGGTAGGAACATATAAGGAGCAGAACTCGTTAGTATACTGGTAGACCCCACTCACAATTATATTCAATCTTTAACAAAGTACATATAGATTGAACAGAATTAACCTGAGGAAATACACATGTATTTAAGTGACTGGAAAATGTGCAATTGGATTAAGCACATGACTTTCAGACAGAATGACCCCATTAGCCAAAACAAGGTAGCAACATATAAGGAGCAGAACTCGTTAGTATACTGGTAGACCCCACTCACAATTATCTTCAATCTTTAACAAAGTAAATATAGATTGAACAGAATTAATCTGAGTAAATACACATGGATTTAAGTGACTGAAAAATGTGCAATTGGATTAAGCACATGACTTTCAGACAGAATGACCCCATTAGCCAAAACGAGGTAGCAACATATAAGGAGTAGAACTCGTTAGTATACTGGTAGACCCCACTCACAATTATCTTCAATCTTTAACAAAGTAAATATAGATTGAACAGAATTAACCTGAGGAAATACACATGGATTTAAGTGACTGAAAAATGTGCAATTGGATTAAGCACATGACTTTCAGACAGAATGACCCCATTAGCCAAAACGAGGTAGCAACATATGAGGAGCAGAACTCGTTAGTATACTGGTAGACCCCACTCACAATTATCTTCAATCTTTAACAAAGTAAATATAGATTGAACAGAATTAACCTGAGGAAATACACATGGATTTAAGTGACTGAAAAATGTGCAATTGAATTAAGCACATGACTTTCAGACAGAATGACCCCATTAGCCAAAACGAGGTAGCAACATATAAGGAGCAGAACTCGTTAGTATACTGGTAGACCCCACTCACAATTATAATCAATCTTTAACAAAGTACATATAGATTGAACAGAATTAACCTGAGGAAATACACATGTATTTAAGTGACTGAAAAATGTGCAATTGGATTAAGCACATGACTTACAGACAGAATGGCCCCATTAGCCAAAACGAGGTAGGAACATATAAGGAGCAGAACTCGTTAGTATACTGGTAGACCCCACTCACAATTATATTCAATCTTTAACAAAGTACATATAGATTGAACAGAATTAATCTGAGTAAATACACATGGATTTAAGTGACTGAAAAATGTGCAATTAGATTAAGCACATGACTTTAAGACAGAATGACCCCATTAGCCAAAACGAGGTAGCAACATATAAGTAGCAGAACTCGTTAGTATACTGGTAGACCCCACTCACAATTATCTTCAATCTTTAACAAAGTAAATATAGATTGAACAGAATTAATCTGAGTAAATACACATGGATTTAAGTGACTGAAAAATGTGCAATTGGATTAAGCACATGACTTTCAGACAGAATGACCCCATTAGCCAAAACGAGGTAGCAACATATAAGGAGTAGAACTCGTTAGTATACTGGTAGACCCCACTCACAATTATCTTCAATCTTTAACAAAGTAAATATAGATTGAACAGAATTAACCTGAGGAAATACACATGGATTTAAGTGACTGAAAAATGTGCAATTGGATTAAGCACATGACTTTCAGACAGAATGACCCCATTAGCCAAAACGAGGTAGCAACATATGAGGAGCAGAACTCGTTAGTATACTGGTAGACCCCACTCACAATTATCTTCAATCTTTAACAAAGTAAATATAGATTGAACAGAATTAACCTGAGGAAATACACATGGATTTAAGTGACTGAAAAATGTGCAATTGAATTAAGCACATGACTTTCAGACAGAATGACCCCATTAGCCAAAACGAGGTAGCAACATATAAGGAGCAGAACTCGTTAGTATACTGGTAGACCCCACTCACAATTATAATCAATCTTTAACAAAGTACATATAGATTGAACAGAATTAATCTGAGTAAATACACATGGATTTAAGTGACTGAAAAATGTGCAATTGGATTAAGCACATGACTTTCAGACAGAATGACCCCATTAGCCAAAACGAGGTAGCAACATATAAGGAGCAGAACTCGTTAGTATACTGGTAGACCCCACTCACAATTATCTTCAATCTTTAACAAAGTAAATATAGATTGAACAGAATTAATCTGAGTAAATACACATGGATTTAAGTGACTGAAAAATGTGCAATTGGATTAAGCACATGACTTTCAGACAGAATGACCCCATTAGCCAAAACGAGGTAGCAACATATGAGGAGCAGAACTCGTTAGTATACTGGTAGACCCCACTCACAATTATCTTCAATCTTTAACAAAGTAAATATAGATTGAACAGAATTAATCTGAGTAAATACACATGGATTTAAGTGACTGAAAAATGTGCAATTGAATTAAGCACATGACTTTCAGACAGAATGACCCCATTAGCCAAAACGAGGTAGCAACATATAAGGAGCAGAACTTGTTAGTATACTGGTAGACCCCACTCACAATTATCTTCAAACTTTAACAAAGTAAATATAGATTGAACAGAATTAATCTGAGTAAATACACATGGATTTAAGTGACTGAAAAATGTGCAATTGGATTAAGCACATGACTTTCAGACAGAATGACCCCATTAGCCAAAACGAGGTAGCAACATATAAGGAGCAGAACTCGTTAGTATACTGGTAGACCCCACTCACAATTATCTTCAATCTTTAACAAAGTAAATATAGATTGAACAGAATTAATCTGAGTAAATACACATGGATTTAAGTGACTGAAAAATGTGCAATTGGATTAGGCACATGACTTTCAGACAGAATGACCCCATTAGACAAAACGAGGTAGCAACATATAAGGAGCAGAACTCGTTAGTATACTGGTAGACCCTACTCACAATTATCTTCAAACTTTAACAAAGTAAATATAGATTGAACAGAACTAATCTGAGTAAATACACATGGATTTAAGTGACTGAAAAATGTGCAATTGGATTAAGCACATGACTTTCAGACAGAATGGCCCCATTAGCCAAAACGAGGTAGGAACATATAAGGAGCAGAACTCGTTAGTATACTGGTAGACCCCACTCACAATTATCTTCAATCTTTAACAAAGTAAATATAGATTGACAGAATTAATCTGAGTAAATACACATGGATTTAAGTGACTGAAAAATGTGCAATTGGATTAAGCACATGACTTTCAGACAGAATGGCCCCATTAGCCAAAACGAGGTAGGAACATATAAGGAGCATAACTCGTTAGTATACTGGTAGACCCCACTCACAATTATATTCAATCTTTAACAAAGTACATATAGATTGAACAGAATTAACCTGAGGAAATACACATGTATTTAAGTGACTGAAAAATGTGCAATTGGATTAAGCACATGACTTACAGACAGAGTGGCCCCATTAGCCAAAACGAGGTAGGAACATATAAGGAGCAGAACTCGTTAGTATACTGGTAGACCCCACTCACAATTATATTCAATCTTTAACAAAGTACATATAGATTGAACAGAATTAACCTGAGGAAATACACATGTATTTAAGTGACTGGAAAATGTGCAATTGGATTAAGCACATGACTTTCAGACAGAATGACCCCATTAGCCAAAACAAGGTAGCAACATATAAGGAGCAGAACTCGTTAGTATACTGGTAGACCCCACTCACAATTATCTTCAATCTTTAACAAAGTAAATATAGATTGAACAGAATTAATCTGAGTAAATACACATGGATTTAAGTGACTGAAAAATGTGCAATTGGATTAAGCACATGACTTTCAGACAGAATGACCCCATTAGCCAAAACGAGGTAGCAACATATAAGGAGTAGAACTCGTTAGTATACTGGTAGACCCCACTCACAATTATCTTCAATCTTTAACAAAGTAAATATAGATTGAACAGAATTAACCTGAGGAAATACACATGGATTTAAGTGACTGAAAAATGTGCAATTGGATTAAGCACATGACTTTCAGACAGAATGACCCCATTAGCCAAAACGAGGTAGCAACATATGAGGAGCAGAACTCGTTAGTATACTGGTAGACCCCACTCACAATTATCTTCAATCTTTAACAAAGTAAATATAGATTGAACAGAATTAACCTGAGGAAATACACATGGATTTAAGTGACTGAAAAATGTGCAATTGAATTAAGCACATGACTTTCAGACAGAATGACCCCATTAGCCAAAACGAGGTAGCAACATATAAGGAGCAGAACTCGTTAGTATACTGGTAGACCCCACTCACAATTATAATCAATCTTTAACAAAGTACATATAGATTGAACAGAATTAACCTGAGGAAATACACATGTATTTAAGTGACTGAAAAATGTGCAATTGGATTAAGCACATGACTTACAGACAGAATGGCCCCATTAGCCAAAACGAGGTAGGAACATATAAGGAGCAGAACTCGTTAGTATACTGGTAGACCCCACTCACAATTATATTCAATCTTTAACAAAGTACATATAGATTGAACAGAATTAATCTGAGTAAATACACATGGATTTAAGTGACTGAAAAATGTGCAATTAGATTAAGCACATGACTTTAAGACAGAATGACCCCATTAGCCAAAACGAGGTAGCAACATATAAGTAGCAGAACTCGTTAGTATACTGGTAGACCCCACTCACAATTATCTTCAATCTTTAACAAAGTAAATATAGATTGAACAGAATTAATCTGAGTAAATACACATGGATTTAAGTGACTGAAAAATGTGCAATTGGATTAAGCACATGACTTTCAGACAGAATGACCCCATTAGCCAAAACGAGGTAGCAACATATAAGGAGTAGAACTCGTTAGTATACTGGTAGACCCCACTCACAATTATCTTCAATCTTTAACAAAGTAAATATAGATTGAACAGAATTAACCTGAGGAAATACACATGGATTTAAGTGACTGAAAAATGTGCAATTGGATTAAGCACATGACTTTCAGACAGAATGACCCCATTAGCCAAAACGAGGTAGCAACATATGAGGAGCAGAACTCGTTAGTATACTGGTAGACCCCACTCACAATTATCTTCAATCTTTAACAAAGTAAATATAGATTGAACAGAATTAACCTGAGGAAATACACATGGATTTAAGTGACTGAAAAATGTGCAATTGAATTAAGCACATGACTTTCAGACAGAATGACCCCATTAGCCAAAACGAGGTAGCAACATATAAGGAGCAGAACTCGTTAGTATACTGGTAGACCCCACTCACAATTATAATCAATCTTTAACAAAGTACATATAGATTGAACAGAATTAACCTGAGGAAATACACATGTATTTAAGTGACTGAAAAATGTGCAATTGGATTAAGCACATGACTTACAGACAGAATGGCCCCATTAGCCAAAACGAGGTAGGAACATATAAGGAGCAGAACTCGTTAGTATACTGGTAGACCCCACTCACAATTATATTCAATCTTTAACAAAGTACATATAGATTGAACAGAATTAATCTGAGTAAATACACATGGATTTAAGTGACTGAAAAATGTGCAATTAGATTAAGCACATGACTTTAAGACAGAATGACCCCATTAGCCAAAACGAGGTAGCAACATATAAGGAGCAGAACTCGTTAGTATACTGGTAGACCCCACTCACAATTATCTTCAATCTTTAACAAAGTAAATATAGATTGAACAGAATTAATCTGAGTAAATACACATGGATTTAAGTGACTGAAAAATGTGCAATTGGATTAAGCACATGACTTTCAGACAGAATGGCCCCATTAGCCAAAACGAGGTAGGAACATATAAGGAGCATAACTCGTTAGTATACTGGTAGACCCCACTCACAATTATATTCAATCTTTAACAAAGTACATATAGATTGAACAGAATTAACCTGAGGAAATACACATGTATTTAAGTGACTGAAAAATGTGCAATTGGATTAAGCACATGACTTTCAGACAGAATGACCCCATTAGCCAAAACGAGGTAGCAACATATAAGGAGCAGAACTCGTTAGTATACTGGTAGACCCCACTCACAATTATCTACAAACTTTAACAAAGTAAATATAGATTGAACAGAATTAATCTGAGTAAATACACATGGATTTAAGTGACTGAAAAATGTGCAATTGGATTAAGCACATGACTTACAGACAGAATGGCCCCATTAGCCAAAACGAGGTAGGAACATATAAGGAGCAGAACTCGTTAGTATACTGGTAGACCCCACTCACAATTATATTCAATCTTTAACAAAGTACATATAGATTGAACAGAATTAACCTGAGGAAATACACATGTATTTAAGTGACTGAAAAATTTGCAATTGGATTAAGCACATGACTTACAGACAGAATGGCCCCATTAGCCAAAACGAGGTAGGAACATATAAGGAGCAGAACTCGTTAGTATACTGGTAGACCCCTCACAATTATATTCAAACTTTAACAAAGTAAATATAGATTGAACAGAATTAATCTGAGTAAATACACATGGATTTAAGTGACTGAAAAATTTGCAATTGGATTAAGCACATGACTTTCAGACAGAATGACCCCATTAGCCAAAACGAGGTAGCAACATATAAGGAGCAGAACTCGTTAGTATACTGGTAGACCCCACTCACAATTATCTTCAATCTTTAACAAAGTAAATATAGATTGAACAGAATTAATCTGAGTAAATACACATGGATTTAAGTGACTGAAAAATGTGCAATTGGATTAAGCACATGACTTACAGACAGAATGGCCCCATTAGCCAAAACGAGGTAGGAACATATAAGGAGCAGAACTCGTTAGTATGCTGGTAGACCCCACTCACAATTATATTCAATCTTTAACAAAGTACATATAGATTGAACAGAATTAACCTTAGGAAATACACATGTATTTAAGTGACTGAAAAATGTGCAATTGGATTAAGCACATGACTTACAGACAGAATGGCCCCATTAGCCAAAACGAGGTAGGAACATATAAGGAGCAGAACTCGTTAGTATACTGGTAGACCCCTCACAATTATATTCAAACTTTAACAAAATAAATATAGATTGAACAGAATTAATCTGAGTAAATACACATGGATTTAAGTGACTGAAAAATGTGCAATTGGATTAAGCACATGACTTACAGACAGAATGGCCCCATTAGCCAAAACGAGGTAGGAACATATAAGGAGCAGAACTCGTTAGTATACTGGTAGACCCCACTCACAATTATCTTCAATCTTTAACAAAGTAAATATAGATTGAACAGAATTAATCTGAGTAAATACACATGGATTTAAGTGACTGAAAAATGTGCAATTGGATTAAGCACATGACTTTCAGACAGAATGACCCCATTAGCCAAAACGAGGTAGCAACATATAAGGAGTAGAACTCGTTAGTATACTGGTAGACCCCACTCACAATTATCTTCAATCTTTAACAAAGTAAATATAGATTGAACAGAATTAATCTGAGTAAATACACATGGATTTAAGTGACTGAAAAATGTGCAATTGGATTAAGCACATGACTTTCAGACAGAATGACCCCATTAGCCAAAACGAGGTAGCAACATATGAGGAGCAGAACTCGTTAGTACACTGGTAGACCCCATTCACAATTATCTTCAATCTTTAACAAAGTAAATATAGATTGAACAGAATTAATCTGAGTAAATACACATGGATTTAAGTGACTGAAAAATGTGCAATTGAATTAAGCACATGACTTTCAGACAGAATGGCCCCATTAGCCAAAACGAGGTAGCAACATATAAGGAGCAGAACTCGTTAGTATACTGGTAGACCCCACTCACAATTATCTTCAATCTTTAACAAAGTAAATATAGATTGAACAGAATTAATCTGAGTAAATACACATGGATTTAAGTGACTGAAAAATGTGCAATTGGATTAAGCACATGACTTTCAGACAGAATGACCCCATTAGCCAAAACGAGGTAGCAACATATGAGGAGCAGAACTCGTTAGTATACTGGTAGACCCCACTCACAATTATCTTTAATCTTTAACAAAGTAAATATAGATTGAACAGAATTAATCTGAGTAAATACACATGGATTTAAGTGACTGAAAAATGTGCAATTGGATTAGGCACATGACTTTCAGACAGAATGACCCCATTAGCCAAAACGAGGTAGCAACATATAAGGAGTAGAACTCGTTAGTATACTGGTAGACCCCACTCACAATTATCTTCAATCTTTAACAAAGTAAATATAGATTGAACAGAATTAACCTGAGGAAATACACATGGATTTAAGTGACTGAAAAATGTGCAATTGAATTAAGCACATGACTTTCAGACAGAATGACCCCATTAGCCAAAACGAGGTAGCAACATATAAGGAGCAGAACTCGTTAGTATACTGGTAGACCCCACTCACAATTATCTTCAAACTTTAACAAAGTAAATATAGATTGAACAGAATTAATCTGGGTAAATACACATAGATTTAAGTGACTGAAAAATGTGCAATTGGATTAAGCACATGACTTTCAGACAGAATGACCCCATTAGCCAAAACGAGGTAGCAACATATAAGGAGCAGAACTCGTTAGTATACTGGTAGACCCCACTCACAATTATCTTCAGTCTTTAACAAAGTAAATATAGATTGAACAGAATTAATCTGAGTAAATACACATGGATTTAAGTGACTGAAAAATGTGCAATTGAATTAAGCACATGACTTTCAGACAGAATGACCCCATTAGCCAAAACGAGGTAGCAACATATAAGGAGCAGAACTCGTTAGTATACTGGTAGACCCCACTCACAATTATCTTCAAACTTTAACAAAGTAAATATAGATTGAACAGAATTAATCTGGGTAAATACACATAGATTTAAGTGACTGAAAAATGTGCAATTGGATTAAGCACATGACTTTCAGACAGAATGACCCCATTAGCCAAAACGAGGTAGCAACATATAAGGAGCAGAACTCGTTAGTATACTGGTAGACCCCACTCACAATTATCTTCAGTCTTTAACAAAGTAAATATAGATTGAACAGAATTAATCTGAGTAAATACACATGGATTTAAGTGACTGAAAAATGTGCAATTGGATTAAGCACATGACTTTCAGACAGAATGACCCCATTAGACAAAACGAGGTAGCAACATATAAGGAGCAGAACTCGTTAGTATACTGGTAGACCCTACTCACAATTATCTTCAAACTTTAACAAAGTAAATATAGATTGAACAGAACTAATCTGAGTAAATACACATGGATTTAAGTGACTGAAAAATGTGCAATTGGATTAAGCACATGACTTGCAGACAGAATGACCCCATTAGCCAAAACGAGGTAGCAACATATAAGGAGCAGAACTCGTTAGTATACTGGTAGACCCCACTCACAATTATCTTCAATCTTTAACAAAGTAAATATAGATTGAACAGAATTAATCTGAGTAAACACACATGGATTTAAGTGACTGAAAAATGTGCAATTGGATTAAGCACATGACTTTCAGACAGACTGGCCCCATTAGCCAAAACGAGGTAGGAACATATAAGGAGCAGAACTCGTTAGTATACTGGTAGACCCCACTCACAATTATATTCAATCTTTAACAAAGTACATATAGATTGAACAGAATTAACCTGAGGAAATACACATGTATTTAAGTGACTGAAAAATGTGCAATTGGATTAAGCACATGACTTTCAGACAGAATGACCCCATTAACCAAAACGAGGTAGCAACATATAAGGAGCAGAACTCGTTAGTATACTGGTAGACCCCACTCACAATTATCTTCAAACTTTAACAAAGTAAATATAGATTGAACAGAATTAATCTGAGTAAATACACATGGATTTAAGTGACTGAAAAATGTGCAATTGGATTAAGCACATGACTTACAGACAGAATGGCCCCATTAGCCAAAACGAGGTAGGAACATATAAGGAGCAGAACTCGTTAGTATGCTGGTAGACCCCACTCACAATTATATTCAATCTTTAACAAAGTACATATAGATTGAACAGAATTAACCTGAGGAAATACACATGTATTTAAGTGACTGAAAAATGTGCAATTGGATTAAGCACATGATTTTCAGACAGAATGACCCCATTAGCCAAAACGAGGTAGGAACATATAAGGAGCAGAACTCGTTAGTATACTGGTAGACCCCACTCACAATTATCTTCAATCTTTAACAAAGTAAATATAGATTGAACAGAATTAATCTGAGTAAATACACATGGATTTAAGTGACTGAAAAATGTGCAATTGGATTAAGCACATGACTTTCAGACAGAATGACCCCATTAGCCAAAACGAGGTAGCAACATATAAGGAGCAGAACTCGTTAGTATACTGGTAGACCCCACTCACAATTATCTTCAATCTTTAACAAAGTAAATATAGATTGAACAGAATTAATCTGAGTAAATACACATGGATTTAAGTGACTGAAAAATGTGCAATTGGATTAAGCACATGACTTTCAGACAGAATGACCCCATTAGCCAAAACGAGGTAGCAACATATGAGGAGCAGAACTCGTTAGTATACTGGTAGACCCCACTCACAATTATCTTCAATCTTTAACAAAGTAAATATAGATTGAACAGAATTAATCTGAGTAAATACACATGGATTTAAGTGACTGAAAAATGTGCAATTGAATTAAGCACATGACTTTCAGACAGAATGACCCCATTAGCCAAAACGAGGTAGCAACATATAAGGAGCAGAACTCGTTAGTATACTGGTAGACCCCACTCACAATTATCTTCAGTCTTTAACAAAGTAAATATAGATTGAACAGAATTAATCTGAGTAAATACACATGGATTTAAGTGACTGAAAAATGTGCAATTGAATTAAGCACATGACTTTCAGACAGAATGACCCCATTAGCCAAAACGAGGTAGCAACATATAAGGAGCAGAACTCGTTAGTATACTGGTAGACCCCACTCACAATTATCTTCAAACTTTAACAAAGTAAATATAGATTGAACAGAATTAATCTGGGTAAATACACATAGATTTAAGTGACTGAAAAATGTGCAATTGGATTAAGCACATGACTTTCAGACAGAATGACCCCATTAGCCAAAACGAGGTAGCAACATATAAGGAGCAGAACTCGTTAGTATACTGGTAGACCCCACTCACAATTATCTTCAGTCTTTAACAAAGTAAATATAGATTGAACAGAATTAATCTGAGTAAATACACATGGATTTAAGTGACTGAAAAATGTGCAATTGGATTAAGCACATGACTTTCAGACAGAATGACCCCATTAGACAAAACGAGGTAGCAACATATAAGGAGCAGAACTCGTTAGTATACTGGTAGACCCTACTCACAATTATCTTCAAACTTTAACAAAGTAAATATAGATTGAACAGAACTAATCTGAGTAAATACACATGGATTTAAGTGACTGAAAAATGTGCAATTGGATTAAGCACATGACTTGCAGACAGAATGACCCCATTAGCCAAAACGAGGTAGCAACATATAAGGAGCAGAACTCGTTAGTATACTGGTAGACCCCACTCACAATTATCTTCAATCTTTAACAAAGTAAATATAGATTGAACAGAATTAATCTGAGTAAACACACATGGATTTAAGTGACTGAAAAATGTGCAATTGGATTAAGCACATGACTTTCAGACAGACTGGCCCCATTAGCCAAAACGAGGTAGGAACATATAAGGAGCAGAACTCGTTAGTATACTGGTAGACCCCACTCACAATTATATTCAATCTTTAACAAAGTACATATAGATTGAACAGAATTAACCTGAGGAAATACACATGTATTTAAGTGACTGAAAAATGTGCAATTGGATTAAGCACATGACTTTCAGACAGAATGACCCCATTAGACAAAACGAGGTAGCAACATATAAGGAGCAGAACTCGTTAGTATACTGGTAGACCCTACTCACAATTATCTTCAAACTTTAACAAAGTAAATATAGATTGAACAGAACTAATCTGAGTAAATACACATGGATTTAAGTGACTGAAAAATGTGCAATTGGATTAAGCACATGACTTTCAGACAGAATGGCCCCATTAGCCAAAACGAGGTAGGAACATATAAGGAGCAGAACTCGTTAGTATACTGGTAGACCCCACTCACAATTATCTTCAATCTTTAACAAAGTAAATATAGATTGACAGAATTAATCTGAGTAAATACACATGGATTTAAGTGACTGAAAAATGTGCAATTGGATTAAGCACATGACTTTCAGACAGAATGACCCCATTAGCCAAAACGAGGTAGCAACATATGAGGAGCAGAACTCATTAGTATACTGGTAGACCCCACTCACAATTATCTTCAATCTTTAACAAAGTAAATATAGATTGAACAGAATTAATCTGAGTAAATACACATGGATTTAAGTGACTGAAAAATGTGCAATTGGATTAAGCACATGACTTTCAGACAGAATGGCCCCATTAGCCAAAACGAGGTAGGAACATATAAGGAGCATAACTCGTTAGTATACTGGTAGACCCCACTCACAATTATATTCAATCTTTAACAAAGTACATATAGATTGAACAGAATTAACCTGAGGAAATACACATGTATTTAAGTGACTGAAAAATGTGCAATTGGATTAAGCACATGACTTACAGACAGAGTGGCCCCATTAGCCAAAACGAGGTAGGAACATATAAGGAGCAGAACTCGTTAGTATACTGGTAGACCCCACTCACAATTATATTCAATCTTTAACAAAGTACATATAGATTGAACAGAATTAACCTGAGGAAATACACATGTATTTAAGTGACTGGAAAATGTGCAATTGGATTAAGCACATGACTTTCAGACAGAATGACCCCATTAGCCAAAACAAGGTAGCAACATATAAGGAGCAGAACTCGTTAGTATACTGGTAGACCCCACTCACAATTATCTTCAATCTTTAACAAAGTAAATATAGATTGAACAGAATTAATCTGAGTAAATACACATGGATTTAAGTGACTGAAAAATGTGCAATTGGATTAAGCACATGACTTTCAGACAGAATGACTCCATTAGCCAAAACGAGGTAGCAACATATAAGGAGTAGAACTCGTTAGTATACTGGTAGACCCCACTCACAATTATCTTCAATCTTTAACAAAGTAAATATAGATTGAACAGAATTAACCTGAGGAAATACACATGGATTTAAGTGACTGAAAAATGTGCAATTGGATTAAGCACATGACTTTCAGACAGAATGGCCCCATTAGCCAAAACGAGGTAGGAACATATAAGGAGCAGAACTCGTTAGTATACTGGTAGACCCCTCACAATTATATTCAAACTTTAACAAAGTAAATATAGATTGAACAGAATTAATCTGAGTAAATACACATGGATTTAAGTGACTGAAAAATGTGCAATTGGATTAAGCACATGACTTTCAGACAGAATGACCCCATTAGCCAAAACGAGGTAGCAACATATGAGGAGCAGAACTCGTTAGTATACTGGTAGACCCCACTCACAATTATCTTCAATCTTTAACAAAGTAAATATAGATTGAACAGAATTAATCTGAGTAAATACACATGGATTTAAGTGACTGAAAAATGTGCAATTGAATTAAGCACATGACTTTCAGACAGAATGACCCCATTAGCCAAAACGAGGTAGCAACATATAAGGAGCAGAACTCGTTAGTATACTGGTAGACCCCACTCACAATTATCTTCAATCTTTAACAAAGTAAATATAGATTGAACAGAATTAATCTGAGTAAATACACATGGATTTAAGTGACTGAAAAATGTGCAATTGGATTAAGCACATGACTTTCAGACAGAATGACCCCATTTGCCAAAACGAGGTAGGAACATATAAGGAGCAGAACTCGTTAGTATACTGGTAGACCCCACTCACAATTATATTCAATCTTTAACAAAGTACATATAGATTGAACAGAATTAACCTGAGGACATACACATGTATTTAAGTGACTGGAAAATGTGCAATTGGATTAAGCACATGACTTTCAGACAGAATGACCCCATTAGCCAAAACAAGGTAGCAACATATAAGGAGCAGAACTCGTTAGTATACTGGTAGACCCCACTCACAATTATCTTCAATCTTTAACAAAGTAAATATAGATTGAACAGAATTAATCTGAGTAAATACACATGGATTTAAGTGACTGAAAAATGTGCAATTGGATTAAGCACATGACTTTCAGACAGAATGACCCCATTAGCCAAAACGAGGTAGCAACATATAAGGAGTAGAACTCGTTAGTATACTGGTAGACCCCACTCACAATTATCTTCAATCTTTAACAAAGTAAATATAGATTGAACAGAATTAATCTGAGTAAATACACATGGATTTAAGTGACTGAAAAATGTGCAATTGGATTAAGCACATGACTTTCAGACAGAATGACCCCATTAGCCAAAACGAGGTAGCAACATATAAGGAGCAGAACTCGTTAGTATACTGGTAGACCCCACTCACAATTATCTTCAAACTTTAACAAAGTAAATATAGATTGAACAAAATTAATCTGAGTAAATACACATGGATTTAAGTGACTGAAAAATGTGCAATTGGATTAAGCACATGACTTACAGACAGAATGGCCCCATTAGCCAAAACGAGGTAGGAACATATAAGGAGCAGAACTCGTTAGTATGCTGGTAGACCCCACTCACAATTATCTTCAATCTTTAACAAAGTAAATATAGATTGACAGAATTAATCTGAGTAAATACACATGGATTTAAGTGACTGAAAAATGTGCAATTGGATTAAGCACATGACTTTCAGACAGAATGACCCCATTAGCCAAAACGAGGTAGCAACATATGAGGAGCAGAACTCATTAGTATACTGGTAGACCCCACTCACAATTATCTTCAATCTTTAACAAAGTAAATATAGATTGAACAGAATTAATCTGAGTAAATACACATGGATTTAAGTGACTGAAAAATGTGCAATTGGATTAAGCACATGACTTTCAGACAGAATGGCCCCATTAGCCAAAACGAGGTAGGAACATATAAGGAGCATAACTCGTTAGTATACTGGTAGACCCCACTCACAATTATATTCAATCTTTAACAAAGTACATATAGATTGAACAGAATTAACCTGAGGAAATACACATGCATTTAAGTGACTGAAAAATGTGCAATTGGATTAAGCACATGACTTACAGACAGAATGGCCCCATTAGCCAAAACGAGGTAGGAACATATAAGGAGCAGAACTCGTTAGTATACTGGTAGACCCCACTCACAATTATATTCAATCTTTAACAAAGTACATATAGATTGAACAGAATTAACCTGAGGAAATACACATGTATTTAAGTGACTGGAAAATGTGCAATTGGATTAAGCACATGACTTTCAGACAGAATGACCCCATTAGCCAAAACAAGGTAGCAACATATAAGGAGCAGAACTCGTTAGTATACTGGTAGACCCCACTCACAATTATCTTCAATCTTTAACAAAGTAAATATAGATTGAACAGAATTAATCTGAGTAAATACACATGGATTTAAGTGACTGAAAAATGTGCAATTGGATTAGGCACATGACTTTCAGACAGAATGACCCCATTAGCCAAAACGAGGTAGCAACATATAAGGAGTAGAACTCGTTAGTATACTGGTAGACCCCACTCACAATTATCTTCAATCTTTAACAAAGTAAATATAGATTGAACAGAATTAACCTGAGGAAATACACATGGATTTAAGTGACTGAAAAATGTGCAATTGGATTAAGCACATGACTTTCAGACAGAATGACCCCATTAGCCAAAACGAGGTAGCAACATATGAGGAGTAGAACTCGTTAGTATACTGGTAGACCCCACTCACAATTATCTTCAATCTTTAACAAAGTAAATATAGATTGAACAGAATTAACCTGAGGAAATACACATGGATTTAAGTGACTGAAAAATGTGCAATTGAATTAAGCACATGACTTTCAGACAGAATGACCCCATTAGCCAAAACGAGGTAGCAACATATAAGGAGCAGAACTCGTTAGTATACTGGTAGACCCCACTCACAATTATAATCAATCTTTAACAAAGTACATATAGATTGAACAGAATTAACCTGAGGAAATACACATGTATTTAAGTGACTGAAAAATGTGCAATTGGATTAAGCACATGACTTACAGACAGAATGGCCCCATTAGCCAAAACGAGGTAGGAACATATAAGGAGCAGAACTCGTTAGTATACTGGTAGACCCCACTCACAATTATATTCAATCTTTAACAAAGTACATATAGATTGAACAGAATTAACCTGAGGACATACACATGTATTTAAGTGACTGGAAAATGTGCAATTGGATTAAGCACATGACTTTCAGACAGAATGACCCCATTAGCCAAAACAAGGTAGCAACATATAAGGAGCAGAACTCGTTAGTATACTGGTAGACCCCACTCACAATTATCTTCAATCTTTAACAAAGTAAATATAGATTGAACAGAATTAATCTGAGTAAATACACATGGATTTAAGTGACTGAAAAATGTGCAATTGGATTAAGCACATGACTTTCAGACAGAATGACCCCATTAGCCAAAACGAGGTAGCAACATATAAGGAGTAGAACTCGTTAGTATACTGGTAGACCCCACTCACAATTATCTTCAATCTTTAACAAAGTAAATATAGATTGAACAGAATTAATCTGAGTAAATACACATGGATTTAAGTGACTGAAAAATGTGCAATTGGATTAAGCACATGACTTTGAGACAGAATGACCCCATTAGCCAAAACGAGGTAGCAACATATGAGGAGCAGAACTCGTTAGTATACTGGTAGACCCCACTCACAATTATCTTCAATCTTTAACAAAGTAAATATAGATTGAACAGAATTAATCTGAGTAAATACACATGGATTTAAGTGACTGAAAAATGTGCAATTGAATTAAGCACATGACTTTCAGACAGAATGACCCCATTAGCCAAAACGAGGTAGCAACATATAAGGAGCAGAACTCGTTAGTATACTGGTAGACCCCACTCACAATTATCTTCAAACTTTAACAAAGTAAATATAGATTGAACAGAATTAATCTGAGTAAATACACATAGATTTAAGTGACTGAAAAATGTGCAATTGGATTAAGCACATGACTTTCAGACAGAATGACCCCATTAGCCAAAACGAGGTAGCAACATATAAGGAGCAGAACTCGTTAGTATACTGGTAGACCCCACTCACAATTATCTTCAGTCTTTAACAAAGTAAATATAGATTGAACAGAATTAATCTGAGTAAATACACATGGATTTAAGTGACTGAAAAATGTGCAATTGGATTAAGCACATGACTTTCAGGCAGAATGACCCCATTAGACAAAACGAGGTAGCAACGTATAAGGAGCAGAACTCGTTAGTATACTGGTAGACCCTACTCACAATTATCTTCAAACTTTAACAAAGTAAATATAGATTGAACAGAACTAATCTGAGTAAATACACATGGATTTAAGTGACTGAAAAATGTGCAATTGGATTAAGCACATGACTTGCAGACAGAATGACCCCATTAGCCAAAACAAGGTAGCAACATATAAGGAGCAGAACTCGTTAGTATACTGGTAGACCCCACTCACAATTATCTTCAATCTTTAACAAAGTAAATATAGATTGAACAGAATTAATCTGAGTAAACACACATGGATTTAAGTGACTGAAAAATGTGCAATTGGATTAAGCACATGACTTTCAGACAGAATGGCCCCATTAGCCAAAACGAGGTAGGAACATATAAGGAGCAGAACTCGTTAGTATACTGGTAGACCCCACTCACAATTATATTCAATCTTTAACAAAGTACATATAGATTGAACAGAATTAACCTGAGGAAATACACATGTATTTAAGTGACTGAAAAATGTGCAATTGGATTAAGCACATGACTTTCAGACAGAATGACCCCATTAGCCAAAACGAGGTAGCAACATATAAGGAGCAGAACTCGTTAGTATACTGGTAGACCCCACTCACAATTATCTTCAAACTTTAACAAAGTAAATATAGATTGAACAAAATTAATCTGAGTAAATACACATGGATTTAAGTGACTGAAAAATGTGCAATTGGATTAAGCACATGACTTACAGACAGAATGGCCCCATTAGCCAAAACGAGGTAGGAACATATAAGGAGCAGAACTCGTTAGTATGCTGGTAGACCCCACTCACAATTATATTCAATCTTTAACAAAGTACATATAGATTGAACAGAATTAACCTGAGGAAATACACATGTATTTAAGTGACTGAAAAATGTGCAATTGGATTAAGCACATGACTTTCAGACAGAATGACCCCATTAGCCAAAACGAGGTAGGAACATATAAGGAGCAGAACTCGTTAGTATACTGGTAGACCCCACTCACAATTATCTTCAATCTTTAACAAAGTAAATATAGATTGAACAGAATTAATCTGAGTAAATACACATGGATTTAAGTGACTGAAAAATGTGCAATTGGATTAAGCACATGACTTTCAGACAGAATGACCCCATTAGCCAAAACGAGGTAGCAACATATAAGGAGCAGAACTCGTTAGTATACTGGTAGACCCCACTCACAATTATCTTCAAACTTTAACAAAGTAAATATAGATTGAACAGAATTAATCTGAGTAAATACACATGGATTTAAGTGACTGAAAAATGTGCAATTGGATTAAGCACATGACTTTCAGACAGAATGACCCCATTAGCCAAAACGAGGTAGCAACATATAAGGAGCAGAACTCGTTAGTATACTGGTAGACCCCACTCACAATTATCTTCAATCTTTAACAAAGTAAATATAGATTGAACAGAATTAATCTGAGTAAATACACATGGATTTAAGTGACTGAAAAATGTGCAATTGGAATAAGCACATGACTTTCAGACAGAATGACCCCATTAGACAAAACGAGGTAGCAACATATAAGGAGCAGAACTCGTTAGTATACTGGTAGACCCTACTCACAATTATCTTCAAACTTTAACAAAGTAAATATAGATTGAACAGAACTAATCTGAGTAAATACACATGGATTTAAGTGACTGAAAAATGTGCAATTGGATTAAGCACATGACTTGCAGACAGAATGACCCCATTAGCCAAAACGAGGTAGCAACATATAAGGAGCAGAACTCGTTAGTATACTGGTAGACCCCACTCACAATTATCTTCAATCTTTAACAAAGTAAATATAGATTGAACAGAATTAATCTGAGTAAATACACATGGATTTAAGTGACTGAAAAATGTGCAATTGGTTTAAGCACATGACTTTCAGACAGAATGGCCCCATTAGCCAAAACGAGGTAGGAACATATAAGGAGCAGAACTCGTTAGTATACTGGTAGACCCCACTCACAATTATATTCAATCTTTAACAAAGTACATATAGATTGAACAGATTTAACCTGAGGAAATACACATGTATTTAAGTGACTGAAAAATGTGCAATTGGATTAAGCACATGACTTTCAGACAGAATGACCCCATTAGCCAAAACGAGGTAGCAACATATAAGGAGCAGAACTCGTTAGTATACTGGTAGACCCCACTCACAATTATCTTCAAACTTTAACAAAGTAAATATAGATTGAACAGAATTAATCTGAGTAAATACACATGGATTTAAGTGACTGAAAAATGTGCAATTGGATTAAGCACATGATTTACAGACAGAATGGCCCCATTAGCCAAAACGAGGTAGGAACATATAAGGAGCAGAACTCGTTAGTATGCTGGTAGACCCCACTCACAATTATATTCAATCTTTAACAAAGTACATATATATTGAACAGAATTAACCTGAGGAAATACACATGTATTTAAGTGACTGAAAAATGTGCAATTGGATTAAGCACATGACTTACAGACAGAATGGCCCCATTAGCCAAAACGAGGTAGGAACATATAAGGAGCAGAACTCGTTAGTATACTGGTAGACCCCTCACAATTATATTCAAACTTTAACAAAGTAAATATAGATTGAACAGAATTAATCTGAGTAAATACACATGGATTTAAGTGACTGAAAAATGTGCAATTGGATTAAGCACATGACTTTCAGACAGAATGACCCCATTAGCCAAAACGAGGTAGCAACATATGAGGAGCAGAACTCGTTAGTATACTGGTAGACCCCACTCACAATTATCTTCAATCTTTAACAAAGTAAATATAGATTGAACAGAATTAATCTGAGTAAATACACATGGATTTAAGTGACTGAAAAATGTGCAATTGAATTAAGCACATGACTTTCAGACAGAATGACCCCATTAGCCAAAACGAGGTAGCAACATATAAGGAGCAGAACTCGTTAGTATACTGGTAGACCCCACTCACAATTATCTTCAATCTTTAACAAAGTAAATATAGATTGAACAGAATTAACCTGAGGAAATACACATGTATTTAAGTGACTGAAAAATGTGCAATTGGATTAAGCACATGACTTACAGACAGAATGGCCCCATTAGCCAAAACGAGGTAGGAACATATAAGGAGCAGAACTCGTTAGTATACTGGTAGACCCCTCACAATTATATTCAAACTTTAACAAAGTAAATATAGATTGAACAGAATTAATCTGAGTAAATACACATGGATTTAAGTGACTGAAAAATGTGCAATTGGATTAAGCACATGACTTACAGACAGAATGGCCCCATTAGCCAAAACGAGGTAGGAACATATAAGGAGCAGAACTCGTTAGTATACTGGTAGACCCCACTCACAATTATATTCAATCTTTAACAAAGTACATATAGATTGAACAGAATTAACCTGAGGAAATACACATGTATTTAAGTGACTGAAAAATGTGCAATTGGATTAAGCACATGACTTTCAGACAGAATGACCCCATTAGCCAAAACGAGGTACCAACATATAAGGAGCAGAACTCGTTAGTACACTGGTAGACCCCACTCACAATTATCTTCAATCTTTAACAAAGTAAATATAGATTGAACAGAATTAATCTGAGTAAATACACATGGATTTAAGTGACTGAAAAATGTGCAATTGGAGTAAGCACATGACTTTCAGACAGAATGACCCCATTAGCCAAAACGAGGTAGCAACATATAAGGAGCAGAACTCGTTAGTATACTGGTAGACCCCACTCACAATTATCTTCAATCTTTAACAAAGTACATATAGATTGAACAGAATTAACCTGAGGAAATACACATGGATTTAAGTGACTGAAAAATGTGCAATTGGATTAAGCACATGACTTTCAGACAGAATGACCCCATTAGCCAAAACGAGGTAGCAACATATGAGGAGCAGAACTCGTTAGTATACTGGTAGACCCCACTCACAATTATCTTCAATCTTTAACAAAGTAAATATAGATTGAACAGAATTAACCTGAGGAAATACACATGGATTTAAGTGACTGAAAAATGTGCAATTGAATTAAGCACATGACTTTCAGACAGAATGACCCCATTAGCCAAAACGAGGTAGCAACATATAAGGAGCAGAACTCGTTAGTATACTGGTAGACCCCACTCACAATTATAATCAATCTTTAACAAAGTACATATAGATTGAACAGAATTAACCTGAGGAAATACACATGTATTTAAGTGACTGAAAAATGTGCAATTGGATTAAGCACATGACTTACAGACAGAATGGCCCCATTAGCCAAAACGAGGTAGGAACATATAAGGAGCAGAACTCGTTAGTATACTGGTAGACCCCACTCACAATTATATTCAATCTTTAACAAAGTACATATAGATTGAACAGAATTAACCTGAGGACATACACATGTATTTAAGTGACTGGAAAATGTGCAATTGGATTAAGCACATGACTTTCAGACAGAATGACCCCATTAGCCAAAACAAGGTAGCAACATATAAGGAGCAGAACTCGTTAGTATACTGGTAGACCCCACTCACAATTATCTTCAATCTTTAACAAAGTAAATATAGATTGAACAGAATTAATCTGAGTAAATACACATGGATTTAAGTGACTGAAAAATGTGCAATTGGATTAAGCACATGACTTTCAGACAGAATGACCCCATTAGCCAAAACGAGGTAGCAACATATAAGGAGTAGAACTCGTTAGTATACTGGTAGACCCCACTCACAATTATCTTCAATCTTTAACAAAGTAAATATAGATTGAACAGAATTAATCTGAGTAAATACACATGGATTTAAGTGACTGAAAAATGTGCAATTGGATTAAGCACATGACTTTCAGACAGAATGACCCCATTAGCCAAAACGAGGTAGCAACATATGAGGAGCAGAACTCGTTAGTATACTGGTAGACCCCACTCACAATTATCTTCAATCTTTAACAAAGTAAATATAGATTGAACAGAATTAATCTGAGTAAATACACATGGATTTAAGTGACTGAAAAATGTGCAATTGAATTAAGCACATGACTTTCAGACAGAATGACCCCATTAGCCAAAACGAGGTAGCAACATATAAGGAGCAGAACTCGTTAGTATACTGGTAGACCCCACTCACAATTATCTTCAAACTTTAACAAAGTAAATATAGATTGAACAGAATTAATCTGAGTAAATACACATAGATTTAAGTGACTGAAAAATGTGCAATTGGATTAAGCACATGACTTTCAGACAGAATGACCCCATTAGCCAAAACGAGGTAGCAACATATAAGGAGCAGAACTCGTTAGTATACTGGTAGACCCCACTCACAATTATCTTCAGTCTTTAACAAAGTAAATATAGATTGAACAGAATTAATCTGAGTAAATACACATGGATTTAAGTGACTGAAAAATGTGCAATTGGATTAAGCACATGACTTTCAGGCAGAATGACCCCATTAGACAAAACGAGGTAGCAACGTATAAGGAGCAGAACTCGTTAGTATACTGGTAGACCCTACTCACAATTATCTTCAAACTTTAACAAAGTAAATATAGATTGAACAGAACTAATCTGAGTAAATACACATGGATTTAAGTGACTGAAAAATGTGCAATTGGATTAAGCACATGACTTTCAGACAGAATGACCCCATTAGCCAAAACGAGGTAGCAACATATAAGGAGCAGAACTCGTTAGTATACTGGTAGACCCCACTCACAATTATCTTCAAACTTTAACAAAGTAAATATAGATTGAACAAAATTAATCTGAGTAAATACACATGGATTTAAGTGACTGAAAAATGTGCAATTGGATTAAGCACATGACTTACAGACAGAATGGCCCCATTAGCCAAAACGAGGTAGGAACATATAAGGAGCAGAACTCGTTAGTATGCTGGTAGACCCCACTCACAATTATCTTCAATCTTTAACAAAGTAAATATAGATTGACAGAATTAATCTGAGTAAATACACATGGATTTAAGTGACTGAAAAATGTGCAATTGGATTAAGCACATGACTTTCAGACAGAATGACCCCATTAGCCAAAACGAGGTAGCAACATATGAGGAGCAGAACTCATTAGTATACTGGTAGACCCCACTCACAATTATCTTCAATCTTTAACAAAGTAAATATAGATTGAACAGAATTAATCTGAGTAAATACACATGGATTTAAGTGACTGAAAAATGTGCAATTGGATTAAGCACATGACTTTCAGACAGAATGGCCCCATTAGCCAAAACGAGGTAGGAACATATAAGGAGCATAACTCGTTAGTATACTGGTAGACCCCACTCACAATTATATTCAATCTTTTACAAAGTACATATAGATTGAACAGAATTAACCTGAGGAAATACACATGTATTTAAGTGACTGAAAAATGTGCAATTGGATTAAGCACATGACTTACAGACAGAATGGCCCCATTAGCCAAAACGAGGTAGGAACATATAAGGAGCAGAACTCGTTAGTATACTGGTAGACCCCACTCACAATTATATTCAATCTTTAACAAAGTACATATAGATTGAACAGAATTAACCTGAGGAAATACACATGTATTTAAGTGACTGGAAAATGTGCAATTGGATTAAGCACATGACTTTCAGACAGAATGACCCCATTAGCCAAAACAAGGTAGCAACATATAAGGAGCAGAACTCGTTAGTATACTGGTAGACCCCACTCACAATTATCTTCAATCTTTAACAAAGTAAATATAGATTGAACAGAATTAATCTGAGTAAATACACATGGATTTAAGTGACTGAAAAATGTGCAATTGGATTAGGCACATGACTTTCAGACAGAATGACCCCATTAGCCAAAACGAGGTAGCAACATATAAGGAGTAGAACTCGTTAGTATACTGGTAGACCCCACTCACAATTATCTTCAATCTTTAACAAAGTAAATATAGATTGAACAGAATTAACCTGAGGAAATACACATGGATTTAAGTGACTGAAAAATGTGCAATTGGATTAAGCACATGACTTTCAGACAGAATGACCCCATTAGCCAAAACGAGGTAGCAACATATGAGGAGTAGAACTCGTTAGTATACTGGTAGACCCCACTCACAATTATCTTCAATCTTTAACAAAGTAAATATAGATTGAACAGAATTAACCTGAGGAAATACACATGGATTTAAGTGACTGAAAAATGTGCAATTGAATTAAGCACATGACTTTCAGACAGAATGACCCCATTAGCCAAAACGAGGTAGCAACATATAAGGAGCAGAACTCGTTAGTATACTGGTAGACCCCACTCACAATTATATTCAATCTTTAACAAAGTACATATAGATTGAACAGAATTAACCTGAGGAAATACACATGTATTTAAGTGACTGGAAAATGTGCAATTGGATTAAGCACATGACTTTCAGACAGAATGACCCCATTAGCCAAAACAAGGTAGCAACATATAAGGAGCAGAACTCGTTAGTATACTGGTAGACCCCACTCACAATTATCTTCAATCTTTAACAAAGTAAATATAGATTGAACAGAATTAATCTGAGTAAATACACATGGATTTAAGTGACTGAAAAATGTGCAATTGGATTAGGCACATGACTTTCAGACAGAATGACCCCATTAGCCAAAACGAGGTAGCAACATATAAGGAGTAGAACTCGTTAGTATACTGGTAGACCCCACTCACAATTATCTTCAATCTTTAACAAAGTAAATATAGATTGAACAGAATTAACCTGAGGAAATACACATGGATTTAAGTGACTGAAAAATGTGCAATTGGATTAAGCACATGACTTTCAGACAGAATGACCCCATTAGCCAAAACGAGGTAGCAACATATGAGGAGTAGAACTCGTTAGTATACTGGTAGACCCCACTCACAATTATCTTCAATCTTTAACAAAGTAAATATAGATTGAACAGAATTAACCTGAGGAAATACACATGGATTTAAGTGACTGAAAAATGTGCAATTGAATTAAGCACATGACTTTCAGACAGAATGACCCCATTAGCCAAAACGAGGTAGCAACATATAAGGAGCAGAACTCGTTAGTATACTGGTAGACCCCACTCACAATTATAATCAATCTTTAACAAAGTACATATAGATTGAACAGAATTAACCTGAGGAAATACACATGTATTTAAGTGACTGAAAAATGTGCAATTGGATTAAGCACATGACTTACATACAGAATGGCCCCATTAGCCAAAACGAGGTAGGAACATATAAGGAGCAGAACTCGTTAGGATACTGGTAGACCCCACTCACAATTATATTCAATCTTTAACAAAGTACATATAGATTGAACAGAATTAACCTGAGGACATACACATGTATTTAAGTGACTGGAAAATGTGCAATTGGATTAAGCACATGACTTTCAGACAGAATGACCCCATTAGCCAAAACAAGGTAGCAACATATAAGGAGCAGAACTCGTTAGTATACTGGTAGACCCCACTCACAATTATCTTCAATCTTTAACAAAGTAAATATAGATTGAACAGAATTAATCTGAGTAAATACACATGGATTTAAGTGACTGAAAAATGTGCAATTGGATTAAGCACATGACTTTCAGACAGAATGACCCCATTAGCCAAAACGAGGTAGCAACATATAAGGAGTAGAACTCGTTAGTATACTGGTAGACCCCACTCACAATTATCTTCAATCTTTAACAAAGTAAATATAGATTGAACAGAATTAATCTGAGTAAATACACATGGATTTAAGTGACTGAAAAATGTGCAATTGGATTAAGCACATGACTTTGAGACAGAATGACCCCATTAGCCAAAACGAGGTAGCAACATATGAGGAGCAGAACTCGTTAGTATACTGGTAGACCCCACTCACAATTATCTTCAATCTTTAACAAAGTAAATATAGATTGAACAGAATTAATCTGAGTAAATACACATGGATTTAAGTGACTGAAAAATGTGCAATTGAATTAAGCACATGACTTTCAGACAGAATGACCCCATTAGCCAAAACGAGGTAGCAACATATAAGGAGCAGAACTCGTAAGTATACTGGTAGACCCCACTCACAATTATCTTCAAACTTTAACAAAGTAAATATAGATTGAACAGAATTAATCTGAGTAAATACACATAGATTTAAGTGACTGAAAAATGTGCAATTGGATTAAGCACATGACTTTCAGACAGAATGACCCCATTAGCCAAAACGAGGTAGCAACATATAAGGAGCAGAACTCGTTAGTATACTGGTAGACCCCACTCACAATTATCTTCAGTCTTTAACAAAGTAAATATAGATTGAACAGAATTAATCTGAGTAAATACACATGGATTTAAGTGACTGAAAAATGTGCAATTGGATTAAGCACATGACTTTCAGGCAGAATGACCCCATTAGACAAAACGAGGTAGCAACGTATAAGGAGCAGAACTCGTTAGTATACTGGTAGACCCTACTCACAATTATCTTCAAACTTTAACAAAGTAAATATAGATTGAACAGAACTAATCTGAGTAAATACACATGGATTTAAGTGACTGAAAAATGTGCAATTGGATTAAGCACATGACTTTCAGACAGAATGGCCCCATTAGCCAAAACGAGGTAGGAACATATAAGGAGCAGAACTCGTTAGTATACTGGTAGACCCCACTCACAATTATATTCAATCTTTAACAAAGTACATATAGATTGAACAGAATTAACCTGAGGAAATACACATGTATTTAAGTGACTGAAAAATGTGCAATTGGATTAAGCACATGACTTTCAGACAGAATGACCCCATTAGCCAAAACGAGGTAGCAACATATAAGGAGCAGAACTCGTTAGTATACTGGTAGACCCCACTCACAATTATCTTCAAACTTTAACAAAGTAAATATAGATTGAACAAAATTAATCTGAGTAAATACACATGGATTTAAGTGACTGAAAAATGTGCAATTGGATTAAGCACATGACTTACAGACAGAATGGCCCCATTAGCCAAAACGAGGTAGGAACATATAAGGAGCAGAACTCGTTAGTATGCTGGTAGACCCCACTCACAATTATATTCAATCTTTAACAAAGTACATATAGATTGAACAGAATTAACCTGAGGAAATACACATGTATTTAAGTGACTGGAAAATGTGCAATTGGATTAAGCACATGACTTTCAGACAGAATGGCCCCATTAGCCAAAACGAGGTAGGAACATATAAGGAGCAGAACTCGTTAGTATACTGGTAGACCCCTCACAATTATATTCAAACTTTAACAAAATAAATATAGATTGAACAGAATTAATCTGAGTAAATACACATGGATTTAAGTGACTGAAAAATGTGCAATTGGATTAAGCACATGACTTACAGACAGAATGGCCCCATTAGCCAAAACGAGGTAGCAACATATAAGGAGCAGAACTCGTTAGTATACTGGTAGACCCCACTCACAATTATCTTCAATCTTTAACAAAGTAAATATAGATTGAACAGAATTAATCTGAGTAAACACACATGGATTTAAGTGACTGAAAAATGTGCAATTGGATTAAGCACATGACTTTCAGACAGAATGGCCCCATTAGCCAAAACGAGGTAGGAACATATAAGGAGCAGAACTCGTTAGTATACTGGTAGACCCCACTCACAATTATATTCAATCTTTAACAAAGTACATATAGATTGAACAGAATTAACCTGAGGAAATACACATGTATTTAAGTGACTGAAAAATGTGCAATTGGATTAAGCACATGACTTTCAGACAGAATGACCCCATTAGCCAAAACGAGGTAGCAACATATAAGGAGCAGAACTCGTTAGTATACTGGTAGACCCCACTCACAATTATCTTCAAACTTTAACAAAGTAAATATAGATTGAACAGAATTAATCTGAGTAAATACACATGGATTTAAGTGACTGAAAAATGTGCAATTGGATTAAGCACATGACTTACAGACAGAATGGCCCCATTAGCCAAAACGAGGTAGGAACATATAAGGAGCAGAACTCGTTAGTATGCTGGTAGACCCCACTCACAATTATATTCAATCTTTAACAAAGTACATATAGATTGAACAGAATTAACCTGAGGAAATACACATGTATTTAAGTGAATGAAAAATGTGCAATTGGATTAAGCACGTGACTTTCAGACAGAATGACCCCATTAGCCAAAACGAGGTAGGAACATATAAGGAGCAGAACTCGTTAGTATACTGGTAGACCCCACTCACAATTATCTTCAATCTTTAACAAAGTAAATATAGATTGAACAGAATTAATCTGAGTAAATACACATGGATTTAAGTGACTGAAAAATGTGCAATTGGATTAAGCACATGACTTTCAGACAGAATGACCCCATTAGCCAAAACGAGGTAGCAACATATAAGGAGCAGAACTCGTTAGTATACTGGTAGACCCCACTCACAATTATCTTCAATCTTTAACAAAGTAAATATAGATTGAACAGAATTAATCTGAGTAAATACACATGGATTTAAGTGACTGAAAAATGTGCAATTGGATTAAGCACATGACTTTCAGACAGAATGACCCCATTAGCCAAAACGAGGTAGCAACATATGAGGAGCAGAACTCGTTAGTATACTGGTAGACCCCACTCACAATTATCTTCAATCTTTAACAAAGTAAATATAGATTGAACAGAATTATTCTGAGTAAATACACATGGATTTAAGTGACTGAAAAATGTGCAATTGAATTAAGCACATGACTTTCAGACAGAATGACCCCATTAGCCAAAACGAGGTAGCAACATATAAGGAGCAGAACTCGTAAGTATACTGGTAGACCCCACTCACAATTATCTTCAAACTTTAACAAAGTAAATATAGATTGAACAGAATTAATCTGAGTAAATACACATAGATTTAAGTGACTGAAAAATGTGCAATTGGATTAAGCACATGACTTTCAGACAGAATGACCCCATTAGCCAAAACGAGGTAGCAACATATAAGGAGCAGAACTCGTTAGTATACTGGTAGACCCCACTCACAATTATCTTCAGTCTTTAACAAAGTAAATATAGATTGAACAGAATTAATCTGAGTAAATACACATGGATTTAAGTGACTGAAAAATGTGCAATTGGATTAAGCACATGACTTTCAGGCAGAATGACCCCATTAGACAAAACGAGGTAGCAACGTATAAGGAGCAGAACTCGTTAGTATACTGGTAGACCCTACTCACAATTATCTTCAAACTTTAACAAAGTAAATATAGATTGAACAGAACTAATCTGAGTAAATACACATGGATTTAAGTGACTGAAAAATGTGCAATTGGATTAAGCACATGACTTGCAGACAGAATGACCCCATTAGCCAAAACAAGGTAGCAACATATAAGGAGCAGAACTCGTTAGTATACTGGTAGACCCCACTCACAATTATCTTCAATCTTTAACAAAGTAAATATAGATTGAACAGAATTAATCTGAGTAAACACACATGGATTTAAGTGACTGAAAAATGTGCAATTGGATTAAGCACATGACTTTCAGACAGAATGGCCCCATTAGCCAAAACGAGGTAGGAACATATAAGGAGCAGAACTCGTTAGTATACTGGTAGACCCCACTCACAATTATATTCAATCTTTAACAAAGTACATATAGATTGAACAGAATTAACCTGAGGAAATACACATGTATTTAAGTGACTGAAAAATGTGCAATTGGATTAAGCACATGACTTTCAGACAGAATGACCCCATTAGCCAAAACGAGGTAGCAACATATAAGGAGCAGAACTCGTTAGTATACTGGTAGACCCCACTCACAATTATCTTCAAACTTTAACAAAGTAAATATAGATTGAACAAAATTAATCTGAGTAAATACACATGGATTTAAGTGACTGAAAAATGTGCAATTGGATTAAGCACATGACTTTCAGGCAGAATGACCCCATTAGACAAAACGAGGTAGCAACGTATAAGGAGCAGAACTCGTTAGTATACTGGTAGACCCTACTCACAATTATCTTCAAACTTTAACAAAGTAAATATAGATTGAACAGAACTAATCTGAGTAAATACACATGGATTTAAGTGACTGAAAAATGTGCAATTGGATTAAGCACATGACTTTCAGACAGAATGGCCCCATTAGCCAAAACGAGGTAGGAACATATAAGGAGCAGAACTCGTTAGTATACTGGTAGACCCCACTCACAATTATATTCAATCTTTAACAAAGTACATATAGATTGAACAGAATTAACCTGAGGAAATACACATGTATTTAAGTGACTGAAAAATGTGCAATTGGATTAAGCACATGACTTTCAGACAGAATGACCCCATTAGCCAAAACGAGGTAGCAACATATAAGGAGCAGAACTCGTTAGTATACTGGTAGACCCCACTCACAATTATCTTCAAACTTTAACAAAGTAAATATAGATTGAACAAAATTAATCTGAGTAAATACACATGGATTTAAGTGACTGAAAAATGTGCAATTGGATTAAGCACATGACTTACAGACAGAATGGCCCCATTAGCCAAAACGAGGTAGGAACATATAAGGAGCAGAACTCGTTAGTATGCTGGTAGACCCCACTCACAATTATATTCAATCTTTAACAAAGTACATATAGATTGAACAGAATTAACCTGAGGAAATACACATGTATTTAAGTGACTGGAAAATGTGCAATTGGATTAAGCACATGACTTTCAGACAGAATGGCCCCATTAGCCAAAACGAGGTAGGAACATATAAGGAGCAGAACTCGTTAGTATACTGGTAGACCCCTCACAATTATATTCAAACTTTAACAAAATAAATATAGATTGAACAGAATTAATCTGAGTAAATACACATGGATTTAAGTGACTGAAAAATGTGCAATTGGATTAAGCACATGACTTACAGACAGAATGGCCCCATTAGCCAAAACGAGGTAGCAACATATAAGGAGCAGAACTCGTTAGTATACTGGTAGACCCCACTCACAATTATCTTCAATCTTTAACAAAGTAAATATAGATTGAACAGAATTAATCTGAGTAAACACACATGGATTTAAGTGACTGAAAAATGTGCAATTGGATTAAGCACATGACTTTCAGACAGAATGGCCCCATTAGCCAAAACGAGGTAGGAACATATAAGGAGCAGAACTCGTTAGTATACTGGTAGACCCCACTCACAATTATATTCAATCTTTAACAAAGTACATATAGATTGAACAGAATTAACCTGAGGAAATACACATGTATTTAAGTGACTGAAAAATGTGCAATTGGATTAAGCACATGACTTTCAGACAGAATGACCCCATTAGCCAAAACGAGGTAGCAACATATAAGGAGCAGAACTCGTTAGTATACTGGTAGACCCCACTCACAATTATCTTCAAACTTTAACAAAGTAAATATAGATTGAACAGAATTAATCTGAGTAAATACACATGGATTTAAGTGACTGAAAAATGTGCAATTGGATTAAGCACATGACTTACAGACAGAATGGCCCCATTAGCCAAAACGAGGTAGGAACATATAAGGAGCAGAACTCGTTAGTATGCTGGTAGACCCCACTCACAATTATATTCAATCTTTAACAAAGTACATATAGATTGAACAGAATTAACCTGAGGAAATACACATGTATTTAAGTGACTGAAAAATGTGCAATTGGATTAAGCACATGACTTTCAGACAGAATGACCCCATTAGCCAAAACGAGGTAGGAACATATAAGGAGCAGAACTCGTTAGTATACTGGTAGACCCCACTCACAATTATCTTCAATCTTTAACAAAGTAAATATAGATTGAACAGAATTAATCTGAGTAAATACACATGGATTTAAGTGACTGAAAAATGTGCAATTGGATTAAGCACATGACTTTCAGACAGAATGACCCCATTAGCCAAAACGAGGTAGCAACATATAAGGAGCAGAACTCGTTAGTATACTGGTAGACCCCACTCACAATTATCTTCAATCTTTAACAAAGTAAATATAGATTGAACAGAATTAATCTGAGTAAATACACATGGATTTAAGTGACTGAAAAATGTGCAATTGGATTAAGCACATGACTTTCAGACAGAATGACCCCATTAGCCAAAACGAGGTAGCAACATATGAGGAGCAGAACTCGTTAGTATACTGGTAGACCCCACTCACAATTATCTTCAATCTTTAACAAAGTAAATATAGATTGAACAGAATTATTCTGAGTAAATACACATGGATTTAAGTGACTGAAAAATGTGCAATTGAATTAAGCACATGACTTTCAGACAGAATGACCCCATTAGCCAAAACGAGGTAGCAACATATAAGGAGCAGAACTCGTAAGTATACTGGTAGACCCCACTCACAATTATCTTCAAACTTTAACAAAGTAAATATAGATTGAACAGAATTAATCTGAGTAAATACACATAGATTTAAGTGACTGAAAAATGTGCAATTGGATTAAGCACATGACTTTCAGACAGAATGACCCCATTAGCCAAAACGAGGTAGCAACATATAAGGAGCAGAACTCGTTAGTATACTGGTAGACCCCACTCACAATTATCTTCAGTCTTTAACAAAGTAAATATAGATTGAACAGAATTAATCTGAGTAAATACACATGGATTTAAGTGACTGAAAAATGTGCAATTGGATTAAGCACATGACTTTCAGGCAGAATGACCCCATTAGACAAAACGAGGTAGCAACGTATAAGGAGCAGAACTCGTTAGTATACTGGTAGACCCTACTCACAATTATCTTCAAACTTTAACAAAGTAAATATAGATTGAACAGAACTAATCTGAGTAAATACACATGGATTTAAGTGACTGAAAAATGTGCAATTGGATTAAGCACATGACTTGCAGACAGAATGACCCCATTAGCCAAAACAAGGTAGCAACATATAAGGAGCAGAACTCGTTAGTATACTGGTAGACCCCACTCACAATTATCTTCAATCTTTAACAAAGTAAATATAGATTGAACAGAATTAATCTGAGTAAACACACATGGATTTAAGTGACTGAAAAATGTGCAATTGGATTAAGCACATGACTTTCAGACAGAATGGCCCCATTAGCCAAAACGAGGTAGGAACATATAAGGAGCAGAACTCGTTAGTATACTGGTAGACCCCACTCACAATTATATTCAATCTTTAACAAAGTACATATAGATTGAACAGAATTAACCTGAGGAAATACACATGTATTTAAGTGACTGAAAAATGTGCAATTGGATTAAGCACATGACTTTCAGACAGAATGACCCCATTAGCCAAAACGAGGTAGCAACATATAAGGAGCAGAACTCGTTAGTATACTGGTAGACCCCACTCACAATTATCTTCAAACTTTAACAAAGTAAATATAGATTGAACAAAATTAATCTGAGTAAATACACATGGATTTAAGTGACTGAAAAATGTGCAATTGGATTAAGCACATGACTTACAGACAGAATGGCCCCATTAGCCAAAACGAGATAGGAACATATAAGGAGCAGAACCTGTTAGTATACTGGTAGACCCCACTCACAATTATAATCAATCTTTAACAAAGTACATATAGATTGAACAGAATTAACCTGAGGAAATACACATGTATTTAAGTGACTGAAAAATGTGCAATTGGATTAAGCACATGACTTACAGACAGAATGGCCCCATTAGCCAAAACGAGGTAGGAACATATAAGGAGCAGAACTCGTTAGTATACTGGTAGACCCCACTCACAATTATATTCAATCTTTAACAAAGTACATATAGATTGAACAGGATTAACCTGAGGAAATACACATGTATTTAAGTGACTGGAAAATGTGCAATTGGATTAAGCACATGACTTTCAGACAGAATGACCCCATTAGCCAAAACGAGGTAGCAACATATAAGGAGCAGAACTCGTTAGTATACTGGTAGACCCCACTCACAATTATCTTCAATCTTTAACAAAGTAAATATAGATTGAACAGAATTAATCTGAGTAAATACACATGGATTTAAGTGACTGAAAAATGTGCAATTGGATTAAGCACATGACTTTCAGACAGAATGACCCCATTAGCCAAAACGAGGTAGCAACATATAAGGAGTAGAACTCGTTAGTATACTGGTAGACCCCACTCACAATTATCTTCAATCTTTAACAAAGTAAATATAGATTGAACAGAATTAATCTGAGTAAATACACATGGATTTAAGTGACTGAAAAATGTGCAATTGGATTAAGCACATGACTTTCAGACAGAATGACCCCATTAGCCAAAACGAGGTAGCAACATATGAGGAGCAGAACTCGTTAGTATACTGGTAGACCCCACTCACAATTATCTTCAATCTTTAACAAAGTAAATATAGATTGAACAGAATTAATCTGAGTAAATACACATGGATTTAAGTGACTGAAAAATGTGCAATTGAATTAAGCACATGACTTTCAGACAGAATGACCCCATTAGCCAAAACGAGGTAGCAACATATAAGGAGCAGAACTCGTTAGTATACTGGTAGACCCCACTCACAATTATCTTCAAACTTTAACAAAGTAAATATAGATTGAACAGAATTAATCTGAGTAAATACACATAGATTTAAGTGACTGAAAAATGTGCAATTGGATTAAGCACATGACTTTCAGACAGAATGACCCCATTAGCCAAAACGAGGTAGCAACATATAAGGAGCAGAACTCGTTAGTATACTGGTAGACCCCACTCACAATTATCTTCAATCTTTAACAAAGTAAATATAGATTGAACAGAATTAATCTGAGTAAATACACATGGATTTAAGTGACTGAAAAATGTGCAATTGGATTAAGCACATGACTTTCAGACAGAATGACCCCATTAGCCAAAACGAGGTAGCAACATATAAGGAGCAGAACTCGTTAGTATACTGGTAGACCCCACTCACAATTATATTCAATCTTTAACAAAGTACATATAGATTGAACAGAATTAACCTGAGGAAATACACATGTATTTAAGTGACTGAAAAATGTGCAATTGGATTAAGCACATGACTTTCAGACAGAATGACCCCATTAGCCAAAACGAGGTAGCAACATATAAGGAGCAGAACTCGTTAGTATACTGGTAGACTCCACTCACAATTATATTCAATCTTTAACAAAGTACATATAGATTGAACAGAATTAACCTGAGGAAATACACATGTATTTAAGTGACTGAAAAATGTGCAATTGGATTAAGCACATGACTTTCAGACAGGATGACCCCATTAGCCAAAACGAGGTAGCAACATATAAGGAGCAGAACTCGTTAGTATACTGGTAGACCCCACTCACAATTATCTTCAATCTTTAACAAAGTAAATATAGATTGAACAGAATTAATCTGAGTAAATACACATGGATTTAAGTGACTAAAAAATGTGCAATTGGATTAAGCACATGACTTACAGACAGAATGGCCCCATTAGCCAAAACGAGGTAGGAACATATAAGGAGCAGAACTCGTTAGTATGCTGGTAGACCCCACTCACAATTATATTCAATCTTTAACAAAGTACATATAGATTGAACAGAATTAACCTTAGGAAATACACATGTATTTAAGTGACTGAAAAATGTGCAATTGGATTAAGCACATGACTTACAGACAGAATGGCCCCATTAGCCAAAACGAGGTAGGAACATATAAGGAGCAGAACTCGTTAGTATACTGGTAGACCCCTCACAATTATATTCAAACTTTAACAAAATAAATATAGATTGAACAGAATTAATCTGAGTAAATACACATGGATTTAAGTGACTGAAAAATGTGCAATTGGATTAAGCACATGACTTTCAGACAGAATGACCACATTAGCCAAAACGAGGTAGCAACATATAAGGAGCAGAACTCGTTAGTATACTGGTAGACCCCACTCACAATTATCTTCAATCTTTAACAAAGTAAATATAGATTGAACAGAATTAATCTGAGTAAAACTGAAAAATGTGCAATTGGATTAAGCACATGACTTTCAGACAGAATGACCCCATTAGCCAAAACAAGGTAGCAACATATAAGGAGCAGAACTCGTTAGTATACTGGTAGACCCCACTCACAATTATCTTCAAACTTTAACAAAGTAAATATAGATTGAAGAGAATTAATCTGAGTAAATACACATGGATTTAAGTGACTGAAAAATGTGCAATTAGATTAAGCACATGACTTTAAGACAGAATGACCCCATTAGCCAAAACGAGGTAGCAACATATAAGGAGCAGAACTCGTTAGTATACTGGTAGACCCCACTCACAATTATCTTCAATCTTTAACAAAGTACATATAGATTGAACAGAATTAACCTGAGGAAATACACATGTATTTAAGTGACTGAAAAATGTGCAATTGGATTAAGCACATGACTTTCAGACAGAATGACCCCATTAGCCAAAACGAGGTAGCAACATATAAGGAGCAGAACTCGTTAGTATACTGGTAGACCCCACTCACAATTATCTACAAACTTTAACAAAGTAAATATAGATTGAACAGAATGAATCTGAGTAAATACACATGGATTTAAGTGACTGAAAAATGTGCAATTGGATTAAGCACATGACTTACAGACAGAATGGCCCCATTAGCCAAAACGAGTTAGGAACATATAAGGAGCAGAACTCGTTAGTATACTGGTAGACCCCACTCACAATTATATTCAATCTTTAACAAAGTACATATAGATTGAACAGAATTAACCTGAGGAAATACACATGTATTTAAGTGACTGAAAAATGTGCAATTGGATTAAGCACATGACTTTCAGACAGAATGACCCCATTAGCCAAAACGAGGTAGCAACATATAAGGAGCAGAACTCGTTAGTATACTGGTAGACCCCACTCACAATTATCTTCAATCTTTAACAAAGTAAATATAGATTGAACAGAATTAATCTGAGTAAATACACATGGATTTAAGTGACTGAAAAATGTGCAATTGGATTAAGCACATGATTTACAGACAGAATGGCCCCATTAGCCAAAACGAGGTAGGAACATATAAGGAGCAGAACTCGTTAGTATGCTGGTAGACCCCACTCACAATTATATTCAATCTTTAACAAAGTACATATAGATTGAACAGAATTAACCTTAGGAAATACACATGTATTTAAGTGACTGAAAAATGTGCAATTGGATTAAGCACATGACTTACAGACAGAATGGCCCCATTAGCCAAAACGAGGTAGGAACATATAAGGAGCAGAACTCGTTAGTATACTGGTAGACCCCTCACAATTATATTCAAACTTTAACAAAATAAATATAGATTGAACAGAATTAATCTGAGTAAATACACATGGATTTAAGTGACTGAAAAATGTGCAATTGGATTAAGCACATGACTTACAGACAGAATGGCCCCATTAGCCAACACGAGATAGGAACATATAAGCAGCAGAACCTGTTAGTATACTGGTAGACCCCACTCACAATTATAATCAATCTTTAACAAAGTACATATAGATTGAACAGAATTAACCTGAGGAAATACACATGTATTTAAGTGACTGAAAAATGTGCAATTGGATTAAGCACATGACTTTCAGAAAGAATGACCCCATTAGCCAAAACAAGGTAGCAACATATAAGGAGCAGAACTTGTGTATACTGGTAGACCCCACTCACAATTATCTTCAATCTTTAACAAAGTAAATATAGATTGAACAGAATTAATCTGAGTAAATACACATGGATTTAAGTGACTGAAAAATGTGCAATTGGATTAAGCACATGACTTTCAGACAGAATGACCCCATTAGCCAAAACGAGGTAGCAACATATAAGGAGTAGAACTCGTTAGTATACTGGTAGACCCCACTCACAATTATCTTCAATCTTTAACAAAGTAAATATAGATTGAACAGAATTAATCTGAGTAAATACACATGGATTTAAGTGACTGAAAAATGTGCAATTGGATTAAGCACATGACTTTCAGACAGAATGACCCCATTAGCCAAAACGAGGTAGCAACATATGAGGAGCAGAACTCGTTAGTATACTGGTAGACCCCATTCACAATTATCTTCAATCTTTAACAAAGTAAATATAGATTGAACAGAATTAATCTGAGTAAATACACATGGATTTAAGTGACTGAAAAATGTGCAATTGAATTAAGCACATGACTTTCAGACAGAATGACCCCATTAGCCAAAACGAGGTAGCAACATATAAGGAGCAGAACTCGTTAGTATACTGGTAGACCCCACTCACAATTATCTTCAAACTTTAACAAAGTAAATATAGATTGAACAGAATTAATCTGGGTAAATACACATAGATTTAAGTGACTGAAAAATGTGCAATTGGATTAAGCACATGACTTTCAGACAGAATGACCCCATTAGCCAAAACGAGGTAGCAACATATAAGGAGCAGAACTCGTTAGTATACTGGTAGACCCCACTCACAATTATCTTCAGTCTTTAACAAAGTAAATATAGATTGAACAGAATTAATCTGAGTAAATACACATGGATTTAAGTGACTGAAAAATGTGCAATTGGATTAAGCACATGACTTTCAGACAGAATGACCCCATTAGACAAAACGAGGTAGCAACATATAAGGAGCAGAACTCGTTAGTATACTGGTAGACCCTACTCACAATTATCTTCAAACTTTAACAAAGTAAATATAGATTGAACAGAACTAATCTGAGTAAATACACATGGATTTAAGTGACTGAAAAATGTGCAATTGGATTAAGCACATGACTTGCAGACAGAATGACCCCATTAGCCAAAACGAGGTAGCAACATATAAGGAGCAGAACTCGTTAGTATACTGGTAGACCCCACTCACAATTATCTTCAATCTTTAACAAAGTAAATATAGATTGAACAGAATTAATCTGAGTAAACACACATGGATTTAAGTGACTGAAAAATGTGCAATTGGATTAAGCACATGACTTTCAGACAGACTGGCCCCATTAGCCAAAACGAGGTAGGAACATATAAGGAGCAGAACTCGTTAGTATACTGGTAGACCCCACTCACAATTATATTCAATCTTTAACAAAGTACATATAGATTGAACAGAATTAACCTGAGGAAATACACATGTATTTAAGTGACTGAAAAATGTGCAATTGGATTAAGCACATGACTTTCAGACAGAATGACCCCATTAGCCAAAACGAGGTAGCAACATATGAGGAGCAGAACTCATTAGTATACTGGTAGACCCCACTCACAATTATCTTCAATCTTTAACAAAGTAAATATAGATTGAACAGAATTAATCTGAGTAAATACACATGGATTTAAGTGACTGAAAAATGTGCAATTGGATTAAGCACATGACTTTCAGACAGAATGGCCCCATTAGCCAAAACGAGGTAGGAACATATAAGGAGCATAACTCGTTAGTATACTGGTAGACCCCACTCACAATTATATTCAATCTTTAACAAAGTACATATAGATTGAACAGAATTAACCTGAGGAAATACACATGTATTTAAGTGACTGAAAAATGTGCAATTGGATTAAGCACATGACTTACAGACAGAGTGGCCCCATTAGCCAAAACGAGGTAGGAACATATAAGGAGCAGAACTCGTTAGTATACTGGTAGACCCCACTCACAATTATATTCAATCTTTAACAAAGTACATATAGATTGAACAGAATTAACCTGAGGAAATACACATGTATTTAAGTGACTGGAAAATGTGCAATTGGATTAAGCACATGACTTTCAGACAGAATGACCCCATTAGCCAAAACAAGGTAGCAACATATAAGGAGCAGAACTCGTTAGTATACTGGTAGACCCCACTCACAATTATCTTCAATCTTTAACAAAGTAAATATAGATTGAACAGAATTAATCTGAGTAAATACACATGGATTTAAGTGACTGAAAAATGTGCAATTGGATTAAGCACATGACTTTCAGACAGAATGACCCCATTAGCCAAAACGAGGTAGCAACATATAAGGAGTAGAACTCGTTAGTATACTGGTAGACCCCACTCACAATTATCTTCAATCTTTAACAAAGTAAATATAGATTGAACAGAATTAACCTGAGGAAATACACATGGATTTAAGTGACTGAAAAATGTGCAATTGGATTAAGCACATGACTTTCAGACAGAATGACCCCATTAGCCAAAACGAGGTAGCAACATATGAGGAGCAGAACTCGTTAGTATACTGGCAGACCCCACTCACAATTATCTTCAATCTTTAACAAAGTAAATATAGATTGAACAGAATTAACCTGAGGAAATACACATGGATTTAAGTGACTGAAAAATGTGCAATTGAATTAAGCACATGACTTTCAGACAGAATGACCCCATTAGCCAAAACGAGGTAGCAACATATAAGGAGCAGAACTCGTTAGTATACTGGTAGACCCCACTCACAATTATAATCAATCTTTAACAAAGTACATATAGATTGAACAGAATTAACCTGAGGAAATACACATGTATTTAAGTGACTGAAAAATGTGCAATTGGATTAAGCACATGACTTACAGACAGAATGGCCCCATTAGCCAAAACGAGGTAGGAACATATAAGGAGCAGAACTCGTTAGTATACTGGTAGACCCCACTCACAATTATATTCAATCTTTAACAAAGTACATATAGATTGAACAGAATTAATCTGAGTAAATACACATGGATTTAAGTGACTGAAAAATGTGCAATTAGATTAAGCACATGACTTTAAGACAGAATGACCCCATTAGCCAAAACGAGGTAGCAACATATAAGGAGCAGAACTCGTTAGTATACTGGTAGACCCCACTCACAATTATCTTCAATCTTTAACAAAGTAAATATAGATTGAACAGAATTAATCTGAGTAAATACACATGGATTTAAGTGACTGAAAAATGTGCAATTGGATTAAGCACATGACTTTCAGACAGAATGGCCCCATTAGCCAAAACGAGGTAGGAACATATAAGGAGCATAACTCGTTAGTATACTGGTAGACCCCACTCACAATTATATTCAATCTTTAACAAAGTACATATAGATTGAACAGAATTAACCTGAGGAAATACACATGTATTTAAGTGACTGAAAAATGTGCAATTGGATTAAGCACATGACTTTCAGACAGAATGACCCCATTAGCCAAAACGAGGTAGCAACATATAAGGAGCAGAACTCGTTAGTATACTGGTAGACCCCACTCACAATTATCTACAAACTTTAACAAAGTAAATATAGATTGAACAGAATTAATCTGAGTAAATACACATGGATTTAAGTGACTGAAAAATGTGCAATTGGATTAAGCACATGACTTACAGACAGAATGGCCCCATTAGCCAAAACGAGTTAGGAACATATAAGGAGCAGAACTCGTTAGTATACTGGTAGACCCCACTCACAATTATATTCAATCCTTAACAAAGTACATATAGATTGAACAGAATTAACCTGAGGAAATACACATGTATTTAAGTGACTGAAAAATGTGCAATTGGATTAAGCACATGACTTTCAGACAGAATGACCCCATTAGCCAAAACGAGGTAGCAACATATAAGGAGCAGAACTCGTTAGTATACTGGTAGACCCCACTCACAATTATCTTCAATCTTTAACAAAGTAAATATAGATTGAACAGAATTAATCTGAGTAAATACACATGGATTTAAGTGACTGAAAAATGTGCAATTGGATTAAGCACATGATTTACAGACAGAATGGCCCCATTAGCCAAAACGAGGTAGGAACATATAAGGAGCAGAACTCGTTAGTATGCTGGTAGACCCCACTCACAATTATATTCAATCTTTAACAAAGTACATATAGATTGAACAGAATTAACCTTAGGAAATACACATGTATTTAAGTGACTGAAAAATGTGCAATTGGATTAAGCACATGACTTACAGACAGAATGGCCCCATTAGCCAAAACGAGGTAGGAACATATAAGGAGCAGAACTCGTTAGTATACTGGTAGACCCCTCACAATTATATTCAAACTTTAACAAAATAAATATAGATTGAACAGAATTAATCTGAGTAAATACACATGGATTTAAGTGACTGAAAAATGTGCAATTGGATTAAGCACATGACTTACAGACAGAATGGCCCCATTAGCCAACACGAGATAGGAACATATAAGCAGCAGAACCTGTTAGTATACTGGTAGACCCCACTCACAATTATAATCAATCTTTAACAAAGTACATATAGATTGAACAGAATTAATCTGGGTAAATACACATAGATTTAAGTGACTGAAAAATGTGCAATTGGATTAAGCACATGACTTTCAGACAGAATGACCCCATTAGCCAAAACGAGGTAGCAACATATAAGGAGCAGAACTCGTTAGTATACTGGTAGACCCCACTCACAATTATCTTCAGTCTTTAACAAAGTAAATATAGATTGAACAGAATTAATCTGAGTAAATACACATGGATTTAAGTGACTGAAAAATGTGCAATTGGATTAAGCACATGACTTTCAGACAGAATGACCCCATTAGCCAAAACGAGGTAGCAACATATAAGGAGTAGAACTCGTTAGTATACTGGTAGACCCCACTCACAATTATCTTCAATCTTTAACAAAGTAAATATAGATTGAACAGAATTAATCTGAGTAAATACACATGGATTTAAGTGACTGAAAAATGTGCAATTGGATTAAGCACATGACTTTCAGACAGAATGACCCCATTAGCCAAAACGAGGTAGCAACATATGAGGAGCAGAACTCGTTAGTATACTGGTAGACCCCATTCACAATTATCTTCAATCTTAAACAAAGTAAATATAGATTGAACAGAATTAATCTGAGTAAATACACATGGATTTAAGTGACTGAAAAATGTGCAATTGAATTAAGCACATGACTTTCAGACAGAATGACCCCATTAGCCAAAACGAGGTAGCAACATATAAGGAGCAGAACTCGTTAGTATACTGGTAGACCCCACTCACAATTATCTTCAAACTTTAACAAAGTAAATATAGATTGAACAGAATTAATCTGGGTAAATACACATAGATTTAAGTGACTGAAAAATGTGCAATTGGATTAAGCACATGACTTTCAGACAGAATGACCCCATTAGCCAAAACGAGGTAGCAACATATAAGGAGCAGAACTCGTTAGTATACTGGTAGACCCCACTCACAATTATCTTCAGTCTTTAACAAAGTAAATATAGATTGAACAGAATTAATCTGAGTAAATACACATGGATTTAAGTGACTGAAAAATGTGCAATTGAATTAAGCACATGACTTTCAGACAGAATGACCCCATTAGCCAAAACGAGGTAGCAACATATAAGGAGCAGAACTCGTTAGTATACTGGTAGACCCCACTCACAATTATCTTCAAACTTTAACAAAGTAAATATAGATTGAACAGAATTAATCTGGGTAAATACACATAGATTTAAGTGACTGAAAAATGTGCAATTGGATTAAGCACATGACTTTCAGACAGAATGACCCCATTAGCCAAAACGAGGTAGCAACATATAAGGAGCAGAACTCGTTAGTATACTGGTAGACCCCACTCACAATTATCTTCAGTCTTTAACAAAGTAAATATAGATTGAACAGAATTAATCTGAGTAAATACACATGGATTTAAGTGACTGAAAAATGTGCAATTGGATTAAGCACATGACTTTCAGACAGAATGACCCCATTAGACAAAACGAGGTAGCAACATATAAGGAGCAGAACTCGTTAGTATACTGGTAGACCCTACTCACAATTATCTTCAAACTTTAACAAAGTAAATATAGATTGAACAGAACTAATCTGAGTAAATACACATGGATTTAAGTGACTGAAAAATGTGCAATTGGATTAAGCACATGACTTGCAGACAGAATGACCCCATTAGCCAAAACGAGGTAGCAACATATAAGGAGCAGAACTCGTTAGTATACTGGTAGACCCCACTCACAATTATCTTCAATCTTTAACAAAGTAAATATAGATTGAACAGAATTAATCTGAGTAAACACACATGGATTTAAGTGACTGAAAAATGTGCAATTGGATTAAGCACATGACTTTCAGACAGACTGGCCCCATTAGCCAAAACGAGGTAGGAACATATAAGGAGCAGAACTCGTTAGTATACTGGTAGACCCCACTCACAATTATATTCAATCTTTAACAAAGTACATATAGATTGAACAGAATTAACCTGAGGAAATACACATGTATTTAAGTGACTGAAAAATGTGCAATTGGATTAAGCACATGACTTTCAGACAGAATGACCCCATTAACCAAAACGAGGTAGCAACATATAAGGAGCAGAACTCGTTAGTATACTGGTAGACCCCACTCACAATTATCTTCAAACTTTAACAAAGTAAATATAGATTGAACAGAATTAATCTGAGTAAATACACATGGATTTAAGTGACTGAAAAATGTGCAATTGGATTAAGCACATGACTTACAGACAGAATGGCCCCATTAGCCAAAACGAGGTAGGAACATATAAGGAGCAGAACTCGTTAGTATGCTGGTAGACCCCACTCACAATTATATTCAATCTTTAACAAAGTACATATAGATTGAACAGAATTAACCTGAGGAAATACACATGTATTTAAGTGACTGAAAAATGTGCAATTGGATTAAGCACATGATTTTCAGACAGAATGACCCCATTAGCCAAAACGAGGTAGGAACATATAAGGAGCAGAACTCGTTAGTATACTGGTAGACCCCACTCACAATTATCTTCAATCTTTAACAAAGTAAATATAGATTGAACAGAATTAATCTGAGTAAATACACATGGATTTAAGTGACTGAAAAATGTGCAATTGGATTAAGCACATGACTTTCAGACAGAATGACCCCATTAGCCAAAACGAGGTAGCAACATATAAGGAGCAGAACTCGTTAGTATACTGGTAGACCCCACTCACAATTATCTTCAATCTTTAACAAAGTAAATATAGATTGAACAGAATTAATCTGAGTAAATACACATGGATTTAAGTGACTGAAAAATGTGCAATTGGATTAAGCACATGACTTTCAGACAGAATGACCCCATTAGCCAAAACGAGGTAGCAACATATGAGGAGCAGAACTCGTTAGTATACTGGTAGACCCCACTCACAATTATCTTCAATCTTTAACAAAGTAAATATAGATTGAACAGAATTAATCTGAGTAAATACACATGGATTTAAGTGACTGAAAAATGTGCAATTGAATTAAGCACATGACTTTCAGACAGAATGACCCCATTAGCCAAAACGAGGTAGCAACATATAAGGAGCAGAACTCGTTAGTATACTGGTAGACCCCACTCACAATTATCTTCAGTCTTTAACAAAGTAAATATAGATTGAACAGAATTAATCTGAGTAAATACACATGGATTTAAGTGACTGAAAAATGTGCAATTGAATTAAGCACATGACTTTCAGACAGAATGACCCCATTAGCCAAAACGAGGTAGCAACATATAAGGAGCAGAACTCGTTAGTATACTGGTAGACCCCACTCACAATTATCTTCAAACTTTAACAAAGTAAATATAGATTGAACAGAATTAATCTGGGTAAATACACATAGATTTAAGTGACTGAAAAATGTGCAATTGGATTAAGCACATGACTTTCAGACAGAATGACCCCATTAGCCAAAACGAGGTAGCAACATATAAGGAGCAGAACTCGTTAGTATACTGGTAGACCCCACTCACAATTATCTTCAGTCTTTAACAAAGTAAATATAGATTGAACAGAATTAATCTGAGTAAATACACATGGATTTAAGTGACTGAAAAATGTGCAATTGGATTAAGCACATGACTTTCAGACAGAATGACCCCATTAGACAAAACGAGGTAGCAACATATAAGGAGCAGAACTCGTTAGTATACTGGTAGACCCTACTCACAATTATCTTCAAACTTTAACAAAGTAAATATAGATTGAACAGAACTAATCTGAGTAAATACATATGGATTTAAGTGACTGAAAAATGTGCAATTGGATTAAGCACATGACTTGCAGACAGAATGACCCCATTAGCCAAAACGAGGTAGCAACATATAAGGAGCAGAACTCGTTAGTATACTGGTAGACCCCACTCACAATTATCTTCAATCTTTAACAAAGTAAATATAGATTGAACAGAATTAATCTGAGTAAACACACATGGATTTAAGTGACTGAAAAATGTGCAATTGGATTAAGCACATGACTTTCAGACAGACTGGCCCCATTAGCCAAAACGAGGTAGGAACATATAAGGAGCAGAACTCGTTAGTATACTGGTAGACCCCACTCACAATTATATTCAATCTTTAACAAAGTACATATAGATTGAACAGAATTAACCTGAGGAAATACACATGTATTTAAGTGACTGAAAAATGTGCAATTGGATTAAGCACATGACTTTCAGACAGAATGACCCCATTAGCCAAAACGAGGTAGCAACATATAAGGAGCAGAACTCGTTAGTATACTGGTAGACCCCACTCACAATTATCTTCAAACTTTAACAAAGTAAATATAGATTGAACAAAATTAATCTGAGTAAATACACATGGATTTAAGTGACTGAAAAATGTGCAATTGGATTAAGCACATGACTTACAGACAGAATGGCCCCATTAGCCAAAACGAGGTAGGAACATATAAGGAGCAGAACTCGTTAGTATGCTGGTAGACCCCACTCACAATTATATTCAATCTTTAACAAAGTACATATAGATTGAACAGAATTAACCTGAGGAAATACACATGTATTTAAGTGACTGGAAAATGTGCAATTGGATTAAGCACATGACTTTCAGACAGAATGGCCCCATTAGCCAAAACGAGGTAGGAACATATAAGGAGCAGAACTCGTTAGTATACTGGTAGACCCCTCACAATTATATTCAAACTTTAACAAAATAAATATAGATTGAACAGAATTAATCTGAGTAAATACACATGGATTTAAGTGACTGAAAAATGTGCAATTGGATTAAGCACATGACTTACAGACAGAATGGCCCCATTAGCCAAAACGAGGTAGCAACATATAAGGAGCAGAACTCGTTAGTATACTGGTAGACCCCACTCACAATTATCTTCAATCTTTAACAAAGTAAATATAGATTGAACAGAATTAATCTGAGTAAACACACATGGATTTAAGTGACTGAAAAATGTGCAATTGGATTAAGCACATGACTTTCAGACAGAATGGCCCCATTAGCCAAAACGAGGTAGGAACATATAAGGAGCAGAACTCGTTAGTATACTGGTAGACCCCACTCACAATTATATTCAATCTTTAACAAAGTACATATAGATTGAACAGAATTAACCTGAGGAAATACACATGTATTTAAGTGACTGAAAAATGTGCAATTGGATTAAGCACATGACTTTCAGACAGAATGACCCCATTAGCCAAAACGAGGTAGCAACATATAAGGAGCAGAACTCGTTAGTATACTGGTAGACCCCACTCACAATTATCTTCAAACTTTAACAAAGTAAATATAGATTGAACAGAATTAATCTGAGTAAATACACATGGATTTAAGTGACTGAAAAATGTGCAATTGGATTAAGCACATGACTTACAGACAGAATGGCCCCATTAGCCAAAACGAGGTAGGAACATATAAGGAGCAGAACTCGTTAGTATGCTGGTAGACCCCACTCACAATTATATTCAATCTTTAACAAAGTACATATAGATTGAACAGAATTAACCTGAGGAAATACACATGTATTTAAGTGACTGAAAAATGTGCAATTGGATTAAGCACGTGACTTTCAGACAGAATGACCCCATTAGCCAAAACGAGGTAGGAACATATAAGGAGCAGAACTCGTTAGTATACTGGTAGACCCCACTCACAATTATCTTCAATCTTTAACAAAGTAAATATAGATTGAACAGAATTAATCTGAGTAAATACACATGGATTTAAGTGACTGAAAAATGTGCAATTGGATTAAGCACATGACTTTCAGACAGAATGACCCCATTAGCCAAAACGAGGTAGCAACATATAAGGAGCAGAACTCGTTAGTATACTGGTAGACCCCACTCACAATTATCTTCAATCTTTAACAAAGTAAATATAGATTGAACAGAATTAATCTGAGTAAATACACATGGATTTAAGTGACTGAAAAATGTGCAATTGGATTAAGCACATGACTTTCAGACAGAATGACCCCATTAGCCAAAACGAGGTAGCAACATATGAGGAGCAGAACTCGTTAGTATACTGGTAGACCCCACTCACAATTATCTTCAATCTTTAACAAAGTAAATATAGATTGAACAGAATTATTCTGAGTAAATACACATGGATTTAAGTGACTGAAAAATGTGCAATTGAATTAAGCACATGACTTTCAGACAGAATGACCCCATTAGCCAAAACGAGGTAGCAACATATAAGGAGCAGAACTCGTAAGTATACTGGTAGACCCCACTCACAATTATCTTCAAACTTTAACAAAGTAAATATAGATTGAACAGAATTAATCTGAGTAAATACACATAGATTTAAGTGACTGAAAAATGTGCAATTGGATTAAGCACATGACTTTCAGACAGAATGACCCCATTAGCCAAAACGAGGTAGCAACATATAAGGAGCAGAACTCGTTAGTATACTGGTAGACCCCACTCACAATTATCTTCAGTCTTTAACAAAGTAAATATAGATTGAACAGAATTAATCTGAGTAAATACACATGGATTTAAGTGACTGAAAAATGTGCAATTGGATTAAGCACATGACTTTCAGGCAGAATGACCCCATTAGACAAAACGAGGTAGCAACGTATAAGGAGCAGAACTCGTTAGTATACTGGTAGACCCTACTCACAATTATCTTCAAACTTTAACAAAGTAAATATAGATTGAACAGAACTAATCTGAGTAAATACACATGGATTTAAGTGACTGAAAAATGTGCAATTGGATTAAGCACATGACTTGCAGACAGAATGACCCCATTAGCCAAAACAAGGTAGCAACATATAAGGAGCAGAACTCGTTAGTATACTGGTAGACCCCACTCACAATTATCTTCAATCTTTAACAAAGTAAATATAGATTGAACAGAATTAATCTGAGTAAACACACATGGATTTAAGTGACTGAAAAATGTGCAATTGGATTAAGCACATGACTTTCAGACAGAATGGCCCCATTAGCCAAAACGAGGTAGGAACATATAAGGAGCAGAACTCGTTAGTATACTGGTAGACCCCACTCACAATTATATTCAATCTTTAACAAAGTACATATAGATTGAACAGAATTAACCTGAGGAAATACACATGTATTTAAGTGACTGAAAAATGTGCAATTGGATTAAGCACATGACTTTCAGACAGAATGACCCCATTAGCCAAAACGAGGTAGCAACATATAAGGAGCAGAACTCGTTAGTATACTGGTAGACCCCACTCACAATTATCTTCAAACTTTAACAAAGTAAATATAGATTGAACAAAATTAATCTGAGTAAATACACATGGATTTAAGTGACTGAAAAATGTGCAATTGGATTAAGCACATGACTTTCAGGCAGAATGACCCCATTAGACAAAACGAGGTAGCAACGTATAAGGAGCAGAACTCGTTAGTATACTGGTAGACCCTACTCACAATTATCTTCAAACTTTAACAAAGTAAATATAGATTGAACAGAACTAATCTGAGTAAATACACATGGATTTAAGTGACTGAAAAATGTGCAATTGGATTAAGCACATGACTTTCAGACAGAATGGCCCCATTAGCCAAAACGAGGTAGGAACATATAAGGAGCAGAACTCGTTAGTATACTGGTAGACCCCACTCACAATTATATTCAATCTTTAACAAAGTACATATAGATTGAACAGAATTAACCTGAGGAAATACACATGTATTTAAGTGACTGAAAAATGTGCAATTGGATTAAGCACATGACTTTCAGACAGAATGACCCCATTAGCCAAAACGAGGTAGCAACATATAAGGAGCAGAACTCGTTAGTATACTGGTAGACCCCACTCACAATTATCTTCAAACTTTAACAAAGTAAATATAGATTGAACAAAATTAATCTGAGTAAATACACATGGATTTAAGTGACTGAAAAATGTGCAATTGGATTAAGCACATGACTTACAGACAGAATGGCCCCATTAGCCAAAACGAGGTAGGAACATATAAGGAGCAGAACTCGTTAGTATGCTGGTAGACCCCACTCACAATTATATTCAATCTTTAACAAAGTACATATAGATTGAACAGAATTAACCTGAGGAAATACACATGTATTTAAGTGACTGGAAAATGTGCAATTGGATTAAGCACATGACTTTCAGACAGAATGGCCCCATTAGCCAAAACGAGGTAGGAACATATAAGGAGCAGAACTCGTTAGTATACTGGTAGACCCCTCACAATTATATTCAAACTTTAACAAAATAAATATAGATTGAACAGAATTAATCTGAGTAAATACACATGGATTTAAGTGACTGAAAAATGTGCAATTGGATTAAGCACATGACTTACAGACAGAATGGCCCCATTAGCCAAAACGAGGTAGCAACATATAAGGAGCAGAACTCGTTAGTATACTGGTAGACCCCACTCACAATTATCTTCAATCTTTAACAAAGTAAATATAGATTGAACAGAATTAATCTGAGTAAACACACATGGATTTAAGTGACTGAAAAATGTGCAATTGGATTAAGCACATGACTTTCAGACAGAATGGCCCCATTAGCCAAAACGAGGTAGGAACATATAAGGAGCAGAACTCGTTAGTATACTGGTAGACCCCACTCACAATTATATTCAATCTTTAACAAAGTACATATAGATTGAACAGAATTAACCTGAGGAAATACACATGTATTTAAGTGACTGAAAAATGTGCAATTGGATTAAGCACATGACTTTCAGACAGAATGACCCCATTAGCCAAAACGAGGTAGCAACATATAAGGAGCAGAACTCGTTAGTATACTGGTAGACCCCACTCACAATTATCTTCAAACTTTAACAAAGTAAATATAGATTGAACAGAATTAATCTGAGTAAATACACATGGATTTAAGTGACTGAAAAATGTGCAATTGGATTAAGCACATGACTTACAGACAGAATGGCCCCATTAGCCAAAACGAGGTAGGAACATATAAGGAGCAGAACTCGTTAGTATGCTGGTAGACCCCACTCACAATTATATTCAATCTTTAACAAAGTACATATAGATTGAACAGAATTAACCTGAGGAAATACACATGTATTTAAGTGACTGAAAAATGTGCAATTGGATTAAGCACATGACTTTCAGACAGAATGACCCCATTAGCCAAAACGAGGTAGGAACATATAAGGAGCAGAACTCGTTAGTATACTGGTAGACCCCACTCACAATTATCTTCAATCTTTAACAAAGTAAATATAGATTGAACAGAATTAATCTGAGTAAATACACATGGATTTAAGTGACTGAAAAATGTGCAATTGGATTAAGCACATGACTTTCAGACAGAATGACCCCATTAGCCAAAACGAGGTAGCAACATATAAGGAGCAGAACTCGTTAGTATACTGGTAGACCCCACTCACAATTATCTTCAATCTTTAACAAAGTAAATATAGATTGAACAGAATTAATCTGAGTAAATACACATGGATTTAAGTGACTGAAAAATGTGCAATTGGATTAAGCACATGACTTTCAGACAGAATGACCCCATTAGCCAAAACGAGGTAGCAACATATGAGGAGCAGAACTCGTTAGTATACTGGTAGACCCCACTCACAATTATCTTCAATCTTTAACAAAGTAAATATAGATTGAACAGAATTATTCTGAGTAAATACACATGGATTTAAGTGACTGAAAAATGTGCAATTGAATTAAGCACATGACTTTCAGACAGAATGACCCCATTAGCCAAAACGAGGTAGCAACATATAAGGAGCAGAACTCGTAAGTATACTGGTAGACCCCACTCACAATTATCTTCAAACTTTAACAAAGTAAATATAGATTGAACAGAATTAATCTGAGTAAATACACATAGATTTAAGTGACTGAAAAATGTGCAATTGGATTAAGCACATGACTTTCAGACAGAATGACCCCATTAGCCAAAACGAGGTAGCAACATATAAGGAGCAGAACTCGTTAGTATACTGGTAGACCCCACTCACAATTATCTTCAGTCTTTAACAAAGTAAATATAGATTGAACAGAATTAATCTGAGTAAATACACATGGATTTAAGTGACTGAAAAATGTGCAATTGGATTAAGCACATGACTTTCAGGCAGAATGACCCCATTAGACAAAACGAGGTAGCAACGTATAAGGAGCAGAACTCGTTAGTATACTGGTAGACCCTACTCACAATTATCTTCAAACTTTAACAAAGTAAATATAGATTGAACAGAACTAATCTGAGTAAATACACATGGATTTAAGTGACTGAAAAATGTGCAATTGGATTAAGCACATGACTTGCAGACAGAATGACCCCATTAGCCAAAACAAGGTAGCAACATATAAGGAGCAGAACTCGTTAGTATACTGGTAGACCCCACTCACAATTATCTTCAATCTTTAACAAAGTAAATATAGATTGAACAGAATTAATCTGAGTAAACACACATGGATTTAAGTGACTGAAAAATGTGCAATTGGATTAAGCACATGACTTTCAGACAGAATGGCCCCATTAGCCAAAACGAGGTAGGAACATATAAGGAGCAGAACTCGTTAGTATACTGGTAGACCCCACTCACAATTATATTCAATCTTTAACAAAGTACATATAGATTGAACAGAATTAACCTGAGGAAATACACATGTATTTAAGTGACTGAAAAATGTGCAATTGGATTAAGCACATGACTTTCAGACAGAATGACCCCATTAGCCAAAACGAGGTAGCAACATATAAGGAGCAGAACTCGTTAGTATACTGGTAGACCCCACTCACAATTATCTTCAAACTTTAACAAAGTAAATATAGATTGAACAAAATTAATCTGAGTAAATACACATGGATTTAAGTGACTGAAAAATGTGCAATTGGATTAAGCACATGACTTACAGACAGAATGGCCCCATTAGCCAAAACGAGATAGGAACATATAAGGAGCAGAACCTGTTAGTATACTGGTAGACCCCACTCACAATTATAATCAATCTTTAACAAAGTACATATAGATTGAACAGAATTAACCTGAGGAAATACACATGTATTTAAGTGACTGAAAAATGTGCAATTGGATTAAGCACATGACTTACAGACAGAATGGCCCCATTAGCCAAAACGAGGTAGGAACATATAAGGAGCAGAACTCGTTAGTATACTGGTAGACCCCACTCACAATTATATTCAATCTTTAACAAAGTACATATAGATTGAACAGGATTAACCTGAGGAAATACACATGTATTTAAGTGACTGGAAAATGTGCAATTGGATTAAGCACATGACTTTCAGACAGAATGACCCCATTAGCCAAAACGAGGTAGCAACATATAAGGAGCAGAACTCGTTAGTATACTGGTAGACCCCACTCACAATTATCTTCAATCTTTAACAAAGTAAATATAGATTGAACAGAATTAATCTGAGTAAATACACATGGATTTAAGTGACTGAAAAATGTGCAATTGGATTAAGCACATGACTTTCAGACAGAATGACCCCATTAGCCAAAACGAGGTAGCAACATATAAGGAGTAGAACTCGTTAGTATACTGGTAGACCCCACTCACAATTATCTTCAATCTTTAACAAAGTAAATATAGATTGAACAGAATTAATCTGAGTAAATACACATGGATTTAAGTGACTGAAAAATGTGCAATTGGATTAAGCACATGACTTTCAGACAGAATGACCCCATTAGCCAAAACGAGGTAGCAACATATGAGGAGCAGAACTCGTTAGTATACTGGTAGACCCCACTCACAATTATCTTCAATCTTTAACAAAGTAAATATAGATTGAACAGAATTAATCTGAGTAAATACACATGGATTTAAGTGACTGAAAAATGTGCAATTGAATTAAGCACATGACTTTCAGACAGAATGACCCCATTAGCCAAAACGAGGTAGCAACATATAAGGAGCAGAACTCGTTAGTATACTGGTAGACCCCACTCACAATTATCTTCAAACTTTAACAAAGTAAATATAGATTGAACAGAATTAATCTGAGTAAATACACATAGATTTAAGTGACTGAAAAATGTGCAATTGGATTAAGCACATGACTTTCAGACAGAATGACCCCATTAGCCAAAACGAGGTAGCAACATATAAGGAGCAGAACTCGTTAGTATACTGGTAGACCCCACTCACAATTATCTTCAATCTTTAACAAAGTAAATATAGATTGAACAGAATTAATCTGAGTAAATACACATGGATTTAAGTGACTGAAAAATGTGCAATTGGATTAAGCACATGACTTTCAGACAGAATGACCCCATTAGCCAAAACGAGGTAGCAACATATAAGGAGCAGAACTCGTTAGTATACTGGTAGACCCCACTCACAATTATATTCAATCTTTAACAAAGTACATATAGATTGAACAGAATTAACCTGAGGAAATACACATGTATTTAAGTGACTGAAAAATGTGCAATTGGATTAAGCACATGACTTTCAGACAGAATGACCCCATTAGCCAAAACGAGGTAGCAACATATAAGGAGCAGAACTCGTTAGTATACTGGTAGACTCCACTCACAATTATATTCAATCTTTAACAAAGTACATATAGATTGAACAGAATTAACCTGAGGAAATACACATGTATTTAAGTGACTGAAAAATGTGCAATTGGATTAAGCACATGACTTTCAGACAGGATGACCCCATTAGCCAAAACGAGGTAGCAACATATAAGGAGCAGAACTCGTTAGTATACTGGTAGACCCCACTCACAATTATCTTCAATCTTTAACAAAGTAAATATAGATTGAACAGAATTAATCTGAGTAAATACACATGGATTTAAGTGACTAAAAAATGTGCAATTGGATTAAGCACATGACTTACAGACAGAATGGCCCCATTAGCCAAAACGAGGTAGGAACATATAAGGAGCAGAACTCGTTAGTATGCTGGTAGACCCCACTCACAATTATATTCAATCTTTAACAAAGTACATATAGATTGAACAGAATTAACCTTAGGAAATACACATGTATTTAAGTGACTGAAAAATGTGCAATTGGATTAAGCACATGACTTACAGACAGAATGGCCCCATTAGCCAAAACGAGGTAGGAACATATAAGGAGCAGAACTCGTTAGTATACTGGTAGACCCCTCACAATTATATTCAAACTTTAACAAAATAAATATAGATTGAACAGAATTAATCTGAGTAAATACACATGGATTTAAGTGACTGAAAAATGTGCAATTGGATTAAGCACATGACTTTCAGACAGAATGACCACATTAGCCAAAACGAGGTAGCAACATATAAGGAGCAGAACTCGTTAGTATACTGGTAGACCCCACTCACAATTATCTTCAATCTTTAACAAAGTAAATATAGATTGAACAGAATTAATCTGAGTAAAACTGAAAAATGTGCAATTGGATTAAGCACATGACTTTCAGACAGAATGACCCCATTAGCCAAAACAAGGTAGCAACATATAAGGAGCAGAACTCGTTAGTATACTGGTAGACCCCACTCACAATTATCTTCAAACTTTAACAAAGTAAATATAGATTGAAGAGAATTAATCTGAGTAAATACACATGGATTTAAGTGACTGAAAAATGTGCAATTAGATTAAGCACATGACTTTAAGACAGAATGACCCCATTAGCCAAAACGAGGTAGCAACATATAAGGAGCAGAACTCGTTAGTATACTGGTAGACCCCACTCACAATTATCTTCAATCTTTAACAAAGTACATATAGATTGAACAGAATTAACCTGAGGAAATACACATGTATTTAAGTGACTGAAAAATGTGCAATTGGATTAAGCACATGACTTTCAGACAGAATGACCCCATTAGCCAAAACGAGGTAGCAACATATAAGGAGCAGAACTCGTTAGTATACTGGTAGACCCCACTCACAATTATCTACAAACTTTAACAAAGTAAATATAGATTGAACAGAATGAATCTGAGTAAATACACATGGATTTAAGTGACTGAAAAATGTGCAATTGGATTAAGCACATGACTTACAGACAGAATGGCCCCATTAGCCAAAACGAGTTAGGAACATATAAGGAGCAGAACTCGTTAGTATACTGGTAGACCCCACTCACAATTATATTCAATCTTTAACAAAGTACATATAGATTGAACAGAATTAACCTGAGGAAATACACATGTATTTAAGTGACTGAAAAATGTGCAATTGGATTAAGCACATGACTTTCAGACAGAATGACCCCATTAGCCAAAACGAGGTAGCAACATATAAGGAGCAGAACTCGTTAGTATACTGGTAGACCCCACTCACAATTATCTTCAATCTTTAACAAAGTAAATATAGATTGAACAGAATTAATCTGAGTAAATACACATGGATTTAAGTGACTGAAAAATGTGCAATTGGATTAAGCACATGATTTACAGACAGAATGGCCCCATTAGCCAAAACGAGGTAGGAACATATAAGGAGCAGAACTCGTTAGTATGCTGGTAGACCCCACTCACAATTATATTCAATCTTTAACAAAGTACATATAGATTGAACAGAATTAACCTTAGGAAATACACATGTATTTAAGTGACTGAAAAATGTGCAATTGGATTAAGCACATGACTTACAGACAGAATGGCCCCATTAGCCAAAACGAGGTAGGAACATATAAGGAGCAGAACTCGTTAGTATACTGGTAGACCCCTCACAATTATATTCAAACTTTAACAAAATAAATATAGATTGAACAGAATTAATCTGAGTAAATACACATGGATTTAAGTGACTGAAAAATGTGCAATTGGATTAAGCACATGACTTACAGACAGAATGGCCCCATTAGCCAACACGAGATAGGAACATATAAGCAGCAGAACCTGTTAGTATACTGGTAGACCCCACTCACAATTATAATCAATCTTTAACAAAGTACATATAGATTGAACAGAATTAACCTGAGGAAATACACATGTATTTAAGTGACTGAAAAATGTGCAATTGGATTAAGCACATGACTTTCAGAAAGAATGACCCCATTAGCCAAAACAAGGTAGCAACATATAAGGAGCAGAACTTGTGTATACTGGTAGACCCCACTCACAATTATCTTCAATCTTTAACAAAGTAAATATAGATTGAACAGAATTAATCTGAGTAAATACACATGGATTTAAGTGACTGAAAAATGTGCAATTGGATTAAGCACATGACTTTCAGACAGAATGACCCCATTAGCCAAAACGAGGTAGCAACATATAAGGAGTAGAACTCGTTAGTATACTGGTAGACCCCACTCACAATTATCTTCAATCTTTAACAAAGTAAATATAGATTGAACAGAATTAATCTGAGTAAATACACATGGATTTAAGTGACTGAAAAATGTGCAATTGGATTAAGCACATGACTTTCAGACAGAATGACCCCATTAGCCAAAACGAGGTAGCAACATATGAGGAGCAGAACTCGTTAGTATACTGGTAGACCCCATTCACAATTATCTTCAATCTTTAACAAAGTAAATATAGATTGAACAGAATTAATCTGAGTAAATACACATGGATTTAAGTGACTGAAAAATGTGCAATTGAATTAAGCACATGACTTTCAGACAGAATGACCCCATTAGCCAAAACGAGGTAGCAACATATAAGGAGCAGAACTCGTTAGTATACTGGTAGACCCCACTCACAATTATCTTCAAACTTTAACAAAGTAAATATAGATTGAACAGAATTAATCTGGGTAAATACACATAGATTTAAGTGACTGAAAAATGTGCAATTGGATTAAGCACATGACTTTCAGACAGAATGACCCCATTAGCCAAAACGAGGTAGCAACATATAAGGAGCAGAACTCGTTAGTATACTGGTAGACCCCACTCACAATTATCTTCAGTCTTTAACAAAGTAAATATAGATTGAACAGAATTAATCTGAGTAAATACACATGGATTTAAGTGACTGAAAAATGTGCAATTGGATTAAGCACATGACTTTCAGACAGAATGACCCCATTAGACAAAACGAGGTAGCAACATATAAGGAGCAGAACTCGTTAGTATACTGGTAGACCCTACTCACAATTATCTTCAAACTTTAACAAAGTAAATATAGATTGAACAGAACTAATCTGAGTAAATACACATGGATTTAAGTGACTGAAAAATGTGCAATTGGATTAAGCACATGACTTGCAGACAGAATGACCCCATTAGCCAAAACGAGGTAGCAACATATAAGGAGCAGAACTCGTTAGTATACTGGTAGACCCCACTCACAATTATCTTCAATCTTTAACAAAGTAAATATAGATTGAACAGAATTAATCTGAGTAAACACACATGGATTTAAGTGACTGAAAAATGTGCAATTGGATTAAGCACATGACTTTCAGACAGACTGGCCCCATTAGCCAAAACGAGGTAGGAACATATAAGGAGCAGAACTCGTTAGTATACTGGTAGACCCCACTCACAATTATATTCAATCTTTAACAAAGTACATATAGATTGAACAGAATTAACCTGAGGAAATACACATGTATTTAAGTGACTGAAAAATGTGCAATTGGATTAAGCACATGACTTTCAGACAGAATGACCCCATTAGCCAAAACGAGGTAGCAACATATGAGGAGCAGAACTCATTAGTATACTGGTAGACCCCACTCACAATTATCTTCAATCTTTAACAAAGTAAATATAGATTGAACAGAATTAATCTGAGTAAATACACATGGATTTAAGTGACTGAAAAATGTGCAATTGGATTAAGCACATGACTTTCAGACAGAATGGCCCCATTAGCCAAAACGAGGTAGGAACATATAAGGAGCATAACTCGTTAGTATACTGGTAGACCCCACTCACAATTATATTCAATCTTTAACAAAGTACATATAGATTGAACAGAATTAACCTGAGGAAATACACATGTATTTAAGTGACTGAAAAATGTGCAATTGGATTAAGCACATGACTTACAGACAGAGTGGCCCCATTAGCCAAAACGAGGTAGGAACATATAAGGAGCAGAACTCGTTAGTATACTGGTAGACCCCACTCACAATTATATTCAATCTTTAACAAAGTACATATAGATTGAACAGAATTAACCTGAGGAAATACACATGTATTTAAGTGACTGGAAAATGTGCAATTGGATTAAGCACATGACTTTCAGACAGAATGACCCCATTAGCCAAAACAAGGTAGCAACATATAAGGAGCAGAACTCGTTAGTATACTGGTAGACCCCACTCACAATTATCTTCAATCTTTAACAAAGTAAATATAGATTGAACAGAATTAATCTGAGTAAATACACATGGATTTAAGTGACTGAAAAATGTGCAATTGGATTAAGCACATGACTTTCAGACAGAATGACCCCATTAGCCAAAACGAGGTAGCAACATATAAGGAGTAGAACTCGTTAGTATACTGGTAGACCCCACTCACAATTATCTTCAATCTTTAACAAAGTAAATATAGATTGAACAGAATTAACCTGAGGAAATACACATGGATTTAAGTGACTGAAAAATGTGCAATTGGATTAAGCACATGACTTTCAGACAGAATGACCCCATTAGCCAAAACGAGGTAGCAACATATGAGGAGCAGAACTCGTTAGTATACTGGCAGACCCCACTCACAATTATCTTCAATCTTTAACAAAGTAAATATAGATTGAACAGAATTAACCTGAGGAAATACACATGGATTTAAGTGACTGAAAAATGTGCAATTGAATTAAGCACATGACTTTCAGACAGAATGACCCCATTAGCCAAAACGAGGTAGCAACATATAAGGAGCAGAACTCGTTAGTATACTGGTAGACCCCACTCACAATTATAATCAATCTTTAACAAAGTACATATAGATTGAACAGAATTAACCTGAGGAAATACACATGTATTTAAGTGACTGAAAAATGTGCAATTGGATTAAGCACATGACTTACAGACAGAATGGCCCCATTAGCCAAAACGAGGTAGGAACATATAAGGAGCAGAACTCGTTAGTATACTGGTAGACCCCACTCACAATTATATTCAATCTTTAACAAAGTACATATAGATTGAACAGAATTAATCTGAGTAAATACACATGGATTTAAGTGACTGAAAAATGTGCAATTAGATTAAGCACATGACTTTAAGACAGAATGACCCCATTAGCCAAAACGAGGTAGCAACATATAAGGAGCAGAACTCGTTAGTATACTGGTAGACCCCACTCACAATTATCTTCAATCTTTAACAAAGTAAATATAGATTGAACAGAATTAATCTGAGTAAATACACATGGATTTAAGTGACTGAAAAATGTGCAATTGGATTAAGCACATGACTTTCAGACAGAATGGCCCCATTAGCCAAAACGAGGTAGGAACATATAAGGAGCATAACTCGTTAGTATACTGGTAGACCCCACTCACAATTATATTCAATCTTTAACAAAGTACATATAGATTGAACAGAATTAACCTGAGGAAATACACATGTATTTAAGTGACTGAAAAATGTGCAATTGGATTAAGCACATGACTTTCAGACAGAATGACCCCATTAGCCAAAACGAGGTAGCAACATATAAGGAGCAGAACTCGTTAGTATACTGGTAGACCCCACTCACAATTATCTACAAACTTTAACAAAGTAAATATAGATTGAACAGAATTAATCTGAGTAAATACACATGGATTTAAGTGACTGAAAAATGTGCAATTGGATTAAGCACATGACTTACAGACAGAATGGCCCCATTAGCCAAAACGAGTTAGGAACATATAAGGAGCAGAACTCGTTAGTATACTGGTAGACCCCACTCACAATTATATTCAATCCTTAACAAAGTACATATAGATTGAACAGAATTAACCTGAGGAAATACACATGTATTTAAGTGACTGAAAAATGTGCAATTGGATTAAGCACATGACTTTCAGACAGAATGACCCCATTAGCCAAAACGAGGTAGCAACATATAAGGAGCAGAACTCGTTAGTATACTGGTAGACCCCACTCACAATTATCTTCAATCTTTAACAAAGTAAATATAGATTGAACAGAATTAATCTGAGTAAATACACATGGATTTAAGTGACTGAAAAATGTGCAATTGGATTAAGCACATGATTTACAGACAGAATGGCCCCATTAGCCAAAACGAGGTAGGAACATATAAGGAGCAGAACTCGTTAGTATGCTGGTAGACCCCACTCACAATTATATTCAATCTTTAACAAAGTACATATAGATTGAACAGAATTAACCTTAGGAAATACACATGTATTTAAGTGACTGAAAAATGTGCAATTGGATTAAGCACATGACTTACAGACAGAATGGCCCCATTAGCCAAAACGAGGTAGGAACATATAAGGAGCAGAACTCGTTAGTATACTGGTAGACCCCTCACAATTATATTCAAACTTTAACAAAATAAATATAGATTGAACAGAATTAATCTGAGTAAATACACATGGATTTAAGTGACTGAAAAATGTGCAATTGGATTAAGCACATGACTTACAGACAGAATGGCCCCATTAGCCAACACGAGATAGGAACATATAAGCAGCAGAACCTGTTAGTATACTGGTAGACCCCACTCACAATTATAATCAATCTTTAACAAAGTACATATAGATTGAACAGAATTAATCTGGGTAAATACACATAGATTTAAGTGACTGAAAAATGTGCAATTGGATTAAGCACATGACTTTCAGACAGAATGACCCCATTAGCCAAAACGAGGTAGCAACATATAAGGAGCAGAACTCGTTAGTATACTGGTAGACCCCACTCACAATTATCTTCAGTCTTTAACAAAGTAAATATAGATTGAACAGAATTAATCTGAGTAAATACACATGGATTTAAGTGACTGAAAAATGTGCAATTGGATTAAGCACATGACTTTCAGACAGAATGACCCCATTAGCCAAAACGAGGTAGCAACATATAAGGAGTAGAACTCGTTAGTATACTGGTAGACCCCACTCACAATTATCTTCAATCTTTAACAAAGTAAATATAGATTGAACAGAATTAATCTGAGTAAATACACATGGATTTAAGTGACTGAAAAATGTGCAATTGGATTAAGCACATGACTTTCAGACAGAATGACCCCATTAGCCAAAACGAGGTAGCAACATATGAGGAGCAGAACTCGTTAGTATACTGGTAGACCCCATTCACAATTATCTTCAATCTTAAACAAAGTAAATATAGATTGAACAGAATTAATCTGAGTAAATACACATGGATTTAAGTGACTGAAAAATGTGCAATTGAATTAAGCACATGACTTTCAGACAGAATGACCCCATTAGCCAAAACGAGGTAGCAACATATAAGGAGCAGAACTCGTTAGTATACTGGTAGACCCCACTCACAATTATCTTCAAACTTTAACAAAGTAAATATAGATTGAACAGAATTAATCTGGGTAAATACACATAGATTTAAGTGACTGAAAAATGTGCAATTGGATTAAGCACATGACTTTCAGACAGAATGACCCCATTAGCCAAAACGAGGTAGCAACATATAAGGAGCAGAACTCGTTAGTATACTGGTAGACCCCACTCACAATTATCTTCAGTCTTTAACAAAGTAAATATAGATTGAACAGAATTAATCTGAGTAAATACACATGGATTTAAGTGACTGAAAAATGTGCAATTGAATTAAGCACATGACTTTCAGACAGAATGACCCCATTAGCCAAAACGAGGTAGCAACATATAAGGAGCAGAACTCGTTAGTATACTGGTAGACCCCACTCACAATTATCTTCAAACTTTAACAAAGTAAATATAGATTGAACAGAATTAATCTGGGTAAATACACATAGATTTAAGTGACTGAAAAATGTGCAATTGGATTAAGCACATGACTTTCAGACAGAATGACCCCATTAGCCAAAACGAGGTAGCAACATATAAGGAGCAGAACTCGTTAGTATACTGGTAGACCCCACTCACAATTATCTTCAGTCTTTAACAAAGTAAATATAGATTGAACAGAATTAATCTGAGTAAATACACATGGATTTAAGTGACTGAAAAATGTGCAATTGGATTAAGCACATGACTTTCAGACAGAATGACCCCATTAGACAAAACGAGGTAGCAACATATAAGGAGCAGAACTCGTTAGTATACTGGTAGACCCTACTCACAATTATCTTCAAACTTTAACAAAGTAAATATAGATTGAACAGAACTAATCTGAGTAAATACACATGGATTTAAGTGACTGAAAAATGTGCAATTGGATTAAGCACATGACTTGCAGACAGAATGACCCCATTAGCCAAAACGAGGTAGCAACATATAAGGAGCAGAACTCGTTAGTATACTGGTAGACCCCACTCACAATTATCTTCAATCTTTAACAAAGTAAATATAGATTGAACAGAATTAATCTGAGTAAACACACATGGATTTAAGTGACTGAAAAATGTGCAATTGGATTAAGCACATGACTTTCAGACAGACTGGCCCCATTAGCCAAAACGAGGTAGGAACATATAAGGAGCAGAACTCGTTAGTATACTGGTAGACCCCACTCACAATTATATTCAATCTTTAACAAAGTACATATAGATTGAACAGAATTAACCTGAGGAAATACACATGTATTTAAGTGACTGAAAAATGTGCAATTGGATTAAGCACATGACTTTCAGACAGAATGACCCCATTAACCAAAACGAGGTAGCAACATATAAGGAGCAGAACTCGTTAGTATACTGGTAGACCCCACTCACAATTATCTTCAAACTTTAACAAAGTAAATATAGATTGAACAGAATTAATCTGAGTAAATACACATGGATTTAAGTGACTGAAAAATGTGCAATTGGATTAAGCACATGACTTACAGACAGAATGGCCCCATTAGCCAAAACGAGGTAGGAACATATAAGGAGCAGAACTCGTTAGTATGCTGGTAGACCCCACTCACAATTATATTCAATCTTTAACAAAGTACATATAGATTGAACAGAATTAACCTGAGGAAATACACATGTATTTAAGTGACTGAAAAATGTGCAATTGGATTAAGCACATGATTTTCAGACAGAATGACCCCATTAGCCAAAACGAGGTAGGAACATATAAGGAGCAGAACTCGTTAGTATACTGGTAGACCCCACTCACAATTATCTTCAATCTTTAACAAAGTAAATATAGATTGAACAGAATTAATCTGAGTAAATACACATGGATTTAAGTGACTGAAAAATGTGCAATTGGATTAAGCACATGACTTTCAGACAGAATGACCCCATTAGCCAAAACGAGGTAGCAACATATAAGGAGCAGAACTCGTTAGTATACTGGTAGACCCCACTCACAATTATCTTCAATCTTTAACAAAGTAAATATAGATTGAACAGAATTAATCTGAGTAAATACACATGGATTTAAGTGACTGAAAAATGTGCAATTGGATTAAGCACATGACTTTCAGACAGAATGACCCCATTAGCCAAAACGAGGTAGCAACATATGAGGAGCAGAACTCGTTAGTATACTGGTAGACCCCACTCACAATTATCTTCAATCTTTAACAAAGTAAATATAGATTGAACAGAATTAATCTGAGTAAATACACATGGATTTAAGTGACTGAAAAATGTGCAATTGAATTAAGCACATGACTTTCAGACAGAATGACCCCATTAGCCAAAACGAGGTAGCAACATATAAGGAGCAGAACTCGTTAGTATACTGGTAGACCCCACTCACAATTATCTTCAGTCTTTAACAAAGTAAATATAGATTGAACAGAATTAATCTGAGTAAATACACATGGATTTAAGTGACTGAAAAATGTGCAATTGAATTAAGCACATGACTTTCAGACAGAATGACCCCATTAGCCAAAACGAGGTAGCAACATATAAGGAGCAGAACTCGTTAGTATACTGGTAGACCCCACTCACAATTATCTTCAAACTTTAACAAAGTAAATATAGATTGAACAGAATTAATCTGGGTAAATACACATAGATTTAAGTGACTGAAAAATGTGCAATTGGATTAAGCACATGACTTTCAGACAGAATGACCCCATTAGCCAAAACGAGGTAGCAACATATAAGGAGCAGAACTCGTTAGTATACTGGTAGACCCCACTCACAATTATCTTCAGTCTTTAACAAAGTAAATATAGATTGAACAGAATTAATCTGAGTAAATACACATGGATTTAAGTGACTGAAAAATGTGCAATTGGATTAAGCACATGACTTTCAGACAGAATGACCCCATTAGACAAAACGAGGTAGCAACATATAAGGAGCAGAACTCGTTAGTATACTGGTAGACCCTACTCACAATTATCTTCAAACTTTAACAAAGTAAATATAGATTGAACAGAACTAATCTGAGTAAATACACATGGATTTAAGTGACTGAAAAATGTGCAATTGGATTAAGCACATGACTTGCAGACAGAATGACCCCATTAGCCAAAACGAGGTAGCAACATATAAGGAGCAGAACTCGTTAGTATACTGGTAGACCCCACTCACAATTATCTTCAATCTTTAACAAAGTAAATATAGATTGAACAGAATTAATCTGAGTAAACACACATGGATTTAAGTGACTGAAAAATGTGCAATTGGATTAAGCACATGACTTTCAGACAGACTGGCCCCATTAGCCAAAACGAGGTAGGAACATATAAGGAGCAGAACTCGTTAGTATACTGGTAGACCCCACTCACAATTATATTCAATCTTTAACAAAGTACATATAGATTGAACAGAATTAACCTGAGGAAATACACATGTATTTAAGTGACTGAAAAATGTGCAATTGGATTAAGCACATGACTTTCAGACAGAATGACCCCATTAACCAAAACTAGGTAGCAACATATAAGGAGCAGAACTCGTTAGTATACTGGTAGACCCCACTCACAATTATCTTCAAACTTTAACAAAGTAAATATAGATTGAACAGAATTAATCTGAGTAAATACACATGGATTTAAGTGACTGAAAAATGTGCAATTGGATTAAGCACATGACTTACAGACAGAATGGCCCCATTAGCCAAAACGAGGTAGGAACATATAAGGAGCAGAACTCGTTAGTATGCTGGTAGACCCCACTCACAATTATATTCAATCTTTAACAAAGTACATATAGATTGAACAGAATTAACCTGAGGAAATACACATGTATTTAAGTGACTGAAAAATGTGCAATTGGATTAAGCACATGATTTTCAGACAGAATGACCCCATTAGCCAAAACGAGGTAGGAACATATAAGGAGCAGAACTCGTTAGTATACTGGTAGACCCCACTCACAATTATCTTCAATCTTTAACAAAGTAAATATAGATTGAACAGAATTAATCTGAGTAAATGCACATGGATTTAAGTGACTGAAAAATGTGCAATTGGATTAAGCACATGACTTTCAGACAGAATGACCCCATTAGCCAAAACGAGGTAGCAACATATAAGGAGCAGAACTCGTTAGTATACTGGTAGACCCCACTCACAATTATCTTCAATCTTTAACAAAGTAAATATAGATTGAACAGAATTAATCTGAGTAAATACACATGGATTTAAGTGACTGAAAAATGTGCAATTGGATTAAGCACATGACTTTCAGACAGAATGACCCCATTAGCCAAAACGAGGTAGCAACATATGAGGAGCAGAACTCGTTAGTATACTGGTAGACCCCACTCACAATTATCTTCAATCTTTAACAAAGTAAATATAGATTGAACAGAATTAATCTGAGTAAATACACATGGATTTAAGTGACTGAAAAATGTGCAATTGAATTAAGCACATGACTTTCAGACAGAATGACCCCATTAGCCAAAACGAGGTAGCAACATATAAGGAGCAGAACTTGTTAGTATACTGGTAGACCCCACTCACAATTATCTTCAAACTTTAACAAAGTAAATATAGATTGAACAGAATTAATCTGAGTAAATACACATGGATTTAAGTGACTGAAAAATGTGCAATTGGATTAAGCACATGACTTTCAGACAGAATGACCCCATTAGCCAAAAGGAGGTAGCAACATATAAGGAGCAGAACTCGTTAGTATACTGGTAGACCCCACTCACAATTATCTTCAATCTTTAACAAAGTAAATATAGATTGAACAGAATTAATCTGAGTAAATACACATGGATTTAAGTGACTGAAAAATGTGCAATTGGATTAGGCACATGACTTTCAGACAGAATGACCCCATTAGACAAAACGAGGTAGCAACATATAAGGAGCAGAACTCGTTAGTATACTGGTAGACCCTACTCACAATTATCTTCAAACTTTAACAAAGTAAATATAGATTGAACAGAACTAATCTGAGTAAATACACATGGATTTAAGTGACTGAAAAATGTGCAATTGGATTAAGCACATGACTTTCAGACAGAATGGCCCCATTAGCCAAAACGAGGTAGGAACATATAAGGAGCAGAACTCGTTAGTATACTGGTAGACCCCACTCACAATTATCTTCAATCTTTAACAAAGTAAATATAGATTGACAGAATTAATCTGAGTAAATACACATGGATTTAAGTGACTGAAAAATGTGCAATTGGATTAAGCACATGACTTTCAGACAGAATGACCCCATTAGCCAAAACGAGGTAGCAACATATGAGGAGCAGAACTCATTAGTATACTGGTAGACCCCACTCACAATTATCTTCAATCTTTAACAAAGTAAATATAGATTGAACAGAATTAATCTGAGTAAATACACATGGATTTAAGTGACTGAAAAATGTGCAATTGGATTAAGCACATGACTTTCAGACAGAATGGCCCCATTAGCCAAAACGAGGTAGGAACATATAAGGAGCATAACTCGTTAGTATACTGGTAGACCCCACTCACAATTATATTCAATCTTTAACAAAGTACATATAGATTGAACAGAATTAACCTGAGGAAAAACACATGTATTTAAGTGACTGAAAAATGTGCAATTGGATTAAGCACATGACTTACAGACAGAGTGGCCCCATTAGCCAAAACGAGGTAGGAACATATAAGGAGCAGAACTCGTTAGTATACTGGTAGACCCCACTCACAATTATATTCAATCTTTAACAAAGTACATATAGATTGAACAGAATTAACCTGAGGAAATACACATGTATTTAAGTGACTGGAAAATGTGCAATTGGATTAAGCACATGACTTTCAGACAGAATGACCCCATTAGCCAAAACAAGGTAGCAACATATAAGGAGCAGAACTCGTTAGTATACTGGTAGACCCCACTCACAATTATCTTCAATCTTTAACAAAGTAAATATAGATTGAACAGAATTAATCTGAGTAAATACACATGGATTTAAGTGACTGAAAAATGTGCAATTGGATTAAGCACATGACTTTCAGACAGAATGACTCCATTAGCCAAAACGAGGTAGCAACATATAAGGAGTAGAACTCGTTAGTATACTGGTAGACCCCACTCACAATTATCTTCAATCTTTAACAAAGTAAATATAGATTGAACAGAATTAACCTGAGGAAATACACATGGATTTAAGTGACTGAAAAATGTGCAATTGGATTAAGCACATGACTTTCAGACAGAATGACCCCATTAGCCAAAACGAGGTAGCAACATATAAGGAGCAGAACTCGTTAGTATACTGGTAGACCCCACTCACAATTATCTTCAATCTTTAACAAAGTAAATATAGATTGAACAGAATTAACCTGAGGAAATACACATGGATTTAAGTGACTGAAAAATGTGCAATTGAATTAAGCACATGACTTTCAGACAGAATGACCCCATTAGCCAAAACGAGGTAGCAACATATAAGGAGCAGAACTCGTTAGTATACTGGTAGACCCCACTCACAATTATAATCAATCTTTAACAAAGTACATATAGATTGAACAGAATTAACCTGAGGAAATACACATGTATTTAAGTGACTGAAAAATGTGCAATTGGATTAAGCACATGACTTACAGACAGAATGGCCCCATTAGCCAAAACGAGGTAGGAACATATAAGGAGCAGAACTCGTTAGTATACTGGTAGACCCCACTCACAATTATATTCAATCTTTAACAAAGTACATATAGATTGAACAGAATTAACCTGAGGACATACACATGTATTTAAGTGACTGGAAAATGTGCAATTGGATTAAGCACATGACTTTCAGACAGAATGACCCCATTAGCCAAAACAAGGTAGCAACATATAAGGAGCAGAACTCGTTAGTATACTGGTAGACCCCACTCACAATTATCTTCAATCTTTAACAAAGTAAATATAGATTGAACAGAATTAATCTGAGTAAATACACATGGATTTAAGTGACTGAAAAATGTGCAATTGGATTAAGCACATGACTTTCAGACAGAATGACCCCATTAGCCAAAACGAGGTAGCAACATATAAGGAGTAGAACTCGTTAGTATACTGGTAGACCCCACTCACAATTATCTTCAATCTTTAACAAAGTAAATATAGATTGAACAGAATTAATCTGAGTAAATACACATGGATTTAAGTGACTGAAAAATGTGCAATTGGATTAAGCACATGACTTTCAGACAGAATGACCCCATTAGCCAAAACGAGGTAGCAACATATGAGGAGCAGAACTCGTTAGTATACTGGTAGACCCCACTCACAATTATCTTCAATCTTTAACAAAGTAAATATAGATTGAACAGAATTAATCTGAGTAAATACACATGGATTTAAGTGACTGAAAAATGTGCAATTGAATTAAGCACATGACTTTCAGACAGAATGACCCCATTAGCCAAAACGAGGTAGCAACATATAAGGAGCAGAACTCGTTAGTATACTGGTAGACCCCACTCACAATTATCTTCAAACTTTAACAAAGTAAATATAGATTGAACAGAATTAATCTGAGTAAATACACATAGATTTAAGTGACTGAAAAATGTGCAATTGGATTAAGCACATGACTTTCAGACAGAATGACCCCATTAGCCAAAACGAGGTAGCAACATATAAGGAGCAGAACTCGTTAGTATACTGGTAGACCCCACTCACAATTATCTTCAGTCTTTAACAAAGTAAATATAGATTGAACAGAATTAATCTGAGTAAATACACATGGATTTAAGTGACTGAAAAATGTGCAATTGGATTAAGCACATGACTTTCAGGCAGAATGACCCCATTAGACAAAACGAGGTAGCAACGTATAAGGAGCAGAACTCGTTAGTATACTGGTAGACCCTACTCACAATTATCTTCAAACTTTAACAAAGTAAATATAGATTGAACAGAACTAATCTGAGTAAATACACATGGATTTAAGTGACTGAAAAATGTGCAATTGGATTAAGCACATGACTTTCAGACAGAATGACCCCATTAGCCAAAACGAGGTAGCAACATATAAGGAGCAGAACTCGTTAGTATACTGGTAGACCCCACTCACAATTATCTTCAAACTTTAACAAAGTAAATATAGATTGAACAAAATTAATCTGAGTAAATACACATGGATTTAAGTGACTGAAAAATGTGCAATTGGATTAAGCACATGACTTACAGACAGAATGGCCCCATTAGCCAAAACGAGGTAGGAACATATAAGGAGCAGAACTCGTTAGTATGCTGGTAGACCCCACTCACAATTATCTTCAATCTTTAACAAAGTAAATATAGATTGACAGAATTAATCTGAGTAAATACACATGGATTTAAGTGACTGAAAAATGTGCAATTGGATTAAGCACATGACTTTCAGACAGAATGACCCCATTAGCCAAAACGAGGTAGCAACATATGAGGAGCAGAACTCATTAGTATACTGGTAGACCCCACTCACAATTATCTTCAATCTTTAACAAAGTAAATATAGATTGAACAGAATTAATCTGAGTAAATACACATGGATTTAAGTGACTGAAAAATGTGCAATTGGATTAAGCACATGACTTTCAGACAGAATGGCCCCATTAGCCAAAACGAGGTAGGAACATATAAGGAGCATAACTCGTTAGTATACTGGTAGACCCCACTCACAATTATATTCAATCTTTAACAAAGTACATATAGATTGAACAGAATTAACCTGAGGAAATACACATGTATTTAAGTGACTGAAAAATGTGCAATTGGATTAAGCACATGACTTACAGACAGAATGGCCCCATTAGCCAAAACGAGGTAGGAACATATAAGGAGCAGAACTCGTTAGTATACTGGTAGACCCCACTCACAATTATATTCAATCTTTAACAAAGTACATATAGATTGAACAGAATTAACCTGAGGAAATACACATGTATTTAAGTGACTGGAAAATGTGCAATTGGATTAAGCACATGACTTTCAGACAGAATGACCCCATTAGCCAAAACAAGGTAGCAACATATAAGGAGCAGAACTCGTTAGTATACTGGTAGACCCCACTCACAATTATCTTCAATCTTTAACAAAGTAAATATAGATTGAACAGAATTAATCTGAGTAAATACACATGGATTTAAGTGACTGAAAAATGTGCAATTGGATTAGGCACATGACTTTCAGACAGAATGACCCCATTAGCCAAAACGAGGTAGCAACATATAAGGAGTAGAACTCGTTAGTATACTGGTAGACCCCACTCACAATTATCTTCAATCTTTAACAAAGTAAATATAGATTGAACAGAATTAACCTGAGGAAATAAACATGGATTTAAGTGACTGAAAAATGTGCAATTGAATTAAGCACATGACTTTCAGACAGAATGACCCCATTAGCCAAAACGAGGTAGCAACATATAAGGAGCAGAACTCGTTAGTATACTGGTAGACCCCACTCACAATTATAATCAATCTTTAACAAAGTACATATAGATTGAACAGAATTAACCTGAGGAAATACACATGTATTTAAGTGACTGAAAAATGTGCAATTGGATTAAGCACATGACTTACAGACAGAATGGCCCCATTAGCCAAAACGAGGTAGGAACATATAAGGAGCAGAACTCGTTAGTATACTGGTAGACCCCACTCACAATTATATTCAATCTTTAACAAAGTACATATAGATTGAACAGAATTAACCTGAGGACATACACATGTATTTAAGTGACTGGAAAATGTGCAATTGGATTAAGCACATGACTTTCAGACAGAATGACCCCATTAGCCAAAACAAGGTAGCAACATATAAGGAGCAGAACTCGTTAGTATACTGGTAGACCCCACTCACAATTATCTTCAATCTTTAACAAAGTAAATATAGATTGAACAGAATTAATCTGAGTAAATACACATGGATTTAAGTGACTGAAAAATGTGCAATTGGATTAAGCACATGACTTTCAGACAGAATGACCCCATTAGCCAAAACGAGGTAGCAACATATAAGGAGTAGAACTCGTTAGTATACTGGTAGACCCCACTCACAATTATCTTCAATCTTTAACAAAGTAAATATAGATTGAACAGAATTAATCTGAGTAAATACACATGGATTTAAGTGACTGAAAAATGTGCAATTGGATTAAGCACATGACTTTGAGACAGAATGACCCCATTAGCCAAAACGAGGTAGCAACATATGAGGAGCAGAACTCGTTAGTATACTGGTAGACCCCACTCACAATTATCTTCAATCTTTAACAAAGTAAATATAGATTGAACAGAATTAATCTGAGTAAATACACATGGATTTAAGTGACTGAAAAATGTGCAATTGAATTAAGCACATGACTTTCAGACAGAATGACCCCATTAGCCAAAACGAGGTAGCAACATATAAGGAGCAGAACTCGTTAGTATACTGGTAGACCCCACTCACAATTATCTTCAAACTTTAACAAAGTAAATATAGATTGAACAGAATTAATCTGAGTAAATACACATAGATTTAAGTGACTGAAAAATGTGCAATTGGATTAAGCACATGACTTTCAGACAGAATGACCCCATTAGCCAAAACGAGGTAGCAACATATAAGGAGCAGAACTCGTTAGTATACTGGTAGACCCCACTCACAATTATCTTCAGTCTTTAACAAAGTAAATATAGATTGAACAGAATTAATCTGAGTAAATACACATGGATTTAAGTGACTGAAAAATGTGCAATTGAATTAAGCACATGACTTTCAGGCAGAATGACCCCATTAGACAAAACGAGGTAGCAACGTATAAGGAGCAGAACTCGTTAGTATACTGGTAGACCCTACTCACAATTATCTTCAAACTTTAACAAAGTAAATATAGATTGAACAGAACTAATCTGAGTAAATACACATGGATTTAAGTGACTGAAAAATGTGCAATTGGATTAAGCACATGACTTGCAGACAGAATGACCCCATTAGCCAAAACAAGGTAGCAACATATAAGGAGCAGAACTCGTTAGTATACTGGTAGACCCCACTCACAATTATCTTCAATCTTTAACAAAGTAAATATAGATTGAACAGAATTAATCTGAGTAAACACACATGGATTTAAGTGACTGAAAAATGTGCAATTGGATTAAGCACATGACTTTCAGACAGAATGGCCCCATTAGCCAAAACGAGGTAGGAACATATAAGGAGCAGAACTCGTTAGTATACTGGTAGACCCCACTCACAATTATATTCAATCTTTAACAAAGTACATATAGATTGAACAGAATTAACCTGAGGAAATACACATGTATTTAAGTGACTGAAAAATGTGCAATTGGATTAAGCACATGACTTTCAGACAGAATGACCCCATTAGCCAAAACGAGGTAGCAACATATAAGGAGCAGAACTCGTTAGTATACTGGTAGACCCCACTCACAATTATCTTCAAACTTTAACAAAGTAAATATAGATTGAACAAAATTAATCTGAGTAAATACACATGGATTTAAGTGACTGAAAAATGTGCAATTGGATTAAGCACATGACTTACAGACAGAATGGCCCCATTAGCCAAAACGAGGTAGGAACATATAAGGAGCAGAACTCGTTAGTATGCTGGTAGACCCCACTCACAATTATATTCAATCTTTAACAAAGTACATATAGATTGAACAGAATTAACCTGAGGAAATACACATGTATTTAAGTGACTGAAAAATGTGCAATTGGATTAAGCACATGACTTTCAGACAGAATGACCCCATTAGCCAAAACGAGGTAGGAACATATAAGGAGCAGAACTCGTTAGTATACTGGTAGACCCCACTCACAATTATCTTCAATCTTTAACAAAGTAAATATAGATTGAACAGAATTAATCTGAGTAAATACACATGGATTTAAGTGACTGAAAAATGTGCAATTGGATTAAGCACATGACTTTCAGACAGAATGACCCCATTAGCCAAAACGAGGTAGCAACATATAAGGAGCAGAACTCGTTAGTATACTGGTAGACCCCACTCACAATTATCTTCAAACTTTAACAAAGTAAATATAGATTGAACAGAATTAATCTGAGTAAATACACATGGATTTAAGTGACTGAAAAATGTGCAATTGGATTAAGCACATGACTTTCAGACAGAATGACCCCATTAGCCAAAACGAGGTAGCAACATATAAGGAGCAGAACTCGTTAGTATACTGGTAGACCCCACTCACAATTATCTTCAATCTTTAACAAAGTAAATATAGATTGAACAGAATTAATCTGAGTAAATACACATGGATTTAAGTGACTGAAAAATGTGCAATTGGAATAAGCACATGACTTTCAGACAGAATGACCCCATTAGACAAAACGAGGTAGCAACATATAAGGAGCAGAACTCGTTAGTATACTGGTAGACCCTACTCACAATTATCTTCAAACTTTAACAAAGTAAATATAGATTGAACAGAACTAATCTGAGTAAATACACATGGATTTAAGTGACTGAAAAATGTGCAATTGGATTAAGCACATGACTTGCAGACAGAATGACCCCATTAGCCAAAACGAGGTAGCAACATATAAGGAGCAGAACTCGTTAGTATACTGGTAGACCCCACTCACAATTATCTTCAATCTTTAACAAAGTAAATATAGATTGAACAGAATTAATCTGAGTAAATACACATGGATTTAAGTGACTGAAAAATGTGCAATTGGTTTAAGCACATGACTTTCAGACAGAATGGCCCCATTAGCCAAAACGAGGTAGGAACATATAAGGAGCAGAACTCGTTAGTATACTGGTAGACCCCACTCACAATTATATTCAATCTTTAACAAAGTACATATAGATTGAACAGATTTAACCTGAGGAAATACACATGTATTTAAGTGACTGAAAAATGTGCAATTGGATTAAGCACATGACTTTCAGACAGAATGACCCCATTAGCCAAAACGAGGTAGCAACATATAAGGAGCAGAACTCGTTAGTATACTGGTAGACCCCACTCACAATTATCTTCAAACTTTAACAAAGTAAATATAGATTGAACAGAATTAATCTGAGTAAATACACATGGATTTAAGTGACTGAAAAATGTGCAATTGGATTAAGCACATGATTTACAGACAGAATGGCCCCATTAGCCAAAACGAGGTAGGAACATATAAGGAGCAGAACTCGTTAGTATGCTGGTAGACCCCACTCACAATTATATTCAATCTTTAACAAAGTACATATATATTGAACAGAATTAACCTGAGGAAATACACATGTATTTAAGTGACTGAAAAATGTGCAATTGGATTAAGCACATGACTTACAGACAGAATGGCCCCATTAGCCAAAACGAGGTAGGAACATATAAGGAGCAGAACTCGTTAGTATACTGGTAGACCCCTCACAATTATATTCAAACTTTAACAAAGTAAATATAGATTGAACAGAATTAATCTGAGTAAATACACATGGATTTAAGTGACTGAAAAATGTGCAATTGGATTAAGCACATGACTTTCAGACAGAATGACCCCATTAGCCAAAACGAGGTAGCAACATATGAGGAGCAGAACTCGTTAGTATACTGGTAGACCCCACTCACAATTATCTTCAATCTTTAACAAAGTAAATATAGATTGAACAGAATTAATCTGAGTAAATACACATGGATTTAAGTGACTGAAAAATGTGCAATTGAATTAAGCACATGACTTTCAGACAGAATGACCCCATTAGCCAAAACGAGGTAGCAACATATAAGGAGCAGAACTCGTTAGTATACTGGTAGACCCCACTCACAATTATCTTCAATCTTTAACAAAGTAAATATAGATTGAACAGAATTAATCTGAGTAAATACACATGGATTTAAGTGACTGAAAAATGTGCAATTGGATTAAGCACATGACTTTCAGACAGAATGACCCCATTTGCCAAAACGAGGTAGGAACATATAAGGAGCAGAACTCGTTAGTATGCTGGTAGACCCCACTCACAATTATATTCAATCTTTAACAAAGTACATATAGATTGAACAGAATTAACCTGAGGAAATACACATGTATTTAAGTGACTGAAAAATGTGCAATTGGATTAAGCACATGACTTACAGACAGAATGGCCCCATTAGCCAAAACGAGGTAGGAACATATAAGGAGCAGAACTCGTTAGTATACTGGTAGACCCCTCACAATTATATTCAAACTTTAACAAAGTAAATATAGATTGAACAGAATTAATCTGAGTAAATACACATGGATTTAAGTGACTGAAAAATGTGCAATTGGATTAAGCACATGACTTACAGACAGAATGGCCCCATTAGCCAAAACGAGGTAGGAACATATAAGGAGCAGAACTCGTTAGTATACTGGTAGACCCCACTCACAATTATATTCAATCTTTAACAAAGTACATATAGATTGAACAGAATTAACCTGAGGAAATACACATGTATTTAAGTGACTGAAAAATGTGCAATTGGATTAAGCACATGACTTTCAGACAGAATGACCCCATTAGCCAAAACGAGGTACCAACATATAAGGAGCAGAACTCGTTAGTACACTGGTAGACCCCACTCACAATTATCTTCAATCTTTAACAAAGTAAATATAGATTGAACAGAATTAATCTGAGTAAATACACATGGATTTAAGTGACTGAAAAATGTGCAATTGGAGTAAGCACATGACTTTCAGACAGAATGACCCCATTAGCCAAAACGAGGTAGCAACATATAAGGAGCAGAACTCGTTAGTATACTGGTAGACCCCACTCACAATTATAATCAATCTTTAACAAAGTACATATAGATTGAACAGAATTAACCTGAGGAAATACACATGTATTTAAGTGACTGAAAAATGTGCAATTGGATTAAGCACATGACTTACAGACAGAATGGCCCCATTAGCCAAAACGAGGTAGGAACATATAAGGAGCAGAACTCGTTAGTATACTGGTAGACCCCACTCACAATTATCTTCAATCTTTAACAAAGTAAATATAGATTGAACAGAATTAATCTGAGTAAATACACATGGATTTAAGTGACTGAAAAATGTGCAATTGGATTAAGCACATGACTTTCAGACAGAATGACCCCATTAGCCAAAACGAGGTAGCAACATATAAGGAGTAGAACTCGTTAGTATACTGGTAGACCCCACTCACAATTATCTTCAATCTTTAACAAAGTAAATATAGATTGAACAGAATTAATCTGAGTAAATACACATGGATTTAAGTGACTGAAAAATGTGCAATTGGATTAAGCACATGACTTTCAGACAGAATGACCCCATTAGCCAAAACGAGGTAGCAACATATGAGGAGCAGAACTCGTTAGTATACTAGTAGACCCCACTCACAATTATCTTCAATCTTTAACAAAGTAAATATAGATTGAACAGAATTAATCTGAGTAAATACACATGGATTTAAGTGACTGAAAAATGTGCAATTGAATTAAGCACATGACTTTCAGACAGAATGACCCCATTAGCCAAAACGAGGTAGCAACATATAAGGAGCAGAACTCGTTAGTATACTGGTAGACCCCACTCACAATTATCTTCAAACTTTAACAAAGTAAATATAGATTGAACAGAATTAATCTGAGTAAATACACATAGATTTAAGTGACTGAAAAATGTGCAATTGGATTAAGCACATGACTTTCAGACAGAATGACCCCATTAGCCAAAACGAGGTAGCAACATATAAGGAGCAGAACTCGTTAGTATACTGGTAGACCCCACTCACAATTATCTTCAGTCTTTAACAAAGTAAATATAGATTGAACAGAATTAATCTGAGTAAATACACATGGATTTAAGTGACTGAAAAATGTGCAATTGGATTAAGCACATGACTTTCAGGCAGAATGACCCCATTAGACAAAACGAGGTAGCAACGTATAAGGAGCAGAACTCGTTAGTATACTGGTAGACCCTACTCACAATTATCTTCAAACTTTAACAAAGTAAATATAGATTGAACAGAACTAATCTGAGTAAATACACATGGATTTAAGTGACTGAAAAATGTGCAATTGGATTAAGCACATGACTTTCAGACAGAATGACCCCATTAGCCAAAACGAGGTAGCAACATATAAGGAGCAGAACTCGTTAGTATACTGGTAGACCCCACTCACAATTATCTTCAAACTTTAACAAAGTAAATATAGATTGAACAAAATTAATCTGAGTAAATACACATGGATTTAAGTGACTGAAAAATGTGCAATTGGATTAAGCACATGACTTACAGACAGAATGGCCCCATTAGCCAAAACGAGGTAGGAACATATAAGGAGCAGAACTCGTTAGTATGCTGGTAGACCCCACTCACAATTATCTTCAATCTTTAACAAAGTAAATATAGATTGACAGAATTAATCTGAGTAAATACACATGGATTTAAGTGACTGAAAAATGTGCAATTGGATTAAGCACATGACTTTCAGACAGAATGACCCCATTAGCCAAAACGAGGTAGCAACATATGAGGAGCAGAACTCATTAGTATACTGGTAGACCCCACTCACAATTATCTTCAATCTTTAACAAAGTAAATATAGATTGAACAGAATTAATCTGAGTAAATACACATGGATTTAAGTGACTGAAAAATGTGCAATTGGATTAAGCACATGACTTTCAGACAGAATGGCCCCATTAGCCAAAACGAGGTAGGAACATATAAGGAGCATAACTCGTTAGTATACTGGTAGACCCCACTCACAATTATATTCAATCTTTAACAAAGTACATATAGATTGAACAGAATTAACCTGAGGAAATACACATGTATTTAAGTGACTGAAAAATGTGCAATTGGATTAAGCACATGACTTACAGACAGAATGGCCCCATTAGCCAAAACGAGGTAGGAACATATAAGGAACAGAACTCGTTAGTATACTGGTAGACCCCACTCACAATTATATTCAATCTTTAACAAAGTACATATAGATTGAACAGAATTAACCTGAGGAAATACACATGTATTTAAGTGACTGGAAAATGTGCAATTGGATTAAGCACATGACTTTCAGACAGAATGACCCCATTAGCCAAAACAAGGTAGCAACATATAAGGAGCAGAACTCGTTAGTATACTGGTAGACCCCACTCACAATTATCTTCAATCTTTAACAAAGTAAATATAGATTGAACAGAATTAATCTGAGTAAATACACATGGATTTAAGTGACTGAAAAATGTGCAATTGGATTAGGCACATGACTTTCAGACAGAATGACCCCATTAGCCAAAACGAGGTAGCAACATATAAGGAGTAGAACTCGTTAGTATACTGGTAGACCCCACTCACAATTATCTTCAATCTTTAACAAAGTAAATATAGATTGAACAGAATTAACCTGAGGAAATACACATGGATTTAAGTGACTGAAAAATGTGCAATTGGATTAAGCACATGACTTTCAGACAGAATGACCCCATTAGCCAAAACGAGGTAGCAACATATGAGGAGTAGAACTCGTTAGTATACTGGTAGACCCCACTCACAAATATCTTCAATCTTTAACAAAGTAAATATAGATTGAACAGAATTAACCTGAGGAAATACACATGGATTTAAGTGACTGAAAAATGTGCAATTGAATTAAGCACATGACTTTCAGACAGAATGACCCCATTAGCCAAAACGAGGTAGCAACATATAAGGAGCAGAACTCGTTAGTATACTGGTAGACCCCACTCACAATTATAATCAATCTTTAACAAAGTACATATAGATTGAACAGAATTAACCTGAGGAAATACACATGTATTTAAGTGACTGAAAAATGTGCAATTGGATTAAGCACATGACTTACATACAGAATGGCCCCATTAGCCAAAACGAGGTAGGAACATATAAGGAGCAGAACTCGTTAGGATACTGGTAGACCCCACTCACAATTATATTCAATCTTTAACAAAGTACATATAGATTGAACAGAATTAACCTGAGGACATACACATGTATTTAAGTGACTGGAAAATGTGCAATTGGATTAAGCACATGACTTTCAGACAGAATGACCCCATTAGCCAAAACGAGGTAGCAACATATAAGGAGTAGAACTCGTTAGTATACTGGTAGACCCCACTCACAATTATCTTCAATCTTTAACAAAGTAAATATAGATTGAACAGAATTAATCTGAGTAAATACACATGGATTTAAGTGACTGAAAAATGTGCAATTGGATTAAGCACATGACTTTGAGACAGAATGACCCCATTAGCCAAAACGAGGTAGCAACATATGAGGAGCAGAACTCGTTAGTATACTGGTAGACCCCACTCACAATTATCTTCAATCTTTAACAAAGTAAATATAGATTGAACAGAATTAATCTGAGTAAATACACATGGATTTAAGTGACTGAAAAATGTGCAATTGAATTAAGCACATGACTTTCAGACAGAATGACCCCATTAGCCAAAACGAGGTAGCAACATATAAGGAGCAGAACTCGTAAGTATACTGGTAGACCCCACTCACAATTATCTTCAAACTTTAACAAAGTAAATATAGATTGAACAGAATTAATCTGAGTAAATACACATAGATTTAAGTGACTGAAAAATGTGCAATTGGATTAAGCACATGACTTTCAGACAGAATGACCCCATTAGCCAAAACGAGGTAGCAACATATAAGGAGCAGAACTCGTTAGTATACTGGTAGACCCCACTCACAATTATCTTCAGTCTTTAACAAAGTAAATATAGATTGAACAGAATTAATCTGAGTAAATACACATGGATTTAAGTGACTGAAAAATGTGCAATTGGATTAAGCACATGACTTTCAGGCAGAATGACCCCATTAGACAAAACGAGGTAGCAACGTATAAGGAGCAGAACTCGTTAGTATACTGGTAGACCCTACTCACAATTATCTTCAAACTTTAACAAAGTAAATATAGATTGAACAGAACTAATCTGAGTAAATACACATGGATTTAAGTGACTGAAAAATGTGCAATTGGATTAAGCACATGACTTGCAGACAGAATGACCCCATTAGCCAAAACAAGGTAGCAACATATAAGGAGCAGAACTCGTTAGTATACTGGTAGACCCCACTCACAATTATCTTCAATCTTTAACAAAGTAAATATAGATTGAACAGAATTAATCTGAGTAAACACACATGGATTTAAGTGACTGAAAAATGTGCAATTGGATTAAGCACATGACTTTCAGACAGAATGGCCCCATTAGCCAAAACGAGGTAGGAACATATAAGGAGCAGAACTCGTTAGTATACTGGTAGACCCCACTCACAATTATATTCAATCTTTAACAAAGTACATATAGATTGAACAGAATTAACCTGAGGAAATACACATGTATTTAAGTGACTGAAAAATGTGCAATTGGATTAAGCACATGACTTTCAGACAGAATGACCCCATTAGCCAAAACGAGGTAGCAACATATAAGGAGCAGAACTCGTTAGTATACTGGTAGACCCCACTCACAATTATCTTCAAACTTTAACAAAGTAAATATAGATTGAACAAAATTAATCTGAGTAAATACACATGGATTTAAGTGACTGAAAAATGTGCAATTGGATTAAGCACATGACTTACAGACAGAATGGCCCCATTAGCCAAAACGAGGTAGGAACATATAAGGAGCAGAACTCGTTAGTATGCTGGTAGACCCCACTCACAATTATATTCAATCTTTAACAAAGTACATATAGATTGAACAGAATTAACCTGAGGAAATACACATGTATTTAAGTGACTGAAAAATGTGCAATTGGATTAAGCACATGACTTTCAGACAGAATGACCCCATTAGCCAAAACGAGGTAGGAACATATAAGGAGCAGAACTCGTTAGTATACTGGTAGACCCCACTCACAATTATCTTCAATCTTTAACAAAGTAAATATAGATTGAACAGAATTAATCTGAGTAAATACACATGGATTTAAGTGACTGAAAAATGTGCAATTGGATTAAGCACATGACTTTCAGACAGAATGACCCCATTAGCCAAAACGAGGTAGCAACATATAAGGAGCAGAACTCGTTAGTATACTGGTAGACCCCACTCACAATTATCTTCAATCTTTAACAAAGTAAATATAGATTGAACAGAATTAATCTGAGTAAATACACATGGATTTAAGTGACTGAAAAATGTGCAATTGGATTAAGCACATGACTTTCAGACAGAATGACCCCATTAGCCAAAACGAGGTAGCAACATATGAGGAGCAGAACTCGTTAGTATACTGGTAGACCCCACTCACAATTATCTTCAATCTTTAACAAAGTAAATATAGATTGAACAGAATTAATCTGAGTAAACACACATGGATTTAAGTGACTGAAAAATGTGCAATTGGATTAAGCACATGACTTTCAGACAGAATGGCCCCATTAGCCAAAACGAGGTAGGAACATATAAGGAGCAGAACTCGTTAGTATACTGGTAGACCCCACTCACAATTATATTCAATCTTTAACAAAGTACATATAGATTGAACAGAATTAACCTGAGGAAATACACATGTATTTAAGTGACTGAAAAATGTGCAATTGGATTAAGCACATGACTTTCAGACAGAATGACCCCATTAGCCAAAACGAGGTAGCAACATATAAGGAGCAGAACTCGTTAGTATACTGGTAGACCCCACTCACAATTATAATCAATCTTTAACAAAGTACATATAGATTGAACAGAATTAACCTGAGGAAATACACATGTATTTAAGTGACTGAAAAATGTGCAATTGGATTAAGCACATGACTTACATACAGAATGGCCCCATTAGCCAAAACGAGGTAGGAACATATAAGGAGCAGAACTCGTTAGGATACTGGTAGACCCCACTCACAATTATATTCAATCTTTAACAAAGTACATATAGATTGAACAGAATTAACCTGAGGACATACACATGTATTTAAGTGACTGGAAAATGTGCAATTGGATTAAGCACATGACTTTCAGACAGAATGACCCCATTAGCCAAAACGAGGTAGCAACATATAAGGAGTAGAACTCGTTAGTATACTGGTAGACCCCACTCACAATTATCTTCAATCTTTAACAAAGTAAATATAGATTGAACAGAATTAATCTGAGTAAATACACATGGATTTAAGTGACTGAAAAATGTGCAATTGGATTAAGCACATGACTTTGAGACAGAATGACCCCATTAGCCAAAACGAGGTAGCAACATATGAGGAGCAGAACTCGTTAGTATACTGGTAGACCCCACTCACAATTATCTTCAATCTTTAACAAAGTAAATATAGATTGAACAGAATTAATCTGAGTAAATACACATGGATTTAAGTGACTGAAAAATGTGCAATTGAATTAAGCACATGACTTTCAGACAGAATGACCCCATTAGCCAAAACGAGGTAGCAACATATAAGGAGCAGAACTCGTAAGTATACTGGTAGACCCCACTCACAATTATCTTCAAACTTTAACAAAGTAAATATAGATTGAACAGAATTAATCTGAGTAAATACACATAGATTTAAGTGACTGAAAAATGTGCAATTGGATTAAGCACATGACTTTCAGACAGAATGACCCCATTAGCCAAAACGAGGTAGCAACATATAAGGAGCAGAACTCGTTAGTATACTGGTAGACCCCACTCACAATTATCTTCAGTCTTTAACAAAGTAAATATAGATTGAACAGAATTAATCTGAGTAAATACACATGGATTTAAGTGACTGAAAAATGTGCAATTGGATTAAGCACATGACTTTCAGGCAGAATGACCCCATTAGACAAAACGAGGTAGCAACGTATAAGGAGCAGAACTCGTTAGTATACTGGTAGACCCTACTCACAATTATCTTCAAACTTTAACAAAGTAAATATAGATTGAACAGAACTAATCTGAGTAAATACACATGGATTTAAGTGACTGAAAAATGTGCAATTGGATTAAGCACATGACTTGCAGACAGAATGACCCCATTAGCCAAAACAAGGTAGCAACATATAAGGAGCAGAACTCGTTAGTATACTGGTAGACCCCACTCACAATTATCTTCAATCTTTAACAAAGTAAATATAGATTGAACAGAATTAATCTGAGTAAACACACATGGATTTAAGTGACTGAAAAATGTGCAATTGGATTAAGCACATGACTTTCAGACAGAATGGCCCCATTAGCCAAAACGAGGTAGGAACATATAAGGAGCAGAACTCGTTAGTATACTGGTAGACCCCACTCACAATTATATTCAATCTTTAACAAAGTACATATAGATTGAACAGAATTAACCTGAGGAAATACACATGTATTTAAGTGACTGAAAAATGTGCAATTGGATTAAGCACATGACTTTCAGACAGAATGACCCCATTAGCCAAAACGAGGTAGCAACATATAAGGAGCAGAACTCGTTAGTATACTGGTAGACCCCACTCACAATTATCTTCAAACTTTAACAAAGTAAATATAGATTGAACAAAATTAATCTGAGTAAATACACATGGATTTAAGTGACTGAAAAATGTGCAATTGGATTAAGCACATGACTTACAGACAGAATGGCCCCATTAGCCAAAACGAGGTAGGAACATATAAGGAGCAGAACTCGTTAGTATGCTGGTAGACCCCACTCACAATTATATTCAATCTTTAACAAAGTACATATAGATTGAACAGAATTAACCTGAGGAAATACACATGTATTTAAGTGACTGAAAAATGTGCAATTGGATTAAGCACATGACTTTCAGACAGAATGACCCCATTAGCCAAAACGAGGTAGGAACATATAAGGAGCAGAACTCGTTAGTATACTGGTAGACCCCACTCACAATTATCTTCAATCTTTAACAAAGTAAATATAGATTGAACAGAATTAATCTGAGTAAATACACATGGATTTAAGTGACTGAAAAATGTGCAATTGGATTAAGCACATGACTTTCAGACAGAATGACCCCATTAGCCAAAACGAGGTAGCAACATATAAGGAGCAGAACTCGTTAGTATACTGGTAGACCCCACTCACAATTATCTTCAATCTTTAACAAAGTAAATATAGATTGAACAGAATTAATCTGAGTAAATACACATGGATTTAAGTGACTGAAAAATGTGCAATTGGATTAAGCACATGACTTTCAGACAGAATGACCCCATTAGCCAAAACGAGGTAGCAACATATGAGGAGCAGAACTCGTTAGTATACTGGTAGACCCCACTCACAATTATCTTCAATCTTTAACAAAGTAAATATAGATTGAACAGAATTAATCTGAGTAAACACACATGGATTTAAGTGACTGAAAAATGTGCAATTGGATTAAGCACATGACTTTCAGACAGAATGGCCCCATTAGCCAAAACGAGGTAGGAACATATAAGGAGCAGAACTCGTTAGTATACTGGTAGACCCCACTCACAATTATATTCAATCTTTAACAAAGTACATATAGATTGAACAGAATTAACCTGAGGAAATACACATGTATTTAAGTGACTGAAAAATGTGCAATTGGATTAAGCACATGACTTTCAGACAGAATGACCCCATTAGCCAAAACGAGGTAGCAACATATAAGGAGCAGAACTCGTTAGTATACTGGTAGACCCCACTCACAATTATCTTCAAACTTTAACAAAGTAAATATAGATTGAACAAAATTAATCTGAGTAAATACACATGGATTTAAGTGACTGAAAAATGTGCAATTGGATTAAGCACATGACTTACAGACAGAATGGCCCCATTAGCCAAAACGAGGTAGGAACATATAAGGAGCAGAACTCGTTAGTATGCTGGTAGACCCCACTCACAATTATATTCAATCTTTAACAAAGTACATATAGATTGAACAGAATTAACCTGAGGAAATACACATGTATTTAAGTGACTGAAAAATGTGCAATTGGATTAAGCACATGACTTTCAGACAGAATGACCCCATTAGCCAAAACGAGGTAGGAACATATAAGGAGCAGAACTCGTTAGTATACTGGTAGACCCCACTCACAATTATCTTCAATCTTTAACAAAGTAAATATAGATTGAACAGAATTAATCTGAGTAAATACACATGGATTTAAGTGACTGAAAAATGTGCAATTGGATTAAGCACATGACTTTCAGACAGAATGACCCCATTAGCCAAAACGAGGTAGCAACATATAAGGAGCAGAACTCGTTAGTATACTGGTAGACCCCACTCACAATTATCTTCAATCTTTAACAAAGTAAATATAGATTGAACAGAATTAATCTGAGTAAATACACATGGATTTAAGTGACTGAAAAATGTGCAATTGGATTAAGCACATGACTTTCAGACAGAATGACCCCATTAGCCAAAACGAGGTAGCAACATATGAGGAGCAGAACTCGTTAGTATACTGGTAGACCCCACTCACAATTATCTTCAATCTTTAACAAAGTAAATATAGATTGAACAGAATTAATCTGAGTAAATACACATGGATTTAAGTGACTGAAAAATGTGCAATTGAATTAAGCACATGACTTTCAGACAGAATGACCCCATTAGCCAAAACGAGGTAGCAACATATAAGGAGCAGAACTCGTTAGTATACTGGTAGACCCCACTCACAATTATCTTCAAACTTTAACAAAGTAAATATAGATTGAACAGAATTAATCTGAGTAAATACACATGGATTTAAGTGACTGAAAAATGTGCAATTGGATTAAGCACATGACTTTCAGACAGAATGACCCCATTAGCCAAAACGAGGTAGCAACATATAAGGAGCAGAACTCGTTAGTATACTGGTAGACCCCACTCACAATTATCTTCAATCTTTAACAAAGTAAATATAGATTGAACAGAATTAATCTGAGTAAATACACATGGATTTAAGTGACTGAAAAATGTGCAATTGGATTAAGCACATGACTTTCAGACAGAATGACCCCATTAGCCAAAACGAGGTAGCAACATATAAGGAGCAGAACTCGTTAGTATACTGGTAGACCCCACTCACAATTATCTTCAATCTTTAACAAAGTAAATATAGATTGAACAGAATTAATCTGAGTAAATACACATGGATTTAAGTGACTGAAAAATGTGCAATTGGATTAAGCACATGACTTTCAGACAGAATGACCCCATTAGCCAAAACGAGGTAGCAACATATGAGGAGCAGAACTCGTTAGTATACTGGTAGACCCCACTCACAATTATCTTCAATCTTTAACAAAGTAAATATAGATTGAACAGAATTAATCTGAGTAAATACACATGGATTTAAGTGACTGAAAAATGTGCAATTGAATTAAGCACATGACTTTCAGACAGAATGACCCCATTAGCCAAAACGAGGTAGCAACATATAAGGAGCAGAACTCGTTAGTATACTGGTAGACCCCACTCACAATTATCTTCAAACTTTAACAAAGTAAATATAGATTGAACAGAATTAATCTGAGTAAATACACATGGATTTAAGTGACTGAAAAATGTGCAATTGGATTAAGCACATGACTTTCAGACAGAATGACCCCATTAGCCAAAACGAGGTAGCAACATATAAGGAGCAGAACTCGTTAGTATACTGGTAGACCCCACTCACAATTATCTTCAATCTTTAACAAAGTAAATATAGATTGAACAGAATTAATCTGAGTAAATACACATGGATTTAAGTGACTGAAAAATGTGCAATTGGAATAAGCACATGACTTTCAGACAGAATGACCCCATTAGACAAAACGAGGTAGCAACATATAAGGAGCAGAACTCGTTAGTATACTGGTAGACCCTACTCACAATTATCTTCAAACTTTAACAAAGTAAATATAGATTGAACAGAACTAATCTGAGTAAATACACATGGATTTAAGTGACTGAAAAATGTGCAATTGGATTAAGCACATGACTTGCAGACAGAATGACCCCATTAGCCAAAACGAGGTAGCAACATATAAGGAGCAGAACTCGTTAGTATACTGGTAGACCCCACTCACAATTATCTTCAATCTTTAACAAAGTAAATATAGATTGAACAGAATTAATCTGAGTAAATACACATGGATTTAAGTGACTGAAAAATGTGCAATTGGTTTAAGCACATGACTTTCAGACAGAATGGCCCCATTAGCCAAAACGAGGTAGGAACATATAAGGAGCAGAACTCGTTAGTATACTGGTAGACCCCACTCACAATTATATTCAATCTTTAACAAAGTACATATAGATTGAACAGATTTAACCTGAGGAAATACACATGTATTTAAGTGACTGAAAAATGTGCAATTGGATTAAGCACATGACTTTCAGACAGAATGACCCCATTAGCCAAAACGAGGTAGCAACATATAAGGAGCAGAACTCGTTAGTATACTGGTAGACCCCACTCACAATTATCTTCAAACTTTAACAAAGTAAATATAGATTGAACAGAATTAATCTGAGTAAATACACATGGATTTAAGTGACTGAAAAATGTGCAATTGGATTAAGCACATGATTTACAGACAGAATGGCCCCATTAGCCAAAACGAGGTAGGAACATATAAGGAGCAGAACTCATTAGTATGCTGGTAGACCCCACTCACAATTATATTCAATCTTTAACAAAGTACATATATATTGAACAGAATTAACCTGAGGAAATACACATGTATTTAAGTGACTGAAAAATGTGCAATTGGATTAAGCACATGACTTACAGACAGAATGGCCCCATTAGCCAAAACGAGGTAGGAACATATAAGGAGCAGAACTCGTTAGTATACTGGTAGACCCCTCACAATTATATTCAAACTTTAACAAAGTAAATATAGATTGAACAGAATTAATCTGAGTAAATACACATGGATTTAAGTGACTGAAAAATGTGCAATTGGATTAAGCACATGACTTTCAGACAGAATGACCCCATTAGCCAAAACGAGGTAGCAACATATGAGGAGCAGAACTCGTTAGTATACTGGTAGACCCCACTCACAATTATCTTCAATCTTTAACAAAGTAAATATAGATTGAACAGAATTAATCTGAGTAAATACACATGGATTTAAGTGACTGAAAAATGTGCAATTGAATTAAGCACATGACTTTCAGACAGAATGACCCCATTAGCCAAAACGAGGTAGCAACATATAAGGAGCAGAACTCGTTAGTATACTGGTAGACCCCACTCACAATTATCTTCAATCTTTAACAAAGTAAATATAGATTGAACAGAATTAATCTGAGTAAATACACATGGATTTAAGTGACTGAAAAATGTGCAATTGGATTAAGCACATGACTTACAGACAGAATGGCCCCATTAGCCAAAACGAGGTAGGAACATATAAGGAGCAGAACTCGTTAGTATACTGGTAGACCCCTCACAATTATATTCAAACTTTAACAAAGTAAATATAGATTGAACAGAATTAATCTGAGTAAATACACATGGATTTAAGTGACTGAAAAATGTGCAATTGGATTAAGCACATGACTTACAGACAGAATGGCCCCATTAGCCAAAACGAGGTAGGAACATATAAGGAGCAGAACTCGTTAGTATACTGGTAGACCCCACTCACAATTATATTCAATCTTTAACAAAGTACATATAGATTGAACAGAATTAACCTGAGGAAATACACATGTATTTAAGTGACTGAAAAATGTGCAATTGGATTAAGCACATGACTTTCAGACAGAATGACCCCATTAGCCAAAACGAGGTACCAACATATAAGGAGCAGAACTCGTTAGTACACTGGTAGACCCCACTCACAATTATCTTCAATCTTTAACAAAGTAAATATAGATTGAACAGAATTAATCTGAGTAAATACACATGGATTTAAGTGACTGAAAAATGTGCAATTGGAGTAAGCACATGACTTTCAGACAGAATGACCCCATTAGCCAAAACGAGGTAGCAACATATAAGGAGCAGAACTCGTTAGTATACTGGTAGACCCCACTCACAATTATCTTCAATCTTTAACAAAGTACATATAGATTGAACAGAATTAACCTGAGGAAATACACATGTAGTTAAGTGACTGAAAAATGTGCAATTGGATTAAGCACATGACTTTCAGACAGAATGACCCCATTAGCCAAAACGAGGTAGGAACATATAAGGAGCAGAACTCGTTAGTATACTGGTAGACCCCACTCACAATTATCTTCAATCTTTAACAAAGTAAATATAGATTGAACAGAATTAATCTGAGTAAATACACATGATTTAAGTGACTGAAAAATGTGCAATTGGATTAAGCACATGACTTTCAGACAGAATGACCCCATTAGACAAAACGAGGTAGCAACATATAAAGAGCAGAACTCGTTAGTATACTGGTAGACCCTACTCACAATTATCTTCAAACTTTAACAAAGTAAATATAGATTGAACAGAACTAATCTGAGTAAATACACATGGATTTAAGTGACTGAAAAATGTGCAATTGGATTAAGCACATGACTTGCAGACAGAATGACCCCATTAGCCAAAACGAGGTAGCAACATATAAGGAGCAGAACTCGTTAGTATACTGGTAGACCCCATTCACAATTATCTTCAATCTTTAACAAAGTAAATATAGATTGAACAGAATTAATCTGAGTAAACACACATGGATTTAAGTGACTGAAAAATGTGCAATTGGATTAAGCACATGACTTTCAGACAGAATGACCCCATTAGCCAAAACGAGGTAGCAACATATAAGGAGCAGAACTCGTTAGTATACTGGTAGACCCCACTCACAATTATCTTCAAACTTTAACAAAGTAAATATAGATTGAACAGAATTAATCTGAGTAAATACACATGGATTTAAGTGACTGAAAAATGTGCAATTGGATTAAGCACATGACTTACAGACAGAATGGCCCCATTAGCCAAAACGAGGTAGGAACATATAAGGAGCAGAACTCGTTAGTATGCTGGTAGACCCCACTCACAATTATATTCAATCTTTAACAAAGTACATATAGATTGAACAGAATTAACCTGAGGAAATACACATGTATTTAAGTGACTGAAAAATGTGCAATTGGATTAAGCACATGACTTTCAGACAGAATGACCCCATTAGCCAAAACGAGGTAGCAACATATAAGGAGCAGAACTCGTTAGTATACTGGTAGACTCCACTCACAATTATATTCAATCTTTAACAAAGTACATATAGATTGAACAGAATTAACCTGAGGAAAAACACATGTATTTAAGTGACTGAAAAATGTGCAATTGGATTAAGCACATGACTTTCAGACAGAATGACCCCATTAGCCAAAACGAGGTAGCAACATATAAGGAGCAGAACTCGTTAGTATACTGGTAGACCCCACTCACAATTATCTTCAATCTTTAACAAAGTAAATATAGATTGAACAGAATTAATCTGAGTAAATACACATGGATTTAAGTGACTAAAAAATGTGCAATTGGATTAAGCACATGACTTACAGACAGAATGGCCCCATTAGCCAAAACGAGGTAGGAACATATAAGGAACAGAACTCGTTAGTATGCTGGTAGACCCCACTCACAATTATATTCAATCTTTAACAAAGTACATATAGATTGAACAGAATTAACCTTAGGAAATACACATGTATTTAAGTGACTGAAAAATGTGCAATTGGATTAAGCACATGACTTACAGACAGAATGGCCCCATTAGCCAAAACGAGGTAGGAACATATAAGGAGCAGAACTCGTTAGTATACTGGTAGACCCCTCACAATTATATTCAAACTTTAACAAAATAAATATAGATTGAACAGAATTAATCTGAGTAAATACACATGGATTTAAGTGACTGAAAAATGTGCAATTGGATTAAGCACATGACTTACAGACAGAATGGCCCCATTAGCCAAAACGAGATAGGAACATATAAGGAGCAGAACCTGTTAGTATACTGGTAGACCCCACTCACAATTATAATCAATCTTTAACAAAGTACATATAGATTGAACAGAATTAACCTGACGAAATACACATGTATTTAAGTGACTGAAAAATGTGCAATTGGATTAAGCACATGACTTACAGACAGAATGGCCCCATTAGCCAAAACGAGGTAGGAATATATAAGGAGCAGAACTCGTTAGTATACTGGTAGACCCCACTCACAATTATATTCAATCTTTAACAAAGTACATATAGATTGAACAGAATTAACCTGAGGAAATACACATGTATTTAAGTGACTGGAAAATGTGCAATTGGATTAAGCACATGACTTTCAGACAGAATGACCCCATTAGCCAAAACGAGGTAGCAACATATAAGGAGCAGAACTCGTTAGTATACTGGTAGACCCCACTCACAATTATCTTCAATCTTTAACAAAGTAAATATAGATTGAACAGAATTAATCTTGAGTAAATACACAAGGATTTAAGTGACTGAAAAATGTGCAATTGGATTAAGCACATGACTTTCAGACAGAATGACCCCATTAGCCAAAACGAGGTAGCAACATATAAGGAGCAGAACTTGTTAGTATACTGGTAGACCCCACTCACAATTATCTTCAATCTTTAACAAAGTAAATATAGATTGAACAGAATTAATCTGAGTAAATACACATGGATTTAAGTGACTGAAAAATGTGCAATTGGATTAAGCACATGACTTTCAGACAGAATGACCACATTAGCCAAAACGAGGTAGCAACATATAAGGAGCAGAACTCGTTAGTATACTGGTAGACCCCACTCACAATTATCTTCAATCTTTAACAAAGTAAATATAGATTGAACAGAATTAATCTGAGTAAAACTGAAAAATGTGCAATTGGATTAAGCACATGACTTTCAGACAGAATGACCCCATTAGCCAAAACAAGGTAGCAACATATAAGGAGCAGAACTCGTTAGTATACTGGTAGACCCCACTCACAATTATCTTCAAACTTTAACAAAGTAAATATAGATTGAACAGAATTAATCTGAGTAAATACACATGGATTTAAGTGACTGAAAAATGTGCAATTAGATTAAGCACATGACTTTAAGACAGAATGACCCCATTAGCCAAAACGAGGTAGCAACATATAAGGAGCAGAACTCGTTAGTATACTGGTAGACCCCACTCACAATTATCTTCAATCTTTAACAAAGTAAATATAGATTGAACAGAATTAATCTGAGTAAATACACATGGATTTAAGTGACTGAAAAATGTGCAATTGGATTAAGCACATGACTTTCAGACAGAATGGCCCCATTAGCCAAAACGAGGTAGGAACATATAAGGAGCATAACTCGTTAGTATACTGGTAGACCCCACTCACAATTATATTCAATCTTTAACAAAGTACATATAGATTGAACAGAATTAACCTGAGGAAATACACATGTATTTAAGTGACTGAAAAATGTGCAATTGGATTAAGCACATGACTTTCAGACAGAATGACCCCATTAGCCAAAACGAGGTAGCAACATATAAGGAGCAGAACTCGTTAGTATACTGGTAGACCCCACTCACAATTATCTACAAACTTTAACAAAGTAAATATAGATTGAACAGAATTAATCTGAGTAAATACACATGGATTTAAGTGACTGAAAAATGTGCAATTGGATTAAGCACATGACTTACAGACAGAATGGCCCCATTAGCCAAAACGAGGTAGGAACATATAAGGAGCAGAACTCGTTAGTATACTGGTAGACCCCACTCACAATTATATTCAATCTTTAACAAAGTACATATAGATTGAACAGAATTAACCTGAGGAAATACACATGTATTTAAGTGACTGAAAAATTTGCAATTGGATTAAGCACATGACTTACAGACAGAATGGCCCAATTAGCCAAAACGAGGTAGGAACATATAAGGAGCAGAACTCGTTAGTATACTGGTAGACCCCTCACAATTATATTCAAACTTTAACAAAGTAAATATAGATTGAACAGAATTAATCTGAGTAAATACACATGGATTTAAGTGACTGAAAAATTTGCAATTGGATTAAGCACATGACTTACAGACAGAATGGCCCCATTAGCCAAAACGAGTTAGGAACATATAAGGAGCAGAACTCGTTAGTATACTGGTAGACCCCACTCACAATTATATTCAATCTTTAACAAAGTACATATAGATTGAACAGAATTAACCTGAGGAAATACACATGTATTTAAGTGACTGAAAAATGTGCAATTGGATTAAGCACATGACTTTCAGACAGAATGACCCCATTAGCCAAAACGAGGTAGCAACATATAAGGAGCAGAACTCGTTAGTATACTGGTAGACCCCACTCACAATTATCTTCAATCTTTAACAAAGTAAATATAGATTGAACAGAATTAATCTGAGTAAATACACATGGATTTAAGTGACTGAAAAATGTGCAATTGGATTAAGCACATGACTTACAGACAGAATGGCCCCATTAGCCAAAACGAGGTAGGAACATATAAGGAGCAGAACTCGTTAGTATGCTGGTAGACCCCACTCACAATTATATTCAATCTTTAACAAAGTACATATAGATTGAACAGAATTAACCTTAGGAAATACACATGTATTTAAGTGACTGAAAAATGTGCAATTGGATTAGGCACATGACTTACAGACAGAATGGCCCCATTAGCCAAAACGAGGTAGGAACATATAAGGAGCAGAACTCGTTAGTATACTGGTAGACCCCTCACAATTATATTCAAACTTTAACAAAATAAATATAGATTGAACAGAATTAATCTGAGTAAATACACATGGATTTAAGTGACTGAAAAATGTGCAATTGGATTAAGCACATGACTTACAGACAGAATGGCCCCATTAGCCAACACGAGATAGGAACATATAAGGAGCAGAACCTGTTAGTATACTGGTAGACCCCACTCACAATTATAATCAATCTTTAACAAAGTACATATAGATTGAACAGAATTAACCTGAGGAAATACACATGTATTTAAGTGACTGGAAAATGTGCAATTGGATTAAGCACATGACTTTCAGACAGAATGACCCCATTAGCCAAAACAAGGTAGCAACATATAAGGAGCAGAACTCGTTAGTATACTGGTAGACCCCACTCACAATTATCTTCAATCTTTAACAAAGTAAATATAGATTGAACAGAATTAATCTGAGTAAATACACATGGATTTAAGTGACTGAAAAATGTGCAATTGGATTAAGCACATGACTTTCAGACAGAATGACCCCATTAGCCAAAACGAGGTAGCAACATATAAGGAGTAGAACTCGTTAGTATACTGGTAGACCCCACTCACAATTATCTTCAATCTTTAACAAAGTAAATATAGATTGAACAGAATTAATCTGAGTAAATACACATGGATTTAAGTGACTGAAAAATGTGCAATTGGATTAAGCACATGACTTTCAGACAGAATGACCCCATTAGCCAAAACGAGGTAGCAACATATGAGGAGCAGAACTCGTTAGTATACTGGTAGACCCCATTCACAATTATCTTCAATCTTTAACAAAGTAAATATAGATTGAACAGAATTAATCTGAGTAAATACACATGGATTTAAGTGACTGAAAAATGTGCAATTGAATTAAGCACATGACTTTCAGACAGAATGACCCCATTAGCCAAAACGAGGTAGCAACATATAAGGAGCAGAACTCGTTAGTATACTGGTAGACCCCACTCACAATTATCTTCAAACTTTAACAAAGTAAATATAGATTGAACAGAATTAATCTGAGTAAATACACATAGATTTAAGTGACTGAAAAATGTGCAATTGGATTAAGCACATGACTTACAGACAGAATGGCCCCATTAGCCAAAACGAGGTAGGAACATATAAGGAGCAGAACTCGTTAGTATACTGGTAGACCCCTCACAATTATATTCAAACTTTAACAAAATAAATATAGATTGAACAGAATTAATCTGAGTAAATACACATGGATTTAAGTGACTGAAAAATGTGCAATTGGATTAAGCACATGACTTACAGACAGAATGGCCCCATTAGCCAAAACGAGATAGGAACATATAAGGAGCAGAACCTGTTAGTATACTGGTAGACCCCACTCACAATTATATTCAATCTTTAACAAAGTACATATAGATTGAACAGAATTAACCTGAGGAAATACACATGTATTTAAGTGACTGAAAAATGTGCAATTGGATTAAGCACATGACTTACAGACAGAATGGCCCCATTAGCCAAAACGAGGTAGGAACATATAAGGAGCAGAACTCGTTAGTATACTGGTAGACCCCACTCACAATTATATTCAATCTTTAACAAAGTACATATAGATTGAACAGAATTAACCTGAGGAAATACACATGTATTTAAGTGACTGGAAAATGTGCAATTGGATTAAGCACATGACTTTCAGACAGAATGACCCCATTAGCCAAAACGAGGTAGCAACATATAAGGAGCAGAACTCGTTAGTATACTGGTAGACCCCACTCACAATTATCTTCAATCTTTAACAAAGTAAATATAGATTGAACAGAATTAATCTGAGTAAATACACATGGATTTAAGGGACTGAAAAATGTGCAATTGGATTAAGCACATGACTTTCAGACAGAATGACCCCATTAGCCAAAACGAGGTAGCAACATATAAGGAGTAGAACTCGTTAGTATACTGGTAGACCCCACTCACAATTATCTTCAATCTTTAACAAAGTAAATATAGATTGAACAGAATTAATATGAGTAAATACACATGGATTTAAGTGACTGAAAAATGTGCAATTGGATTAAGCACATGACTTTCAGACAGAATGACCCCATTAGCCAAAACGAGGTAGCAACATATGAGGAGCAGAACTCGTTAGTATACTGGTAGACCCCACTCACAATTATCTTCAATCTTTAACAAAGTAAATATAGATTGAACAGAATTAATCTGAGTAAATACACATGGATTTAAGTGACTGAAAAATGTGCAATTGAATTAAGCACATGACTTTCAGACAGAATGACCCCATTAGCCAAAACGAGGTAGCAACATATAAGGAGCAGAACTCGTTAGTATACTGGTAGACCCCACTCACAATTATCTTCAAACTTTGACAAAGTAAATATAGATTGAACAGAATTAATCTGAGTAAATACACATAGATTTAAGTGACTGAAAAATGTGCAATTGGATTAAGCACATGACTTTCAGACAGAATGACCCCATTAGCCAAAACGAGGTAGCAACATATAAGGAGCAGAACTCGTTAGTATACTGGTAGACCCCACTCACAATTATCTTCAATCTTTAACAAAGTAAATATAGATTGAACAGAATTAATCTGAGTAAATACACATGGATTTAAGTGACTGAAAAATGTGCAATTGGATTAAGCACATGACTTTCAGACAGAATGACCCCATTAGACAAAACGAGGTAGCAACATATAAGGAGCAGAACTCGTTAGTATACTGGTAGACCCTACTCACAATTATGTTCAAACTTTAACAAAGTAAATATAGATTGAACAGAACTAATCTGAGTAAATACACATGGATTTAAGTGACTGAAAAATGTGCAATTGGATTAAGCACATGACTTGCAGACAGAATTACCCCATTAGCCAAAACGAGGTAGCAACATATAAGGAGCAGAACTCGATAGTATACTGGTAGACCCCACTCACAATTATCTTCAATCTTTAACAAAGTAAATATAGATTGAACAGAATTAATCTGAGTAAACACACATGGATTTAAGTGACTGAAAAATGTGCAATTGGATTAAGCACATGACTTTCAGACAGAATGGCCCCATTAGCCAAAACGAGGTAGGAACATATAAGGAGCAGAACTCGTTAGTATACTGGTAGACCCCACTCACAATTATATTCAATCTTTAACAAAGTACATATAGATTGAACAGAATTAACCTGAGGAAATACACATGTATTTAAGTGACTGAAAAATGTGCAATTGGATTAAGCACATGACTTTCAGACAGAATGACCCCATTAGCCAAAACGAGGTAGCAACATATAAGCAGCAGAACTCGTTAGTATACTGGTAGACCCCACGCACAATTATCTTCAAACTTTAACAAAGTAAATATAGATTGAACAGAATTAATCTGAGTAAATACACATGGATTTAAGTGACTGAAAAATGTGCAATTGGATTAAGCACATGACTTACAGACAGAATGGCCCCATTAGCCAAAACGAGGTAGGAACATATAAGGAGCAGAACTCGTTAGTATGCTGGTAGACCCCACTCACAATTATATTCAATCTTTAACAAAGTACATATAGATTGAACAGAATTAACCTGAGGAAATACACATGTATTTAAGTGACTGAAAAATGTGCAATTGGATTAAGCACATGACTTTCAGACAGACTGACCCCATTAGCCAAAACGAGGTAGCAACATATAAGGAGCAGAACTCGTTAGTATACTGGTAGACCCCACTCACAATTATATTCAATCTTTAACAAAGTACATATAGATTGAACAGAATTAACCTGAGGAAATACACATGTATTTAAGTGACTGAAACATGTGCAATTGGATTAAGCACATGACTTTCAGACAGAATGACCCCATAAGCCAAAACGAGGTAGCAACATATAAGGAGCAGAACTCGTTAGTATACTGGTAGACCCCACTCACAATTATCTTCAATCTTTAACAAAGTAAATATAGATTGAACAGAATTAATCTGAGTAAATACACATGGATTTAAGTGACTAAAAAATGTGCAATTGGATTAAGCACATGACTTACAGACAGAATGGCCCCATTAGCCAAAACGAGGTAGGAACATATAAGGAGCAGAACTCGTTAGTATGCTGGTAGACCCCACTCACAATTATATTCAATCTTTAACAAAGTACATATAGATTGAACAGAATTAACCTTAGGAAATACACATGTATTTAAGTGACTGAAAAATGTGCAATTGGATTAAGCACATGACTTACAGACAGAATGGCCCCATTAGCCAAAACGAGGTAGGAACATATAAGGAGCAGAACTCGTTAGTATACTGGTAGACCCCTGACAATTATATTCAAACTTTAACAAAATAAATATAGATTGAACAGAATTAATCTGAGTAAATACACATGGATTTAAGTGACTGAAAAATGTGCAATTGGATTAAGCACATGACTTACAGACAGAATGGCCCCATTAGCCAAAACGAGATAGGAACATATAAGGAGAAGAACCTGTTAGTATACTGGTAGACCCCACTCACAATTATAATCAATCTTTAACAAAGTACATATAGATTGAACAGAATTAACCTGAGGAAATACACATGTATTTAAGTGACTGAAAAATGTGCAATTGGATTAAGCACATGACTTACAGACAGAATGGCCCCATTAGCCAAAACGAGGTAGGAACATATAAGGAGCAGAACTCGTTAGTATACTGGTAGACCCCACTCACAATTATATTCAATCTTTAACAAAGTACATATAGATTGAACAGAATTAACCTGAGGAAATACACATGTATTTAAGTGACTGGAAAATGTGCAATTGGATTAAGCACATGACTTTCAGACAGAATGACCCCATTAGCCAAAACGAGGTAGCAACATATAAGGAGCAGAACTCGTTAGTATACTGGTAGACCCCACTCACAATTATCTTCAATCTTTAACAAAGTAAATATAGATTGAACAGAATTAATCTTGAGTAAATACACAAGGATTTAAGTGACTGAAAAATGTGCAATTGGATTAAGCACATGACTTTCAGACAGAATTACCCCATTAGCCAAAACGAGGTAGCAACATATAAGGAGCAGAACTTGTTAGTATACTGGTAGACCCCACTCACAATTATCTTCAATCTTTAACAAAGTAAATATAGATTGAACAGAATTAATCTGAGTAAATACACATGGATTTAAGTGACTGAAAAATGTGCAATTGGATTAAGCACATGACTTTCAGACAGAATGACCACATTAGCCAAAACGAGGTAGCAACATATAAGGAGCAGAACTCGTTAGTATACTGGTAGACCCCACTCACAATTATCTTCAATCTTTAACAAAGTAAATATAGATTGAACAGAATTAATCTGAGTAAAACTGAAAAATGTGCAATTGGATTAAGCACATGACTTTCAGACAATATGACCCCATTAGCCAAAACAAGGTAGCAACATATAAGAAGCAGAACTCGTTAGTATACTGGTAGACCCCACTCACAATTATCTTCAAACTTTAACAAAGTAAATATAGATTGAACAGAATTAATCTGAGTAAATACACATGGATTTAAGTGACTGAAAAATGTGCAATTAGATTAAGCACATGACTTTAAGACAGAATGACCCCATTAGCCAAAACGAGGTAGCAACATATAAGGAGCAGAACTCGTTAGTATACTGGTAGACCCCACTCACAATTATCTTCAATCTTTAACAAAGTAAATATAGATTGAACAGAATTAATCTGAGTAAATACACATGGATTTAAGTGACTGAAAAATGTGCAATTGGATTAAGCACATGACTTTCAGACAGAATGGCCCCATTAGCCAAAACGAGGTAGGAACATATAAGGAGCATAACTCGTTAGTATACTGGTAGACCCCACTCACAATTATATTCAATCTTTAACAAAGTACATATAGATTGAACAGAATTAACCTGAGGAAATACACATGTATTTAAGTGACTGAAAAATGTGCAATTGGATTAAGCATATGACTTTCAGACAGAATGACCCCATTAGCCAAAACGAGGTAGCAACATATAAGGAGCAGAACTCGTTAGTATACTGGTAGACCCCACTCACAATTATCTACAAACTTTAACAAAGTAAATATAGATTGAACAGAATTAATCTGAGTAAATACACATGGATTTAAGTGACTGAAAAATGTGCAATTGGATTAAGCACATGACTTACAGACAGAATGGCCCCATTAGCCAAAACGAGGTAGGAACATATAAGGAGCAGAACTCGTTAGTATACTGGTAGACCCCACTCACAATTATATTCAATCTTTAACAAAGTACATATAGATTGAACAGAATTAACCTGAGGAAATACACATGTATTTAAGTGACTGAAAAATTTGCAATTGGATTAAGCACATGACTTACAGACAGAATGGCCCCATTAGCCAAAACGAGGTAGGAACATATAAGGAGCAGAACTCGTTAGTATACTGGTAGACCCCTCACAATTATATTCAAACTTTAACAAAGTAAATATAGATTGAACAGAATTAATCTGAGTAAATACACATGGATTTAAGTGACTGAAAAATTTGCAATTGGATTAAGCACATGACTTTCAGACAGAATGACCCCATTAGCCAAAACGAGGTAGCAACATATAAGGAGCAGAACTCGTTAGTATACTGGTAGACCCCACTCACAATTATCTTCAATCTTTAACAAAGTAAATATAGATTGAACAGAATTAATCTGAGTAAATACACATGGATTTAAGTGACTGAAAAATGTGCAATTGGATTAAGCACATGACTTACAGACAGAATGGCCCCATTAGCCAAAACGAGGTAGGAACATATAAGGAGCAGAACTCGTTAGTATGCTGGTAGACCCCACTCACAATTATATTCAATCTTTAACAAAGTACATATAGATTGAACAGAATTAACCTTAGGAAATACACATGTATTTAAGTGACTGAAAAATGTGCAATTGGATTAAGCACATGACTTACAGACAGAATGGCCCCATTAGCCAAAACGAGGTAGGAACATATAAGGAGCAGAACTCGTTAGTATACTGGTAGACCCCTCACAATTATATTCAAACTTTAACAAAATAAATATAGATTGAACAGAATTAATCTGAGTAAATACACATGGATTTAAGTGACTGAAAAATGTGCAATTGGATTAAGCACATGACTTACAGACAGAATGGCCCCATTAGCCAAAACGAGGTAGGAACATATAAGGAGCAGAACTCGTTAGTATACTGGTAGACCCCACTCACAATTATATTCAATCTTTAACAAAGTACATATAGATTGAACAGAATTAACCTGAGGAAATACACATGTATTTAAGTGACTGAAAAATTTGCAATTGGATTAAGCACATGACTTACAGACAGAATGGCCCAATTAGCCAAAACGAGGTAGGAACATATAAGGAGCAGAACTCGTTAGTATACTGGTAGACCCCTCACAATTATATTCAAACTTTAACAAAGTAAATATAGATTGAACAGAATTAATCTGAGTAAATACACATGGATTTAAGTGACTGAAAAATTTGCAATTGGATTAAGCACATGACTTACAGACAGAATGGCCCCATTAGCCAAAACGAGTTAGGAACATATAAGGAGCAGAACTCGTTAGTATACTGGTAGACCCCACTCACAATTATATTCAATCTTTAACAAAGTACATATAGATTGAACAGAATTAACCTGAGGAAATACACATGTATTTAAGTGACTGAAAAATGTGCAATTGGATTAAGCACATGACTTTCAGACAGAATGACCCCATTAGCCAAAACGAGGTAGCAACATATAAGGAGCAGAACTCGTTAGTATACTGGTAGACCCCACTCACAATTATCTTCAATCTTTAACAAAGTAAATATAGATTGAACAGAATTAATCTGAGTAAATACACATGGATTTAAGTGACTGAAAAATGTGCAATTGGATTAAGCACATGACTTACAGACAGAATGGCCCCATTAGCCAAAACGAGGTAGGAACATATAAGGAGCAGAACTCGTTAGTATGCTGGTAGACCCCACTCACAATTATATTCAATCTTTAACAAAGTACATATAGATTGAACAGAATTAACCTTAGGAAATACACATGTATTTAAGTGACTGAAAAATGTGCAATTGGATTAAGCACATGACTTACAGACAGAATGGCCCCATTAGCCAAAACGAGGTAGGAACATATAAGGAGCAGAACTCGTTAGTATACTGGTAGACCCCTCACAATTATATTCAAACTTTAACAAAATAAATATAGATTGAACAGAATTAATCTGAGTAAATACACATGGATTTAAGTGACTGAAAAATGTGCAATTGGATTAAGCACATGACTTACAGACAGAATGGCCCCATTAGCCAACACGAGATAGGAACATATAAGGAGCAGAACCTGTTAGTATACTGGTAGACCCCACTCACAATTATAATCAATCTTTAACAAAGTACATATAGATTGAACAGAATTAACCTGAGGAAATACACATGTATTTAAGTGACTGGAAAATGTGCAATTGGATTAAGCACATGACTTTCAGACAGAATGACCCCATTAGCCAAAACAAGGTAGCAACATATAAGGAGCAGAACTCGTTAGTATACTGGTAGACCCCACTCACAATTATCTTCAATCTTTAACAAAGTAAATATAGATTGAACAGAATTAATCTGAGTAAATACACATGGATTTAAGTGACTGAAAAATGTGCAATTGGATTAAGCACATGACTTTCAGACAGAATGACCCCATTAGCCAAAACGAGGTAGCAACATATAAGGAGTAGAACTCGTTAGTATACTGGTAGACCCCACTCACAATTATCTTCAATCTTTAACAAAGTAAATATAGATTGAACAGAATTAATCTGAGTAAATACACATGGATTTAAGTGACTGAAAAATGTGCAATTGGATTAAGCACATGACTTTCAGACAGAATGACCCCATTAGCCAAAACGAGGTAGCAACATATGAGGAGCAGAACTCGTTAGTATACTGGTAGACCCCATTCACAATTATCTTCAATCTTTAACAAAGTAAATATAGATTGAACAGAATTAATCTGAGTAAATACACATGGATTTAAGTGACTGAAAAATGTGCAATTGAATTAAGCACATGACTTTCAGACAGAATGACCCCATTAGCCAAAACGAGGTAGCAACATATAAGGAGCAGAACTCGTTAGTATACTGGTAGACCCCACTCACAATTATCTTCAAACTTTAACAAAGTAAATATAGATTGAACAGAATTAATCTGAGTAAATACACATAGATTTAAGTGACTGAAAAATGTGCAATTGGATTAAGCACATGACTTACAGACAGAATGGCCCCATTAGCCAAAACGAGGTAGGAACATATAAGGAGCAGAACTCGTTAGTATACTGGTAGACCCCTCACAATTATATTCAAACTTTAACAAAATAAATATAGATTGAACAGAATTAATCTGAGTAAATACACATGGATTTAAGTGACTGAAAAATGTGCAATTGGATTAAGCACATGACTTACAGACAGAATGGCCCCATTAGCCAAAACGAGATAGGAACATATAAGGAGCAGAACCTGTTAGTATACTGGTAGACCCCACTCACAATTATATTCAATCTTTAACAAAGTACATATAGATTGAACAGAATTAACCTGAGGAAATACACATGTATTTAAGTGACTGAAAAATGTGCAATTGGATTAAGCACATGACTTACAGACAGAATGGCCCCATTAGCCAAAACGAGGTAGGAACATATAAGGAGCAGAACTCGTTAGTATACTGGTAGACCCCACTCACAATTATATTCAATCTTTAACAAAGTACATATAGATTGAACAGAATTAACCTGAGGAAATACACATGTATTTAAGTGACTGGAAAATGTGCAATTGGATTAAGCACATGACTTTCAGACAGAATGACCCCATTAGCCAAAACGAGGTAGCAACATATAAGGAGCAGAACTCGTTAGTATACTGGTAGACCCCACTCACAATTATCTTCAATCTTTAACAAAGTAAATATAGATTGAACAGAATTAATCTGAGTAAATACACATGGATTTAAGGGACTGAAAAATGTGCAATTGGATTAAGCACATGACTTTCAGACAGAATGACCCCATTAGCCAAAACGAGGTAGCAACATATAAGGAGTAGAACTCGTTAGTATACTGGTAGACCCCACTCACAATTATCTTCAATCTTTAACAAAGTAAATATAGATTGAACAGAATTAATATGAGTAAATACACATGGATTTAAGTGACTGAAAAATGTGCAATTGGATTAAGCACATGACTTTCAGACAGAATGACCCCATTAGCCAAAACGAGGTAGCAACATATGAGGAGCAGAACTCGTTAGTATACTGGTAGACCCCACTCACAATTATCTTCAATCTTTAACAAAGTAAATATAGATTGAACAGAATTAATCTGAGTAAATACACATGGATTTAAGTGACTGAAAAATGTGCAATTGAATTAAGCACATGACTTTCAGACAGAATGACCCCATTAGCCAAAACGAGGTAGCAACATATAAGGAGCAGAACTCGTTAGTATACTGGTAGACCCCACTCACAATTATCTTCAAACTTTGACAAAGTAAATATAGATTGAACAGAATTAATCTGAGTAAATACACATAGATTTAAGTGACTGAAAAATGTGCAATTGGATTAAGCACATGACTTTCAGACAGAATGACCCCATTAGCCAAAACGAGGTAGCAACATATAAGGAGCAGAACTCGTTAGTATACTGGTAGACCCCACTCACAATTATCTTCAATCTTTAACAAAGTAAATATAGATTGAACAGAATTAATCTGAGTAAATACACATGGATTTAAGTGACTGAAAAATGTGCAATTGGATTAAGCACATGACTTTCAGACAGAATGACCCCATTAGACAAAACGAGGTAGCAACATATAAGGAGCAGAACTCGTTAGTATACTGGTAGACCCTACTCACAATTATGTTCAAACTTTAACAAAGTAAATATAGATTGAACAGAACTAATCTGAGTAAATACACATGGATTTAAGTGACTGAAAAATGTGCAATTGGATTAAGCACATGACTTGCAGACAGAATTACCCCATTAGCCAAAACGAGGTAGCAACATATAAGGAGCAGAACTCGATAGTATACTGGTAGACCCCACTCACAATTATCTTCAATCTTTAACAAAGTAAATATAGATTGAACAGAATTAATCTGAGTAAACACACATGGATTTAAGTGACTGAAAAATGTGCAATTGGATTAAGCACATGACTTTCAGACAGAATGGCCCCATTAGCCAAAACGAGGTAGGAACATATAAGGAGCAGAACTCGTTAGTATACTGGTAGACCCCACTCACAATTATATTCAATCTTTAACAAAGTACATATAGATTGAACAGAATTAACCTGAGGAAATACACATGTATTTAAGTGACTGAAAAATGTGCAATTGGATTAAGCACATGACTTTCAGACAGAATGACCCCATTAGCCAAAACGAGGTAGCAACATATAAGCAGCAGAACTCGTTAGTATACTGGTAGACCCCACGCACAATTATCTTCAAACTTTAACAAAGTAAATATAGATTGAACAGAATTAATCTGAGTAAATACACATGGATTTAAGTGACTGAAAAATGTGCAATTGGATTAAGCACATGACTTACAGACAGAATGGCCCCATTAGCCAAAACGAGGTAGGAACATATAAGGAGCAGAACTCGTTAGTATGCTGGTAGACCCCACTCACAATTATATTCAATCTTTAACAAAGTACATATAGATTGAACAGAATTAACCTGAGGAAATACACATGTATTTAAGTGACTGAAAAATGTGCAATTGGATTAAGCACATGACTTTCAGACAGACTGACCCCATTAGCCAAAACGAGGTAGCAACATATAAGGAGCAGAACTCGTTAGTATACTGGTAGACCCCACTCACAATTATATTCAATCTTTAACAAAGTACATATAGATTGAACAGAATTAACCTGAGGAAATACACATGTATTTAAGTGACTGAAACATGTGCAATTGGATTAAGCACATGACTTTCAGACAGAATGACCCCATAAGCCAAAACGAGGTAGCAACATATAAGGAGCAGAACTCGTTAGTATACTGGTAGACCCCACTCACAATTATCTTCAATCTTTAACAAAGTAAATATAGATTGAACAGAATTAATCTGAGTAAATACACATGGATTTAAGTGACTAAAAAATGTGCAATTGGATTAAGCACATGACTTACAGACAGAATGGCCCCATTAGCCAAAACGAGGTAGGAACATATAAGGAGCAGAACTCGTTAGTATGCTGGTAGACCCCACTCACAATTATATTCAATCTTTAACAAAGTACATATAGATTGAACAGAATTAACCTTAGGAAATACACATGTATTTAAGTGACTGAAAAATGTGCAATTGGATTAAGCACATGACTTACAGACAGAATGGCCCCATTAGCCAAAACGAGGTAGGAACATATAAGGAGCAGAACTCGTTAGTATACTGGTAGACCCCTGACAATTATATTCAAACTTTAACAAAATAAATATAGATTGAACAGAATTAATCTGAGTAAATACACATGGATTTAAGTGACTGAAAAATGTGCAATTGGATTAAGCACATGACTTACAGACAGAATGGCCCCATTAGCCAAAACGAGATAGGAACATATAAGGAGAAGAACCTGTTAGTATACTGGTAGACCCCACTCACAATTATAATCAATCTTTAACAAAGTACATATAGATTGAACAGAATTAACCTGAGGAAATACACATGTATTTAAGTGACTGAAAAATGTGCAATTGGATTAAGCACATGACTTACAGACAGAATGGCCCCATTAGCCAAAACGAGGTAGGAACATATAAGGAGCAGAACTCGTTAGTATACTGGTAGACCCCACTCACAATTATATTCAATCTTTAACAAAGTACATATAGATTGAACAGAATTAACCTGAGGAAATACACATGTATTTAAGTGACTGGAAAATGTGCAATTGGATTAAGCACATGACTTTCAGACAGAATGACCCCATTAGCCAAAACGAGGTAGCAACATATAAGGAGCAGAACTCGTTAGTATACTGGTAGACCCCACTCACAATTATCTTCAATCTTTAACAAAGTAAATATAGATTGAACAGAATTAATCTTGAGTAAATACACAAGGATTTAAGTGACTGAAAAATGTGCAATTGGATTAAGCACATGACTTTCAGACAGAATTACCCCATTAGCCAAAACGAGGTAGCAACATATAAGGAGCAGAACTTGTTAGTATACTGGTAGACCCCACTCACAATTATCTTCAATCTTTAACAAAGTAAATATAGATTGAACAGAATTAATCTGAGTAAATACACATGGATTTAAGTGACTGAAAAATGTGCAATTGGATTAAGCACATGACTTTCAGACAGAATGACCACATTAGCCAAAACGAGGTAGCAACATATAAGGAGCAGAACTCGTTAGTATACTGGTAGACCCCACTCACAATTATCTTCAATCTTTAACAAAGTAAATATAGATTGAACAGAATTAATCTGAGTAAAACTGAAAAATGTGCAATTGGATTAAGCACATGACTTTCAGACAATATGACCCCATTAGCCAAAACAAGGTAGCAACATATAAGAAGCAGAACTCGTTAGTATACTGGTAGACCCCACTCACAATTATCTTCAAACTTTAACAAAGTAAATATAGATTGAACAGAATTAATCTGAGTAAATACACATGGATTTAAGTGACTGAAAAATGTGCAATTAGATTAAGCACATGACTTTAAGACAGAATGACCCCATTAGCCAAAACGAGGTAGCAACATATAAGGAGCAGAACTCGTTAGTATACTGGTAGACCCCACTCACAATTATCTTCAATCTTTAACAAAGTAAATATAGATTGAACAGAATTAATCTGAGTAAATACACATGGATTTAAGTGACTGAAAAATGTGCAATTGGATTAAGCACATGACTTTCAGACAGAATGGCCCCATTAGCCAAAACGAGGTAGGAACATATAAGGAGCATAACTCGTTAGTATACTGGTAGACCCCACTCACAATTATATTCAATCTTTAACAAAGTACATATAGATTGAACAGAATTAACCTGAGGAAATACACATGTATTTAAGTGACTGAAAAATGTGCAATTGGATTAAGCATATGACTTTCAGACAGAATGACCCCATTAGCCAAAACGAGGTAGCAACATATAAGGAGCAGAACTCGTTAGTATACTGGTAGACCCCACTCACAATTATCTACAAACTTTAACAAAGTAAATATAGATTGAACAGAATTAATCTGAGTAAATACACATGGATTTAAGTGACTGAAAAATGTGCAATTGGATTAAGCACATGACTTACAGACAGAATGGCCCCATTAGCCAAAACGAGGTAGGAACATATAAGGAGCAGAACTCGTTAGTATACTGGTAGACCCCACTCACAATTATATTCAATCTTTAACAAAGTACATATAGATTGAACAGAATTAACCTGAGGAAATACACATGTATTTAAGTGACTGAAAAATTTGCAATTGGATTAAGCACATGACTTACAGACAGAATGGCCCCATTAGCCAAAACGAGGTAGGAACATATAAGGAGCAGAACTCGTTAGTATACTGGTAGACCCCTCACAATTATATTCAAACTTTAACAAAGTAAATATAGATTGAACAGAATTAATCTGAGTAAATACACATGGATTTAAGTGACTGAAAAATTTGCAATTGGATTAAGCACATGACTTTCAGACAGAATGACCCCATTAGCCAAAACGAGGTAGCAACATATAAGGAGCAGAACTCGTTAGTATACTGGTAGACCCCACTCACAATTATCTTCAATCTTTAACAAAGTAAATATAGATTGAACAGAATTAATCTGAGTAAATACACATGGATTTAAGTGACTGAAAAATGTGCAATTGGATTAAGCACATGACTTACAGACAGAATGGCCCCATTAGCCAAAACGAGGTAGGAACATATAAGGAGCAGAACTCGTTAGTATGCTGGTAGACCCCACTCACAATTATATTCAATCTTTAACAAAGTACATATAGATTGAACAGAATTAACCTTAGGAAATACACATGTATTTAAGTGACTGAAAAATGTGCAATTGGATTAAGCACATGACTTACAGACAGAATGGCCCCATTAGCCAAAACGAGGTAGGAACATATAAGGAGCAGAACTCGTTAGTATACTGGTAGACCCCTCACAATTATATTCAAACTTTAACAAAATAAATATAGATTGAACAGAATTAATCTGAGTAAATACACATGGATTTAAGTGACTGAAAAATGTGCAATTGGATTAAGCACATGACTTACAGACAGAATGGCCCCATTAGCCAAAACGAGGTAGGAACATATAAGGAGCAGAACTCGTTAGTATACTGGTAGACCCCACTCACAATTATCTTCAATCTTTAACAAAGTAAATATAGATTGAACAGAATTAATCTGAGTAAATACACATGGATTTAAGTGACTGAAAAATGTGCAATTGGATTAAGCACATGACTTTCAGACAGAATGACCCCATTAGCCAAAACGAGGTAGCAACATATAAGGAGTAGAACTCGTTAGTATACTGGTAGACCCCACTCACAATTATCTTCAATCTTTAACAAAGTAAATATAGATTGAACAGAATTAATCTGAGTAAATACACATGGATTTAAGTGACTGAAAAATGTGCAATTGGATTAAGCACATGACTTTCAGACAGAATGACCCCATTAGCCAAAACGAGGTAGCAACATATGAGGAGCAGAACTCGTTAGTACACTGGTAGACCCCATTCACAATTATCTTCAATCTTTAACAAAGTAAATATAGATTGAACAGAATTAATCTGAGTAAATACACATGGATTTAAGTGACTGAAAAATGTGCAATTGAATTAAGCACATGACTTTCAGACAGAATGGCCCCATTAGCCAAAACGAGGTAGCAACATATAAGGAGCAGAACTCGTTAGTATACTGGTAGACCCCACTCACAATTATCTTCAATCTTTAACAAAGTAAATATAGATTGAACAGAATTAATCTGAGTAAATACACATGGATTTAAGTGACTGAAAAATGTGCAATTGGATTAAGCACATGACTTTCAGACAGAATGACCCCATTAGCCAAAACGAGGTAGCAACATATGAGGAGCAGAACTCGTTAGTATACTGGTAGACCCCACTCACAATTATCTTCAATCTTTAACAAAGTAAATATAGATTGAACAGAATTAATCTGAGTAAATACACATGGATTTAAGTGACTGAAAAATGTGCAATTGAATTAAGCACATGACTTTCAGACAGAATGACCCCATTAGCCAAAACGAGGTAGCAACATATAAGGAGCAGAACTCGTTAGTATACTGGTAGACCCCACTCACAATTATCTTCAAACTTTAACAAAGTAAATATAGATTGAACAGAATTAATCTGAGTAAATACACATAGATTTAAGTGACTGAAAAATGTGCAATTGGATTAAGCACATGACTTTCAGACAGAATGACCCCATTAGCCAAAACGAGGTAGCAACATATAAGGAGCAGAACTCGTTAGTATACTGGTAGACCCCACTCACAATTATCTTCAATCTTTAACAAAGTAAATATAGATTGAACAGAATTAATCTGAGTAAATACACATGGATTTAAGTGACTGAAAAATGTGCAATTGGATTAAGCACATGACTTTCAGACAGAATGACCCCATTAGACAAAACGAGGTAGCAACATATAAGGAGCAGAACTCGTTAGTATACTGGTAGACCCTACTCACAATTATGTTCAAACTTTAACAAAGTAAATATAGATTGAACAGAACTAATCTGAGTAAATACACATGGATTTAAGTGACTGAAAAATGTGCAATTGGATTAAGCACATGACTTGCAGACAGAATGACCCCATTAGCCAAAACGAGGTAGCAACATATAAGGAGCAGAACTCGTTAGTATACTGGTAGACCCCACTCACAATTATCTTCAATCTTTAACAAAGTAAATATAGATTGAACAGAATTAATCTGAGTAAACACACATGGATTTAAGTGACTGAAAAATGTGCAATTGGATTAAGCACATGACTTTCAGACAGAATGGCCCCATTAGCCAAAACGAGGTAGGAACATATAAGGAGCAGAACTCGTTAGTATACTGGTAGACCCCACTCACAATTATATTCAATCTTTAACAAAGTACATATAGATTGAACAGAATTAACCTGAGGAAATACACATGTATTTAAGTGACTGAAAAATGTGCAATTGGATTAAGCACATGACTTTCAGACAGAATGACCCCATTAGCCAAAACGAGGTAGCAACATATAAGGAGCAGAACTCGTTAGTATACTGGTAGACCCCACTCACAATTATCTTCAAACTTTAACAAAGTAAATATAGATTGAACAGAATTAATCTGAGTAAATACACATGCATTTAAGTGACTGAAAAATGTGCAATTGGATTAAGCACATGACTTTCAGACAGAATGACCCCATTAGCCAAAACGAGGTAGCAACATATAAGGAGCAGAACTCGTTAGTATACTGGTAGACTCCACTCACAATTATATTCAATCTTTAACAAAGTACATATAGATTGAACAGAATTAACCTGAGGAAATACACATGTATTTAAGTGACTGAAAAATGTGCAATTGGATTAAGCACATGACTTTCAGACAGAATGACCCCATTAGCCAAAACGAGGTAGCAACATATAAGGAGCAGAACTCGTTAGTATACTGGTAGACCCCACTCACAATTATCTTCAATCTTTAACAAAGTAAATATAGATTGAACAGAATTAATCTGAGTAAATACACATGGATTTAAGTGACTAAAAAATGTGCAATTGGATTAAGCACATGACTTACAGACAGAATGGCCCCATTAGCCAAAACGAGGTAGGAACATATAAGGAGCAGAACTCGTTAGTATGCTGGTAGACCCCACTCACAATTATATTCAATCTTTAACAAAGTACATATAGATTGAACAGAATTAACCTTGGGAAATACACATGTATTTAAGTGACTGAAAAATGTGCAATTGGATTAAGCACATGACTTACAGACAGAATGGCCCCATTAGCCAAAACGAGGTAGGAACATATAAGGAGCAGAACTCGTTAGTATACTGGTAGACCCCTCACAATTATATTCAAACTTTAACAAAATAAATATAGATTGAACAGAATTAATCTGAGTAAATACACATGGATTTAAGTGACTGAAAAATGTGCAATTGGATTAAGCACATGACTTACAGACAGAATGGCCCCATTAGCCAAAACGAGATAGGAACATATAAGGAGCAGAACCTGTTAGTATACTGGTAGACCCCACTCACAATTATAATCAATCTTTAACAAAGTACATATAGATTGAACAGAATTAACCTGAGGAAATACACATGTATTTAAGTGACTGAAAAATGTGCAATTGGATTAAGCACATGACTTACAGACAGAATGGCCCCATTAGCCAAAACGAGGTAGGAACATATAAGGAGCAGAACTCGTTAGTATACTGGTAGACCCCACTCACAATTATATTCAATCTTTAACAAAGTACATATAGATTGAACAGAATTAACCTGAGGAAATACACATGTATTTAAGTGACTGGAAAATGTGCAATTGGATTAAGCACATGACTTTCAGACAGAATGACCCCATTAGCCAAAACGAGGTAGCAACATATAAGGAGCAGAACTCGTTAGTATACTGGTAGACCCCACTCACAATTATCTTCAATCTTTAACAAAGTAAATATAGATTGAACAGAATTAATCTTGAGTAAATACACAAGGATTTAAGTGACTGAAAAATGTGCAATTGGATTAAGCACATGACTTTCAGACAGAATTACCCCATTAGCCAAAACGAGGTAGCAACATATAAGGAGCAGAACTTGTTAGTATACTGGTAGACCCCACTCACAATTATCTTCAATCTTTAACAAAGTAAATATAGATTGAACAGAATTAATCTGAGTAAATACACATGGATTTAAGTGACTGAAAAATGTGCAATTGGATTAAGCACATGACTTTCAGACAGAATGACCACATTAGCCAAAACGAGGTAGCAACATATAAGGAGCAGAACTCGTTAGTATACTGGTAGACCCCACTCACAATTATCTTCAATCTTTAACAAAGTAAATATAGATTGAACAGAATTAATCTGAGTAAAACTGAAAAATGTGCAATTGGATTAAGCACATGACTTTCAGACAATATGACCCCATTAGCCAAAACAAGGTAGCAACATATAAGGAGCATAACTCGTTAGTATACTGGTAGACCCCACTCACAATTATCTTCAAACTTTAACAAAGTAAATATAGATTGAACAGAATTAATCTGAGTAAATACACATGGATTTAAGTGACTGAAAAATGTGCAATTAGATTAAGCACATGACTTTAAGACAGAATGACCCCATTAGCCAAAACGAGGTAGCAACATATAAGGAGCAGAACTCGTTAGTATACTGGTAGACCCCACTCACAATTATCTTCAATCTTTAACAAAGTAAATATAGATTGAACAGAATTAATCTGAGTAAATACACATGGATTTAAGTGACTGAAAAATGTGCAATTGGATTAAGCACATGACTTTCAGACAGAATGGCCCCATTAGCCAAAACGAGGTAGGAACATATAAGGAGCATAACTCGTTAGTATACTGGTAGACCCCACTCACAATTATATTCAATCTTTAACAAAGTACATATAGATTGAACAGAATTAACCTGAGGAAATACACATGTATTTAAGTGACTGAAAAATGTGCAATTGGATTAAGCACATGACTTTCAGACAGAATGACCCCATTAGCCAAAACGAGGTAGCAACATATAAGGAGCAGAACTCGTTAGTATACTGGTAGACCCCACTCACAATTATCTACAAACTTTAACAAAGTAAATATAGATTGAACAGAATTAATCTGAGTAAATACACATGGATTTAAGTGACTGAAAAATGTGCAATTGGATTAAGCACATGACTTACAGACAGAATGGCCCCATTAGCCAAAACGAGGTAGGAACATATAAGGAGCAGAACTCGTTAGTATACTGGTAGACCCCACTCACAATTATATTCAATCTTTAACAAAGTACATATAGATTGAACAGAATTAACCTGAGGAAATACACATGTATTTAAGTGACTGAAAAATGTGCAATTGGATTAAGCACATGACTTACAGACAGAATGGCCCCATTAGCCAAAACGAGGTAGGAACATATAAGGAGCAGAACTCGTTAGTATACTGGTAGACCCCTCACAATTATATTCAAACTTTAACAAAGTAAATATAGATTGAACAGAATTAACCTGAGGAGATACACATGTATTTAATTGACTGAAAAATGTGCAATTGGATTAAGCACATGACTTACAGACAGAATGGCCCCATTAGCCAAAACGAGGTAGGAACATATAAGGAGCAGAACTCGTTAGTATACTGGTAGACCCCTCACAATTATATTCAATCTTTAACAAAGTACATCTAGATTGAACAGAATTAACCTGAGGAAATACACATGTATTTAAGTGACTGAAAAATGTGCAATTTGATTAAGCACATGACTTTCAGACAGAATGACCCCATTAGCCAAAACGAGGTAGCAACATATAAGGAGCAGAACTCGTTAGTATACTGGTAGACCCCACTCACAATTATCTTCAATGTTTAACAAAGTAAATATAGATTGCCAAACAGTGTCTACACTTATTTCTTGAGTTCCCCATGCTTACGGGTATGATGTCTGCATTATAACATTCATCAATATCATATTAAGATTGCCATAAAAGCAATATGCGATATAAGAAGTATATACACAAACGTGCTGTTTGATTGGAAACCATAACTTTAAAGGTCCCAAAAAAAACTGTGTATGTGTAATGTCTTGGCTGTTACACACATTATTTGGAGTAACAAACTGTATCATTATCACCATTTTTTTGAAATTATAGTATTACATATCAACTACATTTCATAACAAGATTAACATTTAATGTGGCATTTGTCTACCAAGTGGACGTTGGCTGACATTTTATATATGTTAATTTAGGAAAGAGGTAATTTTTCCGGTTTTAATATGTTATGCTTAGCATTTAAATATGATACACATTTTTTGATATAACCGAACTATAACTTCAAGTTTGTGTGCTTTTTGGCCAAGACTTTTTTTGTGTAAACTTTTTTTGTAATTAAACCATATATGATCTTTTATCATACTTATGTTGTGAATTAACAACACAAAATAAAAACTGGAAAAAATAAGCAATTTGTACGTCAACATTTTCATCCAGGCTGCCTATTCCAGATTCATATTGCTTAGGAGGTTTAAATGAATTTTGGAGATATTTGGTTGGCGTGCTGTCATTGACATAAAAAGATGTCTAATGTTGACAAGAACTCTTTGCACACGGCTTAACAAGACTGGTTTGTCAAGTGGAAATAGAGAGACTGATCACGGTGAAAGTGATGCAGTCAAATGGAAGGACAAGCAGAATATGTGTTACAAATTAAGGTTAAAACATAACTTTGTATTTTAGTGGGATACTACAATTGTAGTCTTTGAGAACTGGCTCATAGTACAAATTTTGCATAGGCTAGATGATAAGTGAAAACTGAAATTGCAAAGCATAGACATTGTATGTAAGGAGCAGTGGCGTGGAGGTTTCGATATCACCCAAATAGTTCCAGAACAAATTTTGCATCAACCAAGTTTAGGGACTTCTCCAGGTAGATTTTAGGGATGAGGCAAGTTGAGAATCACTAAACAGTAAGGAACTGCATAACACATGGAAAACACACAATGACTACCTTTTAGCATTGTTGTAGTGTGCCGACCATACAGACAACTCAAAATTATAAATATAATTATTCTTTGTGGGTACATGTTGCAAAGAGGGCATGGTGACTTTGTTGGAGATCAGGTCATCACGCTTCTATCAATGGGTAGGCTCGAACATAAGGCAAGCACCGTATGACTGATGGAAATAGGTTGCTTAAAATACCTAAAAGCACAGAGTACCTACTGTCGATAGCTCAGTTGGTCTGAGGAAAACATGGCGGCCGCAGGCTAGCGCGGCTCGCACACCCAGAGTCGGCTCTTCTGAATCTCACCCTACTCTGTCCGAGCGAGACCATGCCGCGGAACGGCGTTTCTAGACAGACAGCGATGTAGAGGACACGCTTCGTGGCTGGGGGAATAAACGCAAAAAACGAAGAAACCGGGCGGCAGTGGAACGTACCTGACCCCGGTCTTGATTGATGTGCCTGCTTGCTGTGACCCGCCCTCCTCCGCCCGCGTTTCTGCCTCGCTGGAGACAAGCAGCCGTGGAGCTTCGGCGTGGCCCGGGTGCTCCGAGGAGTCGTGGTGGCGGAACGGAGGAGGAGAGGGGGCCAAGCTGAGAGCTACGCCGCTGCTGTAAATCCGGAATCAGGCTCGAAGGTGAGCGGGGGTATATCAGCCTGTTTGAAGGACAAGGACAAGGTAGGCTCGGCAGACCTTGGGGTAACGGACTGTAAGGCAGTCAGAGACTTCAGCAGGGAATCTGAATCTGACTCTGAAGGGGGGAATAAGCCCGCAGTGCTAAGGAATACTAGGAGTGCGAACAAGAGTTCAGAGAAAGGGCGCAGGGGATTAAAAAAAAAAAGACAACCTCAGGGGGGTTCCACAAGTGCCACTAGCGAGTTGGTTAAAGACATAAAGCAGAAAAAGGGAAAAAGTCAACCCCTAAAGAGACTCAGTGGCATCACCCCCTCGCTACGCACGTTTTTTTTAAAGTACTACCCCAAGTGTTGGACATTACATCAGAGATGGCGACGGCTGGGACAGGGAGTTCAGAGGCACAGACAGCTTCGACATTAGTAATTGCATCATCACCTACACCTATACCCAAGTTTGATGGTGGGTCGAAGTAGACAACAGCGCCTGTAGTGCCTGTAGTACTGCCACTCCCAATAGCCATTCCTGTTCCCAGTACAGCAAATGGGTTAGCGGAGCTCCTCGCACCTCTAAATGAAACGGAGGTCACAGCTGTAAGTAACCAGCAATCCCATGAAGGATACCAAGGGCCCCAAAGGGGGATCGCCTCAAACAATATAGCAGTGGAAGGCCCAGGGGTCGGGAATACACTGGAGGCCCTAGTAAAGTCAATAGCCGCAATGAGGGAGGAAATCCGTGCTGATTTCGCAGTTTCTAAGGTGAATCAGAATGAAATCAGAGCATCCTGTGACATGCTGGACCAAAAAGTGGACGGCTTATGCGCAAGGACAGAGGTTTTGGAAGGTTCGGTGGGACTATTGTCATCTAATCTCGAGATAGCTAGATCCAAAATTCAAGCACTGCAGAAGGATGGTGAAAGTATGCGGGAGCGAGTTGAGAGTTTGGAGAACTACTCCCGGAGAAATAACCTGCGACTCTTAAAGATTCCGGAAGGAAAAGAGGGCACAAACCTTAAAAGCTTTGTGATTAAGATCCTAAAAGATTCTCTTAACTTGGAGGAGTCAACTGAGATGCTTGACAACGACATTCCGCCTAAAACCAGGGAGAGATAAACCTAGGAAGATTTTGATTAACTTCCTTACGTTCTCACTTAAAGATAAGATCTTGAACCTCGCACTGAAAGCTAGATCATTACAGGGCCCGGACTTCTCTTTTGAGGTGCGATCAGACCTATCTAAGACTACGCTTGACAGGCAATGGGAGTTGGGGCAGCGCATGGAGAAATTTAGAGCTGTAGGTGCCACTGTCCAGATGAGGTTCCCAGCATTTTTGCGTATTATGTACAACAATAAAATGCATAATATCCGTTCACCATCGGAAGCAGATGAGTTACTAGAATCTATTAGAGATCATGCTCAGGCTCAGGCTCAGGCTCAGAATAAAGGATAGTGGGTTATTTGGGTCTGATATAGGTTAACCGACATTACAAATTATGTCTGGCCTGTACTAGTTCTGTTAAAGTCTATATAGCCCTGAATCACAATGGGTAAAAATCATGGTAGGAAGGGAAATGAACGAAAAAAAAAAAAAAAAAAAAAATAGAAATAAAAAGAATAAAAAAAAAAAAAAAAAAAAATGGGGAAGGGAAACAGCAAAGGGGGGGGTGAGTAGGAATGAGTTATAACAAATAAATAAATGCATACAAAAATAAATAAATAAATAACTACACCTGCTATTAGTAAAGATATAAAAATAAATTCCTTCTCTATTTTTTCTCCTAACCTATCTTATGACAAGAGTGAGTGTTGGGGAAACACAAGTTAAATTAAAATCTAATAAGGTTTGTGTGTATACGAGTGTGCATACATGTATATATATATATATATATATATTTATGTATGAATCTTTGTATAATCAAAGGTGTAGGTAAATAGGAGTGGAAACAATAATAATAATGAGAATGACCCACTCGCTGCATTCCCTTCACCTTGTAAGAGTCCCTGGTCACCACAATTTAAGTTTCCTCTCAACAGCCATATTGGTTTTGAGTCTGTCTATAGACTATACTAATAGGGTGGAGGTGAGGTTGGAGAGTCGTTGTGGGTGTAAATCTGGCCATCCACCAGGTCAGAGTAAGTAGGGGAGGGTTTTCCTGGGGAGGGTGGGTGCAGGGGGGGAGGGGGAATAAAGCAAAAAATCCTCATAAGTCTGCCTACTATTTTGCGAAATGGTTACTTCTGACATCTGTCCAACATCAAAAATGGCAAATATTAAGGTTCCCGCAAGAGCTATTGGGAAAGGTTGATACGAGGGGGGTAGCGGTGGTACCATGACAGCTCTCCAATATTTGTCCTGGAATGTCAATGGCTTGCGAGGGAGAAGTAGGCGGGAGCGTATAATACAGTATTTGAGGGACTCCCCGGCGCAAATCATTGCAATTCAAGAGTCACACCTTCTTAAATCAGAGGCAGTAGAGATACTCAAAAAACAGAAATGGGTTGATAAATTCAGCTCTACTGACCACAATGCTAATATTAGGGGGGTTATATTTATTTTTAAAAGAGCTGCGAAAGCCCAAATCTTGGAGTGTATAGAGGACCATACAGGGAGATGGTTGATATTGAGAGTTCAGTTGGTGGGTCAACGGTACACCTTGGTGGGCTATTATGGCCCAAATTCTGATGATCCATCGCATTTGGACGCCGTCAGAAATCATCTGCTACTTTTTCAGGAACCGGTGATTTGGATGGGCGATTTTAATATTGTGCTGAATCCTAAATTAGATAAATCAGCAAATTCGCGGGCCAGAAGTTCACTAAAGTCTAGGCGAACTCTATCAGCTATTATGGTTCAGCTAGGCCTGGTGGACCCTTGGCGTGAAAGAGCAGGCAGTAAATTGGGGGTTTCCTATCGTAACAGTCGTTTCAAGCATTCATCCAGAATTGACTATGCTCTGTTTACTTATAATTTGAAAGACGCTTTAATAGCGATTGATTATCTCCCATCTCACCTGTCAGATCACTCAGCTCTTGCTTTTTCTATTAGATCCGACAGTAGGAGGCAACATCCTTCTTGGTCCTTTGACCGGACACTCCTACTTGAAGAAGGTGAAGTGAATTTCCTGGCCACAGAGACAACTGCTTTTTTTGTAATTAATATGGAGTCCTCCTCTCCAGAGGTGGTTTGGGAGGCCTTTAAGGCCTTTTTGAGGGGCTGCATCATAAGTAGGTCCTCATATCGGAGTAAAAAATATAAAAACATGATAAATAGTTTGGAACAGGAAATGAAGGGCATTGAGTTAAACCTAGGTCAGTCTCTAGGTTCTCTTGAGGAGCGGTTAAAATTGGCTGAGCTAAAGCACCAACTAGAAAATATACTACAAGAGAGGGTTAATAAAAGATGGAATGCAAGTAAGATCTCCCATTTTGAGTTTGGAGAGGCCGCGGGTAGAGTACTGGCGTGGAAAATTAAATCGGACCAAGCTCGGAAATATATCAGAGAAATAAAGGTGGAAGGGGAGGCGGTACCAAGGACAGCCAGTCATGAGATAGGTAAAGCCTTTTTTGAATTCTTTGAGACTATCTATAGGGAAGAATTACCTGATGATCAGATGGCACGAAACACGTGGCTGAATGGAATATTGCTCCCAACCTTATCAACAGCACAGAGCAACAGTTTAGAGATTGCAATAACAGAAGTAGAGGTAAAGGAAGCAATAAGACAGGTAAAAAAAGGGAAAGCATCTGGTCCAGACGGTCTCCCTGGGGAGATCTATAAAGTTTTGGGGGAGAATATCGTCCAAGTAATGACAACCCTATTCAATGGTATCCTTAGGGAAGGAAAGCCACCGCCAAAATCTTGGGGTGAGGCCACAATTGTTCTTATACCCAAACCAGGGAAGGACGTATCAGAGTGTGGGTCCTATAGACCAATATCCTTGCTGAATAGCGACTATAAGATTTTCGCCGCAATACTTTCAGCAAGATTGGGTAAGGTGATAGGTACCATTATTCATCACGACCAGAAAGGCTTTATTAAGGGGCGCCATCTTTCAGATCTTACACATGATTTGGTAGGGGCTATAGATATTGCCTCTGCTTTTTCCCTTCCATTGGCCACCTTAACCCTCGACGCAGCTAAGGCCTTTGATAGGGTCAATTGGCCCTATCTAAATGATGTGTTAAAAAGGTTTAACTTTGGGGAGGGCTTTCGCAGAACTATAGCCTTACTCTATCGAGCCCCTTCGGCTAGGCTGCTGATTAATGAGATATTGACAGAACCCTTTAAGATCACTAGAGGTACGAGGCAAGGTTGTCCGCTTTCTCCCCTCCTTTTTAATTTATACATTGAGCCGTTTGCCCAGGCTTTGCGAGCAGACGAAAATATACCACCATTCAGGTTTAAGGAGTGGGAGAGGCGGACGGCATTATATGCCGATGATATCTTAATCTTTACCTCGGATCCGGTGTTGTCCTTCCCTGCTGTGATTCAGAAGGCTGTAGAGTTCGGCAAGATCTCGGGCTATAATATCAATTCAAGTAAGACCGAGGTTATGGTCTGGAATATTCTGGACCCACGGTTAGGCATAGATATCACCACCTCTATGCGCTATCTCGGGATCCGAATCACCCAAGACATTGGAACCATTGCCCAAACTAACTTAGATCGAGTCTCCAGGGAATGTAAGGGCCTATTGAAATCTTGGACTCACTTGCCACTTTCTACAATGGGTAGGGTCAACTTAATAAAAATGTCTATCCTTCCCAAGTATATATTTATATTTGATGCCATTCCTTTGGGGTTTGATGTGAAGATGTTGGACAGATGTCAGCGAGAGCTTAACTCCTTTATTTGGAATTATAAGTCGACTAGAATTGCGTGGAAGAAGTTGAGGAGGAGAAGGGAGAAGGGGGGTCTCGCCTTACCGGACCTAGTGTATTACGCTTGGGCCTTTCAGTTGTCCTACTCCAGGATGTTACTAAAAACACCATCGAGTCTTCTGGGGGTGACAATGTATAAAGCCATGTTAACCGGAGCAAATCTACCAGCTGACGGATTTCTATTTAAATTTGGGAGCCAGAAATATTTTAAGAAAATAAGACTGAAAATTATACAGTCTTGGGCTAGGGGCTGGCTAGCCATTAGAAGAAGTTTGGGGCTGTCTTACTACTCTAATTTCGCTCCCATATGGGACTCCCCGGGTTTACCGGAGTGTCTTAGGGATAGCTTATCTTCCCCATTAGAGGAAGCTGGAATTGCTAGATGGGGAGAGTTAATGGTGGACGGATCGATACTTCCTTGGGACGTATTACATGAGCGTATAGGTACAGCATTCTCTAGATTTAAATTCATCCAGCTGGAAAGCTGGGGGAGAGCCCAGCGGTGCAAAGATGTATTATTTGGGAAATCAAGCTCCCTGGAGCAGCTGCTACTAGAAAGACCTAGGGGTGGTAAGGAGGTGGCCTTCTGGTATTGGCAGCTTCTGGAGGAAACCGATGGGGATTTCACCCTTCCAGATGAACTGTGGGGAGAGACAATGGGCTTACAATGTGAGGAGTTATGGTTAAGATCTTTTGCGCTCCTTTATAAAGTGGTGAAGCCATCATGGCTGAGGCGCAACCATCTGTTCACAGCACACCGGGCTTATATAACACCGCTGAGACTTTCCAAATTTCTCCCAGACAAGAAGTGTAACAAATGTAATTTACCAGAAGCTTCAGATATTCACATGTTTTTGGAATGCCCCAACATCGGTCAGTTCTGGGAGGAAGTGCTGTCTACCCTAAATTCCATTATGAACACATCATTAGTAATTTCACTGCCACTAATCATTTTTGGAATGGAGGACAGTATTTCTGGCGAAGCAAGATCTTTCCTGTTTTATGCTATTCTGTTGGCTAGGAGGCAGATTTGCATACGGTGGGTGGAAAAATCTGCTCCAATATATTCGGACTGGCTCACGTCCTTATATGAAACTTCAAAGGTGGACATGGCTAGAGCTTGCAACAACCGTAATCTGGCCTTTTGGGATCTGTTGATACAGTGGAGATAGTGTTCCGGGGTTTTTTTTTTTTTTTTTCTTTTTCCCCGGGTCCTATGATTATGCCATCAATACTCCTTGGACCGGGTCTGGCCTCGATACGTTTTTTTTTGGTCCTTTAGGTTGAGACATACCTAGATGGAGTCAGCGTAAGAATCTAAATTCCCCTTCTCCTTGGGACTTCTCTGCCACCAGTAAAATATCTCGGAGTCCAGTTCCAGAGATGAGTATCATTTTCTTGGTTCCCTCTCTTGGTCGGGGACACGCAAGGTGGTTGGCATTTCCTAAGCAGGGGGTAAGGCAAATGAGGACACAAAAAAAAAAATAAAAAAAAAAAAAAAAAACCAAAAAAAAAAAAAAAAAGATGTCTAATGTTGACAAGAACTCTTTGCACACGGCTTAACAAGACTGGTTTGTCAAGTGGAAATAGAGAGACTGATCACGGTGAAAGTGATGCAGTCAAATGGAAGGACAAGCAGAATATGTGTTACAAATTAAGGTTAAAACATAACTTTGTATTTTAGTGGGATACTACAATTGTAGTCTTTGAGAACTGGCTCATAGTACAAATTTTGCATAGGCTAGATGATAAGTGAAAACTGAAATTGCAAAGCATAGACATTGTATGTAAGGAGCAGTGGCGTGGAGGTTTCGATATCACCCAAATAGTTCCAGAACAAATTTTGCATCAACCAAGTTTAGGGACTTCTCCAGGTAGATTTTAGGGATGAGGCAAGTTGAGAATCACTAAACAGTAAGGAACTGCATAACACATGGAAAACACACAATGACTACCTTTTAGCATTGTTGTAGTGTGCCGACCATACAGACAACTCAAAATTATAAATATAATTATTCTTTGTGGGTACATGTTGCAAAGAGGGCATGGTGACTTTGTTGGAGATCAGGTCATCACGCGTCTATCAACGGGTAGGCTCGAACATAAGGCAAGCACCGTATGACTGATGGAAATAGGTTGCTTAAAATACCTAAAAGCACAGAGTACCTACTGTCGATAATGGGTGTTGGTTTAAAATTTTGAAATATGGAATAAAATGTAATTAAAGGAGAAAGTACTACCAATTTTATATTAGAAAATTCACTCACCAATTTTCAATCATGGATTTAGAAGGAAAGTATCGCAAATGCCAAAGAACAGTAAAGAAGTAAACTTCCTTACTACTGACAATAGAACAGGACATGACACTTAAGAACATGGTGATGTACAGCTGACTTGCAAAAACCTGATAAATAACATAAATACCATGCTTTTTCAAAGACATTTGATACAAATGAAATCTCGAGAAGGAGGCAACGAAGACGTGTCAAATTTAATGCATTGCAAATGAATCCATCTGCGGCACTCATTGCATAGGACGGTAGACTTAGGCAGAAGACTTGAGGAGGTACGATTACATCCGCCACAGACATCTAGGACGGAATCTAAATTTGAAGAGAGACAAACATTTCCGCATTTAAGGAGCTACTGTACAAAAGTGTAAAGAATTTCAAGTTACGTTATTGAAAGAAGTGATAAACAATTAACAGTGGAGACAGTGTAAACAACAACAATAAGTCTGCGCTTCATTTAAAATTGCAAAAAACACCAAATACATACAAAATGTAACCTTCAAAATAGAAAAATAGAGCGGTTCATTTGTCAAAAGAAATGTTGGAAAATAATTCACTCTAACCTGAGAACTCCATGAGCTTCATTGCAATAAAGAGTCTGTAATCCTTCAGAAAAGCAGCATTTATTATCTCTTGTTGCGGAATGGGAAAACCAGTTATGTACGATTCTGCAAACTAAACAAACATGCAAAAATAACAAAGTTATAGAAGTAAGGAAATGTTAAGTAAATGATCTTTATAAACAATTTACTATTTCACATTTGGAAAAAATTCATCGAAGCTCAGACAGTAGCGAATTTCATTTCATGTGAATGGTCTAAAAAAACAAACAGCCAAAAACCAACCACCATACACTGGCATTAGCACCGAAGTAAGTTCAGAAGTTGTCACAAAATAAGCTTAGCTTCACATAAAACCATCTAAAATAACATCGAATTATGAAAACAATATTGAGAAATTACCAGCATGCAAAAAACACCACAATTGTAGCTGTCCTGTTGCTTGGCGTTATTTTCTACCACTAACTGCCATTGGTCATGGTCTTTACAACCGATTGCCTGTAGGAAAGCCCTTTGAACAGTTATGTTTCATATTTGTTCTTCCAAATAAGAAAAACACAAGATGTAACTAGAGAGAACATTTACAATCTTAAAGTCATAACTCCACACTGTACCAAGTATGAAGTATTTACAAACATTTTAGAGACATGTAAAGTACACTCGTACCTCCAATTTATTAAACACTGACGGTACTTCGCAACATCGCCAACCAACGAGTCGTATAGTAATAAAACTTTGGACAAAGGTTTCACTATCTGCAACGATAAAGAATAGAATGACAATGAATATTGGAAACTTCGTATTTTTACATACATTTGAGTTTTCGAAACTTGTGGAAGGAAAATGCAAGCAAGGGAGTAATATATTACTAAACATCAAGCATAACATCTGTTACATGACAAAGTCATCCAGATCAAATCATTAATGTTTACACTCACCAATAGTATCCAATGCATTCCGGTATTGGTGGGACACAAGACAGTCTCATTTTCAAAAAGAGGAAGCTATGCGATACAGAACAAAAAATGACATTACAATTCTCACAAAATTGAACAACAAAAAATACAGATAAAACAATTAAGATAGAAGAAAAACATAACAGTATTTACCCGGCAAGAAGATGAAGGATAATTGCCACTGAATACAGAGGAAGCCACTGTGGCAGACATCAATAAACACTAAATATGAAAGAAAATATAATGAGGTGAGAAAAGTTTCAGGAAGTTTAATTTAAAACGGAATAACAATGAAAAGTTGTCCTATTACTTGTTGTTCCAAAGATAAGTACCTTCGGTCTTAGCATACACATTCTGGACAGATAAGCATCTATTACCTTGAGAAATATAAGAAGAAGAAAACCTGTGCATTAGTACAAGGACAAAGATGAAAAGCATACAACATTACACTACGTACCCTAACAAATTATTTGAAGTAGGCCTACCTCATCACATATCCATTCTTTTCCTTTCAAGGTAGCAAACGAAGAATCATATAGTTTAAAACTTGAAACTATTGCTTCCAACCTTCCAGTGATAGGTTTGTTCCACACATCGAAAACTTGTTTCTTGAAAACAGACTCAAAGGATGGGGGAATAGAAGCCGTGATGGAGACAGTGTAAGCTGTGCTGTAGACGGAGAGATGTGTGCTGGAGTTGGTGAGAAGCTTGCTGGAGATGGTGCAAGCCCTGCTGGAGACTGTGCGAGCCGTGCTGGAGACGGGGCGAACCAAGCTGGAGACGTGGTGAGCCGTGCTGGAGACGGGGCGAGCCGTGCTGGAGACGGGGCGAGCCGTGCTGGAGACGGGGCGAGCCCTGCTGGAGACGGGGCGAGCCCTGCTGGAGACGGGGCGAGCCGTGCTGGAGACGGGGCGAGCCGTGCTGGAGACGGGGCGAGCCGTGCTGGAGACGGGGCGAGCCGTGCTGGAGACGGGGAGAGCCGTGCTGGAGACGGGGCGAGCCATGCTGGAGATGATGAAAGGTGACTTGGAGGCGAGACATTTTGCGATTCTGGAAAACGTGATGGTGACAGTCGGAGAGGTGCAGGACATGATGGAAGCACAGAAGAGCAACTATCACTGTTCATTGTGCCTGCAGAAACATTTTTTTAAATGTACATTATTAACAAGTTCATTCAATAAACTTGGTACTATATCATATACCTATAACAAATAAACATAACAATTGGTCTGGGTAGTCAATTAGTCTGATTTTTAAAGGTTCATGTTCAGAACAAGTCTGTTCATATCAATTAGAATATTGAAAAAGCTGCGGAGATAACACCATGAATATTATGTCAAGAATGAAAGGAATGTAGTAAAACAAAAATTACCTGGATTGCTTACATTGTAAGGCCTCAACATGTCCAAATTAAAAGTTCTACTTAATACTGTGTTTTTAGCATTCATTAGCTTTACATGCTTTCCTTGTATTTCAGAAACAGTGTAGGGTCCTGAAAATCTTTGTTCCATAACGCCGCCTTTTCTGGTTGAACGCCTAGTATTTTGCAATAACAATAACTCTCCTTTTTTGAAGATGTATGGCTGCTATTTCTTGCAAAGTCTATTTTTAAATTTGAGTTTTTGTCTTTCCTGGCCAACCTCTATATTCTGCTTTGCCTGCTCATGCAAGTCTGCTGCTCTAATTTTCATTTCTGCAACAATTGCTGGATATTCACTTTCTGATGGTAGTACATACTCAAGCTAATAAAGGAAACATAAAAATCAATAAATGATTTTTAATTGTATAGAAATAGAATAAGCCTTTAAAGATAATCGAATAAGACTTAACTAATGCTTAATTGGTGTGGAAAGATAAGAAAAGAAGTACATAGCAAATGTAGAACACATAACATTTAACAGATAGAAATATTAACTCAAGTATTGCAAATCTCATACCTGTTCATCATCCAGCTCGCTAGGGAATATCGCTTCACGGCCCAAGTACAGTAGAAATGGGGAAAATGTTGTGGTGGAATGCGGCTTCGATCGTAAAGCAAACAAAACATGGTCCAAATAACGATTCCAATCAGTCTGGTGCTCATTCACGTATTTGGACAATGTGCTGTACAAAGAAACACGATGTTGCTTAGGTCATTTTTAAAAGTAACGGATCGTTACTGGGCATTGTTTTCAACTTACATATGTGATGCATAAAAACATAAACGTAAAAAAAACATTACTGAAGTTCAAAAGAGACAAAATATGGAAACAATACATCAATGTATGCAGTAGTCACAAAAAAAAACTACACCTTGTTCTGTCTAATTCTATGAAAATGGTATAAAACATCCATAGAGCCAAAGTTCACCTAAACTCTATTGTAGCTGGATCAAAGACTTTGCGCAGTCTTATATTACTGGTTACCAGAAAGTTTAGTGGTATTTTTTATATACAATATAGCGATAGCTAGTAGCCCGGTGGCAGCGGGTTAACGCGCATCTGCTGGAGCGCGAGCATTTTATTTTAACTTCTTGGATCACCTTGCTGATTACGAGCATTTTACCCGTATCTTCACCCACCCCCCGCCCTGCTGATCGCGAGCAGCGGTAATTGCTTCTTTTAATCCCTTCAGTGGCCCTGCTGATTACTAGCCGCCACTCGCTTTTTGATAGCCTGCTTAAAGTCACCAACTTACCGTGGGCTGTCCGCTTAACGGCGACCCCCGGCGACTGTGGGCGCCATTTTGGGTTGGGCAGTCGGCCTGGAACATCTTAGCCACTCCCCCCTGACCACATCACTATTTAGGATCCGCCCTGCCCTCGCTCCTTCGATAGCTAGTAGCCCGGTGGCAGCGGGTTAACGCGCATCTGCTGGAGCGCGAGCATTTTATTTTAACTTCTTGGATCACCTTGCTGATTACGAGCATTTTACCCGTATCTTCACCCACCCCCCGCCCTGCTGATCGCGAGCAGCGGTAATTGCTTCTTTTAATCCCTTCAGTGGCCCTGCTGATTACTAGCCGCCACTCGCTTTTTGATAGCCTGCTTAAAGTCACCAACTTACCGTGGGCTGTCCGCTTAACGGCGACCCCCGGCGACTGTGGGCGCCATTTTGGGTTGGGCAGTCGGCCTGGAACATCTTAGCCACTCCCCCCTGACCACATCACTATTTAGGATCCGCCCTGCCCTCGCTCCTTCGATAGCTAGTAGCCCGGTGGCAGCGGGTTAACGCGCATCTGCTGGAGCGCGAGCATTTTATTTTAACTTCTTGGATCACCTTGCTGATTACGAGCATTTTACCCGTATCTTCACCCACCCCCCGCCCTGCTGATCGCGAGCAGCGGTAATTGCTTTTTGATAGCCTGCTTAAAGTCACCAACTTACCGTGGGCTGTCCGCTTAACGGCGACCCCCGGCGACTGTGGGCGCCATTTTGGGTTGGGCAGTCGGCCTGGAACATCTTAGCCACTCCCCCCTGACCACATCACTATTTAGGATCCGCCCTGCCCTCGCTCCTTCGATAGCTAGTAGCCCGGTGGCAGCGGGTTAACGCGCATCTGCTGGAGCGCGAGCATTTTATTTTAACTTCTTGGATCACCTTGCTGATTACGAGCATTTTACCCGTATCTTCACCCACCCCCCGCCCTGCTGATCGCGAGCAGCGGTAATTGCTTCTTTTAATCCCTTCAGTGGCCCTGCTGATTACTAGCCGCCACTCGCTTTTTGATAGCCTGCTTAAAGTCACCAACTTACCGTGGGCTGTCCCCTTAACGGCGACCCCCGGCGACTGTGGGCGCCATTTTGGGTTGGGCAGTCGGCCTGGAACATCTTAGCCACTCCCCCCTGACCACATCACTATTTAGGATCCGCCCTGCCCTCGCTCCTTCGATAGCTAGTAGCCCGGTGGCAGCGGGTTAACGCGCATCTGCTGGAGCGCGAGCATTTTATTTTAACTTCTTGGATCACCTTGCTGATTATGAGCATTTTACCCGTATCTTCACCCACCCCCCGCCCTGCTGATCGCGAGCAGCGGTAATTGCTTCTTTTAATCCCTTCAGTGGCCCTGCTGATTACTAGCCGCCACTCGCTTTTTGATAGCCTGCTTAAAGTCACCAACTTACCGTGGGCTGTCCGCTTAACGGCGACCCCCGGCGACTGTGGGCGCCATTTTGGGTTGGGCAGTCGGCCTGGAACATCTTAGCCACTCCCCCCTGACCACATCACTATTTAGGATCCGCCCTGCCCTTGCTCCTTCGATAGCTAGTAGCCCGGTGGCAGCGGGTTAACGCGCATCTGCTGGAGCGCGAGCATTTTATTTTAACTTCTTGGATCACCTTGCTGATTACGAGCATTTTACCCGTATCTTCACCCACCCCCCGCCCTGCTGATCGCGAGCAGCGGTAATTGCTTCTTTTAATCCCTTCAGTGGCCCTGCTGATTACTAGCCGCCACTCGCTTTTTGATAGCCTGCTTAAAGTCACCAACTTACCGTGGGCTGTCCGCTTAACGGCGACCCCCGGCGACTGTGGGCGCCATTTTGGGTTGGGCAGTCGGCCTGGAACATCTTAGCCACTCCCCCCTGATCACATCACTATTTAGATGGCTCCCTCTCGTCAGCGCAGCGGACGAGCGCAGCGGGCGCGACGTAGGCGCGCCGGAGTCGCGCCAGAGTTAAGCCCGTCTGCGCCCGTCCGCGGCTGGCCGGGGCCCGGGCCTGGTCACCCTGCCCAAACTTCCATTAGGTACTCTTCGGCAACGCTTCACTCTCTCTGGCACCCCCGCTTCCCGCCAACCCTTGCACTGGAACGCATTGGCTCACTTGGCCTACGCAACCCCAACCCGGTTCCCCCGCGCCCTGACACTCCCTTCCCTCAGCTTCATCACTCCCTTCCCATCCTTATTAGGCCGCCCCCTAGACCTGTTAATACTCCCCTACGCACCCCCGAAAATCCCAAACCCGGTACATCTGCGATCCTCCTTAACACCAGGTCTGCGGTGGGGCACCAACTTGAGCTTTTCCATCTGCTCGACTCACGGCAGCCTGACCTGCTTTTCCTCACGGAAACATGGTTCAGGGACGATTCGCTACCCAGCCTGTTGTCCATATTACCTCCCACTTACTCGGCCATCAGGAGGGACCGCCTAGGGGGGGAAGACTGGGGGCGGCGTGGCCCTAATTACCCGCACGGACTTCCTCTTCCAAACCCTACCGTCCCCTGTGATTCCGGCTGTGGACTGCTTAGTAGTCCGCTCCATTTCTTTTGGGGTACCCCTAACCTGTGTACTTCTTTACCGCCCGCCTAAGCCCACCCCTGATTTTTTACCAGCTATTGAGGGTCTTCTGGCCACGCTCGTGGTGAACAACTCCGCTATACTACTACTCGGGGATCTGAATTATTGGCCGAATGACCAAGCTGAAGACACTAGATCCAAGGAGTTCACGGCTTTGCTTACTAGCCTAAACTTCCTTCCTCAGCTTCGCACGGCTACCCACATCAAAGGTCATCAACTTGACCAAATTTGGTCCCTTAACATCCCCATGGATCTTCCAACTATCGCTCCGTGCTCTTGGTCCGACCATTCCCTCATTTCCTTTACGGCCGACCTCGGACGGCCGCCTAAACCCCCTCTGCCCAAAAACATCTGGGCCAGAAAGTGGGACAAGGCGGTCCTCCCCGCGGTTTGCTCTGCCCTTGCGGCAACCAGTCCAGAGCTCAACGACCTCTCCCTTCCCACTCAGCTCTCCGCCATTAACAACTGGCTGCTAAAGGCGTGTAACTCCACCGTCCCCCTTAAGAGAGTGACTATTAAACGCGCTCATGCGGCTAACCATTGGTTTACCCCTGCCTTAAGGGACAAAAAGCTTGCCACCCGCAGAGCCGAACGTGCCTGGCGCCGCTCCTACTGCCCCCTGCTTAAAACTTATTTCTGTCAGTCTATGAAAGAGTACAAACATGACATCCTAAAAGCTAAGATGGAGTACTTTTCAGGGAGAATTCTGACAGCAGATAACCAGCCAAAAGAGATCTTTGCCACTGTTCATGAGCTCGCTGCTTCCGACAGGGCGACCCCTAAAATCCCTCCATCTCAAACTCTGTGCAACTCCCTTAATTCTTATTTTTTTTAGAAGATTGCCCTTATCAAGGCCAACATCCCCCCTTACTTTTGGTTCCTTCCCCTGCCCTTCCTACCCTTCCCATCCCCTCACTCATCGAGTTTCCCCTCCTCACCCGAGACTCCCTGCTCCCCCTCCTGGCCCGGATCAAATCGGGCTCCCCCCAGGATATAGGCCCTGCATTTGCTCTTAAAGAGCTCTTCTCCAATTGCTACTCTCCTCCTCTTACCCTTATTAACCACTCCCTTAGTATCGGCACCGTCCCCTCCGCTCACAAGTCGGCAGTTGTCATCCCTATTTTGAAAAAGGCAGGGGCGGACCCATCTTTGCCCTCCAACTACCGCCCTATCTCCCTCCTCCCTTACCTTGCGAAGGTCTCAGAGGCTCACGTCACCAGGTCTCTCAGTTCCTTCGTAGAATCCACGGGCGCCCTCTCCACCCGACAGGCGGGCTTCCGCCCGCTGCATTCAACCGAGAAGGTAGTGGTGTCGGTGATGGATCAATTAAGGGAGGGGATTGACACTGGCCGACCACAGGCCCTAGTCCTGTTAGATCTGTCCGCCGCGTTTGACACGGTGGACCATGACATCTTGTTAACCCGTGTCCAAGCGGCGGGCATTGGGGGCACGGCCTTTGCCTGGCTTCGCTCCTTTTTGACCGATAGGGAGCAGGCCGTCCAACTTGCTAACTTCACGTCCCCCTCCAGAAGGGTGACCTGTGGAGTTCCACAAGGCTCCTCCCTATCCCCTTTATTATTTAACTTATACATCTCACCCCTCATTTTTTCTTTACAGCAGATGGAGGTCTCGGTGTTCAACTACGCCGATGACCTCCAACTTATTTTCAACCTTTCATCCTCCCCTTCCTCGTCTTCCAATTTCCAGAAGGTTATGCTTTTCATCCAAGGGTGGATGAACTGCAACCACCTCAAATTAAACCCGGACAAGACCGAGCTGGTCCTGACGGGGGGTGGTTGCAGTCCTTGGTCCCCTTCCTTCTGGCCCCCTTCCCTCGGTCCCCCCCCCCTCCCAGCCCTTAAAGTCAAAACTCTGGGTATTTTCATTAATCCACAGCTCACCCTCCACACTCAGATCAGTTCTGTGGTGTCTGCCTGTTTCTTTTCCCTCCGGACTATCCGGAGGGTTTCACGTTTTTTTTCTGCTGCCGCACTCAAACTCATTCTCATGGCCATGGTGCTGTCGCGCCTTGACTATGGGAATGTTATTCTTAACGGTGCCCCGGCTTACCTTATCCACCGACTCCAACTGATTCAAAATCAGGCGGCTCGCCTGATTTTTGGGCTCCCCAGGTCCAATCACACGACCCCCTTGCTTCAGTCCCTCCACTGGCTCCCTGTGAGGGAGAGGGCGCTCTTCAAGCTGGGCTGCATTACCTACCAGGCCAGATCTGGGACCGCCCCCACCTTCTTGTGCGAAGCTATCTCTTCATATCTTCCGTCCAGAGAACTTCGCTCCACTCACCTGGCCCTTCTGTCAGTTCCTCGTTTTAGGAAACAGAAGGCCGGGGGGGCCAGATTTGCTGTGCTGGCTCCATCCTTTTGGAACTCACTTCCACCTGCCCTCAGGATGTCTCCCTCCTATCTGGAGTTTCGTAAGCAATTGAAGACCTTCTTGTTCTCCAGATCCGTCGCAGCTTAATCCGCTTCCCACTGATCCTCGGCTATCTAGCGCCATGAAACCGTTTTCGGTATAAGAGCGCTCTATAAATATTTTAAAATTCAAATTCAAATTCATACACGACTGCTATCCTATTATGCCACTGATTATCACACTCTATCCATTATGCTGTTTAGTCACCTCCCTGTTGCCCCTATCCCTGTCTCTGTGAATTGATCTGATATCTGTTAAGATCTTGTTCGCGCTATATAAAACTTTAAATAAATAAATAAACACCAATTACCTTTTAATGTTAGCATTTGTACGCTCATCTAACCCATTTGTCTGGGGATGATAGGGTGCACTTACAGAACGTTCAATGTTCAACAGCTTACATATATTAGCGTTAACCTAAAAAGGAAAGATCAGAACTTTCTAAAACAGTAGTGCAATACAAGTTACAAATCGGAATGATTAAAAAACAACTGAATACATAATTCTCAAAGGAGAAAAATAATGAGAAGAGATGAAAACATGACAACAATGGCAGAAAAAGATACTTGACTCACTTCGTTCACAAACTCCCGCCCTTGATCTGAGAGGATCCTTTTAGGACTGCCATGGCGCAGAAAGATTTCCAAAAGTTTCGAAGCAATCTCAGATGCAGTCTTGGTTTTTAAAGGGAATGCCTCTACCCATTTCGACAAATAATCGGTTGCAGTTAAAATATATCTGTATCCGGATGGAGAACAAACGCCCGCCCTCGGCGACCTCGCCGGCAACAGAAGGATCATACAGCCGGACATCATCCAGAATCCCAAGCATCGGGAGGAGGGGGATTGGACGAGGGCTCACCCTTAAGAGACGAAGCGGGTGAAGAAGACAACGAAGAGCAATGACTTCCAGGTTTACATTCTATTGAACTTGCTGAGCTGCACGCCTAAGGCTCGCCGCTGGACACTGGGCGATGGGCCTCCGGGAAGATAACTGAGTGGCCGCTGACCTCGGAGACTCCTTCACCCCGGCGCGCAAGTACACTGGTTGGGGTTTGGGAAGTGCACTCTGCTAAGTTAGGGAGGCGGGCTGGTTCAAGTCCGAGTAGCAGGGGAGCAGGGAGGGGGGCAGTTGTGGGCGAGGGGTTGATTATTTATGAGGATCACTTGGTTCTAAAAGTTAATGGTTTGACTCAACACAACACAATGCAACACGATATGAACACTGCACAGCGAGGCAGGTCACAGTACAGTACACGCGATGATACCTTTATTGTCGTCCCGTGTGCCTCTCCTCTGGTCGGGTGCACTGGCTCACATATGAGACGGTGGGCCCACCCCCGGGAGAGACTCCCACGCGGGGGAACGGTGTGGCCCGAATCCGAAGATCCTGGGTAGGCCCAGCTGCAAGCAACTGCCATGGCCGGATAAGAGCAACTCACCCCGATGGCCCCGCTGCAAATAATGTCATGGAACGTCAGAGGGCTGGGCGATAAGATTAAACGAGGTCTGGTTTTTCAGGGAATTAAGAGAGTGGGTCCCGCTCTGGTCCTTTTACAGGAAACACATCTGATGGGCACTACTACACGGGCAATGGATAGACGAGGTTACCACATGGTTGCGCATGCGGAGTTCACCTCTGGGTCGCGTGGCACAGGCATACTGATGCGAAAATCTTCCCACTACATAGTCGCATCCACCAAGATAGATGACCAAGGCCGCTATCCGTGGTCTCAGTATACATCCCGCCAGCACTACATGGCGTGGCACTGCCAGACCTCGGCAAGTTCCTCCTAGAACTCCCGGAAGGTGATTTAATCATTGGGGGAGATTTCAACGCAGTACTACACAACACTCGTGACAGACTCCCCGGGCGACCACATGTAGACGGCCCTAATAAACTCAGCGGATTCCTGGAGGCACAGGGTTTGGTGGACGTATGGCGCACACTGCACCCAGAGCAACTACAATACACCTACTACTCAGCAACACATAATAGTCTGTCTAGAATTGACTACTTCCTATAATTAGGGAACGGTCGCCTCACCGTAGATGACACACAAATACAGCCACGGGGTATCTCAGATCATTCGCCGATTACCTTAACACTGTCCAGCCGCGAAATAACCCGTAGACGGATTTACCTGATCTATCCGGGATATCTCAAAGTTCCGTCCATTCGTAAAGACCTGCAGAAAGCTACCCAACACTATTTTGAGGAAAATCAAGCTTCGGTGGGATCGCCTTCAGTACTATGGGAAGCGTATAAAACTGTGTTCAGGGGACAAGCTATTGCAGCGATCGCACATTACAAGAAAACACAGGGGATGGAAGCGTCAGAGCTAGAACTGAAACTCGACAAAGACAACACCGCCCATATGGTAGATCCGTCAAGTGCTAATTTGCACTCCCTACAGATAAGTCAACGCCTTCTTGCTGACCATATGAAACGACTGACAATGGCGGACATTGCGGCCGCCAAACACAGGGTGTATGATATTGGGGACAAAGCCAGTAAGCTCCTGGCTTGGCTAGATAGGAAGCAGGGAAGCAACAGGAACATACTACAAATCACGGACACACTTGGGAGGGTGCACACACGGCCAGAGGACATTGTGGATGCACTGGCCGATCACTTCAGTGCGGTATACACACCGGCGGTGGCTGTGACAGAGGAGGAGGCTCGGGCCGCCCTGGGTCATGTGGCACTGCCAACGTTGACGGAAGAGGCGACACGGGAACTTGACTCCGACTTAACAACTGACGAAATCCAATTGGCCATTAATGCGATCCATCCGGGCAAGGCTCTGGGCCCCAACGGGGTGCCCATTGAATGGTTCAAAACAATGTCTGACTCTCTGAGTACACCCCTTTTACGGATGTATGTGGATAGTAGAGAGAGAGGCACGCTGCCTCCGGACCAACGAATGGCGACTATAGTGGCCATTCCGAAACCGGGCAAACCGCCTAATGAGTGTGGGTCCTATAGACCTATCTCGTTGTTGAACCCTGAAGCAAAGATTCTGGCGAAACTATTGGCGAACAGACTCATGCCCTACTTGGATCAGTTGATCCACCCAGACCAGTCTGGCTTTATGCCGCATAGAAGTACGGCCTTGAACCTTCGTCGACTGCAGGGAGTCTTGGCGAGAACCCCACTGTTGACGGAACCGGCAGCGATACTATCGCTAGATGCCAAAATGGCATTCGACATGGTGGAGTGGAGCTACCTCTTCGCGGTCCTCACCTCCATGGGGTTCGGGCCTAACTTTATCGCGTGGATCCGACTACTATACAAAGATCCAGTAGCACGAGTGGTGGCCAATGGACACATATCACGCGACATACAATTGGCGTGCGGAACCAGGCAGGGATGCCCACTCTCGCCCATCCTTTTCGCGCTAGTTTTAGAACCTCTTGCTATCACTATTCGAAATACGCCACTACTGAAGGGGATTAGGTGGGATCTTAGCTGGGAGGACAGAGTGTCATTGTACGCTGATGATATGTTGCTGTATCTTACAGATCTGGAAAGCAGCATCCCAAACCTCCTATCTATCTGCAACTCACATGGGCGAGTGTCAGGATACAATATTAATTGGTCGAAATCGACAATTTATGAACTTACGGGTCCACTCCCGACCCTACCGAACTCGTACACACTGGAAGTGGCCACCACGTCCTTTAAATACCTGGGAATATATGTCACCCGAGACGCGGCAGAGTTCTCTAGTCGTAATCTACAACCCCCCCTCATTAGATTGCGTAATGATGTACAACACTGGCAAAAACTTCCACTGACGCTGTTGGGCAGAGCAGCATTGTTCAAAATGATGGCACTGCCGCGTTTTCTGTACGTGCTCGAAAATGCACCGACATTAATCCCTCCCAGTTACTTTCAGAAGGTGACTGCACTGATATCAGGTCTACTGTGGGGGAATCGGCCAGCAAGAATTGCTCACGCGAAACTCAACAGGAGCTGGTACGACGGTGGTATTGCATTACCCAATATGCAGTTGTACTACTGGGCGGCACAGCTCAAGATTCTCAACAAATGGATCCACGCCCCACAGGACGACCCGGCGTTTAAGGCAGATAGGGCCCAACTGGGTACTAACAGCATGTTGGCACCTCCGTATCACAAGGGTATTGCTATGAAACTGATAGGACCCACCAAACACACAGTGCAGTTATGGTATAAGGCGCAATCGAAACTACATTTGGACGGAATCATCACAAAACTCACCCCGCTGTGGGACACTAAGGCTCTAGGTCATTTGAGGCGTACTAAGGGCTTCACACAGTGGGACACCATTGGATTATCAACTGTGGGTGATATGTGGTCCAGGGAGGGAGTGGTCCCATTCACCTCCCTTCAACAACAGTATGAATTAGGAAACACGGAACAGTTTAGATACATACAAATCAGACATGCCCTTCTGGCAGCGATCCCACCGGGCACCACACCTCCGGAGTCCTCCCCGATGGAAGACCGTCTGCTTACGGACTATATGCGGGAGGGTGCGACTTCCCTAACATACCGTAAACTGCTCAATAATCTACCAGACCCACTGGGAAAGCTAAAAGATAAATGGGTGGAGGACCTCGGGGATTTTGATGAAGCCGACTGGAACGCAGCTATTGCATCCCCACGTGAAGCTGGCATATCAGCTAGGTTCCGCCTGGTACAACTGAAAATCCTACACAGGATTTACTACACTAGAGTGGCTTTACATAAACTGCAGAGGGCGGACAATCCCTTTTGTCTGAGGGGGTGCGGCGGGGAGGGCACTTTCTTACATACACTTTGGAGTTGTACATGCCTCGTAGGGTATTGGCAGCGGGTGCTCCGTACCATCGCCCAGACACTAAGTACCACTGTAGCACTGGACCCACGGGTGTGCCTGTTAAATGTCTGGGGGCCTACTGATTTGACACACTATGGTAAGCTATGGGTCACGATAGGTTGCATGGTGGCCAAACGGGACATTGCGCAAAAGTGGGGGGCGGCCGAGCTCCCCACGCTGGCGCAATGGATCAGAAACATGGACACACTCATGATAACAGAGAGGGCAGTATACAAGATGAGAGACAACCCGCGCAAGTGGAATGGGGTCTGGCTACAATGGAACTCCTACAGAGGGGACATATGCGAGCCTTTGCCAGAAGATGATAGCAATAGTTCTGACGATGAGATGGACAATGTTTAATTGTTAAGGAGCATGGAATGGTGTGCGGGAGGGCATTACGCAGTGTGCGACATAGTGAGTACAGCAGAGGGGGGTTGGGAGCAAGGGGAGGTGGTTTTGAGTGAAGCTCACAGAGGCGACATCTACCGGTCATAAGCTGGTACAGAGACGCAAGAGTATTGTTGTGTCGGTCAATACTGAGTCATGTTTCTAGTTCTTTGTTTTATTGTTTACATAAAATATAAAATGCAAGCGGCTGTACTGTCCGAAGAATAACAATTTTTGGAGGTAAAACATGTTTACTGTTCCGTAGAAGGCTCACAGCCAGAGAAGACAGGCATGATTGCTTATGTATCATACGTATGACACTCTTTCAGTCAGCCTCAGGGTTGTAGACGCCTGAATGTAATGTCGATGGCTTTTACCAATAAAGTCTTGCTCTCCAAAAAAAAAAAATATATATCTGTATCCAGCAGGAGTTGTAGGTAAGGGTCCCATCAAATCCACTCCTAGAAGCTCCCAAACACGAGTCACCTATAAATAAACACAATTGCAAAACTATAGGATAGGAAATTGCAAAGACTAACTTTGCTTAAAGTCCTTGAAAGATAAAGTATGACATTTGTTAACATACTTTTATCGGTTTTAACTCGGGGCACTTCATGAGAGATGGCTGTTCCCTTTGACAAGCATCACAATGTTTAATCTGCAAATACATAATTGCAAAGCTCAATTAAACACGATGTCTGATTATAAAGAAACGCACACATTATAGCGAATCATAGTAGAAAACAAAAATAGTAAATACTAAAGAACATTTACATTCAACATAACAATTTGAAGTACCAAGAAACAGTAACACTCACCCATTCTTTAATATGAGTTGACATATCGGGCCAAAAAAAACGGGCTGTGATGCTTCGCTGTGTTTTATTAATACCAGAATGTCCACCAAATGTCGACGAATGAAATTCATGAAATATATTTCGAGCAGCTTCAGCACCAACAACAACTTTCCTCTTCACATCTTTAAATGTATAGAACAAATGTCCATCTATCAACGATAAAAAAAAGAAACAAAAACAAAGATTTACCAAACAATCATGATCGAAATCCCACATCAACAAGCAATGCAGCACATACTATAAACACATAGCAAAATGGAGATTTAAAGTGAAAAAGAATCTACCTTGACATACGTAGTTTTTTGATATTCGACGCAATGCATGCTTCTCTATCTTTGTGAAACCTACTGGATACACATTACGGCTCAAATAAGCCACAAGCTGATTGAACTTTAAGGGATCCATTTTGATTGCCACTGAAAAGACATAAAAAAACAAGAAATGTGGAAAAATGCATATTCAGCACGGGGAAGAGACAATAATACAATGATAGCATAAGTACCTCTAGTGTCTAAAAATGAAAACTATATAAATAAAGGCCATACACTTCGACCTAAATAAAACAATACAAAGCCATTGAAGCAATCATGAGGAAGGGAAAATGGCATCAAAACACATGGCAGCTGACATTCCAGTACAACACAAGGTAGAATACAGAAATAGAGATGATATTTTCAACTTTTAAAAAGCACATCCACAATGAATGTCAAAGACTTTCTACGACATTAAACTGCAAATAAGAATAAATTTATTTAAGTCGCAGCCAGAAAATAGGGGCCACATGCAAGGAATGCTCCAAGAACAAAGTTCTTTATCATTATAGTCTGCTGAAAATTTTTGACTTTTACCATGGCTATGGAAATGACTACAATTCATAAGACAACCTAGTGCTTGATTACTGAGTAAATTACCAGGCGTGATGATAGCAATAATGACATTCAGGGACAATCGAATTAGTACTCATGAAATGATGGTTAAAAAACACAATTTCTAAAACATTTGATTTTGAAGACTTTCGCTGACGGAAGGCCATAAATTATATTGACAGCTCATTCAACCACTTATGTCAATCAATGAAACTTCTAAGAATAGTCAGAAAAGCAAGAACATGGGGTTGAATCACAGGGTGAAACAGCAGTGTCAAAAACACTCACCAACTACAAGGAACACAATAGTGGGTTGCACTGCACAGTGAATGCTTAGTGAAAACAAGCAAGGGATGGAATACACACTGAAGTGGAACAGACGCGAAGCAAGGGTTGGACATTAGACTGTAAGCAGGGCTGTGACTGCGACCTAGGAAAAGTTGGAGAAAGTTGTGAACAATTATGAATCGTTTCATTGACCATTGAATGTGCACATGTTGGAGAATGATTGTGTGTTGCTCAACAACTCATGGCTGAAATACACTTTCGCAAACATTGGGGTTTAATGACATTTACAGAATGAAGTGCAAAAAAATAATCACCAACTTTAAAGAGCACAGAGGTGAGTAGCAGGACACAGTGAAGTCGAAGTAAAAAGAAGGAAGGGTTGGACTACACACTGGAGTGGAACAGACGCGAAGGAAAGAATGGACTGCAGACTGTCAGCAGGGCTGTGAGTGCGACCTACGAAACATTGAAAAAAAATGTGAACAAATATGAATGTTGAGAGTCACAATATATCAGACAGACGTTGCACAATGAAGGTGTGATGCTCACCAACTCATGCTTCATAAAACACTTTCATAAACATCTGGTTTAATCACATTTGAAGAAGGAATGCAAAAAAAGAATAACCAGAAATAAATAACACAAGGGTGACTTGATATACACAGTAAAGTCATTGTGAAAACAAGGAAGGGTTGAACTACGCAGTAAAGTCCTAGAGATGTGGAGCACGACTCACAGCATTACATTTACATTCAAGCTAACACTGACAAGAGTTCATAGGAGGACATAGGCATTAGGAACTGAGTGCATAGCACTGTTCAATACGCACAAGGGTGGGATACAGCGTCGATTAGATTGGACCGAGACACAATGCAGGAGATGTCTTCAAAGTTTCTGATGCTAATACCCCACTGTCAAAAATTTATAAGCATTGGGACCCCCAAAGGACACAAATTTGTAGGCCTTGAGCCTCCTCACTATCGCTAACCATAAACCCTTCCAACTGCAAAAGCAATTGATGTATATATTGTTGAAATTACACCGTGCTTAGCAAACCAAAGGGCAGTGATTCGGGCAGTGCTCCAAGGTGTGACAAAAAACAAAGATCCTCATTTACGAGGCACTGGAGTAGGGCAGAGCTGCTAGTCTTCATGCAGTGCTGCCCGACGACAATGTGAAAGAGCAGTAATACACCGTATTTATGAAATTACGCCTTATGTTGCCTCGCAAACATAGGCTGGATAATTTTTGTACAGGAAGGGGCACCTTCATCCCCAAAAAGAATTCTAAGAAGGGATTTCCTCTTTCCATGTGTGCTGCTTGTGACAGAAAGCACTGTGCATGTGTAAGTCATTCGTTTATATTTGCTTCCTAGAAGTAGATTCCTGTAAAATCAGACTGTAAGTCATGCATTTGTTTCCATAACTGTCCCCTCAGCCACTTAATCAGTTCTAATCACTGTGTACATTAATTGTTAAAAGCACACACTTCACAGCACAGTTGCTACAAAGCACCCCAAAAAAAAAAATTGCCACGAAAATCCTGAAAGTTGAGCCAGAACCCCTCCCTAGCAAATTTTACATTTGCAGATTAAATCCGAGGGTACATTTACACTTCATTCACGCAAGCAGGAACCGTGGCAGGAAGACTTAGTTGAGGAATTGCTTTACTTGTCTGCAGGGCCTTTTACTATTACAAAACATTATACATAATTAACGTCAAGTGATCCAGTTTCACGAACAGGGTTGTGTTTACCCAAAAGAAACAGCAAGTTTGGAATTCCAGGCAGGAGTTAGGCCTGGAAATGCACAACACCCTTCATAGGACTCCGAGGCCACGCCTGGAGGTCGCACACCACACATTGAAGACCACGGGGTTACAGAAACATACAAGATACATTTCTGAAAATAAAGCAGGCACGCACATGGCGAGGTTTAGACTAATGTTCGATCGATAGGGATTCGACTGAGGCAATTTGCAAAGGGTAACTGGATTGGAATCCAATCAGGTCATAACATGATTAATAAAAGAAAGATTTGTGAAAAGCAAGCAAACACGCACATGGCGAAGTTCAGACCATCATTCGATCGATAAGGAATGGGCTGACGCCATTTACAAAGGGAACTGGAATCGGAGCACATACCAAAAAACACATGTGGGTGGCTTCAATATAACTAAACGTGCAATTATGCATTGGCAGGAAACGGAGAACATTACTTTCGGTTTGCACGCAGATGCAATTTAGGCAACCTGACACACAAATGGCGGAAGTAAAACTGACATTCGATCGAAAATGACTGGGCTGACGCCATTTGCAACGGTAACTGGATGCGTACCAGATTATAAAGAAAAACACATGGGTGAGTTAAATATAAATAAAGTTGCAAATATGCGTTGCCAGGAGACACAGAACATTACTTTAACATTTGTGTTGGTTGTGCATTCAAACACGCACATGTTGGGTTTGAACGCAGACGCAATTCAAAGTACCGACCGGGGACATGGCGGGCTTGCATGTAAAAATCGATCGATAATGAATGGGCTGACGCCATTTGCAAAGGTAACTCGATGCGTAGCACATTATGAAGAAAAACACATGGGTGGCTTAAATATAAATAAAGTTGCAAATATGCATTGCCAGGAGACGTGGAACATTAATTCAACATTTGTGTTGGTTGTGCATTGAAACACCCACATGTTGGGTTTGAACGCAGACGCAATTCAAAGTACCGACCAGGCACATGGCGGGCTTTTGAGTAAAAATCTATCGATAATGAATGGGCTGACGCCATTTGCAAAGGTACTTCGATGCGTAGCAGATTATAAAACATGGGTGGGGTGAATATAAGTCAAGTTGCAAATATGCAATGCCAGGAGACGCAGAATATTACTTTACCATTTGTGTTGGTTGCGCATTCATAAAAGCACATTTTGGGTTTGAACACAGACGCAATTCAAAGTACCGAACAGGCACATGGCGGACTTTAGACGAACATTCGCTCGATAATGAATGGGCTGACGCCATTTGCAAAAGTAACTCGATGCGTAGCAGATTATAAAGAAAAACACATGGGTGGCTTAAATATAAATAAAGTTGCAAATATGCAATGCCAGGAGACGTCGAACATTACTTTTACATTTGTGTTGGTTGCGCATTCAAACACGCACATGTTGGGTTTGAACGCAGACGCAATTCAAATTACCGACCAGGCACATGGCGGGCTTTAGAGTACAAATCAATCGATAATGAATGGGCTGACGCCATTTGCAAAGGTAACTCGATGCGTAGCAGATTATAAAAGAGACACACATGGGTGGGGTGAATATAAGTCAAGTTGCAAATATGCTTTGCCAGGAGACGCTGAATATTACTTTATCATTTGTGTTGGTTGCGCATTACAAAAAAGCACATTTTGGGCTTGAACACAGACGCAATTCAAAGTACAGAACAGGCACATGGCGGACTTTAGACGAACATTCGCTCGATAATGAATGGGCTGACGCCATTTGCAAACGTAACTCGATGCGTAGCAGATTATAAAGAAAAACACATGGGTGGCTTAAATATAAATAAAGTTGCAAATATGCAATGCCAGGAGACGTTGAACATTACTTTCACATTTGTGTTGGTTGCGCATTCAAACACGCACATGTTGGGTTTGAACGCAGACGCAATTCAAATTACCGACAAGGCACATGGCGGGCTTTAGAGTACAAATCAATCGATAATGAATGGGCTGACGCCATTTGCAAAGGTAACTCGATGCGTAGCAGATTTTTAAAGAGACACACATGGGTGGGGTGAATATAAGTCAAGTTGCAAATATGCATTGCCAGGAGACGCTGAATATTACTTTATCATTTGTGTTGGTTGCGCATTACAAAAAAGCACATTTTGGGTTTGAACACAGACGCAATTCAAAGTACCGAACAGGCACATGGCGGACTTTAGACGAACATTCGCTCGATAATGAATGGGCTGACGCCATTTGCAAACGTAACTCGATGCGTAGCAGATTATAAAGAAAAACACATGGGTGGCTTAAATAGAAATAAAATTGCAAATATGAAATGCCAGCAGACGTCGAACATTACTTCTACATTTGTGTTGGTTGCGCATTGAAACACGCACATGTTGGGTTTGAACGCAGACGCAATTCAAATTACCGACCAGGCACATGGCGGGCTTTAGAGTACAAATCAATCGATAATGATTGGGCTGACGCCATTTGCAAAGGTAACTCGATGCGTAGCAGATTATAAAAGAGACACACATGGGTGGGGTGAATATAAGTCAAGTTGCAAATATGCATTGCCAGGAGACGCTGAATATTACTTTATCATTTGTGTTGGTTGCACATTACAAAAAATCACATTTTGGGTTTGAACGCAGACGCAAATATAAATAACGTTACAAATATGCATTGCCAGCAGACGTCGAACATTACTTCAACATTTGTGTTGGTTGCACATTCATAAAAGCACATTTTGGGTTTGAACGCATTGCCAGGAAACGCAGAACATTACTTTAACATTTGTGTTGGTTGCGCATTACAAAAACACAAATGTTGGGTTTGAACGCAGAAGCAACTTTGGTTGAAAGGAACGGTAAAAGACACGAGCAGAGGAAAAGCAAGCACATGGCGGAGTCAAACATAATGTACATAAATGCGCAGGAGGAGAAAGGATGCAAGACTTTACTCACCGACGAGCAGCGTAAAAGGAAATTTCCGAAGAACGTCATGGTATTATATACACCACATAATGAGATCATTGGTTACATGAAAGGGATCCAAAATCTATGTAAGCGATGATTGGATGGACTGTCATGCACACTTCTGATTGGTCTGCGACGAATGTGCGCCGATAAGGGGGTACAATGAATTATAGCCTACGTAGTGAAACGTCATGAAAACGCAAATGCGCATGCGCAATGTCAGTACGCATGCGCACAAACATAGGGGGGACGGTGAATCATGGAACACCCCAACTAACTAGAAAAAGTTCCCTCCCTTGCTTAAGTATGCCCAGGTCAGGTGACCACTCTCTAAGGCGGCAAAAATCAGGTCCGCCTTCCTTCTGGAAGGTTCCAGGAGCTTCCCCACTCTACCTATGGACAGGGGAGGGGTGGCTGGCATTGCAACATTGTATGGGGATCCAGCCGGCTCCTGGCAGCTAGGGTGCTACACTAAAAAGACTACGCTGCTGTGCTGTAGTAGGGGCCAGTGGCAGCAATGTTGGAAGTGGAGAGCACTTGCACCCTAACACAGGTTAGCTATGAAAAGGTGCCAACAAAAAGAAGGTGGGAAAAATGAGACAAGGGCAAAAAAATCACTGGGAAAGACCACCCTAGGGCTGACAGGTCTAACATGCGTCCCCCCCCAGCTGAAAGTGGGGAGAGCTACCCAACCTCTAGGGAGTTCTCGTCACTAAGGCGGAAAAACCGGGAGAGACCGTCAGCATTGGCGTGGTCAGCTCCGGGCCGATGTTCCACCATAAAGTCCATCCCCTGTAGAGAAATGGACCACCTTAGCAACTTTGGGTTTTCGCCTCTCATCTGCATGAGCCAGCGAAGGGGTCGGTTTGAACTAGGAAGTGAGAGCCAAAGAGGTATGGCCTCAACTTCTTCAAAGCCCAGACCACAGCGAAGGCTTCTCTCTCGATGGTACTCCATCGCTGTTCCCGAGGGAGGAGTCTTCTGGAGATGAAGGCCACAGGTTGGTCTTGGCCATCATTGTTGAGTTGCGACAGCACGGCGCCTACGCCATGCTCTGAGGCATCTGTCTGCACGAGGAATTCTTTTTGGAAGTCCGGAGTGGCCAGCACCGGAGCGGTGCACATCGCGCGCTTCAGTGTCTCAAATGCCTCCTGGCAAGCAGCCGTCCAGATGACCTGACGTGGCTGCTTTTTGGACGTCAACTCGGTCAAGGGGGCCACGATGGTGCCATATCCCTTGACGAACCTGCGGTAGTAGCCAGTGAAGCAGAGGAAAGCTCGGCTCCCAGGCCATGATGGTCTCAATTTTGGCCTGGAGGGGTTGCACCTTACCTCCGCCCACCAAGTGTACCAGGTTTCACGACAGAGCCCTGTCCAATCTGGCACTTGCTAGCCTTGATGGTCAAGCCAGCCCATTGTAACGCCCGCAGCACCTCCTGGAGATGCTGCAGATGGTCCTCCCAGGTGCTACTGAAGCCAGCTATGTCATCCAGGTACGCCGCTGAGAAGGACTCCAGGCCAGATAGCACCTGGTTCACAGAAACTTTTACCCTCCACCACACGCAGACAGTGGCACAAACTTACACTGGAGATGCTACAAGAGGTGTGGGAAAAACCCGAGATCAGTGATGCTGAAGAAGTAGAACACAAGCTTACCATGCTCCAGCAATCTCTCACCGTAGCCATGGATAAAATTGCCCCCCTGAAAACTTTTAAACAGCACCCCGTAGCCAAACAGGAAAAATGGTACACCGAGGCTCTTAGGAAAGAGAAGCAAGAATGCAGGAGGATAGAGAAAAGATGGAGGAAATCACACTCTGAGGAGAACAAAAGGGCACATCGTGCAGCGCAAAATAACTATTACAAACATATCAAAGCTGCCCGTAAAAACAGTATCGCTCAACAACTCATAGAAGCCGATAATTCTCCTAAAGAATTGTATAGGATCCTTGAAACTTTTACAAAACCCATGGCTTGTATATGCCCAGATGACTTCTCACAAAGTTTATGTGAAGAAGTTTCATCATACTTCGAGAACAAAATAGAAGCCATCTACGAAAAAATTCTTGTATCCCAACCAAATAGTGATATCCTGAAGGTCCCCTCCCCAAATAAAAATACTAATTCCACACTAACTACATTCCCTCCTGTCAATACTGAAGAGCTTTACACAATAATGACCCAAGTAAAATCTGGATCACCGAATGACCTTATTCCTGTTAAGACTCTAACTTCCCTCCGTACCCTGCTAGCCCCCCACATTCAGGATGTAATCAATCAGTCTCTGAAAGAGGGAAAAGTACCAGCTGAGTGGAAAAACGCAGTAGTGAACCCCATCCGCAAGAATGCGGCGCTCCCGTGGACGGAGCTCTCCAACCTCCGTCCCATCTCCCTTCTGCCTTATTACAGCAAGATGGCCGAGAAGCATGTCAATACACACCTGTCCAGCTACATCGAGGCAGCGGGCGGCCTAGACCACTCGCAATCTGGTTTTAGGCCCAACCATAGCACCGAATCAGCCCTCCTCTCAGTGACAGACAACATCAGAATGTCACTTGACAGGGGGAGCTCAGTGATTCTGGTGCTATTGGATTTGTCCGCTGCCTTCGACACGGTGTCGCACACAATCCTCCTCGACCGTCTGAAGGCAGTAGGAGTAAAAGGGACCGCCCTTGCGTGGCTTGAAAGCTTTCTTGCAGACAGACAGCAAGGGGTCAAACTGGGCTCCCATAAATCTGTCTGCAGGAAGCTTACCAAGGGTGTACCACAGGGCTCATGTCTGAGCCCCACGTTATTCAACGTATACGTGGCCCCTTTGGCAGAGATTATTAGATCATATGGGTTCTTTCCAATCTCTTACGCTGACGACACTCAGCTGTTGTTCCCCTTTCAGACCATAACACCTGCAGTCTTGAAATCCTTCCAAGATGGAATGAGAGCGGTGGCGGGTTGGATGGCCCGGAACTTCCTCCAATGCAATGTGTCTAAGACGGAAGTCATGTTGTTTGGAGGGGCCACCAGGCTCTGGTCACCGGATTGGTGGCCACTCGAGCTAGGACCTGTCCCAGTGCCCAAACTAACCATTAAAAATCTGGGAGTGCGCCTGGACCAAGCCCTGATCATGAAAGATCATGTCAGTCAGGTTACGGGAACATGCTTCCGTACAATAGGTCTTCTACGGCGTATCTTCCCTTTCCTACCCAACACCCATAGGAAGACACTGGTACAGGCACTAGTTCTTGGACGAGTGGACTACTGTAATAGTCTACTCACTTCCGCCAACCAGGAACAACTACGCAAACTGCAGGTAGTGCAGAATACTGCAGCAAGACTCATCCTGAATGCCCCTCCCCGCACCCCTTCTCGTCCCCTTCTTTCCCACCTTCATTGGCTCCCGGTGCAACAACGAATAGACTTCAAAATCTGCTGTATCATGCACAAGTGCATATATGGGTCGGGTCCCAAATACCTAAAAGAGATTTTTCTTCCCTATTGCCCTGGACGTGCTCTGCGTTCCAGCAACACTATGCTGCTGCAAGTACCCAAAGTCACTAAAGCTAGGCAGGGGGGGGCGAGCACCCTCCCTCAAAGGCCCTATGCTGTGGAACTCTCTTCCACCCCAACTGAGGCTGATCACTAACCTCTTTTCCTTTAGGAAAAAACTAAAGACTCACTTGTTCGCACAATAATAATCCGGCCATTCTCTCTATCTCACCATTACTACAATTTGGCCCACTCTTGCAGAAGCTACGCGCAGAGATACCCCTTCGGGGCTGATTCAGGCGCGCTACAAGACTATAAATAAATAAATAAATAAAACCGCTGGAAGGTGGCCGGAGCATGGTTGAGGCGGAAGGTCATCACTCGAAACTGGAAGTGGCCCTCGGGGGTGGAGAACGCTGTCTTCTCCTTCGCTCCATCGGCCATGGCAATCTGCCAGTACCCGGATGTCAAGTCGATGGTGCTGAGGTACTTGGCTGCTCCCAGCCGGTCAATCAGCTCGTCTGCCCGTGGTATCGGGTGAGCATCTGTCTTGGTGACAGAATTCAATCCCCGATAGTCCACACAGAACCGAAGTTCTGGTGTGGTGCCCGGCGGAGCCGCTTTCGGCACTAGCACAACCGGACTAGCCCACGGGCTGCTGGAGGGTTCGATCACTCCCAGCTCCAGCATCTTGGTCACCTCACCCTGGATGCTGTTCTTTACTTTATCGGACAGCCGGTAAGACTTGGTTTTTCACTGGCAGACTGTCCCCTGTGTCCACATCATGGGTACACAGATGTGTACTTCGAGGCGTGAGGGAGAACAATGAGGCGTGCTGCGCCAATACCTGGCGGCAGTCCCTCTGTTGGAAGACTATTAGGAAGACTCAAATGATGATCTAATCAAGGACATGAACATGAGAGGCTAATTCCCATTAATTTTCTGATGCATCATATCTTTTCCATCAAATCAGATTGTACAATCATCCTTTCATTCGTTTTAAATCTAAAATACGTTTGACCTCATATTCTACATGTCCATTGAGGTTTATAGGTGGTGGTGGAGTTTCTTGCCGGGTATCTTAATGGTAAGCCTATAGGAGGGAAACATGAAATACAGGGTGAATAGGATAATCCTCAGGTAAATCTAGTTTTATTGATACTGGATTTATAATCTGTATGATTATAAAAGGGACTACATTTCTTTGTGATAACTTACATGTTCATAACCACACTTGTTCTCCTAGTTCACAAGTTGGTGGATGGTTTCCTTTTTTTATCAGCTATTCTTTGTATAGAACTCTTATATTTTGCTAAGTCAAAACAATAGCAGTTTTAATTGTAAATCTTTTTTTCTGAAGATATAATCAGTGTGGCATTGGGTGTCGTTGTAAAATACTAACGTAAGTTAAGCCTCTATTTATTTTTCATAAAGTTATTGAGAGGGTGCAGATTCAAACTCTCTAATATAAACTGTAATGCCTTAGGTACCTCTTAGTATATGTTAGGTTGTAGGGTAAAAAAACGTGCACATCATAAATTACCTTTTTCTGTTTTGGAAATAGGAACAGTACATTTGTATCCCAACCACAAAAAAAATGATTACTTTTACTTGAGTTTCTTTTTTCATCATACAAGACTATTGTTTCACTTTCCTTCATGGAAAATATATGCAATAATGTATGTTAATAGAAGTCCTTTGCTTCATCTGTCCATAATTCAGTTACCAATCACTTTTCCCTTCTCTCTGCCACTTTTTAGTGAATTTTTGCATTCTCTCCATCTATATCTACCTTTCGGTCTCCAATTCCCACTGCAACTATCTAGCCATTACTCTCCCTACTCCATACCTTTGTCATCATGCCCCCATCACCCGGTATTTTTTATGGTTGTTCCTTGCCTGTTACTGACTTCCTTTCTGCTCCTAACTGCATGTGCCAAATAATTGTTCTGTTTCTGTAACTCTACCCTTTTCTCTCCAGCTCATCCTTGCTTTTATGTTAGCTAAATAAAGCTTCTGCTCATCCTTGCTTTCATTTCTCTTCTTCTCGGTCACTACATCCTCATCACTAGAATAGGTCTAGTACAATTCTGAGGTGCATATTTTTTTTTTTAGGAAAACACAGCTCCCTGTATAAAGGTGGTATTAAAGTGGTAGCAGTGAATGTATGCAGAGGTTGGCCTGAACCAGCACTAATTATTAAACCACACAGACAGTTTGGTGGGTACTGCTTCACTCAGACAGGCAACGCCCCGTGCCCATTTATTTAACCTTGATGTCCCTACGTCACAGTCATGACTATCGGGACTAATGTACAGAGGGGGAGTTACAAGAACACACCTCGGGTGGGTGAACACATTAGCCTGCCCACCAGGGACCACTTAACACTTTTCCTAAACCAGCAAAAAAAGAAAAACATAAAAATACCAATGCTGTGCAAAAAAAAAACATGCAGCTAGAAATAAGTGTTCATAAAATGTGTTTAATATGTTACAAAGCTCTTCAAACGAGACAATCTGTCTGGACAAGGTCGAATCTCGTACCTCTGTGCACCTCCTTCATCGGGCACTAACCTCAGGCCCCTGGGATTCTTCTGGGTGCGGCGACGGGTCACTCTCAGGTGTCGAACATGGCGACTTCTCCGGCGGACAGTATCTCCCTTTCCTGCCTGCAACAGCCTCCGACCAGGAGATTCTGACAAACCCCTGATGAGCTAAGTGTATCAAGTCTACAACTGTCTGTTGCAGACATCCTGGAATCACCAATCTCAGACCTCTCATCAGGCTCACTTCCGGGGATATTATCAGCCCACCCCTCACATTGTGAAGAGACAACATTGTTGACCTCGCCTTCGCAGTGCGATACACAGTTTTGGCCAGCAGAGTACTCCATTTTCCTGATCTCACAGAGAAAATGCAGAGCTGGAGGCATTCATCCTTTGTGGCTTTCAGGATTTCCTCCCATGATATGGGAAGGGGCCTGGACCTTTCCACTATTAGCGAACATATTCTTCTACTTCCTTTGCATCCATTTACTCGACCTGGGTGGCCAGACTGGCATGCCGCGAGAGATAGTCCGCAGGGTGTTGAGTTCCAGGACGAAGACCACGGTGAAGTGATAGTCTTGTAGCTGAACAATCCATTTTTAGGGCTCACTGGTACTGCATCCGAAGGATGCGTCCAGCTGGGAGCCTTTTAGTTGCCTGACTCGGGGGAATGAGGGACAAAAGGGTGTTACGAGCTTGGATTTGGGTGCGCGCACGTTCCATCCTGCGCCGTGCACATGCGCGCATATACACAGACAGACACAGCCAACCCCCACCCCTCTGCATGCACGCACACACATACACACGCTGCCGCCCCCACCACCCTGCACACACACAGACACGCACGCATACACACGCCGCCGCCCTCTACACCCCCCCCTCTAACAGGCGCGCTGGACCTACCTCCTTATTTAGCCCCCATCCCCCCCCCCCGACGCGCATCTCGCTCTCCTCGCCCCCAGGGGCCCACGCAGCAGTCCCAGGCTCACAATGAGCGAGAGAGAGGGACTTTGGCGATCCTTACCGGGGCTCTTCAGATGGCTGCGGCTGCTGCTCTCGCGGGTGCTCATTGTTTCTTCTTGCCCCGCCCCCTTTGCGCTCCAGGCCTCACTTTCGTCCAGGGCTCCCTTGTCTACCGGATTAGGGTCCACGCATTGTACTGTTTTCCATTGGACGGCGACACAGACAGAAAGTTTAATGATTCAAAGTATCTTTCTTCAAATGTATACGGTAGTCTTCCCTTCAGACGCATTTAACTTACTCTCTCTGCACTCGTGCAGCAAACAGAGGCATTAGTTGTGCCGGTCCAACGGGAGGACGAGCTTGTCGGGGGTAGCGATCACCCTTCTGGTCTTGTTGGAGGGGCCGGGGGCGCTGCCTGGGGAGGGTCTCTCGAACGGAGTCTTGTCCTTGCTGCGGTCGGCCTTCCCCCGCTCCCGCTGCCGCTTGTGGTCCTCCCAGTGCTCGGCCACTTACTCCTGCAGCCGCCGGCCCTGGAGGAGGAAGCTCCGGCCCTGCTGGTCCTCCCAGACCTCCGCGTCCCGCCGCGCCTCCTCCTCCAGCCTGGACAGCTGCTTCATGAGCCGCGCCCGGTCCTGCCCCTCCTTCAGCAGGGCGCCCCCGCGGTTGTTGAAGCGGTTCGGGTTGCTGGCGTTGGTTTCCAGCTCCATGAGGCGGGCCCAGAGGTGGTCCCAGCGCGCGGCCGCCTCGAGCAGGGGGCGGCAGCGCTCATGCTCCGCCTTGACTCGTGCCAGCTCCTGCTCGTGCTGGCGGAGCAGCTCCTCGGTGCAGGGGGTGGATGTGAAGGGGGTGAAGGCGGCGCGCTGCTCGGGGGTGCAGCGGCACTTGTCCCAGTAGAGCGCCAGCTCTGCCCGCGCCGTCAGCGTCACCTCCTCCAGCTGCGCCAGCTGCTGCTGCTTCTTCAGACGCTCCAGCTCCTTCTCCCAGAGCAGCAGCTGCCCCGCCAGGCCCTTGGCATTGGCCACATCATTCCGGAAGCCCTGCTCATCCGTTTCATCGTCTCCAAACCGCTGCCACAGCTCCTGCACCTGCTCCCTGAGACCCTCCAGGGCGCCAAGCAGAGCCTCCCACCGGTCCCGAATCTGCTGCAGCTGGTCTTGCAGTTCCTGAAGGCGGCCGGGGGTCAAGTCCTCCTCCTCGACTTCCTTCCCGGGTTCCTGCTCAGACTGCCCTTCTCCAGTCACCTGCAGCAGCTCTCGGATCTGAGCAGCAGTCTGGGCGCAGGCCTTTGCGCGGCGCTCCCGCTCTTGCTCTCGGGCCAGCACCTGCTCCTGCAACTCCCGCAGCTGCCCCTCGCTGGGCACGGTGCCCGAGGGCACGTAGTAAGGGGTGGCGCAGAGCAGGGTGCAGACCGAGTGCTCGCGAGCCTGCAGGGCCCGCAGACTCCGCAGCCGCTCCTCCTTCAGCGCCTTCAGCTCCTGCAGCCGCCCTCGCAGCGCCTCGTCCTGCTTCAGCAGCACGAGGCGCTGAATATCTGGCTTGTTTTCCTCGTCGCCCAGCTCGCGACACAAGACCAGCACCTCTGCCCTCTTAGTGGCAATGCGGTTCTCGACCATACCCTTCGTGGCCTCTTCTTCGATGATCATTTGCGACAGCAAATCTACAGTGTGCGCGCGCACGACTTCCACGCGCTCCACCCGGATCTCATCCGCAAAGCCCAGCACGTCCCAGATCTCCGTCAACCGTGTCAAGGCGAGCTGCACACCGCTCACCACCTGCGAGGAGAGCATAGCGCTTCGACGGCCAGCCATGTCCGCTACACTCACTTCCACCGTCAGCTGAGCCTTTGGTCAGAGACCGCACGTGAAAACTTCAAATCACACAACAAACTCTGTTCCGATCCCTGATATGACAATCATTGACCAATCAAAAGCTACGCTGCAAAACCATCAATTCGCACGGTAGCTTTCTGTGGAAGAATCCCGAGAGTGGGTGGGTATTTTGAACAGCGGCCGCGCGCAAACAAGTCATTGCAGCTCTTACCGCTACGCCACCAGTGTGCGTGGTGGGAGCAGAGCTGAAGATGGAGGAACAGGGCGAAGGGTCCCCTCGGAGCGGGAGGGACTCTATGCCAGCGCAGCTCTGACCGCTACGCCACCAGTGTGCGTGGTGGGAGCAGAGCTGAAGATGGCAGAACAGGGCGGAGGGTCCCCTCGGAGCGGCAGGGACTCCATGCCAGCGCAGCTCTGACCGCTACGCCACCAGTGTGCGTGGTGGGAGCAGAGCTGAAGATGGCGGAACAGGGCGGAGGGTCCCCTCGGAGCGGCAGGGACTCCATGCCAGCGCAGCTCTGACCGCTACGCCACCAGTGTGCGTGGTGGGAGCAGAGCTGAAGATGGAGGAACAGGGCTGAGGGTCCCCTCGGAGCGGCAGGGACTCTATGCCAGCGGAGCTCTGACCGCTACGCCACCAGTGTGCGTGGTGGGAGCAGAGCTGAAGATGGCGGAACAGGGCAGAGGGTCCCCTCGGAGCGGCAGGGACTCCATGCCAGCAGTCGGTCTGAGGAGCACAGTTACCGGCGAACAGGCAGAGAAAGATGAGAGGTAATTTACATTTCAAATATGCAGTGTTTCACAATTCAGGTGCAAGGGAGGGCCCCCAGAGAGGGGAGCAGTGTTGGGGTCTGTGGAGGGCCCCCAGAGAGGGAGGCAGGTTCGGGTCTGTGGAGGGCCCCCAGAGAGGGGGGCAGCGTCGGGGTCTGCAAGGGAGGGCCCCCAGAGAGGGGGGCAGTGTCGGGCTCTGTGGAGACGGCCCCCAGAGAGGGGGGCAGTGTTGGGGTCTGTGGAGAGGGCCCCCAGAGAGGGGGGCAGTGTCGGGGTCTGTGGAGCGGGACCCTGGCAGCGGGTCACACATCACTGCTACCACGGGCAGGAGACACCCCCCTGTCTTTACTTCATGTTAGCACAATCATTGTATTGATAGACCGATGATAACCTCATCCAACAAGGTTCAATCCATCATGGCTGCTCCTTCTCTCTTTTCATTTCTCAGTCTCTCCGTCATTCTCAGTCTTTTCTTTGGTTCTCTCTGTAGCGCTCTCTTCTTGGCTCTTAGTCTGCCTCTCCCTGTCTCTTTCTCCCTGCCTGGCTCTGTCTTTGTTTTGCTTTCTCTCTTTGTCTGCCTATCGCTCTCTCTTTCTCTCTCTTTGTCTCTCTCTCTCTCTCTCTTTCTCTCTCTTTCTCTCTCTTCTTGTCTCTCCACCTGTCTTTCTCTGGCACTTCCTGTCTGTCTTCTCTCTCACTTTTGGTTGCACTTCGTGCTGTGTATCAAATCACATTTCATATGGACTTCTAGAGCATGTTTTTCTCTGGCTTAAGTTATTTCCTTAGTAAACCTTAGTGGTCATTCTTCAAGCTCAGGTATTAATACTTGCAGGACCGCTATTTATTTCAGGCCAGAATGCCACCGCTGCAGATTCCTTCAAAAAGATGCAGTAGGAGATGGCACAACCTTTATGTGGACACATAACCATGTGCCATCCGCCAGATGAACGGAGAGACAAACCATACAATGCATATATACCCGGACGACAAAAGGGCTGCAAATATGTACTGTGCAATCATTGGCAGAGTCAAACCCGAGGCACAGCGCTTAGAAGCGGGTGTCTCTGCTCCAGCAGTCTTTGTTTAAGGTGCAGCGTGCACTTTGAGTGCCACTCAGCAGGTCCAAAGCCCTTTGCGCCTCTAAAGGTGGATGAGTCTCTGTCAGAAGGATGCCATCTTTTTTTGTATCCATATTAATGTCAACATTTCACTCAGTTTGCAGTTGGTTCTTTTGGGCCAGACGAGAAAGACCAGTCTGATACCAGGTACATCACATCCAAAGGCTGCCATCTTTTTTTGTATCCATATTAATGTCAACATTTCACTCAGTTTGCAGTCGGTTCTTTTGGGCCAGACAAGAAAGACCAGTCTGATACCAGGTACATCACATCCAAAGGCTGCTAGAAAGTTGTTTTGGAGCTGTAGCTCCTCTGTTTGTCTGCATTTAAACCGCTTCTCTTGTCTCAAGTACTGTCTGATCTTGGCTAAATTCAAAACGATGATACTTTGACCAGCAGCGAGGGGTTTGCTCTTATCCTAATTTTACAAAGCAGGAGTTGTAGCACAACCATTTTAACTGCAGCTCCGACTGCAGCGCCACATCCTCTACCTCTAAATATCACAGCACAAGAGACCGGGAACATAGTGTGAGGATTGTGAAATAATGACCTCACGGCCTTACTTTATTCATTACGGAAGCGGGAATCCTAGTGGTAGCATGGACCAGCAGTCTTGTGCTAAACTCAAAAGAGCATGTGAAGCTGTTTGTTTTACCGATTATAATCCCTTGAATACCAAATGAAAGGACACCACACAAGGTATATATCAAATATATATGTATTTATTTCTAACACATCCCCTCTGGACTCTTTATGAGGTCAGAGAACCAAGTACATCACAAGTTACTTAATTAGTATTAGAAATGGGGATTTCTGGTTGGCTAGGGCTCGCGCCATTTTGCCTGTTAATTAGGTGATTTCAGTTCTAAGGTGATATATATTATACTAATGATTTTGACAGATTGGTATTTACACTCTTTAATCCCATGTCACCCTCGAAATTCGAAAAAAACCATACTCCGCGAAAGGTAATGTTCTAATTCTTTTTTATATTTGCTTAAAATGCAATCTAATGTACAAAACTACCCAGTGGCAAATGGTGACACAACACTGGAGGGGTGTTGGGGTCCTGAGAGCCAACCCCAGTGGGAGGTAAAGAGATCAAAAAAATAAAACCAGCATTGGCATAGCCAATAGGTCTTGCCTTTGGGACCCTATAAGTGTTTAGCCATGCAACAGTTGATGTTGTTGTACTAAGGATATTGTACTACATAACTAAATACTTATAAGGTCCCAAAAGCGAGACCTATTGGCTATGCCAATGCTTGTTCAATTTGTGGTGGGGGCTTTCTTGACCACCCCATGAACAATGGCATAAAAGGCTTGTGATCAGTGTGTACGGTAAAAGGCTGTCCATAAAGGTATAAATGAAAATGGCAGCAGCCCCAGTGGATGGCGATGGCCTCCTTTCAATGTGCGAATACCTCTGTTCTGGCACCGTTAGCGCTCGGCTGGCATATGCCACCGGGGACAATTCCCCTTTGCCCTGCTGTTGAGAAGGTACTGCCCCAAGTCCAGTAGGACTGGCATTCACAGACAACTCTGCCTACTTTGCTGGATCGAAATAGACTAATGTCGTGTCTGCTGAAAGGGCTTGCTTTGTGGCCTGAAAAGTGCTCTCCTGTTCCGGTCCACAGTTCCAATCAATGTTGGACTTGGTCAACTCCCTCAGCGGAGCAGTAAGATCAGTCAGGTTGCGGATGAACCGGCCACAGTAATTCACCATTCCCAAAAAGCTTCTTACTTTGGTGGAGGCAGGAGCTGTTTGTATATCCTGGAATTTGAGGGGATCTGGTGACACCCCTTCTTACAAGAAGTGGTAGCCAAAAAACAATATTTCTTTTTTAGAAAGTCACACTTTTCTTTGTGGACCGTTAATCCTTTTTCCATCAACCCTTGAAATACAACCTTTAGGCGGGCAAAATGCTCCTCCAAGATGGGGGGCTGCATCAGAATGTCATCACTGACATTGAACACACCATCGAGGCTGGAAAGTAGCCCCCCGATAGTGTCCTGGGAAACCTTCGCAGCACTCGAAATTCCAAAACGTAGACGCTTGTACCTTCTTAATCCCACATGAGTGGAAAAAGTGGTGATCACACAGGATACTGGATCCAGCATTTTCAAGAACCATTAAGAACCACTGACCTCAGCCACGATGTCATCCACTGTAGGGGTACGGTGTCTTTCTCGCTTTATGGCTAGGTTGGGCAGACACATATCTACGCAGATCCGAACTTCTCCCGGCTGCTTGGGTTAGTGGGCAACTACAATTGGAAAAACTGAACACTCAGACACAACTGTGTCTATCGCAGGAATGCACTGTTCGAACGTGCACAGGTGCAACATCAATTTCTTCTTTTTTGTCTACTTAGTTCAACAACTATCTCTGTATGTCTTCCGCATGAATTACTACTATTCCATCATTATTGGTCCAACAAACACAAGTAATCAGCGGAATATCAATTCTTGTATTGTTTACTGTTCATTTAAAAAAAAAAAAATTGTATTTTCAGTTCTTTTACAAACATATTTCACAATTCATTTTCATTGAAAATATGGTTTGCTTTCTTCTAACAAATACCAAACTAGTACACATATGACAAGTTAACTTTGTCATAACTCGCGACGACTCCCAATGCATTTCGATGCTTCAGCATCTTCATCAGGGGAAAGCTATGTAAACAAATATTTTATGATATGAGAGCACATGGTAGTGTATACATATTATTCAATCATCATTTTCACTTATGAACTTGTACTAGTGCATTAAGTCATAGGTCATGCAGTTACATTATCTCTTTGTGTCCAGGCGTGCCAGCAATCCAAATATCAGACCATTGTTCATATTGTGGTTGTGCCCTATACATGCCATCAAGTGTGAGATAGTGCATCCAACGTGCATCATACATATAACCCGTGCCAAATAAAAACCAAGAAAAAACAACCTGAAAACATACCCTCCAAGCGGGTGTGAAATTTCCTAATCCAATGTCCAAACAAGAGCGACTGAATCTGTGAACAAAGCGTTACCGCTGTTACAATAACATTAAACTAATGAAATAGTGCCTGTGCAGCAACCTCTGCGAACCCCTCACTTACTTCTTCTCGTAACTCCTTTAAGCTTGGAAAAAATCCTGAGTTCAATGTTCTGCCTGTAACAGAAAAACTCCCTTACTATTTGCATTTCTATTAGTCCGTGATTGCTAGTCCAAAAGTTCTGTTCACCCACTTTTATTAAACTGACCCAATGCATACCTTTCGTATCTTGTTAACCGCCGACTCCGGCTCCCTCTTTCGTTCTACTCTGCAACAACACACCGTGTCGTGACGTTACGTGCTGCAACGTGATATCACATCCAACATAAACAACGGACTAGTGTCCCTGCCCCCTTCCTCGTAAGAGAGTGAATTACGAAGCCCGATTATTTCCACACTGTAATCTTGCTAAAAAACTTATATATGTGAGCGATCTACGCCTAAAGTAAGCGATTTTATTAACTTTTCAACACATAACCATCCACATAATGAAGCACAAAGACGGACTAGAATTTTAATGAAAATAGAAAACAGACTATCGCATCAGCTAAGGAACTCTGTTCAGATCTACTATCCTCAGTCATCTTATATGAATAAATATTCATTCATCATGTCAAGCACCAAAATATGAACTGAAAATTGAAATAACCGAAATAAATATATCCAATGAATAAATAAATAGCAAAAATGATGGTCAAAAAAGGGGGATTGTACGTGTGTATGTTGACTAACGTTGGTGGCACTTTATTCACGCTTAATTCTGTATTAACAACTTATTTGATACCACAATGTCAAAAGTATAGGGTCATCATAAATAACATGCAAATTCAATTTTGTCATTCAGACCTCCCGGTTAAACGGTATTTAGATACCTCATCCAAAATGTTTCTCTTTGAGCTATCCTTATGTTGGGATCCACGTGGGGCTCCACCAACACCTGCTCAAGTACAGTATATCTTAGTTGGGGAATGGTGTGCTGCCTCTCCTTCCAGTGTTGCGCCAAACTTGATTTCTCATTCCCTAGTCTAATGTTTGATTTATGCTCTGTGACTCTCACCTTGATTTTCCTAGTGGTGCGGCCTACATAAACTAGGCCGCAAGGACACTTAATGGCGTATATCACTGAGCTCGTATTACAATCAGAAGTATGTCTTAATCTAATCTGTTTACCTGTGTGAGGATGTGTGAATATTTTGGTAGCATGTAAATGTGCGGTCTTTTTGGATAGTCTGTAATTAAGAACCTGAAGGTTTTGTCATTAATCCATCCTAGGTCTTTTGCTTTCATTAGAATATCTAACAGAATCCCTTTGAATGTGGCAGTAGGATCTGCATCCAGAGCGATGTACGCTCACTCCAAAAATCAAGAAGTGTATACTACGGAGATGGGAACTAATTGAACAAGAAGAAGACTTCAGAACAATTTTCATCGATAAACCCATTTTTGCACTGTCAAGGTCTGAAAATCTCAGAGTTTTTGAAACACAAAGAAACCAAGATACCCCAAGAGATAGCAAGGGGCATGCGCAAGTGTTTTAATTGCGGACACTGTGGAAATGTATTAGTGGGAGACATATTCACACATATAACAACGTGAGCATCATTGAATGAGCCATTATATTGATAGACGCTCCTGTGTCAATCAGGGCTTGCACCTGGTGGCACTCAACCAGCACGCTACCCTTTGGGATGTGTTCTTGCAGGTATCCTCCCGGTTGCAAGGCATGGATGATGTGAACATCTCCCTCCGCGTCGTCATCATCCATGTCGCCTTCCTCGGTTGGACTGTCATTGGTGTACACCTGATTGATCAGCTTCGGTCGCGGAATCGATTGTGGCACTGTGGAGTGGCAGGATTTCGCACAGTGGTTCATCTTGTTGAATTAAAACAAGATTAGAACCTCACTTTCCATTGGCAGAGCACGGACCTTTGTGAGGGTAAAGTCTGCCACATCTGCAGCAGGTTCTAGTTTCCAACGGTGTTTTGTTCCTCAGTTTCCTCCTGTCTGGGGCCTTGGCAGTGACTACATTTACCAACTCCACCTTTACAATTTGTTGAACCGTTGCCTCCATATGGGCTGCCAGTACTTTAGATAGTTCTTTCGATCAGCCCATGGTCAGCATGTGTAATTATCTGGGGAAGTCATCCCAAGCCATCCTGAAGTATGCCCACAGGGCAGAATATTTAAATGAGATGACTCAACAGAGTCATCACAAAAAGTACTCCAGGCTGGTGTCCTGATTACTTCAATTAAAAATGCGTGATGATCCTTTACAACTCTAAGAATACTAATTGACAACTTCAGGATGAGTGTGAATTACTCCAGGATGATTTCAGGACAACTTCATGGTTACTGTTTATAAATGCTGGATGATTTGCTAACATCTTCAGAATTAGTGTGCATTACTGTAGTATGATTTTATGACAATTTCAGAATGAGTGTGGATTACACCAGGATTATTTAATAACCTTATCAACCGCTTCATAAGGAGTCTGGATTACTTTTAGGTGCTTGAGATTTGAGTTAATGTACATAAGGGTATTGGGAAAACACTACCGTACATCTCCTCATCACTGCATAACAACCAAGAGTACTCAGTGGAATCATTTAGAAGTAATCCCAATTCATAACATCCAAGAGTATCCACTGGATGGACACTCTTGGCTATTACAAATGGGGGTTACTTCAGAATGGTTCAATAAAATGTTCTTGATGCTTGTGGATCACTCCTAAATGTTTAAATACAGACTTAGGATGTATAATTTATTGAAGAGTATGTGATGCAAGCACATTTTCCAAATGTCCTTTCTTTCATCCTGGATTGCTCAAAAAAAAAACAAAAAAAAACAAGAAAACTGTATGGGTTTACAACATGATCCTTCTTTAAACAATGTGAAAAATGATATAAAATGAATTTGTGCGGAACGTCGGTGTTGGCAAGAATATAATTTGCATTGAGTAGCAGCCTTGCAACGTATAACCTTTCCCCATACATTTTGTGACAGGTCTTCATTTCAGCTAAACGACGTCCCTAATTTTTGAAATGGTAACCTGTGGCAATACACCAAACAAAGAATTGGTTGAAATAAATGGATCTGAAATTACTTGCCACTGTGTTCTTTTATTTAGCCAAAGCATGTACATGATCTTAAAGAGAGAAAGGATACTGTACAAGATAACATTAAAAGTAAGGAAAGAGAATTTTAAAAAGTCAACAAACGAAGCAACTATTTTTTTGTGTTTTACCAGATTCAGAGTATTTTGTCCTCTTTTGCAATTGCAGATCATTATGGCAAGAGCCCTTCTCGTAATTTGGTTGTTGAGAGGTAGCGAGCTTGCACGAAGATTTCATAACATTCTGGAAAGATAACAAAAGACTATATTAGCAGTGGCAGCTGGTGACATTTGAAAGTGGTGAGCTGAAAAATTATTCTCGTACTGCACTATGACGAGCGAGAAAGCAGTGGGGCGGCGCCCCCACGCCTCAATGGGGGAGCCGCCACTGTATATTAGTACACGTTATATAATTAAGTTACTTTAGATTATCTTTTAGATTAGCTGCCCTCATAAATCACTGGATTGCCCTCCACCATAAAGGGTGCCTTATGAGAATTTTAACACTGCTTTGCTGATGCTTCTGGTTCACATTTGAACTTAGGCCATTGATCAGATGGAAGGTGAAGAAAGAAAATATCCCTTTTTTCAACTGTAAGAGTTAAGGGGCAAATTAGATTCAGAACGTCAGTCCCGGAGTTTCAATAATATTGTAAAAAAACGGCTTTTTATCCTCAAGAGACTGGTGAATTTTAGGTTTTAATCTCTGCCACACATTGACCACATAGTTTGACAGTCTTGTGTCTTTAATCACTGCCCGTCTAAAATTCAGGATAAATTACAGATGTACAAAGGTTAAAAGCAGCAAGAGTGGTTTCCCAGTTACCAGAATCTGTAAGCCACTAGATGTAGCCTGTGCAAACAGGGAGTAAACTACCTTGGGTTCAACTTATGTTGCCTTCAAGATGGATATTGGCAAGAGGTCCACTGAACTATGCTTGCAGCATGCCCGTCTGGAAAAAGAAAAGTTAGAAATTCCCTTGCGGCCAGTACATGAATGCAGACAAGTAAGTGTTTGGACCAGGGATGCAGATGAAAGTATGAAGTAAGGCAGGAAGCACTGTGTGCTCTCAGTGCTGTCACGAAGATTTCTGGTTTAAGGCCTGTATTGCTTGCTTATTTGGAGAGAACCGACTGAAGGAGTAAAAAGGCAATACAAAACAGGAAAAAAAAGAACACTGCAGCAATAACGTGAGCTGCTAGGGGACCACTTAGGCCTAAAGATTTTATCAGTCAAAACAAATGTTTAATGATAGTTACTGTTTTTACACAAACAGGAATTTTCAATTCTATTAAGGACACGGAGTCGTGGATTATGCTTTTCTTTCTATATATTGCCACTCACAGCCGCCAATCAAAATGTTTTAGTATACAAAATAAACTACACATCCCATGATGCTTTAGTCATATGTCACTTCCTGTATGACACTATAAGAACCACCATAACTACTCCATGAGCCTCTTTCTTTGCTCGAACAATAAGTCCAACAAGTATTAAGCCCAAACAACATCCTCCAACATGGAAGAAACAAAATGTAGACAGGAACGTCGTCTTTAACCAGAAGTACTCCTACTCCATCTTCTTCCCGGAGACTGAAAGAAGGAAACACAAGAAAACCTGTATCTTCTGCTTAGACAGAAAATTCAATACATACAGGTGGGTAAGTATTACAATACTGTAATTCAACCGGGTGGGATAATCCTCACCTCCGTGTCCTTAATAGGATTGAAAATTCTTGGCGCGAATGCTAGATCATTTTTTATTCTATTACAGGACCGGAGGCTTCGTATTATGCTAGTTTAACATTAATCAAATACCACAGAGGAAATATCACCCACCGGTTTATAATAAAACTGTTTAAAGGTAGACTCAGAAGACCAATCAGCAGAATGCATGATATCCTGAATAGTAGAACCTAACATAAATGTTTTAACGGCCATGGCACCCCGAACAGAGTGCACCCCAAACACTTGGGTATCAATACCTGCCTCTTGCATAACAGATTTTAGCCATCTGGCTATGGTAGCCGCAGTAACAGGTTTGTAAGGTTTTTGCAAAGCAATCCAATCCAATCCAATCCAAAAATTCTTTATTTCGGCCATATAGACCATAAAAGATACATTACATGTTATAAAATACATAATAATAAAAAAAAAATACAATACAGTATAAATAGGAATTCCCTACTTGTCCTTCGAGGAGAATAAAAAGTATCATGACAATGTCCACAGTTTAAGAGGCTTTTTTTCCTGATTAGCCATACTGCCATTAGAAATTTGGATATAGCGAACACAATGTGGCCCAGAGTATTGGTTTTCATTACTCTATATGCTTGTGAGTAATTTCTGAACCCCAAGTTCCTGCAGAGCGGGGCTATCCAGTATTTTCTAGGTCTGTAATAGGCAGGGCACACACACATAATATGGAGGTCATATTCCTCATGGATGTTACAACATGGGCACATTTTATCACCCCCCTTGGTCCATCTGTGGGTAAATTTTTTAGTGGGGAGTGTGCCTAACCTCCATTGTACAAACAATTTCCTCACAAGAATGGGGAAAATAAAATCCATAAAAGGTTCAAATACATAAGAATTCTTGGATTCCAAAAATCGCACAGTAAGGGTACCGCTATTTTGAGCATTCATCAAGAATGAGAGACTCTTGTCTTTGTAAATTTGGATCGGGCCTTTACGTGATACCCTTTGGCAGCCCAACGCGGGATCCTCCCATAGCTCAGATAAATTCATCTCAAACAGTTCACTTTTTACGAAAGCGAGCCATGGGATTTTGCTACTCCGATTCATGCTCATGACATGAATAAGATCCTGCCTATAATGGTGTAATTCGTTTGTGGACCAGAGCCTGTGCCAATACTTCACTGGCTTTGATGCAAGCTCCACAGCAATAGAAGGGAGACCCATATCTAATCTCAGCGGCAGGAGTGGTGTGCCTCGTGGAAGAGCCAATAGACATCTGAGGAAATTATTTTCCACTCTCGCCAAATCTTGGCCCACCTTGAACCCCCATAGCTCACTCCCGTACATGGCCGCTGCCTTGGCTTGAGTCCGATAGGTTTCGAGCGCCGGGCTTATAGGCTTGAAAGTGGAGGTGTTAGCCACCTTCAAGATTGCGCCCGACAACTGGGATAATTTAAGCCTTGATCTTACTATCTGTCGGTCCCATGAGAGATTTTCCTGTAGTGTTACCCCCAAATATGTAAAGGTAGTAACCCTCTCAAGGCTGGCAGTGCCCAGGGTGGGATTGGGCCTGGCTTTATTTGGAGGGTTAAATATCATGAACTTGGTCTTCTCCGCATTCACCTCCAACCCATGTTGACTACAGAAAAGACCAAATCCATCCAGAATCCTCTGGATCCCCATGGGGGATTTGGAAAGCAGGAGGGTATCATCGGCAAACATTATTGCCGGAACCCTCCTGCCTGCCAAATGTGGGGCATCATTGTCCTTGACGTTTTCTAGATGGAATATAACGCTATTAATAAAGAGACAGAACAGGGTAGGGGCCAAAACACAGCCCTGTCTCACCCCTCTACGGACCGGGAACCTGGACGAGAGTTTGCCATCCCTGCCACACCTAACCTGCGCATAGTTGTTCTCGTGCAGCCTGATTATGATACTAAGTATCTGGGGGGGTACTCCTAACTTTTCCAGGACCTCCCAGAGTTTCTTGCGCGGGACAAGATCAAAGGCTGACCTCAGATCCACGAAGACCATGTACAACCTTCCCCTCTCCAGGGTCACCGTCTTCCAGTAAAGGAGGACGAGGCGGAAAATCTGGTCCATGGTCGACGTGTTCTTCCTGAAGCCAGCCTGTAGGGGGCTCAAGATGTCATTGGCCTCCATCCAGTCTAACAGGTGGTTCAGGATGAGGCGCGCAAAGAGCTTTTGGGAGACATCTATAAGGTTAATCGGCCTATAATTGGCCGGGAGCAGAGGAGACCCCTTCTTGTATATTGGCACAATCTCTGCCCCCAGCCAAGAACAGGGGACCTCCATACTTCCTAAGATGGCATTGAAAAGAATAAGAAGGTACGGGCCCCAGATTTCGGGGTGATGTCTAAAAAGGTCCCCTGGTAACTTATCCAACCCTGGAGCCTTTCCCAGCGCTAAGCGCTCCAATGCAATCACCACCTCACCTAGAGAAAATTCCAGGCCCACTTCCGGGGAGACGGGGGGCTCAGCCGCCACTCCATTGGCTAGTAGAATAGTATCTTGGTAGAGCGTCCCAAAATGGGTCTCCCAAACAGAGGAGGCGATGTTAGGCTCCACTGCGGATTTGAGTTCCCCCGTCCCAGTATTTACGAGGGCCCAAAATTTCCTAGAATCTTTAGCATTTAAAGCTTCAGACAGCTCATGCCAATGATTCCAGTCCCAGTCCGCCCTTGCGTTAACCATTGCTGCCTTATACTCCCTCCTAAGATCTGCAACTTTGGCCTTGTTAGAGCCCTCTTTGATGGTAGCAATTAACTCGGACTTGAGTTTCCTGCAGGAGGATTATACCAGGTCGAGGTACGAGTCTTTTTCCTTCGTGACGGTATCACCGGGTAAAAAACCTCAGCAAGGCCCCTCACTAGCTCATCGTGAATGTTAGCTAGTCTCTCATTGTAATCAATGGGTCTAGGTTGGTTTATGAGATCATCCACTTCCTTAAACCTGGGGAGTGCTAAGTCATATAACTTATTTATAGCATCTTCTGTGTTAAGGAACTTTCCCCATTTAACGCGGCGCCTGTTTAAGGAGAGAAGCAAGTCCCCCCTGGTCGTCGCTGCAAGGAATAGTGGGCAACCCTTCTAGAAGTACAGGATGCTGAATCTCCAGTTGAAGGGCATTGTGGTCACTATCTGTCCTTAGTAGCACCCTGAAATCGTAAACTTTAGGCCACATGGTAATATCTAATAATATATAATCCAGCCTGGACTCATGGTCCTTTCTATTGAAAGTACACAATGAGGGGGTATCGGACGGAATACGCCCATTACAAGCCCTCACTGCGAAGTTCAAGGTAAGGGACATAAGCTGTACTGCCAGTGGGGACCAAGCTTTAGGGTGGGGTGAAGACGAGGGTGGGACTCCCCAGTAGTCATCCTCTTCGGTGAGAGCACCCTCCTTTAGTCCTTCTAGGGGTTCGAAATGACAGTTGAAGTCCCCTCCCATCACTATCTTGTGGTCACCTGGCAGTTGACCTAGAAAGGATGACAATTCATCCAATGTGGGGGATTCATTGGGCGGAGCGACTGGGCGCGAGTAAACGTTGATAATGGCCCACGGTGGACTGCCGGGCCATCTAAGCAACACACACTGGATGTCCTGCGAAAGTGTGTACATCTTTTCCGCCTGGCACCCAATGTGACTCGCTACCCAAATCGCCAAGCCTCCCGAGGGCCTCCCCCTCCCGTTCCACTTTGCAGGTATCTCAAAAATCTCGAACCCCCTTTTGCTCTGGGGTTCCCTCGCCCATGTCTCCTGGAAAAGGAAGATTTTGCTACCATTTAACAGGAGATCCCAATCTGGTGTATCTACCTTATTCACGATCCCCGCCACATTCCAGGAGAGAATTCTCAACCCTGGAGCTTGTGGGGGTGGACCTGCCCCGCTAGATGGAATTAAAGCCGTAGCTAGGGGAAGATTAGGATCTCCCGGGACAATTGTGTTGGTCAGAGTAGGAGGAGGTACAGCCACTTCTACTGGAGATGAACCTATGCCAATCGGGGTATTAAGTGGTAACTCTGCTCGGCCCCTGATGCATCTAGGCGGAGCCCTTCCCTCTTTAGCAAGAACCTGCACCTTGTTGTCAGTCACCTGAGCTTCTCTCACTTCCCCCCTGCCTACCACCCCAGTAACAGATCTTTCTAGGGATTGCTGAGTTTCACCCTTTTGTGGTCAATCCACCTGATCAAGGCAGGAAAATCTGTTCCGGTGGATAAAATTACCATGAGTGGGGAATACGCTGTACTTGGGCCTATATCGTGAGCCATCCACTGCAAAGCCCACTTTAGTCCAGCCCTGTCCCCTCCCTGCAACAGGGTTACAAGCATTTGGATAAAAATGTGAAAGGGACACTAATTCAATAGAGGTTTTGTCAGCCCCAAGCCAGTTACAGATATATGGGGCGACATGTGGGCTTTTAAAACTAACAATTATACAGTCCCCCACTCTATTCTTAGGAGTAGATCCAATCCAAGGAACCCTTCTGACCATCAAAACATCCCCTTTTAGATTAGGTGGAAGGGGCCTGTTGATTTTGAGCCAACTAATTACCTTATTACGTAGCGAGTCCTGCGGCTCCCTTACATCCCCGGTGAGCTCAGGCACTCCTAACATAATCGCAGTGTATACCACTGCCTCTGGGGGCAGATTGACCATCCTGCGCCTAGCATTGGGGCTGTTGGAGCGGCCAGTATGGCAGTTAACTGAACTCTCCTCTCTCGTTAGCTGGGGAGGTACGAGTTGCTTAGACCTTCTAGGAGCAGGGACAGGGGGCCTCGTCATTTGGGATGTCGATGGAAGTGATTGGGGGGCCGAAACAGTATTATTGCTAGTGGAATCCCCTGGCTGGATTGATGCCAATTTTGAAGCCTGGGTAGTCGTTACAGAGGTCGGACGACTGTTCCCAGCAATCTCCCTGGGGGCCCTCTGTACGTTAGAACTCACCCCGGTGCCAAGACCATTTTTTTAATGAATATTTTCTATAGCCATCAGTCTAGCCTCTATAGAGTCCAATTTTTCAGACAGGGGATTCAGTAAATTTCTAAAAATGTCCGTGAGAGAGCTGATGAGCAAGTCTGTGGAGGTAGGAGGGGTCCCGCCAAATATGAATGGCCCTGAACACACTGGTAGAGATGTGGCTGGTGGGGGGCTAGAGTGTTCCGACCTGTTTCCCGGGGAGATAACCCCAGGTGAGACTAAAACGCCTGAATTAACATCCAGGTTTTGCATAGTTGAATCCACTCTAGACCTCTTTGCAACCATTAGCTTCCTTGGCCTCTTCCTTTTAAGTGGTTGATCCTCTCTACTACATGCGGGTTCTGGTGGCACTACAACCTGACCCACCTCCTGCAACTCGGTGTCCGTACAGTCCATATTAGGGGTGGGGCCTACAACCCCCGAGAGGCGTAGTGACTCCCTATCCCTCTGGAGAGTTGACGGAGTCCTCAATTGTAGTAAGACTGACTCGATAGTCTGATCAATGCTATCCAAGAGCGACAGGTGGGTGGCATCCAGAAGTAATGGTGTGCTGGCATCAAATGAAGAATCCGGGCAGGCCATTGACAGATTGCCTATATCCTCCTCAGGGTGTTTTTCTAGCACAGTACGTCCTTTGTTGGCCGCAGCACTGGCCTTAGGGAAGAATTTTTCCAAAGTGCCTGTGCACTGTTGAGCAGCCTTGCTCCTGGATATCCGGGAGGCCATATTATGTTAAAGTAAACAAGGGTCGCAACCAAGGGAGATGGTAGTGCTTGAACGGAGTAGGCGTTAGAGGGATGGCCCGGTCCGGTCTCTGCCGGCCTCTAACAGCCTAGAACGGCCCGCCCTTTGCCCAGGCTTAGCCCGGCGACCGCCCGCGCGCGTCCCGCGATGTGCATCTGCGGTACTGAAGTTGTTGGTGGTTAGAGCTAGGAGGCGTGGCCAGCCGGGAAGAGTCCCAGGTGCGGCGTGTCAGCAGCCGCTGAGGAGCCTGGGACTCGCAGTCCCGCTGCGCCGGTGATGGAATCTCTGCCCTCCGCGTTTGCACTGGTCAGCCCCACTGCAGCCTCCTTGGGACGAAAGTTCCTCCTCTGATTAGAGCCTCGAGCGGCTCCCGCGAAGCGGGGGCCGCGAGGCGCGGTTAAGAGCTTGCTCAGAGGGAGGCGCGGCCAGCCGGGAAGAGTCCCAGGTGCGGCGTGTCAGCAGCCGCTGAGGAGCCTGGGACTCGCAGTCCCGCTGCGCCGGTGATGGAATCTCTGCCCTCCGCGTTTGCACTGGTCAGCCCCACTGCAGCCTCCTTGGGACGAAAGTTCCTCCTCTGATTAGAGCCTCGAGCGGCTCCCGAGTAATTGCACTACACCATCAGGTCGGATAGACCTAGCGCATTCTTATAAGCCTTAAAACATTGAACTACACAGAGTTTTGTGTTACCAGGAAAGGCATGATAATCCACAATACGTGACATTGTTTTCGTTCTAGAATTAATGTTAGAAGAAACTCCTTCAGGAGTAAATACTCTACCTGTAATGTCTAGAGCTTTAACATCAGAAGAGCGTCTGCATGCAGAAAGTCATAACAACATGGCTAATTTGGAGGAAAGTTGCTTCCTAGTTAACATATTGTTTTGCGGTCATAGATTGAATAAGGAAAGAACTAGAGAGACGTCCCACAAAGAAGAATACTTCGGCTTTGGAGGATTTGCTACTCTAATTCCCCTCAATAGTTTACATATTAGGGGATGCATCCCTACTGGTTTACCCTAAATCTGGGAATGACCAGCCAAAAGAGCCGAACCGACATTGTTGATAGAACGGTATGCCAGACCCTCAGAAGCCTTTTCTGACAAAAAATTTACAACATAGTGTAAATCTGCCCCCACTGGATCCACGTGCTGTTCCACGCACCAACAAACCCAACCTTTCCTGGCTGAAAAATATCTTTTCTTGGTTGAAGGGGCCCAAGCCTGGTTGATAAAAGCTGAAGCTTGTTCCGATAATCCTGGCATTTGCCAACGATGCTGGAAAGTCCCCTGGCCATCAGGGACAACTGCCCTGATAGTACCATTGGGTGCATCTCTCCATGAGGGTCCTGGAGCATCATTGAAGACCACAGAATCATCCTGGGGGAGTTGTAGCTCGCCTCCAATAATATTGGGAACCAAGACTGCGACTTCCACAAGGGGGTCACTAGGATCACTTCCGCCCTCTTGCGCATTTTCTGCTTGAACACCCGGGGAATTAGAATGAAGGGGGGAAAGGCATAATTCAGGTTCAGGGACCAATCCTGGGAGGAAGCATCGGTTGTCAGGGCCAACGGATCCGGCCTCCAGCTGAAATTTTACGTCATTTGACGATTCAATCTGGATGCAAAGAGGTCGATCTCGCAATTTCCCCATATCGCCTGTAGCCACTGGACTATCAGGGGCTGGAGTTGCCAATCGCAGTAATCCCTGAGATGCCGGGAGTTTCAGTCCACCACTACGTCCGACTGACCCGGAATGTACTCGGCTATGACCGAGATCTGGTGACTCAGGCAGTAATGCCAAAAGTCCTTCGCAATCTCTACTAGGATGGAGGGCCTCGTGCCTCCCAGCTTGTTGATGTACCAAACCGCTGAGATGTTGTCCATCCGCAACAGGATGCCATGCGAGACCCGTTTGGGTGATAGTGTCTGGATCGTGAACGACCCTGCTAGAAGTTCTAGACAATTGATATGGAGGTCTAGTTCGCGCAGGGACCAACGCCCTCTTGTGGAAATATTTCTGCAACGAGCCCCCCAGCCCCAGCGGCTGGCGTTGGACTCTATGACGACCGCTGGCAGTGAGCTGAAAATAGCTCTGCCATTCCTTGCTTCTATGTTGGCAAGCCAACACTGAATCTCCTCCCTTACCTCTGGAGAAAGAGGGACAAGGTAAGAGAGGCCCTTCTGCAGGTGTTGAATCTTTAAACGTTGAAGGGCTCGATAATGGAGGGGCCCCGGAAAAATGGAGGATGCCAGAATGCCCACTATTCTGGCAATCACTCTGTGCTGTTTGAGAATTTATGACGAAGCCTAGAAAATCTATCGTCTGGGAAGGGCACAGAACCAATTTGGATTAGTTGATCATAAACCCCAGGTTTTGTAGCGTAGCAATGGTGATGCGTAAGTGTTGAACTGCCAAGGCTGGAGACTGCGCTATGATAAGTATGTTGTCCAGGTATACCATCATGTGAACTCCCTGTTCCCTGAGGTATGCTATCACTGGCTTTATCACATTGGTGAAGCACCACGGTGCTGAGGAGAGTATGAAAGGAAGGAACAGATATTCGAACCATCGGTTCCGCCATTGAAATGGCAGGAACCGGCGATGGGGAGGAAAGATGGGAATGGACAGATAGGCGTCCTTCAGGTCCAGACGGACCATCCAGTCCCCCTGTTTCAGGAGATCTGCCAAAAGATGGATGCCCTCCATCTTGAAATGTTTGTAAGTCATCTAATGATTGAAATCCTTTAAATTGAGTACCAACCTGTAACCTCCTCCTTTCTTCTGCACCAGAAATATATTGTTGCAGAAACTGCAAGGGCCCTCGTCGCAATACGCTATCGCGTGTTTCTGCAGCAATTCTTCGAGTTCAGAATCTATAAAATCGCACTCTAGCTGGGAAAAAGAAAGCTGTCTGGGTTGTCTGTCCTGATAAGGGGTCTGAAAGAAATCTAGATGAAAACCCTGAATCGTCTGCAATATCCAAGCATCCTGAGATAGTTGAACCCAATTCTGAGTACGACACCCCATGGGTAGTAGAAATGTGTCTGGAGCGCTCCCCTGAAGATTCAGGGGCTTGGAAGCCCCCACGATATGTTCCTCTGTTGAGACGCCTCTTGTTGAAGCGCTGTCTGGTGGGGTAGAAGAATCCCCCACCAGTGGAGTCCCACTCTCCCCTGCCTCGATCGAAGTCTCCTCTCTGAGGACCTTGGAAGAATTGACGGCCAATTGAGCGTCCTCTGCCTCTTCCGGCCCTGTTGAAAACACCAGCCTGAAAGACTCTTTTAGTACCCGACTGTTCCTTGTCAAGACTGGTGACCACATACTTGGCCACATCTTTGACGAAACGTTCCCCAAACAGGTTACTGTCCGCCAATGGCCCTGATTCTGCTGCAACCAATTCTGTGAGATTGGAGTCCATGCGCATAAGGAGTGATTTGCGCCGCTCCGTGATGATGGCGCAGTTCGCGTTTCCCAAAAGGCATAATGGTTCTCTGCGTCCACCCTGCCAGGACATGGGGATCCACTGCAGTGCCGAATTCCTGCGCCTCTAAAGCCATTTCCAAGATCTTCGCTAGAGGGCCCACTACATCTAGGAGCACCGCTCACCAGGCACGATCAATACCCTTCTTGGGATCTTTAGCAAACTTTTTAAAAAAGGTTAAAAGACTGGAGTCTATATCCGGCGTTTCTGCCACTTTATCTGAAATATCCAATTTGGGACACTCTGAGCGGAGTCTGTTCCACACCTACTTCTAAAAGCTTCTGCGAAGGTTGTCGTGCAAATATGCCGCATCCTCTGGGGCCGGTAACCAGTCAGACGACCTGGGGTGAACTATGTTAGCTGGGTTCAAATTAAAGGGAGTAGAAATAGTTTGAGGTGGTTCCACATTTTTTTACTACTTGGACCTCTTTTTAGGGGGGGGCTCGTCCAGAGTGTCAGTTGCCGTGGTATCCGGGTCTGTGTCAGTGTATGGGGTCTTGGATCTGCCAGTACCTGGGGCAAGTAGTGAGGAGATAGCGGAAGAATGAGGCTAGGATTTAGACTGGGGTTCTAACGCCAAGACGTCTTTGTGAGGTTCTGCAGGAGCAGTGAAACCATGACTTTGGCGAATTTCTCTAGCTGCTTCGTTATTGGTTTCAATGCAGTAGCTAACGCTTGCTGTACAGTCCCCGGAAATGTTTTCTCAAGGGCCTTGTTGACCGACTCCTGGACAGAGGCGTCCAGGGCCTCAACGATATTGTCTTCTAGGGAAGGGTTTTCCACTTCCTCCTCATATAAATTACCATCCTCTTCATAAGTGACTCAACCCTCCATTGTGGGGCAGAACTTGTAAGTATATTTAATCATGAAGGTGAGGTCGAGGAGTAATGGGGGAGCCAACCCAGAGCACAATGAAATATAAAGGTATCTAGCTCCTCAGCATCAGCTGTATAGATGTTCTTGTAGCCCACAGGGCGTAAGTAGAGCCAAGAGCAGAAATAAATGGAGCTGTGCACACTACAAGGCCCAACACCCACATTTGCAGCCAGCCAGGTGTCAGAGAAGTTGCTCAAGGAGAACGAGGAAGTAATGAAAGTGCTTATGTTAATTCGGGTGGTTGCGACTTGCGTAGCCCAAATCCTACTAGAAAGTAGCCCAATTGGGTTACGCACATAGAAACTGGCGAAAATATGAGGAAAGACGGCTCTGTGCGCTTGGGCTGATGAGGGGAGCCTATGCGCATGCTCATACACCTGTGGTGTAACTGCCGAATCCCGCGCGGTACCGGGACTCCCAGCGGGAGTCTGACATAAACCTGTCCGAAACAGCTGCAATGCGCGTGTTGACTTTTCCCGCCATAGTGGGTTTCTCAATCGTTGCAGACCCGCGCAGTGCCGTCAAAGGCAGCGCAAACTTCCGACTCCAAGCAGGAGTCTGATACAAAGACCAGAGCGGTCACAGCCCCAAAACAAAGCTCCCAATCACAACGGGAGTCAAGAGTCAAGTAAATTTCACAAAGCATATAAAACAGGCAAAGCAAGCATTAAAACATCAAGCGCGAGTAGCCCAAACACATATTTAAATTAGCAGCACACATATAGTTATAAGAGTATACAGATGAATGCACTTAACTTCCTGTGTGAGCAGCAAAGAAAGAGGCTCATGAACTAGTTATGGTGGCTCTTATAGGGTCATGCGGGAAGTGACATATGACTAAAGCATCATGGGATGTGTAGTTTATTTTGAATACAAAAATATTTTGATTGGCTGCTGTGAGTGGCAATAAATAGAAACAGAAGCATAATACGAAGCCTCCGGTCCTGTAATAGAATTAGGCGTTTTAGGTTATGTGGTCATAAAGTTGCTGCTACTCACTTGGTTTTAAAAGAGGAGTTTCACTTACCTTTTGAGAAATAATTCTTAACTTGAGATTTACTTACTTATATTTGTATTAGTTTGAGCTCCTCATTCAGTCCCGTACCAGGGTAATCTGATGAATAGCTGTAATTTCCAGTAATAATTGACAAGGAGTTATAAATGATTTACTTATGTAAAAAAAGTATTTTGTAAATAGGCACATAACATTGGGAATTCAACTTCTTAAGCATAAACAGAAAATGTGTGGTTGAGTTCCACTAAATCTCAAATTAAATGATTGCCCACTGTGTTATGAAATAAATTAAACACATATCTAGGGGTAGGGTTTTTAGTATAACCAGGAAGATTGGTGCTCCGACTAGTACACTTTGTGTAAAATATGCTCAGAATATGCACACTGGTGCCAGGTCGGGGCATTACCCAATAACCCCCGTAAGCGTGTAAGTCAAAGAACCCACAGTAGAAATATGAGCATAGTCCCGGGCACACGTGGTGGGGATATGTCAATGGTGTGAATGTCTCGTTTGGTTCAAAATTGCTGTGGTCGACACCAGTACAATGTTCAGAATTTTATAATGAAGCAACAACAGAATAGAATCAAACAACCAGCCGACACGTGTTTCGTCACAAGGAAATTGTCCTGTGACTCTTCAGGCCTGTGTGGCGTTTGTGAGGAAAGAATAGAAGGTCCCACATAGACAGTGGTAATTCCAACCTGGCCTGGGGTACGAGGAGGACCTAGTGGTGAGTGGTGAATTTCATCTTTCTCTTCCAGTCACCTCCTTCTCTCTCTGTGTTCTTGCTAGACATTGTGCAGTTTTTGCTGGAAAAGTTCACCCAGTGGCTCAGTTGTTCTCCTCTGCACATCCAGCCTCTCCAGAAGGTTCTGATTGTGTGCACCTGCATGGGTGTGGCCACTTTCTGGTTGGGAGGTGGGGTGGATGCACAGGATTGGCTGATTCCTCAATTGCTGGTGTTTTGAATTTCCGATTCTGATTCGGTATTTACCGATTGGTATTGAGGAGTCAGTAATATATTACCGAATTTTTACCTACATCGGAAATACCGAATTCTTGATACCGAATCGGTAAAATTCGGTATTAAGACTTCGGTATTTGTAAATTACCTACATATGGCCCAATATGTATTCCTGATAAGAGACAATAAAGTGTCAGTCACCCAATCAGGCTTAAGTTTTGGTGGAGACTCACATTGACACTTCCCAAAAATTACATATGAGATCATGCTTTAAACATAAATTCCCATTGCCACCTCTTCCAAAATTAAATCCCACTTTTAACTGCATTCAGATAGGCTCCCAAACAAACACTTTTACACTTATGAAGCATTCAATTTAATGGAGCCTGCCCCATTTGTGTTGAAAGGCGAGCTCATCACCACACTCAATAGTGGTGGAAAGCCACTGATGACTCGAAGCAAAGTGCTCTTTTAAGCCTGAATCTGAAAGGAGCTAAACTTTCACAAGTGGAGAGGTTGTCTAGTGGTTAGAATTGCCAACCCTGGCACATGGGGAACCAGCAGTAGCATAGCCAATATGTCACAGGCCCTAGTGCAAGGAAGGTGGTTGCCCTCTGCACCCATAGCTACTGTTTGAGTTGTCAAATACAGAAATAATCATGGTTCAGGGGGACACTCAGGCCTATGTTCCCTTGTGCCACTTCACCTGCTAAACCAATTGAAGCCACGCCCCTGGGAACCAGGTTTGAATATCAGCTTTTCCTCAAATCCACTAAATCTGGTCAAATTTCCCTGTGCTGAGAAAAAAAAAGATGTAATGTAGGCTGTGTGTTTTTCAAGTTCCTTTATGTCAGTGGGCAAAGTTTGCTTTCTGCTGTATAAAACTGCGCAACAAAAAGTGGTTTCTGACCGTCATCTACACTCGAATCACATATTGCAACAATTAAAGATTGGGCATTACTTTTAATGGGAAAAAGAGATTCCCATCTTGTGGCTAGATAGCTCAATGAAACCAGGATCAATCCTGGCTTCCTACCTTGACTAAATTGAGTGAGCGTAGACATACTTTTTTTCTCCTTTTCGAGTCACCTTCCTGTTCATTCTCGCGAGAGAGAGGCCATCTCCAAATACCCGAGTGCAGGATGTGCAAAAAAAAAAACGTGTGTTTGATTTACTCTAATAAGATTCTAGGACTTAGAGTTTACATGACAATTTAATTGCCTCTCGGTGCACTAACATTGTTAACAGGGAGGAGGCAGGAATGTTTTCTCGGATCAAGTCACTTGGAATAAATACTTTTAAAGACAGCGATATCATCTGATGTTCTAATATGAAACACTTTTGCATGTTAAAGAAATACAGTATTTTTATTTTCAAGCCATTGTATCATATTCTTGCATATGTGTTGCATTATTTACATATACAATATTTCCCAAGCTAGACACGTACATGGCTTGCAAGAGCCAGGCCATCTCTTGGCTCAGCACTAGTTGGACTCCCCCTTTTAACTTGTTGGCTCGGCCACCTCAACCACCATGCAAGTGGCTCATTCAACGGTCCATGCAGGGTTTCAAAAACCCCACAATCATGCAAAGCCACTGGTATTTGGGTCCCATTCCCATGTTTTAAAAAAGAAAGTCACAATTGGTAAGGGTCTAGATGGAGAGGGGGCTCCTGTATCCACCTCTCCAAAAAGAAGCCGTATGCTCGAGTGCTGCAATTAAAGGGTGGGCTCCCGCCTTTCAAACAAAGCACAGTACCTGTAAAGAATTCCAAAAGTCGAGCAGAGGTGGAAAAAACACACCCCTTACTTTCCGTCTCTCCCCATCCTCAACCCCACCAAAGATACAGAACAAAATAGAACAATGATTTCTCCTTTTCTCTTGAATGCAGCCCCAAATCCACGCGCTGCCCGACGCAGCAGCACCTTCTTTCTCCTCGTCTGACCACACTGCAACTGTACTTCCGCTTCCGCTCCGATGCAAAGAAGAAACAGACAAAGGACTGCAGCAAATGCATTGTGCAATCCTTTTTTTTTTAAGTTCACAAATTTTTATTGGGAGTTTAAGAAGTGATCAGCATGTAATACAATCGTAATCACAAAGTAAAAGGTTACATAAAGTGGAGAAGTGTGGCTCACTGGTTAGAGGAGGCAGACCCTGAAGCAGAGGTCAGACCCGGGACCAGGGTTCAATTCCCGACGCGGCAGGGTCTTGAGCTCAAATGTCCACGGACTCGATAATTCTCGCTTCGGTGCCTACTTCAATCACGGGTTCACACTCTGCAGCTCTGGGCATCAGCCTGCTTAATCTCCACTACGCCCCCCCCCCTGCGGCGGGATGCCTGGCTTTCACCTTGGGGATGCCCAGTAGGGGTTATCTCACAGGGAAAAGCCAGGACGGGTTCCCAAAGCAAGCGCCTTGAGACCTTGCGGTGATAAGGCGCTATATAAGAACCTTTGACATGACATGACATGACCTTCCATAAAAGACATAAAGAGTATACAGTGGTGGCGAACTCAAAAGAAACATATAAATGTACATAAGAAATTACACATGAGAAATTATATAAAAAAATAATATATAAGTACGTTGCATCAATTCACTGATATGAAAGTAAGTCTGCAAGTAAGCATACATTGTCATATTAACATAGTAACAACAGTCCCGAAGTCAGAGGTTTATGGATTCCAGAAGGGGGTAGACTCTGGCAATAGTGCACCAAGTTTAACCTTGAGGTAATACTGGATGGAGGTCTACAGTAATGGCACGTAGATTCATCAGGCAATCATAGTGGTTTGTGTAAGTCAAAGTATTCATCCAGTGAGGTCCAGAGTTTCCTATGTGTGGGGCGCCAAGGGGTAGAGGCAAGGGCTATATTATCGGCTCCTCTGAGATTGGAGACCCAGTTAAGCCAGTGGGGGAAAGAGGCCTTACTCGTGTCCTTCCAATTATTCAGTATGATCTTAACCGCCGCCATCAGTAGTAGGTCAAGTAGGGCTTTGTCATTATCATTGAGTGTGATGGCTTTGGTAAATCCCAACACGAGGGTTGAGAATTCTCTCGGAAGCGAGACATGTAAGACTTTGGTGATGAAATCAAAGATTCTGTCCCAGTAGGTGGTGACACATGGGCATTTAAGTATTAAGTGTTCGAGGTCCCTACTATCTTCTCTGCAATTCCAGCAGGTATTGTCGTCCCTAATGTTATGTAGGAATAGCCTCTTAGGCGTCCAGAAGGCTTTGTGGAGAAGCCAGAACTTAGTTTGGGAAAGAGTACGGCTGATTTTGTGTCGTGTGGTGGATTCCCAAGTCCTGTCCCACTCTATTTCTGAAGTTGGTGTGGACGAATAAGATTCCCAGAATAATCTTAGAGAGTTAGTCAAGGTGGACCTTTGTGGGCGGATTAATATGTAGATTCTCGAAACTTGATGGCCAAGTCTATTGAGCGTAGTGAGGAAGCCAGGGAGGGAGGGGGTGAGATCACTTAAGTCTGCCCTTGTGAGTGCTACCTTGATGTGTAAAAAGTTATAGAATTCTATGTGTTGAAGTTGATATCTATTTTGTAGTTCACTAAAGGAGAGAGGTGGCGAGCCCTCGTAGAGTTGGTGCGGGAAGTGTATACCTTTGGCTATCCATGTGGTGTTATGCAGTGGTTTCCCTTTATATGTTAGGGTGTTGTTCTGCCAGAGCGATTCCCATTTTGACTTTCGGAATTGGTAGGGCAGGTGTTTGCTCACTTGAAGTAAGGCAGTTTTGGTATTTTTAAAGATGGGGCCTGAGCCTAGGTTGGCGTGAAGTTTAATGGTGAGAAGGGTGGAGGGATCGAGGCCTTAGAGAAGGGATTTTTCCACGGTCAGCCACACCGGGGTGTAGTCCGTCTGTGGGGTTATCCAATATGAACCCTGTCTTGCCAGAAAGGCGGTTTAATATAGCTTGAAGTCCGCCAGATTGACACCTCCCAGGTTTTTATCTAAGTGTAGCTTCTTTAGACTAATTCTGGCTTTTTTACCTTGCCAGAGGAAGGAGGAAAGCATTTTGTCCAGCTTGTTATGGAATTCTTTGGAGAGGTTAAGGGGTAGCATTGTGCTGAGATAGTTGACTAAAGGGGATACCATCATTTTTATGGTTTCCACCCGACCCCACCACGTAATAAAACGGGGGGACCAACCATCAAGGAGTCGTTTAATTTTGGTAAGGGTAGTGGTTTAATTGTGTCTGAGTGTGCTCAGAAGGGTGTCGGTAAATTCTATCCCCAAGTATTTAATAACATCCGTTTGCCATGCTAGTCCCGAGTCACCTAGGACCTCCTTGCTGGTATGTACATTTAGGGGCTTGACTTCGGATTTGTCCTTATTTAATTTATAACCTGATAGGGTTGAGTATTTACCGATTGAGGACATGAGTCCAGCAATAGATTTTGCGGGATCTTCTGTTGTGATTAAGATGTCATCAGCGTAGGCTGCTAGTTTTACCGAAAGAGACGCCCGCTATGTCTTCGTTACGCTTGATATCAGTTAGGAGGGGTTCGAGGGCTAGGAGGAAGAGTGCTGGGGAGAGTGGGCAGCCCTGTCTGGTGCCCTGATAGAGTCGAAACGGGTTGGAGAGGGTACCGTTGATTGGTATTCTAGCTGACGGGGAAGAGTAAAGTGCCATCACCATTTTGATAAAGGAGTGACCGTGGTTGAAACTATGTATACATTGTTGGAGAAAAGACCATGAGACCTTATCGAAGGCCTTTTCTGCGTCCAAGGTTATCACTACCATTGGGGAGGTAGAGTCCTTAGCTTTCTCCAGTAGGTGACACAGTAATTGGTATTGTCGTACGACGTCCGATATTTCAGGAAACCAACCTGTGCCGGGCTAATCAGTTTTGGGAGGAAGGAATTTAATCTATTCGCTAAGATTTTGGCATAAATCTTGCAATCAAGATTTATCAAAGAGATGGGGCGGTAATTCTTGGTTAAGAGAGGGTCTTTTCTCTCCTTGGGGAAAACTATGATTGTGGCTTCACTCATCGAGGGGGAAATGCTTCCACTGGTCGCTGTGGAATTGAAAAGGGTTTGGAGCGCGGGTTGAGTTGGTTAGTGAAGGCTTTATAGAAGGCCGCGGAAAAGCCGTCTGGCCCGGGGGCCTTATTGCTCTTCAATGTTTTGATGGCCGCTGTAATCTCTGTGCTTGTGATGGGGGACCCTAGTTGAGATTTATCGACTTCTGACAATTTGGGGAGTTGTAGGGACTCAAGATAGTTGGTGCAGGCTGCCATGTGTAGTGTTTTATTGTTCTTATACAGATCTTCATAGAAGGTTTTAAATGTGTCTAGGATTTTGGACTGTCTGGTGTGGGTGTTGTTTGTGGAGTCCTTTCTTGAGGATATGGTAGATAGCCTCTGTTTATGTTTGAGGTAGGAAGCGAGGAGTTTACCTGCTTTGTTTCCCTCACATAATTTTAGGGCATTGAAGCGATTGATCCATTCACCCGCTCTCTTACTAGTGATGGTGTTGGATTCGTATTTCTTTTTGGATAAAAGATCTAGAGATTTGGTGTCGAGGGGATTTGATTTGTGGCGGGACTCTAGGAGCCCGATCTGTTGTTCCAATTGTTCTAGGTCCTTATTTAATGCTTTGTTAGCTTTGGCTCTGATATTGATGATGACCCCACAAATCGTAGCCTTAAGTGCGTCCCATAAGATGTTAGGTGCAGTGTCTTGAACATCATTTAATAATAAATATTCTTCAATGGCGTTTGCTATGAGTAATTTGTGAGAGGGGTCGGATAGGGTTTCCTCGTTAAATCGCCATCTCCTAGGGGGAAGAATCGAACGTGATCCAGCAAGTTTGATGCGGATACAGGCATGGTCGGATAATAATTTTGGGGCTATTTCAGTTTCCTTTATCAGGTGTGTGAAGGGGCTTGATATTAGGATGAAATCAATGCGCGAGTATGATTTGTGTGGGGCGGAAAAGAAGGTATAGTCCCTTCCATCAGGGTTTTGGAGGCGCCAGGAATCCTTTAGGCAGTATCGTTCGCAAAGGCGTAAGAGGGCTTCATGTGAACGGGAGGAGTGAAATGTGCATTTGGGTTGTCTGTCCAATATTGGGTCCAGGGGGAGGTTGAAGTCGCCCCCCCCACTATCAGTAGGTCGTCTTGTTGAATGTGTTCTACCGAACGAGAGACCGAGTCCCAGAATTCAGAGTCATCAGAATTGGGGCCGTAGATGTTCACCACATGTATAGGGTCATCTTCCCTTAGGAGGTGGGTCACTGATAGTCTTCCCTCCGTGTCATGAGTGTGTGAGACTAGTGTCAAGTTGGAGTTTTTTCACCAATGGAGTAATAACTCTGCCTTTTTTGTGTGTCGCAGGGGAGCTCAGTATGTGTGACGCCCAGTGTATGTTCAGAAAACGCAAGTCCTCTCCTGGAGTAAGATGACATCCCCTTTTGTTTTAGCGCGGTATTCAAAAAATTTCCGTCTTTTTACATTGTACAATCCTTAACCTTGCGCACATAAAGCAGCAGCAATTTCAATACCAGTGTCCTAATTTTAAAACTTGCTACCTAAAACCTCTCTGCAGATGGACGCTCCGTCTGCAAAAACCTTAGCTTTTTTTCTTATTTGAGCCAGCTATCGTAGAAGCAGGTGAGACAGCGCTGACATTTCAATTTGTTTGAAAATGAAGCAATTAACTGCAGTTGTATATAGCGCAAACTTGACCCAATTGTCATTAGAGCGCTTTACACGAGAACAAGATATTTTTACACTTGAAAGGCAGACCTTTCACTTTTTTTTTACACAGTGAGGCTCCGTTATTTGTGCCGAATCACGGAATGATGAGCATAGGTCAAAATTCAAACAAACCTCGAAGATGTTTCAAAGCTTCACTTGGAATTATATCATTTTAATATTGAAGCCAAACATATTATTACTATGACAGCCACATATATTAGTTATTTTTAGACCCATTGGAAATATGCAATAATGTAAAACCCTAACGCTGGCAGCATTGACTAAATTACAAGGCAAGAAAAGTAAAATTATACTGCATTATATGCCACACTGTGACTTTCATATTTTGTTTTTTTTTATTTCACCACACTTTCTTAGAGAAGGTTTCTAAAAATAAACATTTTTTATGCATGTTCCTGAAGCAATCAACAAAACATCCTCAAATTATCACGAACAAGTCTATAATTTGAAAACTGTGGTGCTAGTCATGTAATCCAACAGCCATTGCCAAACAATACTAAAACGACCAGTAGTAATTCATCTTGTGCAGTAATCAGGTACTCAGTTTCAAGTCATCCTCAAATCATCTGGAACAGTCACACCTTGGGAAGTCATCAGATAATCATTTTCAAGTCATCCTGAAACTCTGCTGATGACTTCAAGAGCTTGATGATGTCTGATGACGTGAAAATGACTTCTAATGTAGTTGGATGATCATCCAATTACTCTAGGATGAGTTCTAAAGTCATCCTGTTTGACCTGGGCAACCAAAGCCTTTGATGCGCAGGAAATGTCACATGTATTATATCTGTATTGGATTTGTGCAACTATTACTACCCGACTAGGCATTGAAGGGCTCTATGGGCAGTAGGATGCTACCCTGGAACCCAAAAGTCTTGTTCTGTGGGATTTAGCCTCCCTCCTGCCCCCCATCCTATTCTGCGGATGCCTTTGATGTGCAGGAAATGCCACATGCCAGGCATGCAGCGAGCAGGCCCAAGAGAAATGTGTATCATAATTTTGTATTGCTTTTGTTAAGCATATTTCCTGCAATTATGCCTCGAAAGCACATTGTGTAATTACACGCTGTGCTTGGTAAAAATGTACCACAAACAGAAAGAACTCCAACGACAGGGCGCGATTTGCTACTGTTGGCGTTGCTTTTGGTTTTTTTTCTACTATTTTGTTAGCCCGAAAGCATTCTTGTATTCAAAATTAACATTATGCACTAAAATACAGCCCCAAATACCACTTCTGCACATCATGCGATTCCATGAGATCTCGCGATAATGTTGCGTAATTACACAAAAAGCAAATTACGAGCACAATAGACTCGCCTCCCTTGGGCCGGCCTCGCTTCCGCGTCTCATGAGGCATTTGCTGCTCCAGAAATGGCGTGTATCAGGCTTACAGAGAGCAGACTCCCCTACATGGTTTTCGGTCTCGCTCTAGCACCCCCTCAACTCCTCGGGAAATGCCATATGCCAAGCATGTAGAGAGTAAACTCGCCTCTATGGTTTCCGGCCTCGAGGCTCGGGGAATAAATACTTCCAAGTCCTGGTAGAGGGACAGAGCTGTGGTTCCTCCATCTGGTGTCCCCAGGAAAAGTGACCTCAGCTGCGTGCATGGCACACACTCCCCACCATGAGGACCTTCCTTGGGCCCTGACCCACCTGCACGCAGGGGTGGCATGTGCAGCACATGCCTGGCTCCTGGCTCCTGCTTCTGTGGTTCTGAAAAATATGGATCCGTAATAGTACCGGACTCGAGAATAAAAACTTCGTCGAAATAGGACGAATTTGGTATCAAAAGACCGAGAATGACGAGTACATCAAGTACATTTATTTTCGGCATATTCGAGTGACGATTTCACCTCGAAATCGTCATTTACCTTCTAAACCCTTAGCTGCATGTTGCCCTCTACATAGGCCTTAATCCAGTCGAATTTGATTCCACAAGGACACATACTCCTTAATCGACTTCTTCCCGACCCCAGTACAAGTTAGAACCATTGCCCCAGGCCGAGCTCGTTAGGTCAGTTCCCTCCCAGTGGCCGAGCAAGATAGTATCTAGGCCCAACCGGCCATAAAGCCATTTCAGCACGCACACCTGCCATATCTCGCTCACATCTTTCTCCACTCCTTTTCCTCACTTATTTTATGGTGGGGAGGTGGCCATTTTTATTAGGGGTCCATCGATATCTGATGAAATGTTGGGCCTTGCCGGATGATTTGTTATGGGCAGCACGACGTGAAATATGTACATGTCATCATGACTCTGCTTTCTTTTGTAAAACAGTAACCATAAATGAAATACCACGCACCCAAGGAATGTTTTGCCCAAGGGTGAATATTGTGTATAAGAAGAGAAGCCTAACTTTGTGAAAGTGTGCAGTCTCCTGAATATACTGGTATTGTACTTCTAGGACCCTGTCACCTTGGTTGCAGCCAATAAACGAATCTTTGACTTCACCTGAAAGACTCTGAAGTTTCTGTAGGTCTGACTCAGGAGAACCCGAGGTCTCTGGTGTGTTGATCCCCTGGCACCGCTGGGTTACCGGTTCTGTACCGGTTCTTAAAAACCCAGTACCTCATTTGGCGCCCAGCGTTGGAGCGATTCCAGTGGTACCAATCAGCCTGAAGATCGTGAGGAGCTTCGTGTGAAAATTCCGGAGGAGGGCCCACCACCTCATCGACCCCTGCATGTCGACGTGGTCCGAAGGTCTTTACTGCGAGGTTCCCCGCTTCCCGACGGCTACAAGGACTGCTGCCCTGGCTATCGCCCTGATGTTGGACCCTTGAAATTTTCGGGAGAGCGAAACGTTGAGACGAGTCTTCTGGTGAAGCCATCGATATTTTTCAGTTAAGTATAAGTGGAGCGTCTCCTAGTCCTTAGTTGGACTTACTTTGTGGTATCTTAGAGATACATAAAGGTTTTTATTGGTTCTTGCAAGCACCATAACCGAAGGACTCGTGTTTTCACGAGCAATATCGTAATCGATAACTCCTTTGAAGTTTTGGAACTAGACTAGAGAGAAAGGATGACTAGTCTTAGACTCGGGAATTTGTTGTGTCTTGGTAGTAATAATAGGGACTCCCGATTGGAGGACTCATGTCCGGTTCCTCCAGTTGGAACTCCGACTTACGAGCTGTACGTTAAACATGGGGTAGGCCCCATCGTTTACAACGAGGTATGGATTAAATACACTAGGAAAGACGGTGTTTTAAAATGGCCCCAATATGGTAGCTTTGATTCTGAAATTTTAGACAACCTTGAAGTTAAGCTCTTCAAAAAGAAAGCCCGGCCGGCGATGTTTGACTCTTTCCGCCTATGGCGCAAAGAAGCCAAACAAAAAGAAATTAAATTAGCTAAGAAAAATAAGAGAGAAGGGGGACTTTCAGTAATGCAAGCTGCCGTGCAGTTTAAAGATAATGAGGAAGAGCAGATAAATGAACAATTGCACAGGCAACGTAAAATGGCAATAGATAAGTGCTATCCAGTTTTGCCGTCTCTTCAGCAAGGGACAGAAAAAGAGCGTGAAAAAGACCAATTAATGTCGCAATTATTAACTTCACCACCGCCCTATGCGCAGAATGCTACAGCACCCCCGCAACCTTTAGTTGCGCAAGCTGCGCCTCTGGCTCTTCCACAGCACCCACCAGCTGTTATTCAGCTGGCTCCTACTTCTTCGGTGCAGCCTCCTCCAGGCCCACCGACCACTTCTGCTTCATCTATGTCTTCTACGATTTTGCCTACTGTACTTTCTACAACTCCTAATGCCCCTTCTATGATTTTTCCTAGTACCACATCTATTATTCCTCATACCTCTTCTGCCATCTCTGCACCCGCCTTACCTCACCCCGTTCTTTCATCTGTTTGTTCTTCCGTTTCACCTTCCCTTCGGCAGAAAATGGCCAGCACTGTTACTAATCTTCTTTTACCGCTTTTCGGGTCGCCTGCTACGACCCCTAACATAGGAAGAAGACAGTTGCGAAGTCAACTGCCCGATTATCAAGAGAGAGATTCCCTGAATAGTTTAGCTCGAAAATGGGTCATGGACACTGCAAAATATGATTTACAGTCTGTCATGGAAGTTTTCCATCAATGGGAAACAGCGACACAGAGATATGTGTTCGAACAGATGTGTGTTTTTCTTTGCGAGGATTTAGAAGACAATGATCAGGATTGCCTCCCACAAGAGATGTGTCGTATAAGGTTTAAGTTTAGTCTGGGTATGATTGTAGGTCCCGATGTGGAAGAAGCAGTTGAAATGCTATTATCATATCGAAGTAAGGGAAGTAGTTCTGGGTCACCATCGGAATCTAGTGCATCTAGTAGGAAAAAGGCACGACAATACCCTATGAGAGAAGTTCCCCCGCAGTGGAGAGAGGGTGACGCGACAGCTGTCCCACCTGTCCTGCCCCACTTTCACCGAGTATGGGTACATGTTCCATGGAAGCAAGCTGAAGTTTTAGCACTCAAACAAACACTACCAGATCCGCGTAAAAATCCTGCAGGGTACTATAAAGAATTGTCGCAAACTGCTGCGTCATGTATTATGAATTTGGCCGATATCGATATGTTATTCGGGAACGTTGTTCCACAGCCTTTATGGGGAAAAATTCGTCATGTAGATCATGACCAGGAATTAGGTGACACGTGGGCTAATATTACTGTTGCAGATGCACGACAAGTTGGTGGTGCCAAGCCTGAACCCCTGATAGCGGAACTACCTGGTAGGATAGTAGATTACATGAAGACAATAATGCCTGCGATATGTGTAAATTGGGATAAGTTATCTGCATGCAAGCAAAAGAAAGAAGAAACTGTGTCAGATTTCTTCACCAGATTTGAAGAAACATTCATTGACCACAGCGGTCAAGATATGACCACAGAAGGTGGTCAGAGATTGTTTGTCGATAAATTTGTGCACAATCTACTTCCAGACTTGTGTAGGAAATTAAAAGATTCAGAAAGTTCTTGGGCAGTCTCATCTTCAGCCCAGATATTAGCTACCGCACAGTACTATGAGAATAGAGACAAGGGACAAGGATGAGAAAGATAAAGTAGAGAAAAAAACTAGAGAACTGAAAACGAAGGTTTTGCTACAGCAAGCCTATCCTCCACGTGGTGGTGGTAATAGAAATAATAATGGTCAGAATCACTACCGGAACACTTTTCAGCAGCCTCAGAGAAACTTGCAGAGATTCGATTACAATCAAAACCGCGTAGGTCCCAACCAGTGTTTATACTGCAAACAAGAGGGTCATTACAAATATGACTGTCCTGCTCTGCCGCAACGTACAAATGAATTTTCTGGCGTAAGAGGTCGTGGTAGTCAGCAAGCGCCTAGAGGTAGAGGGCGTGGAAACACCCCTCAGGACGCACGTCCCCTTCCACCACAAAACTCTATGAACAGGTTTGACCAGCAAAATAACGTATCTGACAGGACAGCTCAATACTACGTCGATGAGTATTACACAGAAAATGAGCAGTGGGAGAATAACGATTGCTAGGACAGCCTTAGACAAGGAGAGGGAGTTGTTTCAGTTCCAGTAGATCAGAGTGGACCTTACGTTGAGGTGATTACATCGGGTGTGTCAGAACCTTTTCTGTTGGATACTGGTGCTACAAAGAGTTCTATTATGCACTCCAAACTCCCTGGCGCACCTTTGTCTGGCGAAATGAACGTTTCCGTAGGTTTTTCTGGCGCCCCGGTTAGAAATCCGATTTCTGACCCTTTATCTCTTTCTGTTGGTCCTTGTGAATTCGAGGCACCCCTTATTTTGACAACAGGTTGTGGTGAAAATTTGCTAGGATTAGATTTGCTAAAAAGATTGTATGCGACTTTGTACTGTTCTCCCTCAGGAGTACAACTGACTTTAGGTAAGAAAGTGGTATCTCCCATGTATTTGTCGAGAAATACGCTTCCAGCAGAATTGGGACTCCTTCCGGATATTCTTTGGGCTACTGGTCCGAATGATGTAGGTCTTTTAGAAATCCCACCATATGTTGTAACATTGAAGTCGAATGTCAAAATGCCACGAATTCCCCAATACAGAATATCCAATGAGGGCGAAAAAGCTTTGCTAGCGATTGTTTACGAGTTAATTGAGAAAGACGTAATTGAGGAAACACGAGGCAATGTTTGCAATAGTCCTGTTCTGCCTGTTTTAAAACGAACTGACCCTTCTCAGCCACCTGTGTATAGATTCGTGATTGATCTTAGGGAAGTAAATAAGATAGTGGTGCCACAATTCCCAGTTGTCCCCGACATTACAACTAAATTGACTATGATTCCAGCCTCTGCATCCTGGTTTTCGGTGATTGACCTGAAGAATGCTTTCTTCAGTATCCCGATTGCTGAGGAAAGCAGGGATATTTTTTCCTTTAGTTTAGGTGGTCGCAGTTTCCGCTTTAAACGCGCTCCTCAAGGCTACTGTGAAAGCCCCTCAATATACAGTCAAGCTCTGAAAAGCCAGCTCGACGCAATGGTTTTGCCCAAAGGTTCCACTCTCGTACAGTACGTGGACGATTTGCTCATAGCCGCGGATACTGAGAAAATATATAAAATGGCCACGTTGACATTACTGCGTCATCTATGTGATCTGCATCACAAGGTGTCACTTTCCAAGCTCCAATATTGCCGACAAGAAGTGACCTACTTAGGTCATCTCTTATCGAAGGAGGGAAGGAAACTGACCCCAGAAAGAATTCAGGCAATAGCGAAATTGAATGTGCCAAGAACGCAGAGAGAAGTACGCGCTTTCTTGGGCATTACATCGTACTGTAGACAGTGGATTCCAAATTTTTCGTTATTAGCCAAACCCATATTGGCACTAACGTGTACAAATACACCCAATCCCATTCCTTGGTCTGATGAGTGTCAGAAAAGTTTTCTCGAATTACGCACAGCATTATGTTCGGCGCCTGTGTTAGGTAACCCCAACTACAGTAAACCTTTCACATTATACGTCCACGAGAAGGAGGGCTGTGCATTGTCTGTGCTGACTCAGTTATACGGAGATAGACAACGGCCATGCGCCTATTTTTCGTCAACTTTGGATCCGGTAGCACGAGCATTGCCAAGTTGTCTAAGGGCCACAGCAGCAGCAGCTGTTTCTATTCGACAGTCTGCAGGTCTAGTAATGAATAATACACTAATCGTGATGGTCCCGCATGCAGTAGACACATTGTTAAATAGGACCAAGACACAGCACTTAACTAGTGCTCGACTGTCCAGTTATGAATTGACGCTACTAGCAAGCCATGTGCACATCAAAAGGTGCAGTACCCTGAACATAGCCACATTGTTACCAATTGCTGAGGAATCGGATGCTTCAGAACAGCACGATTGCTTCCTCAGAACGGAGGAAGAGACGAAAGGGAGAGTTGATCTATTCGATACTCCTCTCGCTGAATGTGATGGTACATTATGGGTGGATGGTTCATGCTTTAAACTCCCAAATGGTAACGTGACTACAGCGTATGCTGTCACAACTCTGCACACAATCGTTGAAACTGCGCGAATACCACATGGTTCAGCTCAAGCCGCCGAACTCGTGGCGTTAACGAGAGCATGTGTGTTATCAAAAGGAATGAAAGTGACTGTCTATACCAACAGTCAGTATGCTTTTGGAGTGGCTCACAGTTTTGGACGACTGTGGAGAGAACGTGGGTTCCTGACTTCGCATGGAGCTAAGATTCAGCATGGTCAGTTGGTGAATGAGCTTCTTGAATCACTGACGTTGCCCCTGAAAATAGCGATCGTAAAATGTAGTGCACACAAGAAAGTGATTGATGATGTTGGTCGTGGAAATGCATTTGCTGATGAAACTGCTAAGGAAACGGCAAAGAATGTGATGAGCCGAATGTATGTTGCGAGCCCAGAAAGATGGACTGGTGATGTTGGAATATGTGAAGACACGATAGAAAGTGTGAAGTCCATCCAAGCTGAGGCCACGGAGAAAGAGTTAAGCATGTGGAGAGAAAGTACAGGGAGAACGGATGCAAATGGTTGTTGGATTGAATCGACAGAGCAACAGAGATGGTTGTTACCCGATGCATATGTGCCTGCAGTGGTTACAATGGCTCATGGGATGGCCCATATCAGCGCAAAAGGGATTTGCGAGTTGTTGGCCCCAGTGTGGAAGAATTCAGGGATTCCCAAGTGTGCAGAGAATGTTGTCAAGAATTGCATGGTATGTCTGAAGCACAATCCTGCTAGGGGAACTCCAACTCCAGCTGGTCATTTTGCACCTCCTACGTATCCGTTCGAGGTTTTGCAGCTAGATTTCATACACATGGAGAGGTGCAACAACTTAAAATATGTGCTCGTGGTTGTTTGCGCCTTCTCAAGGTGGGTAGAAGCCTATCCCCTAAGGGACAATACTGCCTTGTCCACAGCGAAAGCCCTTGTGAAAGAGTTCTTCCCCAGATTCGGAATGCCTAGAATGGTCTGGTCGGACAACGGGAGTGAATTTGTGGGTTGTGTGATGAAACGAGTGTGTGAAGGGCTAGGCATTAGGCAGAAGTTCCACGCTGCAAATCACCCCCAATCAGCTGGATTAGTGGAATGTTACAATGGCACGCTTAAACTTAAATTGGCCAAAATCCAAGCGAGCACGGGTCTTAAATGGCCCGACGCTCTACCCTTGGCACTCCTATCCACCAGAATGACTGTGCATTCGCGAATGAAACTCAGCCCCTATGAAATAGTCTTTGGTCGGCCAGCCAACATATGGGGAGTGCCTAGGCCCACGAAGTTTAGCGAGCTGCAACACCCCATTTTGCTTGACTATTTGTATGAATTGATGGCTAAATTGCGTGTTTTATATCAACAGGTCCACAACACCTTGCCTCCGGTTTCCGAGACACCAGGTCACTCCATTGACCCTGGCTCCTGGGTGTTGGTCAAGAATTTCCAGAGGACAAGAAACGACCAGCCCAGATGGACCGGACCTCACCTCGTCCTCCTGTCTACAAGGTCGACCGTTAAAGTGGAGGGGAAGGCCAATTGGGTCCATGGGATCCATTGTAAGAAAATACCTTTCCCTCTGCCACATGACCAATGGGTCCGGACAGGAGGCACTGACTCAAAGCGCACAACTGATGAACGCATAAAAGAAGCTAAACGTGATTGTGAAAGTGGGAACATTTTTCAAGAAACTACGCCGCCATCAGAACAATTGAACTCTGTGGAACCTGAGCTACTATTTCCGGACCAGACAGCACCCGGGAAAAGACGCTACCATTTACGACCGAGAAAAACAGACTAAAGTAAAAGTGATTTATTTTATGATCCGAGAGAAAAACCTGTGGACTAATAAAAAATAAGTTTTTTTCCCAAAATGCTATTTTTGAAAGTACAGATTCTCCCATCTAGGTAACTTGCTTATTTTTGTTTTTTCGAACCGCCATCCGGGTTCCGCTGCTAGGGTCGCGGTTGATTAAAGACTTTTGGGTGCAGCTGACAACAATAGGTTGCTGGTTCCAGTTGGTCGAAGGGAGCCACCCTAGACTGACGGAAGCATCCTTTAGCAGAAACAACCTACCGCCGCGGGCAGCACCTTAGAGAGGATGGAGTTTCCTGATGTGGAGAGAACTGCCAAACAAATGAACTTTAAGCAGAGACTTTTGAAAGCAATGAGAAAGAACATTTTTATAATAATGTGTATTTTTATGCTATTTAGCGTAATGGTGTTTTTAATAAGCTATGTTCTATTCTCTTTTCATGTGACATTCACGCCCACTACATCACCCATACCTCCCCCTACTGTTTCCTCTCATTCTTTCCACCCTTTTCCTAACCACGAATCAAATAGGAGATTAGAGTTCATTAATAACTCCTTCGTTCAGCTATTACACCAACACCAACTTGTAATGAACACAACCAACTGTTGGGTGTGTGGTCTCATGCCCCACACCACGGATAGAGGTATCCCCTATTTGGTCCTGCCATTTAGTCACAATGGGTCAGTATGGGCATATAGGACAATGTTCATATATGCACGAGAAATCCAACCCCTACGTTCTGTAAAAGACAACCTCAAGACTAGCGCCCTAGTGAAGGGTATAGTTGACATGATCAAGGAAGTGACTTCTTACGAAGATACCCCGGATGATGAGATACTTGCATATGTAGGTTGGAATGTGACCGGATATGGCACTACATTAAGTGAGAAACAGCAAGCCAAGAGATCGTCCCCTATCTGGATCGTACCCCATCAAGGTCACCTGTGTCTGCAAGGTATTGGTAGGAATCCCAGAGCTCAGCTAGGGAAGAGTGTCTGCACAGAAACGTACGTTTTTGGATCTCAGACTTCCCCTGCCTTTTTAGCCGCTAAGGGTACTTATTTCATCCGCCACGATAGAGCCTATACATGGTTGCCCCCTGACTTCTCGGGCTCATGTTTTGTTTCATTCCTGTTACCTCCCACCTACACAGCAGCGGCGGATTACCATCGGACAAGGGTAGTTAGAGGTGTTTTGAGTAAAGAAGACACTGCGGGTCAAGAATTTGGTGACTTTGCAATGGGTGTTCTGCCGTTCTGGGGAGCCATGGTTAACAGCAGAAACATAAGGCAATTGACAAGGGTAGTTGAATCCACCGTGATTGAAACTGCTGGTGCCCTTAGTAACCTGACTGCTGAGCTCCAGTCGGATCGACTGATGACCCTTCAGAACCGGGTCGCTTTGGATGTAATACTTGCGGACCGGGGTGGAGTATGCAAATTGATCCAGTCCAGTTGTTGCATTTTTATTCCAGATAATGCTCCAACAGTGTACGGGGCCATCTCCAGACTACATAAGATTTCCGAATCTATTCATGTGGATAAAGGAGATTGGTCATTAATGGGATGGTTCTGGGGACTGATATCTGCCTGGGGATGGAAGATTCTGATGGTCATTGGGATGGTCTTAGCCATTCTTTTCCTGTTCTGTCTATGTATACAGTGTGCTCCTGCAATATGTGGCCTCTGTGCTACATCATGTGTAAGGAAGCCTGTGTCAAGACATGAACTCAGCACTAGAATGATGTTGCAGCAACATCTCAATGACTTTAGGAATATAGATCTGGACTCAGATTAACATGAGGATAGATTAATTGCCTATGTAAGGGCAAAAGGAGGGTCTGTGGTTCTGAAAAATATGGATCCGTAATAGTACCGGACTCGAGAATAAAAACTTCGTCGAAATAGGACGAATTTGGTATCAAAAGACCGAGAATGACGAGTACATCAAGTACATTTATTTTCGGCATATTCGAGTGACGATTTCACCTCGAAATCGTCATTTACCTTCTAAACCCTTAGCTGCATGTTGCCCTCTACATAGGCCTTAATCCAGTCGAATTTGATTCCACAAGGACACATACTCCTTAATCGACTTCTTCCCGACCCCAGTACAAGTTAGAACCATTGCCCCAGGCCGAGCTCGTTAGGTCAGTTCCCTCCCAGTGGCCGAGCAAGATAGTATCTAGGCCCAACCGGCCATAAAGCCATTTCAGCACGCACACCTGCCATATCTCGCTCACATCTTTCTCCACTCCTTTTCCTCACTTATTTTATGGTGGGGAGGTGACCATTTTTATTAGGGGTCCATCGATATCTGATGAAATGTTGGGCCTTGCCGGATGATTTGTTATGGGCAGCACGACGTGAAATATGTACATGTCATCATGACTCTTCTTTCTTTTGTAAAACAGTAACCATAAATGAAATACCACGCACCCAAGGAATGTTTTGCCCAAGGGTGAATATTGTGTATAAGAAGAGAAGCCTAACTTTGTGAAAGTGTGCAGTCTCCTGAATATACTGGTATTGTACTTCTAGGACCCTGTCACCTTGGTTGCAGCCAATAAACGAATCTTTGACTTCACCTGAAAGACTCTGAAGTTTCTGTAGGTCTGACTCAGGAGAACCCGAGGTCTCTGGTGTGTTGATCCCCTGGCACCGCTGGGTTACCGGTTCTGTACCGGTTCTTAAAAACCCAGTACCTCACTTCCAGCTTCCACGGCAGTGCACAGCTCCCCCCAATTCACTCTGGCTTCTTTCTAGCTGTGGGAATCAGCCAGCCTTACAACTCGAAGAAACATGCCAGTGATTAACACCAGCTGGTGAGCTATGTGCTGTAAGAGTCCAAACCCCTTCAGTGTAACTCAGCCTCTCATCGTTCAAGGGGCAATAAAATGCGTAACGCAGACTGGCAATAACAAGCATAATTTAAGAGCCAAGAGAAATCAATACAATGCTCGGACTCCGGAAGTGGTTCATTATTAACATTATGTGCGGTTGTTTCCCAAAAGAACACATTTCATTTGCTCTGTGATTAAACCCACGTGCACCGACTCCCTGCCACAAGTGTGGGCAGAGGTTAACACTCATCCAAACTTTGTTCTGAAGCAGCAGGGGGATCAGCTTACACCAGCAAACAATAACACAGAGATAACGAGAGGTAGGAGATAGGAAGAGAAGAACAGTGGGGAGCAGACAGGAGAGGACGCACACTCCCTGCTGATAAAGGCCCACTGAGTCAATACTGTCCAAACCAGCAGCAGTGAAAGCAAACCGAGATAGAATGCTATCCCAACCACCCTGGGGACCGACGGGATGGGGAGGCCAGGATCAAGGCCACTGCCTGGGGCTTTATAGAAAACAGTAATCACCACCGACCCCAGTCCCTCCCCCGCAGGTCATCTGTGCCGCCCTCTGACTACCCGCATCCAGGGTCAAGCCTGGGCAAAGTTCAAACAGTTCAGTCCATCTCCAGTGAAGTGCGTGCATCACAGGGGACACATGAGGCATCATGGCGGGATAACTCACAACAAGAGATAACACATGTCACCTGGGAAGTTACAGCTTGGCGGAGCAGAGGCAGCGGCCTGGTGTCAACACTAACCCACCCACAGCCTGGCACAGATACAATTCACCCGCCTGGCATAGAGCCAAATCAACAGTCGTACATTGTTGGCACCACAGGGCAACACAATTATACAAAGGACTAACACAAAACGGACTTTTGCGCACCTGACCCAGAGAGCACAATTTATCCTGCGCAAAGTACAACCAGAACACACTACCAAGGCACCGAGCACGCACCTGCTCCCTCGCCTGGCACCGTACTCGCTTCCCCCACCCCTGCCCTGGCACAAACTGCCCTCTATTGTCTCTTCACATGAATGGGCCCACACCACAGCCGTATCCCTGTCGGCAGGATCCTCATTGCTGGTTATAAGCAAACCCCTTATTATTCCTCACTCTAAAGGCTCTGCAATGCCATATTCACAGCAGAGTGTGAGCTACGCGGGTGCCAGCTAACAATAACAACAAGCATTTGCAATGCAATAGGACTCGCCTTTACGTGAGACCTATTGCATTGCGGGCTGGGGGCACGAACAACAGGAGTGCTGGGGGGGTGAGGTAGGGTGGCAAGAAGGCACAACAGAAAATAGTACTAGAAGTAAAGGGGCCAGTAGCCATGTAAGGATACAAATGAGGACATGGCCGTCATAGGGAGGGACTAATAGACCTATAAACCAATGGAAGGCAGCATTTAGTAAAGGACAAAGACGCAAGCCAATGAAAAAGATGGGAAGGGGAGTGGCCATGGCTTCTCTCCCATACTCAACTACCCCAGAGCAGCGCTGGCTCATGGCTCGACCTAAAAAGTCAGTGAGTAGAGGGTAAAATGTAAAGATCTGTAACCCACAGCTACCAAATTTCCCAGGTCCATGCATAGCAAGTTAATCCAGTCCTGTTCTTTTCTTTCTTAGAATTCTGGGGCTTGCAGTCTTGGATTTATACTGGGTCAAATAAGACTACAAGTCCTAGAATGCAAAGTAAGAACATTGGCTGGAACAGGTAGTCACACATGGACCTGGGAAACCTGTCAGGGCTGTGCTGTGTTACAAAGTATTTGTTAGCACAGTGCTGAGCAGTTGTATCATTGGTAGTCACAGGTTTACGTAGCACACAAGTCGAAGATTGTTGTTTTATTGACCTCAAAAGGATGAAGGTCTGACCGTTATTCCACAACTAGAACCTGCCACATGCATGTAAGAAGAAACAGATCGATGCCGCAGGTACACTAAATGAATTGTTCCTTCATATAACTACTATTAATGCCTGCTCTGCATCTCCTTCAACTAGTCGTTGCGTCTCTTTATCCTCTATTTATTATACATTTTGTAAATATTTGTGTGCAGGTTTACTATCCTAGCTTTCTGCCCACATATCAGGTTGATTATTTTACATAACTCTGCATTTCAACAGTGTATACTGCAGTTTTTATATTTCTAATCTAGCCCCTTCCATGCTGGGCCGATTCTGCTCCTTTGCTGAAGATTTCAGCGCGGGTGCTGTCATGGCGGCCCCCAGCCGTCATCAGCACACGAGCACTGTAGTGCATGACGGCTGGGGGCCGTCATCAGCATGGAAGGGGTTAAAAGTAAATAAAATATGTTTTCAAACTCTTTACATGCAATAGTTTTACCTGCTTTGTTTATGTGCGTGCAGCAGCAGTGTAGACATTAGTCAGCCTCGTAATTTATATTAGCACAGCATTATTCTATTATTAGCGTTTGAAGAGGTAGCATAAAAGGAACTCTGAAATAACATTCTCTGCATAGTTCCAGTCTAGACGGACTGCAAATTCGCAAGGCTTTATCGCCCAAGCTTTGCGTATGCAAATGAGCAATCTTTCAGACCAGTTTCATGCAAATCACCCTCATGCATTATTTTTGTGCGTACTTCGAACCCCTAACTGGTTGGCAGACTGCAAGAGATTGCGTTTTATTTTCTTAATCACAAACGGCTTATATAATCTAAAAATTTCTCACCACCCATTAAGGAAAAAGTCAGTTCAGACTGGAGCCCTGCACGTAGCACCACATGTATTTAACCCTTTAGATTCAAACTTACTAGAAAATACAGGAGAGTCAGTGTTGAGTGTTCGCATCAGACGTTCCACCTCTCCATTTGCTTGGGGCCACATAGGGGTGATCTTCCTGTGGTGGATCACTTTTCTCTCCAAGTATTCTTGGAACTCGCGGCCTTGGAATTGGGGTTCATTATCTGAACGAATTTCATCTGGCAAACCCACCAGTGATGGTGCAAGCGTGACATTGCCTCACCATGTCTTCCACCATGGTGTCCATAGCTGGCAACCAGACTTTGTTTCGTAGTCTGGCCTATGTCTTCACCATCCCTTGGTCTCTTGGGATTATGATGACATGTCCCCTCAGAACAACTCCCTGTTCTCCCACACTCAATTTGTCGCGTACCTGCCACATCTGTTGACAAGCGTGGCTGTCTTCGGCTCAGAGTGCCTGAGTCCCGTCCAGGACGTGTGTCCATCCATTGCTCAGGAGGGTGGATTTCACTCTGGCCAGGGTCTCATCTTCGTCCGTTGCTTGGTCAATCTCCTCTAGCCTCATGGCTGTGGGACATGCTTCCTGCGAGATCATTTTTACAAACGCATCTGAGTATGCCACATCCGACGGTGGACTTCGAGGGACGATGGACTCAGGGTGTCTCGAGAGGTAGTCTGTCGGGTTGTGTGCTCCGGGGCGGAAGACAACTTTGAAATTGTACGCCTGTTGCTGTATCGCCCATCTCTCTATTCTTGGAGGTGCCAGTCTCGATGACCCTGCAAATAGTTTGAGCAGTGGCTTGTGGTCGGTTACCACTTGGAATTCCTGCCCGAACAAGTACAGGTGAAAAGGCTAGCATGCCCATTTTATTGCTAGTGCCTCCCTCTCAATTTGGGCGTATCTTGTCTCCGTGTCTGTTAGTGGCCTGCTGGCATACGCCACTGGTCTCCAGGTTTTTTGATCATGTTTCTGAAGGAGGACTGCACCAAGACCTATTGGGCCATCGTCGACGACCAACTCAGTGCGCCACCCCGGGTGAAAGTAGGCCATCACCGTCTTATCCATGAGTTCGGCCTTGATGTTGTTGGAGGTTGTGTTGGCAGCCACAGTCCACTCCCACTTGTGGTCCCTGCGGGTGAGGGTGCGGAGTGGTTCTGACAGGGAGGCCAGATTTGGAATTAACCTGCCACAGTACGTGGCCAGGCCAAGAAAGCTGCAAACCTTTGTGGGGGTCTTTGGAGAGCTGGCCGCTCGTATGGCCACGGCCTTCTTGGGGTCTACCTCTAGTCCTTCTCTGGCGAAGATGTACCTGAAGAAATTAACTGACTCCTGGTAGAACGAGCACTTGTGAAGGGTCAGTCCGCAGTCCTCGAGTCGCTGGAGGGTGGCTGGGAGGTGAGTGTGATGTTCTTCCAGGGTGTTCGAGAACACCAGGATGTCGTCGCTCAGGTTGATGACACCCTGCAGACCCGACAGTGCTTCCCTGATGGCATTCTGGAAGACTTCGGCTCCCGACGACAACCCTAACCTCGTTCTCTTGTACGTCCTGAGGCCAACGTTAGTTGAGAACGTGGTGATGTACCTGCTCTCAGGTTCGAGCTCTAACTGGTGGTACCCCACGTTCAAGTCTAGCTTGGAAAACCATTTGGCTCCGTTCAGATCCACCACAATGTTGTCCATGGTGGGTGTGAGGTGGCGTTCCCTCTTGACCGCCAGGTTTGGGAGCCTCATGTCCACTCAGAGCCGGTTGGCTCCGGGCTGCTTTGGCTTGGGAGCTAGACCAGCAGGACACCCATGGAGCTGGGCCGGACACCTTCTCGGGGACATCAAGATATTCCAGTTTCTTCAACTCCTCTTCCACTAGCGGGCGCAGATTGAACGGCCCCCTCCGGTGCCTCAGGGCGGTGGTCCTCACCATGGTGTCTATGTGGAGCTTGAACCATTTTCCCTTTAGATTGCCAAGTCCTTTGAACAGTGCCGGGAACTCCCTCAGGATTGTTTCGGCGAGGGAGTCATGGATCTGGTGCGCAAACAAGACCAGGCCTAGGGCTTCTGCCATGTGGCAGCTGAGTAGCGTGCCTTTTCTCCCTTCCGTGACATGGAACTGAGCCACCGTGATGTGCTTTCCTCTGGCGATTTTGGCCTCGATGAGGGGGAGTGGGCGCATGCCGTGGCGCGTGTGGCGCCACGACGGTCTTGTGCAAGGCAGCCTCCATTTCGCCTGCCCCGACATCCAATAGTTCATGAGACCGGGCCAGGATGAGGATCTCATCCAGAAAGATTCCTGGTTGCTGAAAGATCAGTTTCCGCAACAGTGTTGAGCAGCACCCCTGGATGACTTGGCCGCGTATTTCTTCCCTTTGGTCCGAGAAGGCACACGTACTGGCTAGCCCTCGCAGCCACGCTTAAAACATGTCCACCGACTCCTGTGTCCGACTGAAACTCCTGTCGAAACTTGAACCGCTCGAAGCCGGGGTTAAGTTGAGGGTCAAAGTGCTTGTTGAGCGCGGTGACCGCCGCCCCATGGTCGTCATTGTTGCCTGTGTTGGGCAGTGTTTCAAAAAAGATTGTAGATCTCTGCGCCTCCATAATAGAGGAGCAGCAACCTCTCTGGTGCCCTTGAGATAGTGGTTCAGCCGTCCAATCCACGCTTTTCAGTGTAGGGCTGCCATGGCAGGGTCTGCTGTTTCGCAGAATGGCGGCAGTGGGGAAGCAACTGTGTGACTGTGTCCTGGAAGCGGTGCGTTTGCACCCCTGTTTGAATTGTCCAGTTCGGCCTGCTGACCGGCAGTGCCTGCTGCAGCTGGTTTGCTCATGGCGGGGGCAAGCGCAGGTGCGGTGGCGCAGTTAGGGTGCTAGGGGTCCTGTGTGCCACGTGCACGCCGGCAAGGGGCCACATGTGAGTGACCGGCCTGCTGGGCCTGCTCCCTTGGGCGTGGTGGCCCTGCCCGCCTGTGTGCTCCGTGGTTGATGGCACGCTTCTTGTCAGCGTGGTGTGCGCTCTGGCAGTACTCAGCCTATGGGGTTGGTACCGGGCCTGGCCGACCTCCCTCCAATTCAGGCTACCAGAGCTGCTGGGCTGCTATGGCCACCGGGGGCCTGCTGACTTGGCAGTTTGTATGGGCCTCTGCAGTTATTTTGGGCCTTTTGCAGTGTCTCTGGACTTTTCCAGTGTCTGGGCACAGGCAGAGGGAAAACAGGGGGCCTCTTGGGGACTGCCTCACTCCTTACTGTCCGGGAGGCCTGCAGTACCGTACAGCGGGGCTCCCTTTAGGGCCTATCACTCACCGGTGACGTCGTCTGGACACTGCATGCACGGCCTGCTTGAGCACTCTTCTGCTGTTCCAGGGGAGCGTGTGGGCAGGTGCGGGGCACGCCATCAGGAGTCACGATGCTGGGGGATGTGAGGGCACAGCAGAGGCGGCAGCGCGGGGCATCCGAGGCGCGGCCCAGGCTTCGGATGGCAGCACACTTGGGCGCCGGCAGAAACCCACTGCTGCCGGCATAACGGAGCGTCGCGGGTGGGCTCTGCACGTTCCTTGTCGGGCAGAGCCGTGGAGGCGGTGCACCGGTGTACGACTGGCCTCGTTGTCAATGTAGCGCGGCGTGGCCCAAGGTATGTGAGCCAAAGCAGTGCGATAAATGAAACACACCACACTCAGTTATTATACTCTGGCTGGAAGACCCCAAGTGGTCTCCCACCATTTATTTATCCCCTCGGTCAAGCCCGCCTGAGAGGTGTATGCTGTGTGTGGGAATGCAACAAAGTAGTGGAGAACCCGGATGGCTCTCTACAGCCACAAGTGCGTAAAATCTGTATCATGCTTTGATTATCAGACAAGTTTGTATAGTGCCAACTTTGCCGAAGGCATTGAAGAGAATCTGATTATATCACATAAGCTCACATTTATTTTTATTGTTTAATGCACAGGGAGATTAAGTGACTTGCTCACAATCACAGAATGTTGAACTGATGCAAAGACTCGAAGCTTTAGACCACATTCCCTTACTATTATAGTAAAACGTATACACTCTAAAGCAGGTAATAATCTTTTTCCAGCCTGAAGGCTTTACATTTGACTGTTATTCTTGTAAATAATCGATACATTCTTACTTATTTTGAGCTTCTGTATGCCTGTCTTCGTGTTAATGGTGAGTTTTCAATTAAGATAGTTGGGATGAAGTGCAAGAGTGTACCTACAACCGCCTTTGTTGACCTCCACCCACCTTCTGGCTGCCTTGGCCAATCAGCGTGGGTGTTGTTGTGCAGCTGGTAGCTATCAGGGTACGCAGGCAGGTCTTTGTTCCACATGTTGGTAACTGCACCTCGGAGGAGCATTTTTATGAAGCAAATAGTCAGGATGCAGAGGGAGCCATGAGCAATGCAGCTGCTCTTTTGTCCCCTTTACGAGAAAAGAAAACCGAGGGAGCAGGGATGTCCTTACACCCAGTGCAGCTACAGCAGGAAGGGAAAGTATAGGTGAGATAGGAGAAATGTAAATGTAAATGTAGTGGTACTTGTATAGCGCACGAATCCCCCATGAGGCATCTCGGCGCTTGTACGAATACCGCTGAAGAACCCTTCCTGGCCTTTCCTTGTGAAGTGCCCATTCCTGGGCACCCCAATGGTGAAGCCAGGCATCCTAGCGTTGTTGGGGCCGTTATAGAGATTAAGCAAGCTATTGCCCAGAGTCGCAGAGTGGGACCCATGATTAGAATAGGCACCGAGGTGAAAATTATCAGGTCCGAGGAAGTTGAGCCCAAGACCCGCCGAGGCGGGAATTGAACCCTGGTCCCGGGCTAGACCTCTGCATCAGGGTCTACCGCTCTAACCATTGAGCCACACTTCTCCTAGTCGCTTGGCACAGCTCAGCCAGGGAGATGGGCAATGGACGTGATTGGTCCTTGACATACCGAACGTACTCATTCGGAAATGAAAAGTGAGGCAGTGAAACTCCTGAAGGTGAAGTGTAATGTCGGTGTGTGTGTTGCAACATGTACCGATCGGAAGTATGACCGCTTTAACGGCAGGGGAGACAATAATGCTGGCAGTGTGGGTAATGCTCGCTGGCCGTGTGGTATGGGCTGCGATGAGACACATGCACAGGGAGCGTGAAGTTAAACAGTGCTCGCATGTCTCAGCTCTGAAGCCAGACGCACACTTCTCTATTAACATGGACAAACCATTCACACCAGGTAAGCGGGAAGAGCATACTGCTCGCCACCCCCTCCATAAGCATGGTAACATGAGCACACCCCCAAAATTAGTCTCGCGAGAAGCGATGCAACATTCCTCCCAAAAATGAGAATTCAAACAAAACATCAACAGTCGTAATGTTCAGACAAGTCCTGAAATCTACCCAGAACACTTCACACTAATGGGCAACTCTTCAGCAATGATAATTCCTTAGTCTACTTGACGGTTTAGGATTGGTCCTCAATTTGTATTGAGTACACCTTTTTCGCCCTTGGCTCGTACATTATGGAATCACAGGAACCCTGGATGACTCTGGGATGCTTTCTGGAGGGGGAGGGGATGCCTCTCCACCATTAGCCCCCAGTAACTCTGAACCACCCTCTGACCACTCTTCCCACACTTGTTCTTGGGAACAGTCATTTGCAGAATCACTTTCCTGGCGATGCCCTTCAAAGTATTTCTTGAAGGCTGATACATGCCACGTGAGCACTTCCAGACCTTTTCTCACGGTGACTTGGGTGCCAGGAATTTTGAAAACTTGCCAAGGGTTTCTCTCAAATGGTAGCCAAACTTTGCTGCCAGAATGCCTGCCTTGCACCAGTACTAGATCCCCTTCTTGGAGTTGAGAATGTTCCGCTCTGTGCCAGGTACTGGCTTGATCATGTTACTTCTTTCTTCTCGCTTCCAGAAGCCTTCTAATTTACCTCAGTGGGGACCCATCGAGGATGTTGTAGAATAGAGTGACTCACAACTCTTCCCATCAATAGGTGTCCGGGAGCACAACCAGTAGTAGAGTGATGTGTCTGACGATAATCCCTCAGGAATGAATATATGGACTGTTCTACTGAGTCACCATTCGCCACGGTTATACGGATTACTTTGTTCAATGTTCTCATAAATCGTTCTGCCTCTCCATTGGCTTGAGGCCACTTCGGGGTTATTTTCCTGTGCAAAATTCAGAGAGACATGAGGTATGATGCGAACTCCTGTCCTTGAAACGGCGGACTATTGTCCGTCTTGATTTCCTTAATTAGACCATGTGTGGCCATTACTATATCCAGTTTAGGAATCACATCTCCAGCATTTAGGGAAGACAGGACCTCTACCTCTGGGTATTTTGAGTAGTCGTCTATCACCACCATAGAACGTCTTCTATCCGGTAGACTCCCGAAATCCATACTTGCACTCAGCCACGGGCCTTCCGGAATTTTTTCTGTCAGCACCTATGCCAGGGGGTTCGGATCGCCTGTCCCTTGGTACATGACCTTACTACCTCCTCCACCCATCAGAGGGGGCCATACTTTTGTTCTGAGCCACCCTTTAGTTTTCACCATTCCTTGGTGTCCATTGTGAGCGAGACTGACCACTCGATCTACCAAGGTTGACAGGATCACCACCCTGTGACCTCAGAGCAAACACCCGTTGGGGTCAGCACTGAGTTCATTCCTAACTTGGTAGAGGCTCTTGATTATCTTCTTGGCCGCGGAGGTGGGAATTGCACCTTGACTTTGGAGGGAATGCCATCTACTGGTTTGCACTGCTTCTAATGCCCTTTGCAGCCTAGCCTGCCTAGTCGCTTGGCTAAGCCAGGGAGATGGGCAATGGACGTGATCGGTCCTTGACATACCGAACGTACTCTTCAGTCTCCTCTGCTTCTTCTATTTCCTGATGGGTAGCTTCCCTGGGATGACGAAATAAGTAATCGGCCAGATTGCTTGTTCCATTGTGATACTCAATTTTGAAATTATATTCCTGAAGTTGTAGCATCCATTTCTCGATGCAAGGAGGTGGTTCGGATGCTGTGCCGGTAAACAGAGGAACTAGAGGCTTATTGTCCGTGGTGACCAGGAATGGTTTTCCATACAGGTACAAATGGAAATGCTGGCACCCGCAATGCACTGCTATTGCTTCTTTTTCTATTTGTGAGTACCTTTGCTTGGTCTCTGTCAGTGATCTACTCGCAAATGCCACCGGGCCCACTCATATTCATATGTGGACTGTTGCAAGAGAACAGCCCCCAATCCTTTGGATCCCGTATCAACATTAGCGTGTGTCTCCTGCCGTGCATCAAAATATCTGAGTGGGGTATTGCTTGACAGAGCATCTTTGGTCAGCTGGTACGCAGTCTTCTGCTCAGCACCCCACAAGCATGGAACAGAAGCTTTCGTCAGCTCTCTTAGAGGTGTGGTCAATGAGCACAAGTCTTTTATGAAGCTCCCGAAGTAATTGACCATCCCCAGGAAACTGCGCATCTCTGTCACATTGGTAGGAGCAAGGGCCTCCTTGATGTCTTCTACTTTTTCATGGTCAGGGTCTACTCCATCCGCCGATAATATATATCCAAAAAACTGCAGCCTCTGTTTCAAAAACTCAAATTTTTCCCTATGTAGCGTGAGACCAACATCCTATATCCTCTGGAGTACCTGTCGCAGCCGGCCGTTGTGTCCCTGTACTGACTTGGCGTAAATTAGAATGTTGTCACTAACATTTCCTGTGCCTGGGAGGTCAGCCAGCAGTTCCCTAATCGTATTTTGGAATGCCTCTGCTGCACTGGATAGTCCGAAGCTCGGCCTCAGTCCAACATGCGTTTAGAAAGTCGAGCTATATAGGGACTGTTTCTCTAGGACTAGCTGATGATATCCAGCCCAAAGGTCAAGTTTTGAGAACCAGCAAGCTCCACTTAGTTCCCCTATTAAGTCATCAATTGTGGGAGTCCAGTGCCGTTCCCTTTTGATAGCAGTTTTTATAATTCAAGTGTCCACACAAATTCTGACCTCCCCAGGTTGCTTGGGTTTTCTAGCTACCACATTCAGGGATAGCCACAGAGTTGGCTCTTTCACCTTCTCAATGATCCCTGCCTCTTCAAGTTTGTGCAGTTCTTTTTCCACCAGTGGTCGCAAATGAAACGCAACTCGCCTGTGTCGCAAAGTCACTGGCTGTATGGAGGGGTCAATATGTAAGTGTACCTGCTTGTCCCATGGACACCCAATGCTGTTGAACACATTTGGGAATTCTTCCACTATGTAACTGACCCCTTCTCTGTGAATTCCAAAGGCAAATGTGACTATGCCAAGGGCCTCTTCAGATTTGCAACCTAGCAACATTCCATGTCCCTCCTCCGTTACATATACCAGTGCCTCTACATTCTGGTCATCATAGGATATGGTGGCTCTGAATTTTCCTTTAATGGCCAGTGGTTTGGACTGTCTATACGCAAGGACTTTTATATTGGCCGTTGTCAACGGCGGAGTAGATGACATTTCTTGATATGTTACGGTAGACACAATGTTTATGGTTGCACCATTATCTACTATTGTCGTCGAGAAACATCCTCCAACGAGGACTTGGCATTGCGGCAACCTCCCTTGAGTGTTTGTCGTTGATCCCACGGTGAATGCTGAGTGCACTGTGTGTTCTTTGTGGTCATCATACATATCACTGCCTTGACCCTGCGACTCCGGGATCATGTTCACTTGGGACCTCGCCGGTCGCCCTCTGTTAGATCCGCACACCTTTATAAAGTGGTTCATCTTTCCGCATGCCTTGCACTTTTTACCCCTCGCTGGACACTCAGATGGACACCTATTGCTGCATAATTCCAGTGGCTCCAGAGCAGGTAGCACATGTTAAAAGTGCTTGTGCGTGAAGCAGAGAGACTGTGTAATTTGCAAACTTAGTTTGGTGTGCTTGCAAATCCTGCATTGCCGATCGTTGGTGAGTTGCAGCTACTACTGCTGAAACAAGGTCAATGGAGGTACCAATGGGTGAGGCGGACTGTACCACACACGCAGCAGCTCTGTTGGACAAGAGCACTTTTCTGTTGTTAACTGGATGAGCCAGGGCCCATGGTGCTTGGGTAGTTGTACAATGAGGGGTACTCTGATACTCTCTCAGAATGGATTGTAAATGGCATTCTGGGTTGACCTGTTCCGCAGTAGCGATGCACAGAGACTTGTTCATGGTGTGAAGTAATCTTTCGACATCCTCATTGGCCTGGGGTCACTGGGGTACAATGCAGCGGTAGTGTATTCCCAGTTGATGTAGGAAGTCTGAAAATTTGGCACCATGGAAAGGCGGCCGGTTATCGCTTTTAATGCCAAATGTCTTTTTGAGGGCTGGGGCCATGTGCACAAAGGATGGTGACTCGATTACCTCCACTACAGGGAACTTCGAGTATGCGTCTTTTTATGAATGAGGGCGTCCACCCATCTAGGAAGCTCCCAAAATCCAGTCGGAGTTTGCTCCAGGGAGTAGTGCACAGGTCCTCTATGATCACTGATGCTGGTCTTTCTGACGCGCCCCTTATCTGGCATGCCAGACACCTCCGCACAAGGGGCCAGATGTAGGTAGCCAAATACCGGTCGGTAACGGCCAAAAATCGGTAATTTCAGCCGTTACCGACCGGTATTTGGACATTGAGATGTAGCTCGCCCAAATTTTACAGAATCAGAAAAAATTCCGATTCGGTAGATTACCGGCTCAGTAAATAATCCGAATCGGTAATATTACCGAATCGGAAAAATTACCGAATCGGAAAATATACCGAGTCGGTAAATGTTCCGAATCGGTAAAATTACCGAATTGGAAAATATACCGAGTCAGTAAATGTTCCGAATCGGTAAAATTACCGATTCGGAAATTAAGAAATGGAAAAAACAACACCATCGAGATGTAGGTGAGCCATAATTTACCGAATTTCACCAAAATTCGGTATTTATGAATCGGTATTTAACATGGATTGTAAGCAGGTGGTAATCAGGTGCAGCCTATAAAAAAGGGCCCCAAAATGCAACACTCGAACCAGAATGGCGGCTTTCTACATCATAGCAAGACGTCTAAGGCTACAGGCAGCAGGTGAGAGGGAATGGAGAAGGGAGGAACAGGTCTACAGGCAGAGGATTACACTCTTCCAATTGACAGAGCCAGAGATACTGCAAAGATACAGACTGCACCCCGAAACCATTATGGACCTGATCAGGGACCTGCACCCACTCCTGGACCACCCAAGACCAAGGGCCCACGCCATCCCACCCCATGTGCAGGTGCTCTGTAGCATATACCTCCTTGCATCTGGGAGCTACCAGAGTGTAGTTGCTGCGGTAGGTGGGGTGTCCCAGAGCTGCCTGTCGCGTTTATTCAGAAAGTTCCTGGATGCCATGATGCAAAGAATGGAGCATTACATCCACTTCCCAGATACTGATGCGGACTTGCTCAGAACCAAGACTGACTTTTACCTCATGGCAAATTTCCCACCCGTGATTGGCTGCATTGATGGGACCCACATCCCCATTTGCCCCCCAGCTGCCACTGAGCACATATACAGGAACAGGAAGTCCTCACACACAATCAATGTACAAGCAATCTGTGATGCCAAGTACATTATCACCGATATAGTGGCCAGATACCCAGGAAGCACACACGATTCATACATATTCCAAAATAGTGGGATCTATACCCGCCTGACAGCGGGTGAATTCGGGGAAGGATACCTGCTAGGTAAATAAATGGATCACACTCCCTTGATAGATGAAGCAGACGTATGTCAATGTGTGCCTCTGAGTAATGTATCTTTTTTCTTTCACATCAGGGGATAGTGCATATGCCCTCCTTTCCTTCGTCCTGCCACCCTACCTCAACCCCACAACCCCCAGCCAGAGACGTTACAATGTGGCACATAAATCCACCCGCAACATCATTGAGCGCACCTTTGGGCTCCTGAAGAGCCGGTGTTCTGAGAACCATTGTACCCCCATGTGGCTCTGTACCCCCTACGTCACGGGGTGCAGCGATTCTCAGAACCAAGCTATTCGCCGTCGCTCCCCCATGGCGCTTTGTACCCCCTACGTCATGGGGGAGGAGCGGTTCTCGTGCTTCAGTGTACTAGAAGAATTGCCGTAATTTCTTGAGACAGCGCTCGCCATTTGTTTTTTTTGGTTATTTAGGGCGGAGCGGCCCCCGCGCGGTGTACTCCGCAGAGCTTTGCCTACATTGACAGTGCGGCCCCTTCGACCAGGTTTAACTCCCCCGATGGCTGCGGGCATGGTAGTTTTTCCCGGTTATTTGAAGCTTCTATTAATTATCAGTGCGGCCCCTCCGGCCAGGTTTGCCTTCCCCCGATGGCCTGCTTGCATGGTGGAGTGCTCCGGGGAAATAAATAAAAATAATAAAATAAAAAGAAGCGGCGTACTGGTGGTGTTGCGCCTTCTCCTGCTGCAGTCTGTGGATGGCTCGGTGCACGAGGCTTCATTACGCAGTCAGACAAAAGGGCAGGCGTGCGTCGCTTTGATTCAAGCAAGCTTTAATAGCTCAGTTGGGAGAGCGTTCGACTGCAGAGCTAGAGGACCCTGGTTCAATCCCGGGTTTTGGCATAGTTGCAACTTGTGCTTTTATTTATTTTTTATTTATGTATTTATTTATTTATGCGATTTTATATAGCGCAGACTTTACCCGAAGGTGTCAGAGCGCTTCACAAGAGGACCAGTAATGATACAAGAGGAAACAATTGCAAATGAACAAATTATAAAAGCAAACCTTAAATTACATGATCAAAAGTGACAATAGTGAGCAACCAAAATACATGAGGTAGCAATCGGTACATTACAGGAGAAAAAAGTGATATGTGTGCAGGTTACAAAAGCATACAATGTACAAGTAGAGGTATAATACTGCAATAAATCGCAGACACTCCAGCACAACAACAAACGTTACGTAGGCAATGGTGGCACTTGTGCAAGTATCTAAAGCAAACCAAATGTGAGAGGTAGCAAACAGTGTGTTACAAGAGAAAAGTGACATGTGCAAGTTACAAAAGGGTACCATCACAGGTTCAAGGATAATACTGGAAAAAATGGTAAACATTCAAACTACCAGAACACACTCGGAAGGAACTTCCATAGTCCTGGACAATAGACTTTTCAATAATGGGAGGACTTCCTTCAGATGATAGCGAGGGTGTGAATTAGATTTGGAGGTGTCTTTGGAGGAGGAGTCAGTCTTAAGTCAAAATCAAAATCAAATTAAGATCAAAATACGGCGGTCTATCTGCAACGCGGGTGGCCTTATTAGACTTAGTTTTTATACCCGTTTTACACCCCTTTTACAATAAAGCCCTGACGGATCTCTGTTATAGGTAAGCGCTGCTGTTCTTAAGGACAATTGCATATTTTAAAGTCGCTGTTTAAATTGCTGGATCTGCGCAACCTGGTCGCGCTTTTATTTTATATTCTACAACTGCCCAATTTAATAATCGTTCTGCGCAACCTGGTCGCGCTTTATTTTATATTCGCCCAATTTTAATTTCTTGGTTTTTTAGCTGCCTTAATTTCGTCGTGCTTATGTGGGGGTAAACAGGGCTTTCTTAGGACATTGCTTGCACGTTAATAGGAGAATTTTCACCGCTGTTACAGCGGCCCTTTAGCTGCTTCTGTGTGCGAGGGGACATCTTGGGTGAGGTAGTGCCGGCTGCGGCGGACATCTCTGTTAGCAGGCTAGCTGCTGCCTGACGCGATAGGCTCACAGGAGGCCATTTAAGACAGATTGACCTGGCGCTCCCCCTGAAAGGTAAGCGCTGCTGTTCTTAAGGACAATTGCATATTTTAAAGTCGCTGTTTAAATTGCTGGATCTGCGCAACCTGGTCGCGCTTTTATTTTATATTCTACAACTGCCCAACTTAATAATCGTTCTGCGCAACCTGGTCGCGCTTTATTTTATATTCGCCCAATTTTAATATCTTGGTTTTTTAGCTGCCTTAATTTCGTCGTGCTTATGTGGAGGTAAACGGGGCTTTCTTAGGACATTGCTTGCACGTTAATAGGAGAATTTTCACCGCTGTTACAACCCAAGATGTCCCCTCACAGTTGCTTCTGTGTGAGGGGACATCTTGGGTGAGGTAGTGCCGGCTGCGGCGGACATCTTTGTTAGCAGGCTAGCTGCTGCCTGACGCGATAGGCTCACAGGAGGCCATTTAAACCTCCTAAATGCAAGCGCGCAGCGTACGCGCGCAGCGGGCGCGCCGTGGGTGCGCCGGAGGCTCACCAGAGGCGAGCCCATCTGTGCCCATCCGTGACCAGACGGGGCCCGGGGCCAGGACCCCTGGCTCACGCATCATCTACGACAGAGGTGAGCTACTGGAAATTAATCTGATTAATACGTCTCTTGCGGAAGGGAGTGCGGCCCTACTTCAACAGGAGGGGTTGTGGAGAATTTCGGAGAAAGGGTCTGGAAGGCCCCATGCACCTAAAGCCGAGGTCTTGCACTACGGGCTGCTAAATACCCGTTCCCTCCAGAAACACTATGGAGGTGTGTTCTCACTACTGGAGGATGGGGAATTTGATGTGTTAGGAGTTACGGAGACGTGGCTGGAGGACTCCTCGCTGCCAGATCTTGTGGCCGCTTTACCGGCAAATTTCTCGGCTCTATATTGTAATAGAGTTGGGGTGAAGAGAGGTGGAGGGGTGGCACTCTTGTTTGCCGATCGTATGTGAGGAGAAACAATCCTGGTAGAAAACTTGGGAGGAGCAGAGGTGTTGGGCGTTAAACTGAGGATGGGGATTGATTGCTTGTTAGTCTTGGTGGTGTATCGCCCTCCATGGGCCTTGCCGGAGTTTTCAGACCTGTTTTTGAAATTAGTGCAGGATTTGCGCTCAAGGTATGATAATATGGCCATACTGGGTGATTTTAACTATCACTGGGAAGTAACCCCGAAAGAAGGCCAGGCCAGCCAGATTGATGAGGCTCTATCATCAATGGGGCTAGCCCAACAAGTGAAGGGGCCGACACATGTGAAAGGGCACACGCTGGATCTTGTGTGGACGTCACTTCCGGCACGGGGTTCGACGATCACGTTGCCTTGTGTCTGGTCGGATCACTATCTGGTGAAGGGGGATCTCCGGATGATTATACAGAGAGCGAAACCGGTGGAAGGACAGAGGGTGGTGAGGAAATGGAAGAACATCAAGGGAGACAAAGTGGTAGCACAGCTCCTAGCGAATCCACCCCAGCATCCGCTGACGACTAATCTGGATGTTCTCTGTAGTAATTTGGATGATAGACTTCGTAGGGCGATCGATCATGTGGCGCCAGCACGTAGGGTCAATTTAGTAAACAGAGGTGCTGGATCCCCTTGGTACAACGACTCTCTCAGGGAGAAGAAGAGGATTTTACGTAAGGCGGAGAGAGCTTGGCGTAAAGCCTATGACACTAATGCGCGAAGGCTGTATTTGCTAGAATTAGCGACGTACAAACGGGCAATAATAGCCAGGAAGGCCGAGTTCTATGAGGAAAGGATCATCACAGCCAAAGATCCACAAAAAGAAATCTTTAGAGTTCTAAATGAACTCAGAAAGATAAAAGAGCAGAGGCCGGAATTCACTCTTGAGGACTGTCAAAGATTTCAGGACTTTTTTACCAACAAAATTACTGATATCATCTCTGAAATTGCTCGTACTCCTATGCATGCCTGCCCCCTACAGACCACTTTGGCCAGGAAGCAGGTGGATAGTCCTCTGGATACTCTACCCTTGATTGCGAAGGATAGATTGGCATTGCTGTTAGGGCGAGTTAAGTCTGGTTCGCAGGCTGACCCATGCCCTCCTGAAATATTTAAACTAGCTATGCCAGGAATAGAAGAGGAATTCTTGGCCCTCCTGAATTCATCCCTAGCATTAGGCAAGGTTCCGTCAGCTCTTAAGGAGGCACGACTGATTCCTCTGTTAAAAAAAACAGGGGCAGACGTGAAATGCCTGAAAAATTTCAGGCCTGTGTCCCAGATTCCTTTCCTCGCCAAAGTCCTTGAACAGCATGTTTTGTCCGACCTGTCCGATCATCTGGAAAGGAATGGTTTGTTGGAACCAAACCAATCGGGTTTCCGTGCGAATCACGGCACGGAGTTGGTCATGCTGTCTATCATGGATGAGCTCAGGAATAGGGCTGATAGGAAGATGCCTGGTGCCCTGGTGTTGTTAGACCTCTCCGCGGCGTTTGACACCGTGTGTCATAAACAACTTCTGTCGCGGTTGAGGGATTTCGGCATTCAGGGCACAGCCTACGCCTGGTTTGCTTCTTTCCTACAAGGGAGAACGCAAAGAGTACAGCTGGGAGAGCTGCTCTCTACCGCAACACCAATTTCTTGCGGAGTGCCGCAGGGGTCGGCCTTGTCGCCCCTTCTTTTCAATATATACCTTCAACCATTGATTGCACTCCTCAATCAATTGGATTGCCAGGTGTATAATTACGCTGACGACACCCAAATTATTATCCAAATGGATGATGCTCCTGGGTCGTCAGCAAGGCTGCAAAACATTCTCAAGCATACTGCTAACTGGATGTCTCGGAACTCCTTAAAAATCAACCCCGATAAGACGGAGGTCCTACCAATCACCATCGCGGGTAATCCTTGGAACGACGGGTTCTGGCCAAGAGAACTAGGGTCGCCCCCAGAACCTGCAACGGTCGTAAAAAGTCTAGGCATTCATGTGGATGATAAACTATCCATGCAGAAGCAAGTCACCATGGTGGTAGGAACATGTGTCGGTCTTCTTCGGCAACTCAGGAAAATCGCGCCACTCTTGTCCTTCTCCACCTTGAGGCGGGCTGTGTCCGCAATGATATTATCAAGGTTGGACTACGGCAACTCGCTTTATTTAGGCTTGCCCCAAAAACTTTTGGACAAACTTCAAGTGGTAATGAATGATGCTGCCAGGCTCATCTTTAAGAAGCCAAGGAGTTCGCATGCGTCTCCACTTCTGCGCGCTTTACATTGGCTGCCAGTAAGGCAGAGGGTGTTCTTTAAGGGGCTTTGTATTGCTCACAAATCGCTCTATGGAAAGGCGCCAAGTTATATTAAGACCCACCTGATTCCATACAAACCGGGTAGGTCGCTAAGATCTTCTGAAGCAACTGTCCTGACCCAACCACGATTTAGACTGGCCACAGTGGGTGGTCGCGCCATCTCCAACACCCTCCCAGCAGCCTGGAATAATCTACCGGTGGATCTGCGGAAGGAATCCAATCTGATGACTTTTCGGAAGAAGTTAAAAACTGTTCTCTTCCAGCAAGCCTGGGATGGGCTATAACTTTTAGAACGGTTTCTTGGGAACTCTGCTGTGCTTACCTGTCAAGCGCTTAGGGACCCCTGGGTTATATGCGCTATATAAGTCGAATAAAATAAATAAATAAATAAATAAATATATGTGTTCATTTGTATTTCCACCTGTTATAGAAGGGACCTTGCAGCTTTTCTGTGTTATTTACTGTCCCTTGGTTTCTCACGCTTACTAAGTGTTCCCCCCAGGAATTGTTTTCGCCCACGGGTGGGATACTTGAAATGTTCCTTGACCGGTGGGGTTTTACCAATGTGCGCTTCTAGTTGCAATGCCTGTGCAATTTGCATTATAAGCTTCATGCCTCAACTGCCTAGACAATGGCTTTGTGTCATAACACGAAATGGTTAACACTTCCGGTCACGCAGCCTTAAGACGCTCACGTTGGTGTGGAGATGGCGTGCTCTTATTTTATAGATTGACTCTACATACGTTGGCCCAACTGGACACTAAATCCAGACGGGGCTGGGAGAGCTTGGCCCCGCTCTGGGGTTCCAGCGTTACTACTACGCCACTGTCGGGTGGCGGTAAGGTATCTTACTAATGCCAAGGGTTCCGTTTTCAGTGCAGGTAGATACTATATATTGTCCCAAACTAGTACCTTCACAATGTAATTCCATGGTACGTCGGGGACTACTTCCTATCATGGCGCAGTTTCGCGCTTATCCGCTACAGGCCTTCCCAAGTGGCTGAGTGCGGATTAGAGCCGATTACGAGCCGGGGGGCGTAACCCAATAAGGTTCCATTTATACCAGTTTGGATTACGCCCTTTGCTCGTGTTCCCAAATTACAAATTGCTCCTAGGCTCCTAATGCCTCAAGTTCAGACTGAGCAATTTTTTTACTTACGCCTTACCGGCTGTAACAACAGGAGGGCCCTCTGAGTGCGCACACGCTCCTTATAACTAGACATGGCTCTTACGCCCTTGTGGGCTGCAATGATTTGGACTACAGCTCTGCTGAGGAGCCGGTTATATTATTAATTTCACTTCTGGTGTGCAAAGGGTTGGCTCACCCTCTTAGTCCTCCGTGATTGGTGCCTTGCACTACAGTAGTACAGTAGTACATTCTGACACCCTTACACGGGCGTGATTGGTGCTTGGCACTACAATATTACATTCGGACACCCTTACAAGGCTGGGTGAGTTACAAGGAGGATGAAACGTACATTAAAGGAGCATTCGCCCCAGAATGCACTCGGTGCCAATCAGGATTTTTCCGTCCCAGTGTCGGTCACCAGGGCCCCAGGTATACAGTCCTCAACACGGTGTGGTAAGCCCTATGACCGCCCATCATTATTATTTATGCATATCCTTTGAGCGTTGTTGTGTTGTCTTGTTTCTTATCCATTTTCTTTTTTCATATTTCATTTCTCCTACCGCCAAGGTCGGTCTTCTTCCTACCATTGAAATTCACTCCTGCCTGATTCTAGATCTTAAATACGATGGATTTATCCAGCACTGTCGTACTAGATATTTCAGTCTCTCTGTGGACTCCGCGGGTTGCAGGGTCCACAATACGGTTTTTGGTACGTCTTTCACCCCTTCTCCTCCAAGAGATGTAAATCCCTTTTTCTAGGAAATGGATGATTTATCCATGCCACATGGGGGGTCGTTCACCATTAACTTTGTGGCAAGGTATCTGGAGTTTTTGGGGAAAGTTTAGCCTTCCCCTAGACCCCCTGGGATACGTCATAATAACGGTCCTTTACGTTTGCATCTTCTTATTATGTTGCAGCTGTCTTTTGCCTTCTCCAATAAAAGCGCCGGGACACTCTTTTTGAGTAGCCGTGCGCTATAAAAATGAACTAATAACATAACATAACATAACAAATCTTCAAAATTAAAAATATTGTCAGAGACAAAAGGAAACTTAACCTAAAAGTGAGTTCTAAAAACTCAAAACCCCACCCCTATTAAAATACTAAATACCCCTAATGACACACACCCCTTGACACAAAATACAAAAAGATATACAAGACTAACAATAGACAGACCTAAAATTTAACAAACACACAAAGAACTCACAACAAGATACAGGGAAACACAACTCTCTGTCTCAATCTCTCCAAACACCTCCAACACCAAGCACACACCCAAAGAGACAAACAGAAAGTGAAAGCAAACTCCACTTCCTGGTTTGGATGATTCTAGAATGATGACATCACATCCTGCCGGCGTTGCGTCACGTTTTCATGATTTGCAACGCGCATTTCACGATGCGATATTATTTCTATAGCTAGGTAAAGTATTCCAGCAGATGCGTGACGTTTTCATATTTTGCGTGTTGCATCGCACGTTAACATGCATTTACAATCTGGAAAGCGGCACATTTGTCATAGTGCGATGCATTTTCTCAAGATGCGACACGCTTTTGGTGATTTGCTATACTTTAATGGTAGATGCTACACTTTTACTGTAGCTTGCTATTATTGTCATTTGTGTTGATGCTACACATTGGTGTAATTGAGACAATTTAGGTAACGATGCGACACTCATCTTGATTTTGAGTGACTCTTCTTCAAATTGAGTGAATAGTGAATTTTAGAGACTTGCAAAGTTAGAGGGACTCATTACACAATGTGGATTATACATCAGTGTTTGTGTGTGTAGATGTCACAATTTAATGGAGTGGTCACTTTTATGCAGAATGAGGTTGGACAGTGCAGGCAGTGTATATAGGCGTTTTATGCTACCTTGCTGTGCATCCAGGGTTAAGGGCTAGGAGGGTGGCGGCGTCATACTTAATGCTGGGGTGGAGAGTTTTGCAGGGGCCTGGGGGTGTGGGGCTGGGCGCGGTCCAGGCGTGGACGGGCGTAGATGGCCTTAACTTTTGCACACCTTCCGCGCGCATGGGGCGCGTCCGCTGCACAGGGAGGCATCTGTCATATATGGATGGTGGAGGGGGAAGGTGCAAGGGAGGGGCAGCTGGGAGGCCTTAGCGGGGCGGGGAGGCTGTCCACGAGGAGGCACAACTAACAAAATGGCTACAATAACAAAAGTTGGCTCTGGCTGTCAGCGCTCCCCCACCTCTCTCACCACCCCAGCTTCCTCCCGGCCGCCCAGCCGCCAATCAGAGCCGCAATGTGTGGCTGCATCTAAAGTGCCTGCAATCGGCTGGCCTCATCATCTCTGGCTTAGTCCACCACTCACGGCAGCAGCTTTTGGTCATGTAGCAGGCTGCACAGGCGCAAGTAAGCGTGTCCGTTCAACAGCAGCTTACAAGATCCGTACATGGTGGTCTGGAGGTTTCACAGTATTCCGTTGCACGCACTTCCCGAAGTTAAATTTGCCTACTGCCTCCTGTTGCGACCCCGGAGCTGCAGCCAGCGGGAGCCAAACCTGAGCGGGCAGTCCCCGAACCGGCCAAACACCGGGGGAGAGATGATGGCCTGCTGCCCCCCCCCCCGCCGAGGTGGCGGAGGTACGGAGGCCCAGGGTTAGAGGGCGCTGAGCAGCCTGCTGTGGGGCAGAAGCCACTGGGGGCCGCACTGGGGACTGCACCACCACTAGAGAGATTGAGAGGCGAGCTGATCAGCCCCCCTGGAAGGCTTGGCGCCATTTCCCTACGGAATGCGCTGGCTGAGGCGCTGTGGCAGGCCATAGCGGTGTTGCCTGAGTCAGCGTTTACAGGAGGTGAGGTGCGCACCTGGTTGGAGTACAGTGAAGCCACTGGTCGGTTGAGAGGCCCCCGGGTACCTCCGTTTCCTCCTCATTCTGCTTCTTGACTGAACTTATGTTTGGCACCTGGGCCAACTGCGACTGGGGTCAGAGGCACGCACCCTGAGGTCTTTGGCCGATGGTTCCCCTCAGGCCACACGCCACTGAGGAGTGGGTGTTGGGGGGGGGTTGTCTTTTCCCGTTGCTTTCAACCATCAAGCAGATTGGGGGTATGGTGGAGTACCTGTGAGTTGCAACCCCGTATCTACTAGCAGCATAGACATCCCCGGGGACCCCGCACCTACTAGGACACAGCCGGTGATTTCTCAGAGAGACAATGGGCAAGGGGGATTGAACCCAGAGCAAGCTCCCCTTCTCTCAGAAGAGGCTGCTCCAGCATAGCCCGGCCACGGACGACAGTCCAACAACTGGGACGGAGGAGGCCCGGAGTGCTGACTCGGACATTTAAAACATGCTGCTCTCTATGGAACAGGGGATACAGACCAGAATCTCTGCCCTGGGGTCCAAGATAGACGCCATGTCATATAGGATGGATCGGATGGCGAAACGGCTACATAAGCAGGTGGAGAGACACAACATGGCGGAAAGAAGGATGACAGAGGTGGAGGAGGCGCAAACTGACCTGGACACGGCACAGAAGAAGTTGGAGAGGATGATGCAAGTCCTGAGCGATAAGACTGAGGATTAGGAGGCACGCTCTCAACGCTGCAATCTACGCATCACGGGCATTCCGGAGAGCACAACCACTGGTCCTATGGAACGATTTGTGGAGCAGCTACTCACGAAACTACTGGGGGAACAAGTCAATTTGGACATGTTCACAGTTGAGAGGGCGCACAGGTCGTTAGCTCCAAAACCGCAGCCGGGTGTGCCGCCGCGCCCAATAATATCAAAACAGCTCAATTACAGGGATAGAGACACTGCGCTCCGCCTGGCGAGATCCAAACAGCAGCTGCAATACGAAGGGTCCGCCATCTCGCTATACCCGGATTTCTAGGCGAAGGTGCAGGAGGAGCGGAAACAAGTTATCCCGCACAAGAAGCGCTTAAGAGAAATGGGCCTGGACTATGCCTTACTGTACCCGGCCAAACTGCGCGTCAACAGGGAAGGACACTCCAATATCTTCACGGATCCAAAGGCACTACAACAGGCGATGAAAAGGTGTGCACAGGAACAGAAGACAAACACAGTGCGGAACCCCGAGGGAGAAGGATCCGGCGGACAACTAGATGATCAGGACTGATCACTGTCTTTGATGGACTGGCTTGCATTTTTCTGGCATGGATATCCCGGGACAGTGGTATGCTGCGTATTCCCTGGAAGGGAGTTGAGAAGTTCCTTGCCTTACGAGACTGTGGCAGTTTGTACAGATTAGTGTTATTGCGGGGGTATACGGAGTGTGGGGGTACGCCCGGGTGGCAATGTGCTACACATTTGGTCCTGATATATGAGGGGACCTGCTGCAGGAGACTATGTGAATGACCATCAATGGTTATAGGCCTGGACCTGGGGACATTGGCAGGATGTGGCCAATGTCGCGATAGGGTAGATCAAGGTGTGTAACAGACAATCTTGATATGTACGACTGCTGCGTTACTCCTGGTGGCTGTGCATGGCGGGAGCGGAGGGGGGGGCCACACGAGAGTTCAGAGAGCTAGGCAGAGACTATGTAACTTGGCTACCTGCGTCCCCGCGCGTTAAGCACACTGTGGTGGTGGTTGAACCTAGTTGTGGTTGGTCTGTTGGGGTGTGGGGTGGGTGAGCTACTGTCAGGCCAGGTTGGGGTGGGTCTGCTGTGGGTGGGGGGTGAGATTTTTTAGAGGTGATGGGGGAGATGTATTTTGTTGCTATGTTGCTTAATGAATTTGGAAGTAATGGGTGGGGTGGGGGGTGGGAGAGGGACGGGACTGTTCACTAAATGTTAGCTATGTCACTTTCATGATTTGAGAAATGTTGGTGGCATTGCTGAAATGTACTGTTGTATTGTACTATGTCAGTTCCGATGGCAGACCCTCAGGTAGCGGCCCCGGCTAATCCAGCTGAGACCTTACAAGTGTTAACCTGGAACATTAGGGGTCTGAACAATCACAAGAAATTGAGGGAGTTACTTCACTATCTGCAGAGACTGCGTGTGGACTTAGCTTTAATTCAGGAAACAAACTTACCACTCACGAGCAAGATACTACAACACAGGGGCCTCTTATGTAATTCTGCAGCGGCAGGCTACACTACACATTCTAGGGGCGTATTGACATGGTGAACCCGCACTCCAAGCTGGTCCAGTGGCCGCTCCGAGCTGACCCCGAGGGCCGTTAACTCATATCGAGGTTGACGCTAAACTTTATGCCAAGGTCTTGGCCACCCGGCTGTCACTCATTGCGCCGGAAGTTGTAGCCCCGGAACAGTCGGGCTTTGTGCTGGGACCAAACTTGTCCTATAATATACATACTGTACTGGGTACGATGCAGCATGTGCGTCAGGATGGAAATGCGATAGCCGTTTTCCTGGACATGGAAAAGGCGGTCGACTCCGTCGAATGGCCGTTCATGCTTAGGCTCTTACGTCGTATGGGGCTGGGAGAGCACTTCTTGCAGGTGATAGGTGCACTGTATGGGAAACCGACGGCTAGGGTGCGACTCGGGGATCGGCTCTCAGACCCCTTCCCGATCAGCAGAGGAACGAGACAGGGCTGCCCCTTGTTCCCCCTGCTGTACGCCCTGGTGGCACAACCTCTTGTGTGCGCATTGTGGGAATACCACTGGTACCGGGGAGTCAGCTTCCCGTCCTACAAAATAGTCATCTCGACATATGCGGACGACACGTTGCTTTATGTGCATAACCCAGAATTGTACCTTGCCCCTGTTCTCAGAGAGGTAGTGCGTGTCGGCGCCCTGTCGGGTCTGAAGGTGAATTGGGAGAAATCGGTGGTGTTTCCGCTGACGCCAGTGATGGATCGATTTGACATGGACTACCCATTACGCTGGTTTACGGACCCGGTACTATACCTAGGCGAAATTATTCACACAGACCCGGAAGTGCTCTTCAATGAAAACTACGGGGTGGCGTTTAGTAGATGCGAGGATGACGTGGAGCGATGGTGCAAGCTTACTGTAGGAAGGGGGAGGCTCTAGTTGGCGCAGTGCAACACTAGCGACAAGCAGGGACTCTCTCTTCCTCGTCAGGGCTGAGGGTTACCTTCCAGACAACCTCTGCTTACCCTCTAGGTAGTGTGGCTTAAGCAGTCGTAGGCTAATCTTTGGGGCACATAGGGTTAAACACTTGCAATAGTACACCTTTACAACCAACCCACCACACAACGAGACCAGACTGTATTCTGTAAAAATATATATCTTTATATAGATTTTAAGCTGGCTTGTGAATACAGTCAACGTACTTTACGATAAAGGTTGCAAATTACTCAGTTCAGGTTACCACAGTTCTCATAGCAGTTCTCTGAGGGCCCGTAGGCCGGTGTTAACCAAAGTTCTTGTGGAGCCGGCGGCGTCCAGGGGATCTGTCCCACGTCGCGTTGCCTTCCCGGGGTCGCTGATCGTTGCGGCTCTTCAGCCGAGCAGGTCACTGGTCATCCGGGGCAGCGGTGTTCTGTGGCGGCAGGGTCCTCTCCTCGTCGTCCGCTCCGACCCTGGAGGCGGCGGCTGTGCGGCGGTGGCAAGTGGCAGTACGGTCCCCAAGTGCAGGACGTACCCAGCCAAGTGCCGGTGCAGCTGTGGACTCACAGCTGGGCTGTCGGGCAGACTACCGACCTTGCGGATTCCAACAGGGCAACTGTCCGTCTTTGCAGGTGAGTGGCTGCTCGTTATGCAGTCACCTCGAGAGCTCGGACCGGACGGGTCCCCCTTCGCTTTGCTCTCGGGCTCCCGGTGCAGTTGCGGTCACGGTGTTCGGTCCAGCGGCGGCTGGTCCTTACTTTGCTCTCGCTGTTGCTTTGGGCCCCGGTCACGGTGGTCAGGTGGGTGTCGTTGCCTTGGAGGAGACTCCTCCGTCGGTGCTGCGGCGATGGTCAGCACCCGCAGTCGCTTTCTTCCCAGGGGGTAGCGTCCACTGGTCCTGGGACGCCGGTCAGGGGGCAAGTTCAGTTGCAAGCCCTTGGAGATCTCTTTAGCAGAGTTTGGCACAAAGTAAAGCAAAAGTCTTCTCGTAGTCTTTTCTTCTTCCTCTCCTTCAGCAGCAAGGCACCAGACACAGGCAAGAGTCAGCACCCTTCCTTGTCTCTCACGGTCCTTCTCGTAGGGCAGAGTCCTTCTGTGGCCCAAACAGGATCTAATTTTCAAGGAGCAGGGCTCCTTCTTTTATAGGCCAATTCTTTTGTTCTCGCAGGCCAGGGGGGCCTTTGCATAGCCACTCTCAGTCCTTGAGTACCCCGGTGGGTGTACTCCGGCTTCTGCTTTCAGTGTGAGGGGCAAGCGCATCAGACGCCCCACAGGAGGTGGAGCCAGCATTGTGCGGACAGGGGTGGCCAGAGTACCTTGTTGATGGGGGCTTCGCCCTTCCTGGGCCAGGAGTCGGCAGAGTCATCCGCCGCTCCCCAGGAGGGTGGAGCCAGCATTGTGGTGGCCGAGCACAGCTACTGTTCGAGTCAAGAGGCACTCCCACCTCCCACTAAGGTGTAATCTGCACCTTCACCACCTGTCATCCCTCCAGCCCTGTCACTCACACATCCCAGACAGTCAGATACACATACCAGCAGAGGCGGGCCGAAATGGTTAGGCAAGCAAATGCTAACTTTCTAAAAGTAGCATTTGCAGACCCAGGATACTAAAATAAACTTGACTACAAGAAATATTTTATCATCCTGAGTTCAGGCATACTAAACATGACTCGCTACCATGCTCCTTGAGCCTGCGGGGATTATAGGGTGTAATAATTCTCGCAGCTCAGTCTGGCCTAATGGAGCAGGTAGCCTTCAATAGTGAAATACGGTCTTGGTTGTAAGTCACTACTAGGACATGCCACGCACATCAGGGCTTGTCCTACCTTACACCTACAACGCACCCTGCCCGCAGGCCTACCATAGGGGTGACTAATATGTAGTCAAGGGAAGGGTCGGTGCTGGCAAGTGGGGGCACTTGCCCAGCTAACGTGACGGTACGAGACCGCACGCGGGTTCTGCGGTCGCAGTTCCCAGACACATCTTTACGGCTGCTTCGGTGGGTGGCGCAACCAGCGCTGCAGGCCCACCAGCAGTATTGGCATCTACAAGCCCCGGCACTCTCTAGTGCGCTTTACTAGGGACTAACAGTAAATCCAATGAACCAATCATGGATACCAATCGCATGTACAATTTACAGTAGGGAGCACTTGCACTGCGGCACGGGTCAGCCGTGGCGCAGTGCCCTGAGTGTCGGAAAACCAGCAAAACATCGGAGGCACATCAGCAAAAAGTGGAAGGGAGACTCACGCCAAGGTGCCAGGTCTAACACTTACGCTTTCCTTGATGGGACGAGTAGCCGTCATGAAGATGGTGATTCTCCCGAGATTTCTACTTCTGTTTGCCACTCTGCCGATAATACTCTCTAAAGCCTTATTCCGGAATGTAACAAAACTTATGACTCAATTGGCCTGGGGAGGCAAACAATCGCGTGTGCAGTGGAACACTCTCATGCTGCCATGTGAGCTGGGAGGACTCGGTGCCCCTGACCTAGTGAGATACTATAGGGTGGGCCAAGCCACACACCTGCACACATGGATTCATGGACATAGAGATATCCCGCACATACGCATGGAGCAGCTCTTCGCCGCACCTCTTCCGCTCCCGGCCACGATTTGCAATCCAGTAGACCGCCGGGTAGGCTTACCAGACTCGATCACAGCTACAAAACATGCATGGAATCAAATATTGGAGGCTAGGAATGAGACGTTGTTATACTCTCCCGCGATGGCGGTGGAGTGTCTACAGTGGCTGGCCCCCATCGGGGACAGAAATGTCATCCAAGCGCTTCACGGGTTGAACATTGCGACAGCGGGGGCTCTGTTTGTGGAGGGTAAGGCCGCAACATGTGACCAGGTGGCACAAATGGTTGAAAACCCAACATTATTGCAACGGTTCAAATTCCACAGGCTTCAGGGTGCCTTGAGGGACATCCTGGGCCTGGATTTGGCAGAGCCGCAGGACATTCCAGAACTATCCTTCCTCATAGCTACTGCTTCCCCTCATCACTTAATGACACACCTGTACAAGAGCATTATCTCCTACAGAGCACAGGAACCTTCCAAGGCCAGACTGGCTTGGCAGAGGGACATGGAGGTGGAAATAGATGATTCTATGTGGACGTACTGCTGCGCCAACACCAGGAGAGTCTCGCTGAATGGACGGCAAAGGTTGATACTTTTCCTATTTTTACAGCGACTATATTACACTCCCGAAGGCTTACACCAATACGGCCTCCGACAGTCTCCGGAGTGTGAGCGTTGTCACGCGCCAGTAGTGGACTTCCTACGCATGGCATAGAGTTCTCGTAACATTCATGAGTTCTGGGTGGAGGTCATTTGGGAATTCAGCAAGATACTGGAGCATGAACTACCTATAGATCCCGCGTTGGCGCTATTGGGATATTCTAAACCTCTACCAATGGAGTATAGGCGATTGACGGATATGGGGCTGCTGTTGGCGAGGCGTACGGTGGCGCAGTGTTGGATGAGAGGGCCAACCCCGACAAAAAGCCGATGGGACAGGGACATGGTATACTGTTCCACACAGGCTGAACACTACAGCAGACTCCTCCTTCCTACTGGTAGGCCCAAAAAATTATGGGGCTTGAGTAACACTTTCAGGTATGCCAGGGAAGACACAGTGGATGAGCGATGAGAGGAGAGGGGGGCTACACAGTAACTGTAACCTGCTCAGTACAATCCTGGAGCCTGGGGTATGGGTGAGCCGTCCGCAATTAGGCAGCCATGGTGATGGCTGGGTGGAGTATTGAAACCCGCCTGTCCTGTAGCGACTGATGAGTGGTAGTCGATTAGGGCTGCTGAGGGGGTGAGTTTGGGACATGCTTAGGCCATGCCAAGGTGGTTGCGCTAGGGGGGAGAGAGATGGACACCAGCACAGGATTTGAAATGGCACAGGCATTACTGGTTAGATCAGCGAACAGGGTGGACAGTGGGGGGGAGGGGTTGGATTGTGCGTTTATTTTTCGGGGTACTTTCTTTCGTGTTTGAACGAGGGGGGGGCCTCCTGCTGAGGAGTAGGGGGTGGGTTGATATAGCACTAAATACACCTACATTTCCGGCTCTAAAGCACTCGTCCTACATATCCCACCCTCTGGGACCGAGGAGAACGGTACAAGTGTACGGTCATAATACCAAAAATCACTTATAGCTGTCTTGCTGGTTGCACATTGGCATAACGCCGCCGTACCCCAGGGTTGACGGCATCAGGCTCTGTACTTCAGATCGTCTGGTTCCCGACCGTATTCATCATTGTTGCATTGGCGGGCCTGGGGGGTTGTAGGCGAGAAGCTGTGTAAGACTTGGTCTATGTTAATAAAGTGTTTTAGAAAAACAAAAATTACTTAAAACATTGTTCCCCAAGCAGCATTTCCTTTATTGTCTAATTGAACCATGCCATTCCTTGTGGAATACTCCCTTACACCCCAGCAGGTGATGGTAACACAAACTTCCAGACACATACTTGCTAATCATTTGGGCTGTACAGTTCAAGGAATAAACATAGGAAGATGTTCCTACATTAATTTTCATGTAGACATTTATTTTACATATTTACAAAGTTAAGCATGATTAATCAAGAAAAAAATTGAGACACAATGTGTGCGCGGCGTCTAATCCCTGCTGCAGTGTTGCAGATGTTTTGGCCTCCTGCTTCACCTCCATCACCATTGTCCATTTCATCATGGTGTTGGTCCTCTTCATCCCAAGGGACATTTGTTTTCACACATATGTTGTGCAGTATTGCACAAACAAGTACCATTTTGCACACTGTTTCGGGGGAATATAGTAACCTTCCCCCAGACACATCAAGGCAACGGAACCGGGATTTCAGCAAGCCAAAACTCCGCTCAACAATGTTCCGCGTCCTACAATGGGCATGGTTGTATGCCCTTTGAGGTTCCGTTTGTGGGTTGGCAAATGGAGTCATCATCCACGTCTGTAGACCATAACCTTGATCACCTGTAAGTAAATCTACATATCTCACTTTAGTGTTACTTCTGCATACATAGCATATTTTGTACAAATACTTTGTGAACTTTGTCATGGTGAATTCATTTGTGGTCAATTGCATGTTGTGTTAGATGTTGCTGATCAACTTTAGAAGCCCCTGACACTACTTGTTTATTTTGGAGAGTCTGTCAGAGCAGCGCACTGCACCATATCACTATGTACTGACAGAGAGCCCCGGTAGAATTTTTTCATCACTGATACTTACTATCATTTACACACACCACTTTAATCACAGAAGCACTGGTCCTTCTACTACTCAATATTCAAGGGACTCCATAGTGCCAAACTCCGCTACACCCTGCTGATTTTGCACACCTCAAAGTGATCAAAGACATCAAAACTCACTTCTTTGAGATCCCCACGGACTTGGAGGAGTGGCTGGAAGTGATGGACATCCAGGTCGACCTAAACACTAATCAGAACTCATCGGGCAGCACATTCAAGGAAGGAGCGGACCACGCAGAGAACAGGTCAGGGGCACGTGGTGCACAATCAAAACACCATTAGCCTTCTGCCGATAGACTTGCTAGATGAATTGATGATTCCAACCGTGACCCAGGAAATCCAGTCGTCCCTAGCAACACCCATTACACAACTGGATTTTTAAATTAACATTCACACACTAAAGCGGCATAAGTCTCCGGGTATGGATGGCATGTCTGGAGAGTTTTACCACACTTACTCCGACACCTTGGCACCTGTATTGATAAACATTATCAGAATATGTTTATGAAGTTGGCCATCTACCAGTCACGACTATGCAGGCCTTAATCATCTCCATCACACAGCCCGGCAGAGACACCCTTGACGTGTGAATTTGTAGACCCCTGTCCATGCTCTCCTGGGAGTATGAAATCCTTAGCAAAGCTATCACCTTAGAAATAGCACCTGTTGGACAGGCCTCGTGGACGGCCCGCTCCCTCCCCGCATGGCGGGGCCCGGACCCTTGCTCCCCTGTATCCAAGAGAGGAATCATCCCGGCAACCCACCGGGACAACCCCCGGGCCATCCACAACGGGACCCCAACTCCTGAACACCCCGATTTCTGCTGGCCCGGGACCACGTCAGTACCACTGCCCCGGGCCAGCCGCCATTTTGAGACACTGCCCGACAAGGCCGTGTGGCCTCAGATCAACCCCAACTCTGGGCCTGGCCAGGCCCCGACATCGAGGCACCACCATCCACCCAGGAGGTCAAGAGACCACTTGGCAGGTCAATGGGAGGAGTGTCAACGGCTCCCCTCCGCCAGGTGTCGATCGCCCCCCGCCTCCGCGGGCGCTGGCTCAAACCCCCTGCTGGGTGTCTGGACTCCCTCATCCCGGACCTCCCGACCTCCAAGTGCAAGGGTCCAGACGTCAAAGGAGGCCAGACCTATAACTGGGGCAGCTCCAGAGCAGGAAGGCAGTTGTATCCTGGAGTCGAGAGACACCGAGACAAACTCATCCTTGAAGGCCTGCTGGCGCTGCCGCGGCCCCTTCTTTGTGAACTACCTTCAAAGCCTGCTAGCGCTGCCGCGGCCCTATCCATCGTGAACCACCATCGAAGCCTGCTGGCGCTGCCGCAGCCCATCTTTGCGAACCCTCAAGCTCGAGGATTGTGAGCTCCATCTCTTGCTGTTCCAGTAGCGGCCCAGTACTAAGACTGTCCCGCTACCCCTTTTCCCTGCAGAGACTAGAATTGCCGTGATCCTCGTATCCTGGTACCCCTGTATCGTTATCACCTTGCCTCAAGATTCGTATATTAAGTGTGTTAAAAGCATCCTTGTGTGGTGTCCATCTGTGGAGGGGAAGTTACTTGTGTGTACGATCACCCGAGACGGCCCTCACCGGAGGCCTCTCCCCCCTGTACTCGGCCGACACTCCGGGTCTCCGTCTCACAGAAGTCCATCTCCCTGGCATGATCCAAAGAGATCAATGTGGCTTTATCTCGGAGAGGAGTACTTCCAAATATATGATTGAACTCCACATCCTCATGACGACCACCCCACAGGGACTTGGCCACACTGGCTGCATGGCCCCGGACCTCAGACAAGCATTTGAGTCCCTGACATGGGAATTCATGTTTGAATCCTTAAGTCGCTTTGGATACCAAAAATGGCATGATGACATGGATCCGTGTACTGTACACAAGCACAACAGAAACAGCACGCACAGGCAGGCACAGTTCAGACAGTTATTACGACCACAGGGGCACCCGACAGGGGTGCCCGCTGTCACCGTTACTGTTCATGCCCACACTGGAACCCCTGGCAATTGCACTCTGCACTAGAGCAACAGAGGTGGCCATTCTAGTTGTACAGACCCATATTTAGATCTCCATATGTGTGGAGAATATAATGAGGTCCTTCCAAAATCTGCAAGGTGACCCTACAGACCTACCAACGATCTTTATGCATTTGAAAGAGGAATTCAGCCTTGCTGGTAAACCCTGGTAAATCACTGTGCTTCTTTTCCCAAGACGGTGCGCGACCTACCCATATACATTCAGGCACACACAAGATCCAGGTATCTGCAACTATGTTTCACTACGTTGGTATTGACGTATACCAGTGCCCGGAAGACCAGATTGAGGGCAATGTGCGGCAAGCATGCAAAGGCCTCCAAAGTGGCGTGACCTTTTGTACATCCATGCCCCTTTCTGTAATGGGCCGGGTGGCTTTCTCAAACATGGTCCTGCTCCCCAAAATACTGAAGTACTTTGTGAAGTTGCCAGTCCTACTCCCACAACCAATTTTTGACACACTAAAGATGTTAGTGATGATTCTCATTTTGGGGACAGGGAGACGGCAGATCAGTGTCAAGAAGTTACAGCTGAACACCACACAAGGAGCAAAGGTGTACCAGACCTACGATGCTACTATAATACTAGCCACCTACAATGGATGATGAAATGGGTGTCGGGTAGTAATCTCCAAAGTAGCTTTGACGGTGGCAAAATTTGCACGCGGGTAACTTCACTCCCTTTCACTACCTACAGTCAAGATTCCCAGGGAGTGCCACCCCCTACTGCATGTGCCTCTGAGATGTTGGGGGACAGCATTAAAGTAGAGTGCAGGAACCATTCCTTACGCAGACATCCCCCTGCTTGGACAACCAACTCCACAAGGGAACCACACACAACGCAGATTACTACCCTGGACAGATACTGGGATGGACAGAGTTGGAGATTTGTTTGTAAAGAACACCATACTAGATCATGCTACCTTCCTACTATCCACAGAGGCCCTGCAATCACTGTACGTTGTACACGCCTCGGTGAGCCACAATGTATGACGCACCTGGGCTCCACAACGCACCAAGCTAAACCAACATGAAGTGGTGCAAATCCTCCACTATATGTTGACGGGTGGACACCTAGTAAAGTGGGTATATGTGGGCATTATGGAACATGCATGTTTGCCCCTCACAAAAGTCAGGGAAGCTTGGATAGCAGACACAGGATAGGCCATGACAGACGGCGAATGGCCAATCATTCTGGCCCACCCTAGGACGGTATAGAGGATTGACAAATTCCCATTTATACAGGCCATGCTTTTGCATAGAGATAATCTCACTCCCCAAAGGCTACACAGCATATTTCCTGCCACTCCCCAGAATTACCCTAGATGTAATCAGGATGACACAAATATTCTTCACATACTATGGCCATACCCAAGAGTACGCAACTACTGAGTGTGAAATCACAAACACAATATACACTGTTAGACCTCAGCAGATCCATGAAGGTGCACTACCCTGCCTGATAGGTAACAGTACAATATCCAAGACGTGTAAGGCAGTACTGAAATTAGTGGACCTGGGCCTCCAATTGGCACTTCAAGCACTGAAAAAGAGATGGAAGTTGCACAGACCCCCGAATGTCGAAGTATGGCAGTCTGATATGTTCAAGTGGTCCACTACAGAGACTGCGTCACTGCATAGGGAGGTAGAGAAAGGATTACGTATATACCCTACTGCACAGGACTGAGGAGAAATGTTAATTGAGTTGTAAGATATGGACTCATGAATAGCACAAGGAGATAGTGACTGATCACACAAGTGGTATGTGTTGTGCAAATGAGGCCAACTTAGACCATTGCTGGAGGTACGTCACACTTGCATCGCAACTCCAGCAAAGCCCCACTGTTACAGGGCAGTTGCATGAGACATCTGCGCAGAATTGCCACCATGGTGCATGGCATTGTAATGGCAGGGCATCATGGGTGGTGGAGATGCTTTGCACATTTACTTCTGGATCCCTGCAGATTACCAGGGTAGATCGACTAATTGTGAATCTGGGCCATGAAGTGAAACTTCATGTTTCTTTCAAACAAAATTACATGTGTCACCCATTTAATCATGATAATTGCATTTCTTACTAATCAATGCACATTTCTAAATTTAATTAGTGTTAGTTGTCATGGGACTATTTGACATTGACTTGCACATCCCTCCATACCAACAAAGAGGCACCAGTTACTCAGCACCACCCTTCAATAAACATTTATGCACAGCATTTAAAATGCTGCACACCATGATGCCATGACTTGAGTGATGTGTGAGTGATCTGTGCCATGACAGTGGTACATTGCAGATATGTAATTGCAACCACAACACATAAACCTAACATAAGCCTGTCATGGATTTTACAGTATTATAGCGCGGGGATGCCTTCGGGTCACCAGGCGCTTTACAAACCTCAAAATAATAATAATAATAATAATGCTCGGGGGGCATGATTGTTACAATGCAACTACAGTCATTACACCTGCTTACAGCGGGCACAGGATTTGCATCAACATTCGCACTAAAGTGAGCACATACAATCCGGTGGAATTGACTCTGCTAATTTTATGGGACATCCCTGTGCAATACCCCCCCACCCTCCCCCCCCACCCACAATCACTTATTATATCATGGTGAAATGCCGACATGTGGTGTGGCAAAGTACGAAGTATTTTTGCATAGTATACATATTTCTTCAACGCATTTGGCTTACCTACTAGGAGCCCATTGCCATATTGTCCATTCTGAAAACGGTCATTAATGATGCAATTTCTGAAAATGTATGCATCATGGACACTCCCTGGATACTTTGCCAGTATATTGAGATATAGTCCACGATGGTCCACAATAGCTTGCACATTAATGGAGTGGGTATGCTTCCGATTTCTGTAGAGGTGTTCAGTTGCAGCAGGTGGTACTAACTGGACATGGGTGCAGTCTATTGCTCCTAGCACATGGGGGAATCCAGCAATGGCATAGAAGCCCTGTTTGATGTCCATCTGCTGCTGGTGGGTGCTTGGGAAATTGATGTACTGTGGCGTTATCTGAAGAATTGCATCCAAAACTGATGGCAGGAAGGCAGAGAAAGACGCTTGTGACACCCCTGCCAATGTAGCTGCAGTGGTTTGGAAAGAACCAGACGCTAACATGTGCAATACTGCAAGTAGTTTGGTCATGGGTGGGATGTTGTTACCCCTTTCATTTTCAGACAGCAACTGCGGTTTTATCTGCCGCAGGAGTGTCAAAATGGAACCTTTCTTGAGGCGGTAAAGTTTGATAATTTGCTCATTGCGCAATCCAGTCAGTGTGGTCCTCACACGGTAAACGCGCTCCTTTCTCCTGCGCTGCCTTGGGACTAATGGTTGTGGCTGAGGTTGTGGTAGTACCTGTGCAGGTGGTTCTGCAACTCCCAATTGCAAAATTAAGAGATCCATTTTTGTTCACCTTGTGAAAAATTACTCTGCTACACGCAATGAGACTTGCGATATTTTCTGCGCGTGGGTTTCTGTGGCGTAGGCTTGCGAGAGTTTTTTTTCTTTTACGTGACGCATTTTGTAGATGCGTCAACGTGACGGAATGTCGTAAATATGGATGCGACGGAAATGCGTGTCTTTGTACGTGGGAACGCCTACCTTGCATATATTAAATATTACGTGACGCAGCCAAATCTTGCGCAGTTAGATGTCGTCGCATCTCACGTTGCGGGACGCATTTTCATAGATGCGTCACCTTGCTGATCTGGCGCATGGAAAAACACCAGGATGCGTCATGATGCGTGACGCATCGGTGGCGCAAGTCCGTCATAAATCTGCCCCAAAGACTTTAGGCAGAGTGAGCTGCGCACCAATGCTTGTTTTTCTTTCTACGGACCTCTTTCCCGTGCCCTCAGCACTAGCGCCCCCACTCCCTGCTTCTGGACTTTAGAAACTTTGAGGTCAGTGATTTCCACAAACCCGAGAGGGCAGAGCAAGGCGAAGCCATGCCGTCTTGAAAATAAAAAATCCACATAATTGCGTTAGACAGAGGCATCTGTTGCATGCATTTCTGTGCGCGCGGATGGTTTCACCCCCTTGCGTTCAGGTAGATGCCTGGGAAAAGACATGCGGCACCTTCCCTCACCGCGCCCCCCTTGCCAGTTAGAGCTGTGGTGTGAAGAGACTCCCGGGGAGCAAGAATTCACGCAATAACCACTCCAAGCTGTTAGTTTAGCGTAAAAGGCCATTTATTAGGACAGGGTTGACAACCAATTCAACTTAACACAAATAAACAGTTAACAAATCCCCCAACCTCATAACTTCCAACCATCATCCACTCTCGTACTCCAATTACTCAACTCCCAATTCACACCACGACCTCTTCACTTATATCCATCACTTCCACGCTTCTCTTTCAACCTCCTCCAGCATCTCCAGCCATTGCACTCCTGCCTGCCACACCCCCATCCTGCACCTGTATCCCCCTCCACGGAAGGGTGATTAGGCCCGTAATGGACTCCCCACCCCTCCCAAGTACTGCCAACCAGGAAACCCCCGGAGGGCGGTTACCTGCCCCACCACAAACCTGGCCACCTTTCGTCCTCACTCACGCCGGCACCAGATAGACTCGTTCCACAACAGACTGATAGTATCCCGCAGTTCCATCAAGTAGTATGCATTGCCCATGTACGAAAGGTGCACACCATCGTCACGTCAAAGAAGGGGTTCCTCCAAACGTAGGCCCACATGAGCAATCACTTTGATACCTTGTTCGTTGCAAAAAAGTCTCATTGCCCTATTCAACTTACGCCTTGCCCTTTCAATGGCTGCCGGCTTCAAAGCCCCCCTCCAAACACGTCGCGGCACAAATTCCGTCCAAACAATGCAGGCGCCAGCCGGATTTCTCCTCGTTGCCTCCAAGTCCCGTTGCATCAAATGTAGCAATGACACTCCTGACTGTTTGACCAAGTCATTTTCCCCCAAGTGGATAACAATCATGTCCGGGCAGCCCAGCTGAGCCACCTTCTTCGTCAATCAGGGCAACAAAGCGCCCCATCGCATCCCACTCTTACCCCACCAATGGACCTCATGATGGCTGCTCCGCAGTCCCAGGCTACGACTGTACACCTGTCTGTCCGCATACTTTGAGGCCCAGTGAACAGAGGAGGGTCTCACAATCCAGGTAACCGTCTTGGGTCCTGGCCCCCGAACGCAACCTACGAAGAAAGAGAGATTTGCACCATAGCAAGGCAGTAACAGCGCACCAGCCGCAGTCCCCATCTACCCGAAAAAACACTCATCCTCCCCCCACTCATGTGAGCACATAGCGTTCGCAGCAGCGAGACCTCAAGCGCCCGAACTGTTTATTCGCGTCCCACGACCAACCCAACCTAGCAGCTGCCCTGGCCGCCCCTATCCGAAACGAGTGCGTCCCATACCGAGCCGGATCCCTGCCCATGCGCTGCAGTGCCATTCTCAACACCGCCAGCAACTGAAAAGAAGTCACCTGCATCTGAGAGGCAAGCCAAAATATCTCTCAGACCGTCCTCTGAACTCTGCCACAAAACACTCTCCACTCACGCACCGGGCACACCTCCTGTTGTGTCCCATGGCGGAGTGCGGGCTCGAACACTGCCTTGAGACTTGTTTTGCAGGCACAACTACAATTCCCAGGCTCCTAGGAGAAGCGCGCGGCGGAAGAGGCAGGTGACATCATCGCGCAACGTCTCAAGAGGAAACCGGGAACAGCGGAGCACCGCCGTTGATTCTGCGTTCTTCGTGAAGTTCACGGTAGGGGTGTTTTGCACCAGTTCATGCGTATCCTTTTTCTGAGAGCCGTTCAGTAGCTCCTCTTAGTTCCTGTTCCTTGTTGGTTTCGCTTTTGGTTCCGCTCTTGAGTCATCCGGCTCTAGCGGTTCGTTCTCCTGAGATTTGGTTAACACTGATTCACTGCGGATAGGTGTTCCTGTCAACAAGCCTTGGGTGGGATTCTTTCTCCATGGGCTGATGGTGTGACTCTCGTCATTAAGAGAGTATTCGTGACTTTGTGTAACATGCCCGCCTTCGGGCACTGATGAAGTAACTTTCATTTGACTCTCTGCGTTAAGAGAGTATCCTTGACTTTGATTCCGTCCCCCTCCCCGCCCGGACACAGTCGTCCTTGGAGTTGGGACGTTACATGTTTTTTCTGATGACTTTGTTTCTTTACTGATCTTGGTAATTGTTCCTTGTTGTCATTACCAAGTCGGAGCTTCAAGCAGGAGTATTATTTTGTTTGTTTTGCTAAGTGCAAGTTCAGCACACATTGACTCTTTTGGTGTCCAGTTTATGATCAGTACTGGGTTCCGTCTCTGATTTGGATCAATGGATAACAATGTCATGTGGCATACTTCAGGGTGATATTGACCTGGTGCGCAATCACCAGAGTTGGATCAATGACTTATTCATTGCGCAATCTTTTGTTTCTTTGCAACAGGGGTTAATGAGCTTCGTCTGGCTGGCTGTTTTCCATTGCCCCCTGTTGAAGCCTATTTTCAATTCTCATTTGGTACGTGTTTGCAATGTCTTTTGTGGTGTTATGTCACTGATTTGTTGATAGACATTTAACCTGTTGTTCTTTGCATTTTAGACTTTGTGACACTCACAGTATATCCAGATAGCCAGGCAAAGCACACTTATTTTCCCTTACAGGTATTGCTGCATATGTGTTTCTATACAGAAGATTAGAGTGTGTCATTTGTGTCTTATATGTAAGGGGACCGCATTGTATGTGCTTGACTTATGGTGCCTTGTTCTCCTTACAGCTCTCTCTCCCCGCCGTCCCCATCCTACCCTCCCCTTTTTTTCCCTCACTGGACCACTCCTTTGAGTCTGTGGTAATTCAGACCTAGGGGCTGTCTAGAGGTGGAACCCATTGAGCATCGTACGATCCTGAGGACACACGGACCTGACACCTCCGCACAACCACTCTCTCCCAACCATACCCACTTGCCCCGTCCGACCTGATTCGTCTTAGAGTGACCCAACCAAATACCTAACCTGGACTCATCCAAACACACATCCTCAAATATCCTACCAGGCGCCTCCCTTGTCCCTACCAACTCAGACACCCTAAAAGCTCTAAAAAACATCCAAATCATGCACAAACTAAACTACGCCACCTCGTGGCCATCATAACAGCAATGAGGCAACACTGCCACCAGGCACCGCAACAACTCAAACCTAATGGCCTCCCTCGGCGCCTCCCCCCCATCCTCCCCCCTCAAACATCCCCAACCTTTCAACATTCTGCTCAACAAATAAAACCTAGCCGGATCGAAACCCAAATATAACATGCTGTAAAAGAAAATCCGAGACAGTTTTCCAGCAATTGTCGTCTGCGACAATCCCCTGTCCATGCAACTCAAAACAAAACGAACAACACCCTGTACACAAGCACTCCTGGGCATCCGCCATTCATCTCTGGCCCAACCCAGAAAAGCACCAAATTCAGACCACGCCAACCTGTAGGAGCGCTTCGTGGACTCAGCTATCGATCTTTCCACCAACACCACTACTCTCACTCCTGCCTGGCCCAGATACCCCCCGGCACCTCGATCTTGCAAGCTTCCGCTCCCGGTGCCAGCCTCCTGAAACGCTGCCACTGCGAACGAGACAATGCATTCGCAATGTCATTGCTTGCACCCGGGACATGTTGAGCACGAAACAGAACATTAAAATGCAAACAAAGCAGCATAAAACTTTGCAGCAAGCGCAACACCCTCAGGTCCCTCGCCTTCTGGTTGTTCACCAAATCCACCACGGTCCTGTTGTCTCTTGAAAGAGAACCGACCTGTTCTGAAACTCAGGCCCCCACACCTTCAGTGCCACCAGTAGGGGCAAGAACTCAAGAAATGCAATGCTCCTGCCCTGCTGTAACCGATGAGCCAGCCACTGTTCTGCACACCATCGCCTGTCCCAGAAGATTCCAAAACCGGACGCACCTGCCGCGTCCGAATACAGCTGTACTTGCCAGACCATCTTATCATGTGCAAAATCCATGGACACGCCATCGAAATCTTCCAGTAAACTTCGCCACATCCGCAGATCCGATTGGACCTCCAATGTGACCCTGACTCTGTGGTGAGGGAGTACTGCCCCTGACATGGCCATGCCGAGGCGTCTTCAAAATGTCCTCCCGGCCCTCACCACCCGGCAAGCAAAGTTCAGCAAACCCAAGAGACGCTGCACAGACCTCAGATCAATCTTGCGGACCCCAATCACATGCAACAGAAAAACCTGCATCTCCGCCACCTTCTGTTCCGGCAAACGCGCCAACCATGCCACGGAATCAAGCTCGATACCCAAGAAGGTCAAACAGCAACTAGGCCCCGCCGTCTTCTCAGGCGCCAAATAAACTCCAAAATCCTGAGCCAAACTCTGAAACTGCCCCAAAGCCGACCCACACTCACCTGTCTGTCCTTTCCCTACAGACAAGAAATCATCCAGATAGTGGGACACCAGCCTGTGCCCGTTCCTGTCCACAAAGGCCCACTGGAAAAGGAACTAAATGTCTCAAAGAGCGCCCAAGAAATCGCACAACCAATCGGCAAGACCCTGTCTACAAAAATGGCCCCCTCAAACTGCATCCCAAGCAAGGAGAAATCCGCCGGGTGAATGGGAAGGAGGCGAAAAGCCGACTTGATGTCACACTTAGCCAATTCCGCCCCCTGACCACAAACCCGCACCAGACCAATGGCATCGTCGACCGAGGCATACAACACCCTGGAGTCCTCTTCTGCAATGAAATCATTCACTGAACTCCCCTCTGGCCATGATAGATGGTGAATCAGCCTGAACTCCCCTCGCTCCTTCTTAGTCTTGAAAACAGGGGACCCGGCCGGCAGACAAGTACGTTTTTTCTTTATTATTATTTTATCCCCCTCTTCCTACCCGTGTGCCTCCCAATCCCAACCCATGATTAATGCCAGCTGCGACTGCCACTCAGGCCCCTGTAATACACCCTTCTTGTTGTATGATGTATTGTAACATCATATGCCAAAACCAGTCATACCATGCCTCCCCGTAAGCCCATGTCTGGACAGAATCCTCACCATGATTGGCATAGGGAAGGGGAGAGAGGCTGCCTGTTTCCTGTTCCTGCTGGAGGCAGGAGAGCAGGAGCAGGTGGCCGAACAGGAAGGATCTCATTACTCTCCTTTTCCTTGACTTGCAGTGCTCATATTCCTTTCTTGTGACCCCCACCGCCTCATGGCTGGGCATGGCTTGGTCAGGAAGATTAGGGCGGTGTGCTCGTCAGATTTATTAACAAAAAAGGTGAAATAATGAGGTCTGGCACCAGCCACATGTCAAACGGGCCTACGATCCTGCCTTCCACAACTTCCTTCTGCAATTTTTCTGCCACAACCCCCGGTAGTTCCTTCGCAGACCGCAAATTCTCCACCCACCGTGAAAAGAAGAGGCAACTCCAGGTAAGTTGAAGCCTCTTTATTATAGACCAGTCCCGTCAACTCCCAGGCAGCAACTGCCAGAGCCCCCACATTCCATGTTCCACGCAGGGAACATGGATGTAGAAAGGTTCCGTGCAAACACAAAGAAAGGACCCAACACACCTCCCTTCGTATAACAAGAAAAGAAAACAAAACAAAGAAAGAAAGAAAAAGAATAAATGAGAAAATAAAATAACAAACAATGAAGAACAAATGTAACTCTTACTGTAAAACACAAGGGAAATAGAATGAACATCGGACAAGAAATGCAATTAACAATACATGCATATTAATACATGGCATAATCACAAAACTTGGTCGGTACAGATCTCATCCTCAAGGAAAATCTTCTCTGAGCAGAAGAGGATGACTGACCACACCCATTTGAAGGAGTGACCCTAAAAGAAGAACCGCTGGAGCCAGAAGGTGAATCAAGAATAGCACATGAAAAAGAATCTACAGGAGGATCGCCACAAACACCCATCTTCCCTCCTACATACACAATTTTGGATTGAGGAACAATAGAAATGGCACACTTATTCCACACCTTCCCATTCTCCAATACCACCACGCGTTCTTTTACTTCTTTGACCCTTGCAGGAGCAGAAAAACGAGAATCACCCTTGCGAACAAAACCGAGTTTCTTGATTCTTACCCAATCACCCACACGCACAGGAGAAACATTCACAGAAACAGTGGCATACTTTGACTGAACAGCAGTTCTAACATCAACGACGCCATTAAGTTTAGAAGGATCAACAACCTTCCTGGACATCCAATCCTTGTTCAATTTAGAACCGGCAACTCTACCCCTGAGTAATGTAAAAGGAGATATTCCAGTACTAATATGGGGAGTAGTTCGAAAAGCCCATAACATATCTGCAACTGCAGTACGCCATGACAAACCATTCACAAGAGCTAACTGTAGATGGTCCTTAATGACGCGATTAAAGCGTTCAACTAAACCATTGCTGCGGGGATGATAAAGAGATGTTAACACATGCTTAATGCCAAAATTTTGCATCTCCCGCGAAACTAGTTGAGTCCCATTATCCGTTACCAGTTCATCCGGAAGCCCTTCACGAAGAAATACATCTTTAAGAAAACCAATGACAGAAGAAGAATTAACACAATCAACAAATTTGACTTCCGGCCACTTAGACATATACAGCCTGATTCATGAAGTAAAATTGCGCCCGCAATCGCTGCGAAAATGCAATTGCGGGCGCAATTTACGTAATTGGCATTCAACATCAAAATTGCGAATTCGCTAACACATAATAACGAATTCGCAATAAAATTCGCAGAATCCCGGTAGGCGAGCATTAGCGAATCGGAAAATGCGACAAACCACGGATTCTGCGAAATAAATAGCGAAATCGCAATATAATCTCAATCGCCATTCATGAAAAATCGCTAATAGCGAAAAACCCAAAAATCGCTGTTTGCACGGCGCAAATTAAGGACAACTCAAAGCAGGTGGTAACCATAAAAGCCATGAACAAATTACATTTGAAAAACCGTTGGCCAATCACCAACAGGTTCAGGCCTGACCAATCACACATAAGGACATTCAGCAGCAGCATTAGGAGTTCCACAATGCCAGGAATGTACATGGTGGTGAGGCGTCGAAGGCTACAGCGAGCAGCACGGAGGAGACGCAGGATCCAGAACAGGATTTTCCGCCAGCGGGTCACCTTGCTGGGCCAAACCAGAGAGAAGATATATGCAAAATACAGGCTGAATGGGGAAATGATAATCCAGCTAATACATGACCTTGACCCCCTGATGCAGCACCCAACAAGGCGAACCAATGCGGTGCCTACACATGTGCAGGTATTGTGTAGCCTGCACATCCTGGCCTCCGGGAGTTTCCAGGGGATAGTAGCGGCTGCTGGGGGGATATCCCAGCCCACCATGTCACGCTGCCTCCACACTTTCGTTGACGCCATGCTCACCCAGCTACACCGTCACATCACATTTCCCACGAGCCAACAGGAATTGGACTTGACCAAGCTACAATTCTACAACGTAGCCCATTTTCCCCATGTACTCGGATGCATAGACTGTACCCACGTCGCCATCTGCCCACCAGCTGCCACGGAGTATATGTTCCGAAATAGAAAGTCCTACCACTCCCTGAACATACAGATGGTCTGCAATGCTAAGACATACATCACTGACATTGTCGCCCAGTACCCAGGGAGTACCCATGACTCCTTCATATTCCGGCACAGCGGCATCCACACACGACTGCTCAGGGGAGAGTTTGGGGAAGGACACCTACTTGGTAAGTACACTTTGTCGACAATGTCACATTGCTATGAAGTAACTGCGCAGCACAGGCAATCACCATCTGCTCCTCTCATTCAGGTGACAGTGGCTACGCCCTCCGTGAGTACCTCCTGACCCCTTACCTCAACCCTGCCACACCCCAGCAACGACGCTACAATGTTGCACACATACGGACAAGGAATTGCATAGAAAGGACATTTGGCCTGCTCAAGAGCAGGTTACGCATACTGCACAAGACAGGTGGGGCCATGTATTACAGTCCTGCAGTGTGCTGCCGCATTGTGGCTGTCTGTGTAATACTACATAACATTGCAACCATCCATACATTAAAGCCAATGAAAACTTTATTTTACTTGGTGATTTTAATTTCCATATTGACATTACAGATCGCTCTGATACAATAGCACTTGTAACTGATCTCGCTTTACTAGGCCTCCACCTCCGTAATAATGGTCCCACCCACACTGGTGGACACACCTTGGATTTAATTTTCACTTCCCTTCCTAAAGTTTATTGTCATCCTCCCAAGTACATCCATTGGTCTGACCATAAAATGTTAGATTTCTCTTTCCTGCATCCCCTTGAACCCACTACTTACCCTACCACTCAGTCCATTAAACGCAGACCATGGCACAAAGTCACTCCTGCCAGATTTATTCAAATCTGGAAAGAACCAGTGCTTTTGAGCTCGGATGACATAGAAACATCTCTTTCCAAATTTAACTCCTCTCTGACATCAGCCATTAATACTCTAGCCCCTCAGAAAACTGTTAAACAGCCAATCATGGCTAAAAGGGAAATATGGTACACTGAGGCCCTCAAAATAGAAAAACAAAGATGTAGGAAACTAGAGAAGTGTTGGAGACGGACACGTAAGGAGGAAGATAAGGAACAATATCTGGTAGCTATGAACTCCTATTATAAAAACATCAAAAAGGCGAGAAAAATCAGCCTCACCTCTCAAATCACTGAGGCAGGCAACTCCACTCGAGAGCTGTTTAGGGTCATAAAGGCCTTCACCAATCCAGCAATGTGTGAGAGCCCAGACACTTTCTCCCAAGACCTCTGCAATAATATCTCCCAGTTTTTCGAAGACAAAATTGAGGGGATATATAAGAAAATCATGCAAGTTGCAGGTCCCCCAAAGAATGTAGTCTCTGAAACCCCCCTTATGACGACCCCTGGGAATACTCTACATGTAATTCCAGAAATAACCTTACAGCAACTGAACATGCTCATTACTAACATGAAGACCGGTTCCCCTAACGACTTGATCCCTGCTAAAGTGATTCCTTCCTTGACAGAATCCTTAGGCCCATCCATTCATAAACTAATAAACCTCTCCTTTGCCGAAGGAAAACTCCCACAACATTGGAAAGAAGCGGTTGTGAACCCCATTCGTAAAAACACCACTCTACCCTGGTCAGAGCTCTCCAACCTTCGCCCTATCTCCCTCCTCCCTTTCATTAGCAAACTGGCTGAGAAACACGCTAACACCATCATTTCCAGCTTTATCGAGGCGACAGGGGGCCTGGACCAATCACAATCTGGGTTCAGGCCCAACCACAGCACTGAATCAGCCCTCCTCTCGGTGACTGACAAGATCAAAATGTCACAGGATAGAGGGGGCTCCATGATTCTAGTGCTGTTGGACTTGTCTGCGGCCTTTGATACCGTGTCCCACAACATCCTTCTCAGCCGCTTGCAGGGAGTGGGGATAGGAGGCTTAGCACTATCCTGGCTGGAGAGTTTCCTCTCCGGAAGATCGCAATCAATCAGCCTTGGCCCCTACAGTTCCACCTCGAGGGTGCTCACAAAAGGGGTGCCACAGGGCTCTTGTCTTAGCCCCACATTGTTTAATGTTTATGTGGCCCCCCTCGCTGAGATTGTACGAAAATACGGGTTCACACCAGTCTCCTACGCTGATGACACTCAGCTCCTCTACCCTTTCAGCTCCCTTGGCCCCAAAGTGAAGGAAAACTTTGCTGAGGGTATGAGGGCAGTGTCACATTGGATGGCAGCAAACTGCCTCCAATGCAACGTGGCAAAAACAGAGATCATGCTCTTCGGCAAAGCGAATCTTCTGTGGTCTCCCGATTGGTGGCCGCTGGACCTGGGTCCAGTTCCAACATCAAAGCCACATGTCAAAAATTTAGGGGTAAAAATTGACCAAAAACTAACCCTCAAGGAGCACACTAACCATATTGCAGGATTGTGCTTCCACACCATTGGCCTTTTAAGACGTGTCTTCCCATACCTTCCTGATACCCATAGGCAGACTCTCGTACAGGCCTTGGTTACTAGCCGCCTGGACTACTGCAACGCCCTGCTGACACTTGCTAATGCGGATGCAGTGGGACGTTTGCAGGTAGTCCAGAATACGGCGGCTAGACTGGTCATGAGCGCACCACCTAGGACTCCATCCAAGCCCCTGTTGGAAGAGCTGCATTGGCTTCCTATACGGCAGCAAATCAGTTTTAAAATTTGTTGCACGGTACATAAAAGCTTATATGGAGATAGTCCCAAATATCTTTCCCAATCACTAGAGCTGTATCAACCCTGTCGGTCACTTCGCTCCTGTAACCAAGCCCTCTTGAAACCACCAGTTACAAAAAAATCCAGACAGGGAGACCGAGCATTCTCTTCAATCGGCCCCGCTCTATGGAACAAACTTCCCACTGATCTGAGACTGACTACTAACCATCTGTCCTTTAGAAAGTCCCTGAAAACTCTACTCTTCCGAGAAGCATTCCAACCGTAATAACTGCCCTCACCATATCTGCTAATGTAACGCTATTGCCTTGATGAGCAAAGCGCGGAGATACCCTTACGGGATTGATTCCTGCGCGATATAAGAATTTAAATAAACCAAGCGCCGGATACCTGTCGACATCTCTGGCAGTGAATCTGAAGGGGACGGCCGGCCACCTGCACATGCGCACCATGCACGCGGGGAGAACCCAGCTGAAGGCCACAGACGTCGCAACCACATCACAGAGAACAATTTCTAGGCCACCCTCTTCCCTCACCCCACAAATCACAATTGCATGCAAAATGTAATAATGACACAACGCTAATGTGTTTTGCAAAATAAATATATTTGTTTCATTCACAAAAAATGTCACCAGTACAACTATTTTCTACTAACAGTATTACTTCATACTGCAGTGTCAAAGGACAGGGCAGGCTTGTAGTCAGCCTGTGCCTGTAATTGTCTAAATGAGTCAATTGCGCCTCACGCGCGTTCCGCCCAAGCGCCTCTGAGGCTCATCCTCTTCCGGGGCACCTGTACCTGGCGTTGCCCTGGTGCTGCGCCTGAGTGGCGGGACTAGTGTGGCAGAGTGGCTGCTGATGCTGGATGCCCCCTCACTGCCATCATCACCCCCAACAGTGGCAGGTAGAGCAGGAGGGTGTAGTGCCGTAACCGCCGTGGTGAGGTGCTCCAGGACCCTGGTCATGTCCTCACAGCACTGTACGAGTTGGTGCTGCTGTACTAGTGACCGCCGCGACAACTGTGAAGTGGCATTCGCTGCCACATAATTGGACCTGCTGTAGGAGGCCAGCCGGCTCATGAGCTGGTGGTGGCGCCGGCGTGCTGCACTGCGCTGCTTAGTCATCGCAGCGGTGTTGGCCTCCATGGCTGCAGTCGTGCGGGCCATTCCCTCCCCCACACCTGCCATGGCTGCAGTCATGTTGTCCATGCGGTCCCCCATACCTGCCATGGCGGCCGTCATGCGGTCCATGCGGCCTCCCACTCCGGCCACATTGCGCCCAATCTTGTGGAGCTGGAGCTGAATGGCACCTTGCTGCCGTGCCTGGCGCTGATGTATTCTCAACATGCGTCTTTCGACGCTCATACAAGCAAGACTCTGTCCATTGCCCCTCCTGCTGATTGCAGCAGTGGTGTGCTGGCGAGACCTCCCACGCCTGGTCTGCTGGCCTGTCACTGTGGCTGGCCGCTGTGTTGGCGCTGTCGCAGGCCCAGATGTTGTAGCACCAGCTGCTGGTGGTGTCACAGCAGGCGTTGCTGGTGCGGCAGGGACTGGAGGCACAATAGTGGCGGGCCTGGCTGTGGCTGTCGGTGGTCCGCCAGATGCAGGGGGCACAATGGTGGCGGGCCTGGCTGTGGCTGTCGGTGGACCGCCAGATGCAGGGGGCACAATGGTGGGGGGACTGGCTGTGGCTGTCGGTGGTCCGCCACATGCAGGGGGCACAATGGTGGGGGGCCTGGCTGCTGGTGTTGTAGCAGCGGCAGGGGCTGGTGCCTGGGTTTGTGGTGGAAAATCCTCCTCCTGGGCCTCCTCATCAATTTGCAGCCTTTCACTGTCGCTGCTTTCAGCGCCACCTGTGAGGGTAAGTGGACAATCATTAGTTGCATGTGTCTGTCAGACGTGCAGTTGTTACATGCATGCTGGGTGACATTCCCTGAATGGCTGTGGATTTGCGTACTTTGGAACCTGTCTGGCTGCATTGTGGTACTACTACATTGTGGCCACACTACATCTCCCACAATGCTTCAGGGCATTCCCAGATGTGCAACAATGGCATGACTAAGGGACATTATGGGAGCCTATTTGGTCAGGGACAGTCATAGGGGACAGGGTCGCAGTCGCATGCCACTTACCTTGGGTGTCTTGGGTGGGGCGGGAGGAGTCCAGACGTGTGACGCCAGCGCACGCCTCCCTCTCAAGGGTGTTCTCCACCTGGTCCTCCAAGGGTGTGTTAGGAGGGACTGTAGGTCCGCCACCTCCAGTGTCCGATGACTCTCCAAGGCGCTCCGCCACCTTCTCCTTGGCACGACCTCGGAGGTCATACCATCTTTTCTTCAGCTCCTCAAGTGACCTATCGGCCACACCCACGGAGTTGACAGTGGAGGCTATTCCCTGCCAGATCCTCCTTTTTTCTTGCTCCGGGACCTTCCTGGAGTCTTTGCCAAAGAGTTTTTCGTGGTTGGCCACCACCCCTTCTATCAGATGTTCGAGCTCCTGCTCAGAAAATTTGAGCTTCCTCTTCCGCCCTGTGTTGTTGCTGGGGCCAGGAACAGGTTCCTCTGACATGGCAGCAGAGTAGTTGCAGTTTACAAATCACCAGAATAGCAGCAGCTCTCCCACTTGCTCCCTCCAGGTCTGCCTCACTGTGGTGAATGGGGGTGGGAACTGCCTGCTTCCTGGTTGTGATGTTATCACTGTGCTCGAAATGCGACTTCCCGTTTTCCCGATCTAGCGATTTTGCGAATCGCAATCCCGACGCGGCTAGCCGGAAATAGCGATTATTCTGCAATTATCGTTAATCGCAAATGGAATTTGCGCCCGCATGCGAATCGCTTTTTTTTATCGCTAATCTTCATGAATTCAGATTTGTGATTTCTCAATAGCGATTCGCAATTTATCGCTATTTGAGAATAGCAAATCCCGTTTTTCATGAATCAGGATGTAAGTCCACTAAAACCAAGGCATACAAGGGTGACTCACCAGAAATACCAAAAGGACCAGCGACATCAAAAGCGAGTTTAGACCAAGGGACATTTTTAACTGGTACAGGATCAATCGGAGACGGATGGGTAACTTGGGATTTATCGCTGAGAACACAAGCACAACAGTCCCTAACAAAATGTTCAATGGACCTATCCACACCAGGCCACCAAAAGTCTTCACGAATTCTGCGTTTCATCGCACGAATGCCCTGGTGACCCTCGTGAGCAAGATTTAAAATGTTTGTTTGCATGCACTCTGGAACAACTAAAAGGCCACCCCTACGTAAAATGCCGTCCACCACGGACAACTCATCACAAATTCTCTTGTAAGGTATTAACTTAGGATATAGTTCATTGTTAACAGGCCAACCCTGAACTAGAAAATTCACAACCAACGTAATTTGTCTCTCCCGAGGACCCTGATAACCTACCCGAAACCCCTCAGTGAACCCCAATGCAATTTCAATGCCGCATCTCTATCAGGGTACAGAGAGAGCCATGGGCCCATGGCCTCCACATCAACCGGTGTAGGGGCCCTTTGGCCCAGCTTGTCCCCGTCCTTTCGTAATCCTACACTGTTCATAGGGTGTGCCCAGCGTAAAGCATTGTGTGACAGGGTGTCGCCCGCCGCATTTAGAACACTCGTGCTTAAACTTGCAAGGGTGTCGCGTACAGAAACCTTTATTAAAGTTCCAGCACGCCCGACGGTAGTTCCCCCGGGCTTGGATTGCTGACCAGCTGTTCCTGTATAAGTACCCTGACTCCCTGCTCCGGCAGAAGATCCCTGTCCACCCGCCCCAGCCTGGGTGGGAAGCGACTGAAACGGCTAATAGGCGACCGGAAGGCCACTGGCCATGTGCGTAGAAGCCGCCGCCTGCGTAGACGACATCCACTGCACCTAAAGCTCTTGATCAACGTCACCCCATGCCTTATCCGGGTTAACACTAATCCTGGCCCTGAACTCTTCATCGTAACTGAGCCAGGCAAACCCCCCGAAATGCACCTGCGCCTTTCTGATCACGTCCATATACTTAAAAAGAGCTATAGCCCTGTCCCCATGCACATCAAGGGGGCACGCGGGGAGGCTCAGGCGCTTTCCGCCGCGCTTACTGGCCTCTTGCTGCCGCTTGCCCCGCCCCCGCCCAGTCATACCTGGTTTTTGCGGTGGCGGCTCGTCGTGGCACGCCGCCACCGCTGTAGCCACTCCTGCAGAAGCTGAGTGTGGTGTCTGGGTCATCCCGACCCACGCTTGTTCTAAAACGCCAGGCTGAAGGAGGTCAGACCTCCCAGCCCAGCACCAGCAGCGCAGCACGAACCGCCGCCGCGTCTGGTTCTGACATGGCCCCACCTTCAGTCGCGATGCCCGAATTCCGCCGGAGAGGCCCGTTCCATTGCCCAGCACGGTCCTGACCTAGTAGCACACCGGGGCACCAGTGGCTACAGGAAAACCTGGCTGACCGTCCAGGCAAGCACAAGAAACCCCGAAAAAAATTCCACTCAAAACCCTAACTCTCCTCAACTTCCACTTTCCCTAACCTAAACTTTCCTTAACCTATACCCTAGGGCGCTGGGGACAGGAAGAGGAAGGATTTCCTCCCCAGCCCCCTTTTAGCTCCTAGCCCTAATCCCCACCCCCTACACTGCCTAAAACCCTGTCGCCCTATCGCGCGAACTCCCCAGGGTAAGAATGGTCTGCCGACCTCACTTCCCCTGGGGGCCTCATTGCATACGGAGTGTGCCAAAAGGTGACAAAGATGCCACCCACGGTGCAGATGCCCGCCCAAGGGCCCTCCCTGAGAGAGCACACAACCCAGGGGTTTCATCATGAAGTCATGCAGGGGTCTCGGGGCTGCAGGCAACCAAAACCGCATGCCTAGCCTCGGTGCATCGAGGGACTTAGTCCCTGCCCTGAAACAGTGGCGTAAGCATGATGGCGCGCTCCTGCAGAATGTGATGAGGGCTCCATGACTATGGCCGCTCTGAAAACATACTTACTCCTGCCCTTGACATGAGAATATCTGTGAATATATCCCTCCTATGAAACCGTCTGCAAGGGATTTACATATAACAACAAACTTGCAAGCTTTTGGCCATTCATCAACTTTTGCTAGTAAGACATATCTGGCTGCCCACAAGTTTGACTGACCCCGAATATGGGAATGCAAACATTCTCCATCAAAAAAGCGAGGAAGAAGGGGGGACCAAGGAGCCAGTTAATGGTCCAGTGTCCATGCTCCCAAAAGTTACATTACAACAAAAATGTGGGCACTGTTCCATAGTGCCCACACCGCCATGTGCTCGCCCGCTTGACACTCACACACTTACACTTCCCAAAGAAACTCAGGAGACATATCTGTGGGAAAGAACTGTTGCAGGTCTTATTTCATACAAGACAGGTATGACGTTATGGTGGGTCATCTTACGGGCGATCCAAAGCAGGCAGCCCCTCGCTGTCCCGCATGCCTAAGGAGCCATCTTGCACGGCGAGACGATGCTCTAACGGTGCCTTCATTACCATTTTGTTATACTCCCGCCCCCTCTGTCAGGGCGGAGCGGTGGGGCACACCCCCGGTCAGTTCAGGCCCCCCGACCGCCCGAAGGACTAACGGGGCGCCGCCGCGGTTTCCCGGAACCTCCATCGGCTCCAGGTCCTTGGCTCAGGCACCCTTACTGTGCCAGGCAGAGGTACCCTTACTGTACCCTTCTGCCGCAGAGGTACCCTTACTGTCCGTCTGCTTCCAGATCGCCCTGTGACTCCGCCTGCAACACAAAACCAGACCATTATACAATTCAACATTTAGAACTGCTGCTCTGCTGCTGGGTCAGGGATCAGGGTGGGAACAGCGCAGAGCCGAGGGAGATTCCTGCCGAGAAAAAGGCCGAGCAATGGCGCTGCCGCGCTAAATACCAGAGGGCGCCCCTCCTCCCAGGTAAGCCCTCCCCATTGGCTTGGATGAGGAGGGGCACAGGGAGGGGCGCAAACAGGAAGCTCCTCTCGCCAGACGTGTGGGACTAAGGCGCTGCCCCGCCCATGCTTCCCCTGCGGGTCGCGCGGTCAGCGGCATAGTGCCCACACCGCCATGTGCTCGCCCGCTTGACACTCACACACTTACACTTCCCAAAGAAACTCAGGAGGCATATCTGTGGGAAAGAACTGTTGCAGGTTTTATTTCATACAAGACAGGTATGACGTTATGGTGGGTCATCTTACGGGCGATCCAAAGCTGGCAGCCCCTCGCTGTCCCGCATGCCTAAGGAGCCATCTTGCACGGCGAGATGATGCTCTAACGGTGCCTTCATTACCCTTTTGTTATACTCCCGCCCCCCCTGTCAGGGCGGAGCGGTGGGGCACACCCCCGGTCGGTTCAGGCCCCCCGACCGCCCGAAGGACTAACGGGGCGCCGTCGCGGTTTCCCGGAACCTCCATCGGCTCCAGGTCCTTGGCTCAGGCACCCTTACTGTGCCAGGCAGAGGTGCCCTTACTGTACCCTTCTGCCGCAGAGGTACCCTTACTGTCCGTCTGCTTCCAGATCGCCCTGTACTCCGCCACAGCTCTGGAGGAGGCCCCCGTCGATGACAGAGCCCCCCCACCCAACACGCTACTTACAACCTGCCGCTGCCAGAGCCTCCTGTATATCTAGAAGAAAGACATCCATACCCAACCCAGACAAGTGTACCCCATCGCCCTCGTGGTACCCTTCAGTCCCTTCTTGTATGAGTGCATGCCTGATGAACCCCAGACCCCTCTTTCCCATGAACTTCTGCATGGACCTGTTGACCCTCCTGCGAGACTGCTCGATTGCACCCAGTGATCGTGCGCCCCTCCACACTTTGCGAGGGACAATTTCTGACCAGATTACCTCGGTGGCTCCTAGCCTTTAGTTATTACTGCCACATCCTTCTGTATCGCCTGAACCAGGGCCCTCCTCCCCACCGTGACCAGGTCGTTCCCTCCTAAATGGATAATGAGAATATTGGGAGGACCGCCCCGTACTGCCAGGCATTGTTCAAGTTTGTACTTAAGGTGCCCCCATTTCATTCCTGGGAAACCCAACCACTGGATCTGTGTCTTTGTGAAAGTCAAGTTCCATCTCTTGGATGTCGCCCATTGTTCCAGCCTGGGAACGTAAGAATGGCCCATCACCCATACGCAACAGTCAGCTGCAAAGAGAAAGACAAAGGTAACGCCACAAAAGAAGGGAAGTTTCAAACACTGTCACATTAACACTTTGTTTATTGGTGAACACTGCAAACTCCACTCGAAAGACGTGATGCGACATAATATCTACGTAAGCACAGCAAACTCCACTCAAAATACGTGATGCGACACCACTTTATACTAAGCACTTCCAAAATGTCACTTTGGGGACGTGGCGGTCGGTGGGAACATAGTCACCTATTACAAATCACTTCTGCAGTATTTAAGGGCGGATGTATCGCTGGTAACAAGAGGATGACCACCTCCCTACCTTCTTAACTCCTTCCTCGCCTAGCCCGGCCCTGAAAGCGGCTGTCGCTGCCCCAATCCTGAATGAATGGCTAGAGAATTTTTTACCTGTCCCTGGCAGACCGGTCTTGGCTAAGGCTGCACCCATTACGCGCTCCAGCTGAAATTTAGTGAGGGGTGAACCATCAGCATGGATTAGGAAGTGGCCTCCCAGCAGTGGCCTGATCCTCAAGTATTCTCTAACCGAGGCCACAGGGCAGTATCTGTGGTCCTCCATTGCTTGTAATGTTATTGACACCCCTTTTCCCGCCTGGTCCGTCTTGGATTTCCGCACCCAAAGTACCAGGGAGTCCCTGGCACACACATCCATCATGCCGAGAGCTCTCCCAGATCTGTCTGACTTCGATTTGGCCACTAACTCGCTAGCTCTAAAGGCGCCAAAAAACGCTAGGCAGAAGGCTGTTGAAAAAAGCTGAGCCTCAAATGCTGAATTGGTCACTGACGGCAAAATGTCCATTATCCGCTGCAATGCGGGGAATTCTATCCCCACCCTCTTATCAGGCAACCTCACCTCTTCACGGGCCCACCCCTTCAATGCTGCTCTAATCCTGAATGAACACGTTGGATCTTTGGCCCCGCTGAGCTTGGTCTCATGTTTGAGCGCTGCCAGGTGGCCGCACACCCAGGAATGTGCCTTGACATTCTCCTTCGCCCAAACCACAAAAGTCTCGACCTGTTCTACCGGACTTAGCGCAGATGCTCCCAGGGACAGTGTTACTGCCCGGAAAGTGGTCAGCTGGGTCGCGTATCTCCTCCGGGTAGCCTGCGCCAAAGACCGCTGTCCCATCATCTTCAGCCGCTCCCCTACTGAAGGAGTCGCCAGAGTGTTGCCGGGAATGGTGTCATCGCCTCCCTCGCCTGCGGCCAGGCCTCTCGAAATCATAGCCACTGAAACCGAGAGAGAGCGTCAGCTGCCACATTCCTCACCCGTTCGATGTGCCTTGCTCTAAATTCAATGTTACTCCGTAAACCTGCCCTGACTAATTCCCTGAGTAGGCTCAGGACCATTGTGCAGTTAGCTGACAACCTATTGATGGCCTGGACCACGGCCATGTTATCAGACCAAAAGACCACTTTCTTGTTGCCCAGTCCCTCCGGCCATAAATGTAGTGCAACCACAATGGGGAATAGCTCCAACACTGTTATGTTCGCGGTCACACCTTTCTTGCGCCAAACGTTTGGCCACCGCATGGCGCACCACTCCTCACCAAAGATCACCCCGAAACCTTCTCTACCTGAGGCATCTGAAAACAGGCAAAGTTCCTGGCTGCTTTCCCAAGGAGCCCTCCATATCACGGTGCCATTAAAGTTCCTCAAAAATTCATCCCACATCTGAAGGTCTGCTTTCAACCCAGGACCCAGGCGCACTAGGTGATGTTTCTTTCTAATGTTAGCCGCAGCCTTTGCTAGCCTGCGGGAGAACACCTTTCCTGCTGGTATAACTCGTGCTGCAAAGTTCAATTTGCCCAGAAGACTCTGAACCACCTCAAGTGTTGCCTTGCTCTTGTCAACCAGTGACCTAATGTCCTGCCTCAGGTCGCTAACCTTGTCAGCTGGTAACCTAGATTCCCCTTTAATGGTATTCAGTTCTATGCCTAGGAAAGTGAGTATTTGGGAAGGCCCCTCAGTTTTTCCCGGGGCCAGGGGGACACCCAAATGATCCGCCAGCTCTTCAAATGCTCGCAAGCCTTCTGTGCACTCTTGGGAACCCTCCCTGCCAAAGAAAAGGAAGTCGTCCAGGTAGTGTGTGACTTGGGAAATGCCATGCTTGCTGGTGAGGGCCCACTGGAGGAAGGAACTAAATGCTTCGAAATAGGCACATGAGACTGCGCAACCCATAGGCATGCATCGATCAAAAAAGAATGCGCCCTCCCACTTGAAGCCTAACAAGTGTTGACTGTCGGGATGTACAGGCAGGAGGCGGAATGCTGATTCAATGTCAGCCTTGGCCAGCCACGCCCCCTTACCTGTTCTCCTAATCATGTCTATGGCCATGTTCAGTGAACAATAGGACACCGAACACGCCCCTTCCTCGAGCCAATGGTTGACCGAGTTGCCCTCAGGGTAAGATAGGTGGTGGATCAGACGGTATGCCCCAGGCTGTTTTTTGGGAACCACTCCTAGTGGTGAAACTAAAAAGTTTTCCGGGGGGGGGGGTAGGAAATGGGCCCGCCACCCTCCCCAGGTCAACTTCCTTCTTGATCTTATTACCCACAACCTGTGGAAGGTCCCTAGCTGATTTGAGGTTCAAAGCGTCCCTGGAACCTAGGGGGCCTTTGTAAGGTATCCCAAAGCCATCCACAAAACCTTGCGCCAGCAGCGTTCGTTCTTTTGCTAACGGGTATAATCGAAGTAAGGGTAAAAAATGTTGCAACACTATGGGAGAGGGGCCCTTGCTTCTGTGGGGGGGGCCCTTGACTCCCAATGCCCTACTGGCATGCTCCGTCAGTTCCCTGTGCTGTAGATGGGGAGTGGTTCTGACCGTTGGTGCAAGTAATTGCTGCGTGCTGGGCACCGCATTTGCTACAATTATGGGCAAACTTACAAGCTCTACCCCAGGTGCATTTCCCGCTAGTGAACAGTCTACAGGTCCCTGAGTTAAAACGTATAGGTCCGGAACCAATACCCCTCCCCCAACCCCCCCGAAAGGGCTGCTGGAAGGAACGCCTCGGGAACTGTTCCCACTTCTTAGTGTCCAGGTCCCCTTGTGCCTTGTACTGTGTGTCTCTCTGATTATAGCCTGTCCTGCACATGTGTTTGATCCAGAGCTGGATATCCTTATGTTCCCACCCTACTTCAGGGCAGCTAGCCATGGTCTTCCTGAATCCTTGATCGTACCAGAACCAACCCATCCCCCCGGACTCCCTTGCACCTTGCTGGATGGTGTTAGCATATTCCATCAACGCCTCACTCTGAGCCGGGTCCTTCTGCACTATTACTGCTGCTAAAATGTTAAACGCCTCAGTCCAATTTTCTATTGTCTTCTCGGGCCATCTTTGGTACCTAACTTTTTTCTCATCCTCTTTCTTCCCCATCTTCCTAGTGTCTGCACCTGCGTTGTCATGCATCAACAGAGTCAGAATGTCAATATACTCCCTCCTCCATATCCCTTCTTTGGCTGCCTGAGGTACTTGCCGGGCAAGGGAGCACCGACCTGCTGACAGCGTTGCGTGTGTCGCGCTTGGCTTGTGCGGGCCCACAATGGCCGGTTGTACTGCCTCTACTTGTGCCGGGGCAGCTCCCACCAGTCCCCGTTGTGTTAGTTCTGCCGGACCGCTTATCGTACTATTTACTGAACCCACCACCGCACCTCCCGAGGCAGACGCTGGCACCTGGCCGGCATTCTGGAGGATGGCGGGAGTAACACTCGGCCCAGCTGGTGGCAGCACTGTGACTGTGGGAACCTGGGGGGTGGCAACAGGCGGCGCAGCTGGCGGTGGCACCACAGCTGCAGACACCTGAGGGGTGGAGACCAGCGGCGCAGCTGGGGGTGGCACCGCAACTGTGGACACCTGAGGGGTGGCGGGGGTAGTAAGCGGTGCAGCTGGTAGTGGCACCGCAACTGCGGAAACCTGAGAGCCGGCTACTGCTGTCAATGAACAATGTGACCCCCAGTAGTTCCCTGATGAGCCCATACTTGCATCACTGGCTCAGAAGTTGTCGGCACGAGGGGGTGGGGCATTCCTATCTGCGCCGCTGCCACCTCATCTAAACGTTTTTGGAAGAGTGCCATTAATCCCATCATTTCGTCCATTGTCTTACCCATTTGGGCCAAGTCTGTTAGTCCTGCCGCCGACTCATGCACCACAGCAGGTGCCACCAGTAATTCCACTGGCCTTGCTGCGGGGGGAAGTGACGTCGACTGGCGACCTTTTCGTGCTGGCTCGGCCGGAAATTCCTTGCGTGCGTGCTTTCGCTTCCTAGTGGACCTTCGCGTCCCTTCTCCTGAGGGGCCTGCCGCGTCCTCGGGGGCGCTGGGTCGACCCGCCTCCTCTAGCCTACGTGCCTCGATGAAACCCTGCACCCATGCGGGCCCTTTCGCCTATGCGACTTGCAGGAATTCCGCCCAAAGCCCCTCTTGCGGTAATGCGGCGCCGCGGGTACTCATCACGGTGGCTTCCACCCTTCAGGGTTCCTGCTGCTGTACTTGTTAATCGTATGCGGCTGTCAATCCTTGCGACGTTCTCCCTTGCGCGACCTTCACTTCAATCCGACGAAGCAACACGACGCGCGAACAGCGCAGAGCCGAGGGAGATTCCCGCCGAGAAGAGAGGCCGAGCAATGGCGCTGCCGCGCTAAATACCAGAGGGCCCCCCCCTTCCAGGTAAGTCCTCCCCATTGGCTTGGATTAGGAGGGGCACAGGAAGGGGCGCAAACAGGAAGCTCCTCTCGCCAGACGTGTGGGACTAAGGCGCTGCCCCGCCCATGCTTCCTCTGCGGGTCGCGCGGTCAGTGGCAAAGATAGGGTCCAGAGATTGACCCATATGTCTTATAAATAGGACAAAAGAGAAAATAAAGGGGAAGTCCTAAGTTAGGACAGACCCATCACAAGGGGGAAAGCACATGTCTTGCTTCTTGTTGTTATGTTATAATAGTAAACACTACTATGTCAATCAATCAAATGCATCAATCTGTGCAACCATTCAACAACAACTGGTTCAAATATGTTCTCTCAATGTTTCAAGCTTTATTACAAATGTCACAAAAAGACGTTAATATTCCACTTCTGTTCTTGGATTTTCATCGCAATAAAATACACTGAACATAATCTTCACAAAAGTTATTTACAAAAGTTTAAGCTATTGCCATTATAAATTACAATAACTTTTATTTATTAATTATTAAACAAAAATAAAAGCCAATGTTATTTGTAATATCAACACATCTAAGTCACGTAAATACAACACATATTGCATTACAAATGCTATAGGTGTCACATTTGCGAAAGTTAAAACTATTGGCATTATAAATTACAAAGCTATTAATTTAGCTATTTTCAAAACCAACACATAAATGCAAAATTTGTCATTTACAATACCAATAGCTCAAACTTTCCTAATGCGAGACCTATTACATTGCAAATGCTTGCTTGTTATTACATGCATACACTCCCATATTCTGTTATTTGTTTTTCAAAATTAAGCATTTTGGGCTTTGTATTTTCTTCTACGGGCCACTTGATGTTTATCAATGCAGGTCAAGTGGAGCCACAGTTTGCAAACATCACAAGCAATCTGAAAAGAAAAAAAACATTAGAATGAAACATTTATTTGTTTAACGGATACATCCTTAAATTTAAATAGTTTTCACGGACTTTTAAAACGGGAATTCAAGGAATAAAGCACTCTCTCTCTTCTCTTTTTCTCTCTCTGTGCTAGAACTTTTCCATAGAAGACTAACTAAAGGGTAAAATACTACTCCTTCTACTGCAAATTTAAATGTACTTGAAAAATAATTTCCAATGGGCACAAGATATGCAGGCAGCCTTTCCCTGCCAACTATTGAGATCTTCGGAAGACGCTGTTGAGACATAGCATCCCTCATTGGCAAACCTACTCTGAATTTTTATATCTTTTTTTATTTCTTAGCTCTCCAGAGATAAATCAGGCATAATGGCAACAGGTTGTTAATCAAATGTAGTCTATGTGTTAAGAGAATGCATGCTACAAGTGAGTAGTACTCTTCGGTTCCGCGCGGTAGCTTGCCTTCAGTCTAGGCTGTGTAAGACTCAAACACAGAGCAAGGCTTGGAATTGGATGCAATGGATAACTAAAAAGGTTTCAAGAAATTGGACTCTGAAATAGACGTGGATCAAAGACTCACCTGTATTGATAATTAGAATGGAGCTAATCTTATTTGCAGAAAGCATGGCAAGTAACCGATAATCATACTTAATAAAGCTGTGCAATACGAGTGTGGTTTTCTAAACTACATACATTGATTTACCTCTAATGTAATAAACTATGGAAAGGGCTTCTACAGACCGAATAGCAGAATACACGATAATCTGGAGCAGCTATCTGTGAGCCTGTTGGATAGGTACATCAAATTATGTGTACACAAGAGGTTTCCATACAGTTATGTGAAACTGCTACTCATTCCTGTACTGAAGTTAAAATCTTGATTTCTCTGGAGCTTTATACTGCCTCAGATACATCAAAATGGAGTTTGGCCAAAGGTTAAACCCCTTTTTCAAGTCTACTCAATGTGTCTGTAAATAGGTTGACCTGTGGAACAAAGAGGTGTGTGATACTGTGTACTACTGGCTGAAGAGAAGACAATAACCACGCTGTATCAGGAAGCAACTACAGATATGATGTGTCATAGAGTGTCACTCCTCTGGCTCTTCTCTACTCCTCCACAGTTTATTAGTATCACTTATACTTTAACCCTATTAGTGCCCATTGAAAATCCTTCAGTGCCAAGTAATTTAATGACTTTTTGGAGTACTTTGCTTTAACAATCTGTATTTGTGCAATTATGATTAGAATGTTGAGAAACTCCATATATTTTTGTTTTTAGTACCACTTGTACTATCAATTTTATATATAAAACATGTATCTATAAAGCACCCTGAAGTCATATGACACAATTCAAGATGGCCGTCAGGTGACTGAAAATGATAAGTGCAAATGACCGCATTGGTAGGGTAATAAAATAAAGTGTTTTTCTAAAGCAGATCCACAGAAAAATTCATATTCTGTTTGCTCACCAGGTAAAAAGGCAGATTTTGATTTTCTTTTTGTTTTTTTGTGTTTTGTTATGGCGATTTGCCGTACTATGACACAGTTATAATGTACATACATTTTTATGTGTTTCCATTGTTATGCAGAATCTAAAGTTATAAGCCTAGCAAAATTGGTTCACTGCTGTAAAATGGTTGTTTCAGAGAGTACTGTTAGTAAAGACATAAAAAGATATATTTTTTTCAATCAGTCTTTATTCGATTATAAACAATCATAAAAGACACACCTACAAAAAGACATTAAAAAACCCAAATTGGCTTGATAAAACGTATAAAATATCCAGAATAATGCTTCTTTTGACATCCCTTTACGTACCACAAAATGGCCAATATGCTGTTTCGTCTGTTGATATTTTTCATATAATTATCTCAAATTTTTTATTGAAGATATTGAAGAAATCAAAAATCCCTCTCAGGGGTCTCACTGATACTCAGTCCTTTTAAACCAACAAGGAAGAAATTGGCACAGAAGCTGAAATATAAAAGAGCATCTTTATTAACCTCAAATGACTGAGACTACGTCTCACAGAAGTCTTAGCAACTGAATGAGGCAGTCTGAGGAGTACAGAAAACAGAGGCTTTATATATGCTTAGGGTTACATACTCCGCATAAGACCAAGGGGCAGTCCTGGCTCATGTAAGCATGAAAAATGACTAATATGGGTATACAAGATCTGCTTGCTCAACAAAGTGGGCGGAGAGTTACTTCTCCATACAGCAGCACAAATAGCCTGACAGTTATACTAGAGAAGCAGGTGCATTCTACTAGCTAGGCCCTTCTGGGCATGTGCAAAGTGGAAGATGCTGAATATAGTTTGTCTCTAGGCATATTTCAAGAGCAGTTAATAGAAAGGTAGGACAGAGCACATGGCAAACAAAATGGCTGCCAGAAATACAAAATGGCTTTCACAAAGCGGATAAGATAACTTCTAAATACAGGATGGCTTCAGCTAAATGCTAACCCATTGCTGTCAATTTACTACAATATGTTCAACGTCGCAAAATGTATTATCTGACTTTAATGCACAGTAATAATGCATATTTTTTTTAAAGGTGCCATATGATTTCATGAATAGTCTCTTGAAGGTCAATGTCTTTAACCTTTGACCCTAAATGGTAGCTCCTGGAAGTGTTCCAATGATGTATCTTTGCAATAGTGAAATTGTTTATGCAAAGTGAGGTATCATTGAAAAAGTCATTGCCTGATTTAACAGGTCAACTAGTCAACATCTTTAAGAGGTTAAAAAACCTTAACCTTTGATCTCTTTTTTAACTTCTTTTAGTTTTTATTCTTTTTTCCTTGGAGCAATTTCAGCAAGTGTGGTATTATTGGACTTGACATGAAAAGTACAATTATTTTCTTTGTTCACATTTTTAGAGAGGCCATAATATTTTACCTTTAAAATCTAGTTGTACTTATTGTAAGTGTATGAAAGAGTTGATTCCATTATGTTTAGATCATTTTTTTACAAGTATTGCAGTGTTTGAATTGTCATGAGAAATACTTAAATTTTTATTGGATGAATTGGAATGGGGGTCATGTGGTTTGACCTTTATTTTCACTGTTATGTTTCATGGTCACTAATCCATTACTGTTAGATCATTTGTTACAAGTGAAGCATTATTGGAATTGTCATGATGAGTACTTACTATTTTTCTAGTGTTGCATTATTGTAACTGTCTTGGTAAATACCTCAGTTTTCATTGGTTTCATTTGTGTTGGAGGATCAAGTCTGTTAACCTTTGACCACTAATTACATTATTCTAAGTCTTTCAAGGTCATTAATCCATTGTAGTTGACTCTTTCCTGCCCCTACCACGCCCTATACCTCTACTGACATCTGCTGCCATTGGTGTGCCTCCTGCAATGCCTGCAGTCGGTTTGTCAAAAGATGGAACTCCATTGAGAAGCATTAGTTGCTGATGCTGAATGTGTGGCCCGTGCTTGTGCTAACCCCCAAAACCTGGCTCCTGCAACAGATCTACTTATCCTTAAGCAGTGTGGCTCCAGGCACCCCCAGTTTCCATTGAAACACATTAGGCCAAACTTCGACTTTGACCTCTGCACCCAGCCACCACTGTGCTGCTGGTTATGTAGTTTTGGTACTCACCTGACCCTTTGCTGACCATTGATCCCTAATACTGGGCCTGGATATGTGGTACTTACCTGTTTAACCGCAAAATTGTTTTCCCCATAGGATAACACTGAACTGCTCTGAAAATATTCTAAATGTCGACTTTTGAAAGTGGAAAGTATTTGTATTTTAAAAATCAGATGGTGAAGATCTAAGTCTTAAAATAAAGTACAAACCAAGTATATTTTTTCTAAATTGGTGTGGATCTCTTTTTGAGTCATGCGTCTATTATTGATCAAGGTTGTGCAATAAATGTCTTACACACCTCAGTGTTAGGTCTAAGGGTCCTCGCTCACACTACCACTTATAGAGCATTTTGGGTTTTACTTTGTGTAATGTTGTCTACTGCTTCCCAAAATGACAGGACACAGCTTGGTGGTGAAGGCGTTTTATTAGATTATTTATCGCTATTCAGAGAGCGCCGAGCCGGTGTCTCCGGGCTCCGGCACTCGCGCCTCTATCAGGGGGATGCGCGCGCAACTACAAAATGGCCGCTTGCACGTCACGTCATCACGCGACGTGCGTTAACTAGAGCGCTGACTCTACATATCTCCCCTTTTTTCTACCAATGGAATAAACATGAACTTACAGTCCACCACGCATATCATAGTCCTGGAACCTGCACGGTCTTACCACTGCTCGCCCGCTCCCTGGCTCCTCCCTCGCAAGTCCCTTCATCGCTTCCTCTATTGTTCAATGCGGTCGGGCTCCCCATAGACCCCTCTACATTCATCTCCATCTCCAGTCTGGGGATACCTCTGCGGCCTTGCTCCTCATTTCCTTCTCCATTTTCCACGTCCATCTCGAACTCAAATAATTAGTTTCCTCGATTGGGCTCCACTGCACCCTCCAGCTCTTGCTCACCCTGACTCCACTGTAACACTTTATTGCATCTCGCCATGCGGTCCTGGGACCATACATTGCCATCACTTAACAGGGCGGCTCCGTCGTATACCTCTTTGACCTGAAGGGGTCTACTGTACTTGCTGTCTCCCTTCTTTTGCTTCACCGCCAACTTGACTCTCACCCATTCACCTTCTTCTAATCCGGTGTCTCTCACATTCCTTCGTAGATTATAGTGTTTGGCATAGACAGCTTGTGCTCTCTCCAAATTCGCTTGCACCACTGCTGGGGACCATTTACTGGTTACAGTTTTCTCCTTCCACACTCGGTTGTCTTTCCTGAAGGGGTCACGACCCCTCAGAATTTGGAAGGGGCTATAACCTGTTCCTGTGGGGGTGATTCTGTACGCCCAGATCATTTGCCATATTTCTTTCTCCCAGTCCTTGTCGCTCATTATCGCCGCTTGCACAGATCCCATCACCACCAGATTAAATCGTTCAACTAGTCCGTTGCCCGCCGGGTGATATATGGATGTGTGTTTGGAGAGGATGCCATTCCTCTCCATGAATTTAGTCCACTTCTCTGAGGTAAACTGAGGGCCATTGTCACTTAGGATGGCTTTGGGGATGCCCTCTCTCACGAACGTGTCATCCAGAAATCTTAGAATTGTCTCTGTGTCCATTACTTCTTCTACTTTTACTTTTGGCCATTTGGAGTACCTGTCTATTAGGACGCACACATATTTCTGGGTACCTTGTCCGTCCAATATCGGGCCCAGGATATCTATAGACAGGTCTTCCCATGGGTTTTTTGGGGATTCAAATTTTCCCAGCGCTGGTCTCAGCGGCTTCAGTGTTTTGTCCGCTCCTTGACACTGGATGCATTCCCTAACGTATCGTTCAGCTTGTAGGTCCATGCCTGGCCACCAGTACCCTTGTTTAGTCAGCAATTTTGTTTTTCCAATCCCTAAATGTTCTTCATGGAGTATTGCTAGTAATCTTGGTATTACGCCTGCTGGGGGAATGACCTTGTCCCCTCTGTACACAAACACTCCCTTATCATCCATGGACAGTTCTTCCCTGACCTCGTAGTATTTCCTTAGACGCTCATTGAGGTGTTTCTTTTCTGGCCAGCCGTTAACTATGCACTCCTTCACCTCCCTTATGGTCTGATCTTCTTTGTAGGCTTCATTCCACTCCTGGTTGCTAATGACCCTCTCCTGGTCATCCATCAGGGCCACCATTTCCTCTCCGCCGTCTTTGTCTTCTTCTTCCGTTTCCATGGCCGCCGCCCTACTCAAATAATCTGCTACTTTGTTCCGACTGCCTAGAATATATTCCACGTCATATCTATATTCCAACAGTTTCAAAGACATTTTTGCAATCCTGGGGGTGGTGCTGGCGTTCCCACTGGAGCTGAGTACTTTCACCAATGGTTTATGGTCGATCTTCAACTGAAAACGTGTTCCCCATAGGTATTGTCGGAACCTTGTCATTGCCCACACTACGGCCAACATTTCCTTCTCTATGACACTGAACTTTCTTTCCGTGTCGCTCAGTGTGCGGGATGCAAAACTCAGTGTCTCCACCACTCCTTGTCCTCGTCCTGCATCAACACGGCGCCTAGCCCCTTGTCACTGGCATCCGTTGTGAGCACTGTTCTCCCTTGTGGAACGTAACCTTGCAGGGGTACTGCTCCTACGACATCCATCTTTATGCATTCAAACTCCCTTTGCGCTTCTTCCGTCCAGCTGAACATAGTCTTTTCTCTCGTCAATTGTCTCATGTGGTGTGTTTTCGTTGCGAAATGCTGGACAAATTTACTATAATATTCTGCCATGCCTAAAAAGGACCTGACATCTTCCTTGCTGGTGGGGGGTGGAGCGTCGCAAATCGTTTTCACATTCTCAGTTTTAGGGGTGATTCCTTGCACTCCTATTTCGTGTCCTAGGTAGGTCACTGATTACATACCTAGGCGGCACTTCTTCCACTCTGCTGTTAGGCCTTTTTCTTCCAACACTCTCAGCACCTTGGTTAGTTTGGCGTCGTGGTCTATCCTGTCTCGCCCCATCACCAGGATATCATCCTGAAAGTACTGGATGCCATCCATGTTCTTGAATAGTTGGTGCATCAGTTTTTGAAACACCGCCGCCGCTGATGCTAGCCCAAACGGCATGCGACGGAACTGATAACATCCGAAGGGGGTGATGAATGACGTCAATCTCCTACTCTCCGGGTGCAACGTGATCTGGTGGTATGCTGATGTTAAGTCAATGGTGGAGTACCACTTTATTCCTCTTGTTTTGGCTACCATCTCTTCGATCCGTGGTAAGGGGAACTTCTCCACTACAATGTTTTTGTTTAGTTCGCGTAGGTCCACGCATAGTCTGACCTTACCGTTGGGTTTCATCACCACCACTAGTGGCGCCAACCATTCGGCGCACGTGATCGTTGCGGTTATGCCCTTTTTCTCCAACTCTTGCAGTTCTTCCTGTACCGCCTCTCGCACGGTGAGGGGCACATTTCTCACCTTGTGGGAAACTGGTTCCGCTCCTGCTTTGAGTACAATCTTGTGCGCAAACTTCTCCAATTTCCCTACTGTGCCACCAAACACCTTGGGGAACTCTCGCTTCCATCTGTCAAGGTCTGGCCATCCTTCTGGTTCAGTGAGTAAGATCTGAACTTTTCCTCCCGGGTCCGATTTGATGCCCAGGTCGCCCTGGTCCAACCACCCCAGAACCCTTTTTCTGGAATGTATAGTTTGCAGTAGGCACTGCATCCTCTGAATTCGAACTTCAATGGTCTGAACCCTACCATGGGTATGCGGTCTCCATTATACGTGACAGGTCTTATGTCCAGCCTCTCTAGCTCTGGGCCCAAGTGTGGTTTAAATGTCTCATTCCACACCGCCCTCTGAGCTATCGTGTAGGGCACGCCCGTGTCTGCTACTATGCTTATTGGTACTCCGCCAATCGTCATATCCAGGACCGGCTTGGTCGATCTCTTGGTGTCCACGCATAGCACTTGGTCATAGATGCACAGTACGGTGTCCTCTCCTCTGGGTCCTCTTGTCCTTGGTCCACGTATCTTACCATACTCTTGGTAGACTTCCTGCAGCACACCTTCTCGTAATGCCCTATGATTCCGCAGAACAAGCATTTGGCGCGAAACGCCGGACATTTCCTGTCGTGTGCTTCGTGTGCCATGCTTCCACATCGGTAACAGGCCTTCTTGCTGCCCCCCATTTGTTTTCCTGGTGGGCCCGAATTTGCTTGCCATCTGGTCGGTCCTTTCTGTGCGGTGCCCTTGTTCTTACTTTCCCTACGGGGTTCTTCCTCGTCTATTCTGTTCACCATCGGCCATGCCAACGTCTCCTTCTTCGCCGCCTCCGCACATCGGCGCGCTAATTCCGCTTTCTTGACTATTACCATGACTTCCTTCAACGTGGCATCCCCGCTCGCCCATAACTTATCTTGCACGGCCTTGCTTGTGGTGTGCATCACTATTTGATCCTTAATGAATTCGTCTTGAAACGTGTCGTATCTACACGTGGATGCCAGCTTCCTCAACGCCGCCACATATTCTTCTACTGATTCCCCGGCTTCTTGTTTTCTCTGTTGAAAGTTGTACCTGTCTATTGAGACACACACTGCCGGTCTGTAGTGTTCATTTAATTCTTCAATTGCGTTGGCGTAGACATCATCATCAGTACTCGCTCGTTGTTTGGGTACTAGGTTTTTGAAAACTCGAAGCCCCTCCGGGCCTAGATTATGTAACAGTATCCGTTTCTTCCGTTTACTTGTAAATTTCTCCTCATTTTCATCCTCTAGTACTTCAATAAAGTTGTCAATATAGTCTCTCCAGTCTTCCCACCTCTTAAGGGGTTCCCCCGGTTTGGGCAGGAATGGTACAGGTGCCGTTGCAGACGATACCTGTGCGCACATGGTTTCGCGCTTTACCGGGGGTGGGGTCCCACTTTGGCTCTTGGGGCTTCCTGGTGCGCCGTCCTCCTCCTGCTTCTTAGGCTGCAGCTGGGGACCCTTAGTCTCTACCCCTGCACTTTTCCCTGAGGTCGCCAGTGCTCCTGTGTTGGGGGTGTGCTGTGCTGTGGGGTGCCCCTTGTGGTATTACCCTGCTGTGCGTCGTTTTCGCCCTTCTCTGAGCCCTGGTAATTCCTATGTGGGGTTGTGGGCTCTGCCGCGCACTCCGAGGTTTCACCTTAACTGTGTGGCTGTTTCAGGCATGTCTTGCTGGTCTGGTGGTAGCTCTTGCCTGTTTCATTGATCGATGTTTCTCTTGTGGTCCGTTTTTTTTTTTCATCCCGACCTCGTCGCCATTGTAATGTTGTCTACTGCTTCCCAAAATGACAGGACACAGCTTGGTGGTGAAGGCGTTTTATTAGATTATTTATCGCTATTCAGAGAGCGCCGAGCCGGTGTCTCCGGGCTCCGGCACTCGCGCCTCTATCAGGGGGATGCTCGCGCAACTACAAAATGGCCGCTTGCACGTCACGTCATCACGCGACGTGCGTTAACTAGAGCGCTGACTCTACACTTTGAGCCCTGTACACCTTTGGGGAACCCCTGGACTCTGCACTGTATTACTACCCAGTGGCGATATCATAAACAAATCTAGCGGCCAAGCAGCCACTTTATGAAAGCTGTAATCTATGGGAGTTGGCCTGTGTCCACAGGCACTGCTTGGGTAGTCGGGCAGACCTCTGCCATCCTCTGGTAGCAAAGCGCCATCCACTGCCACTCCACTCCCCCAGCGTAGCTCCAGGCCTCAGACTTATTCGCGCCTCCTTACCCCGTCTCAGCACTTTACCTGTAATCCTCGGTGCCCAGGCAGGCTCCCCGATAGCCGACGGCACGCGGCTTCGGGCCTCACATCAGTGATGATCTTCTACGGCATTGCCACGTTGTCACCAGCTGCAGGAGCAGGCTTGTGTGGCCCCGGAACTCTCCACACCACTGCTCCAGCCGACACAACTTGCACCGGAACCATGCCCCGGCTCTGCAGGCCTCTTTGCGTCGTTGCCTGTGCAGTTGGCTGCTCGGGTGCAGAATGCGTAAAAACAATGCCCCTCCTGCATCCCCACCCCGCTCCCATCTGCTTCTGCTCTTTAAGGGACAGTAAACTTCATTCTCGATCGCACTTCAGGTCTCCCAGGGTAGGACCATGCCGTTGGTCTGTCTGGTACTTCAGGAGCCTCTCGCTGGCACGGCCACTAACTCCCCCCTGCCCCATATAAACTGGCTGGCTAGAGTTCCATTTGGCATAAATACAATACATACTCCTTAACACCATAGAAGTTCTCAGATGTGTAGAGCTGAAGAAATCCCTGCTGTGCAGTTTTGGTAGCATTAGAAATCTTATACTGGGGCGAGTTATGTCCCATTCAGTGCTAACGATAATGAGATATGGCTGGCATAGAGCACACACCATATTTGGAGAACAAAATGAACTACACAAGTATATGGTGAAATAATGCAATACAACTCTGAGACTTGGAGCAACAATGGGAGAACTTTTAGAGCAGATGTATTAAAAACATATAGGACTTCCTCACTAAGGACAGTTTGAAAAAATATGCAAAGGTGCAACAGGAGATTGGGTTCCTACACCCACATTTTGGGGACTACGAATGTCTCAACCCCAGTTTAAGTAGGCTTTTGGGCCCATTCCCTGGATATTCCCAACCTGATTATTCTTAAATATTTATGAAAGTTCGGACGATGCACGGAGGTGGTATCGAGACTATTAAAAAACCTGATAAATCATCTATATCCCAACACTGTAAAATGTAGTGGTTGAATAGGTTTCGATGGAACTACATGAACAATGAATGGCCAGTCCTCATGGCATAGCATGATAAAACACCTTTAGACGCGCATTTAAAACTGAGCTAATACAAAGTACAGAATAGATGGCACTGGTCCCCACGGAAGTTGAGTGTTGCCAAAATGGTTCCTTTGCCAGCATTCTAGAGACGTTACACCTCAGAAGGGGACATTGTCCTCCTGCTCTGGGAAGGTACCATGTTGAATAACTTTTGGATAGAGGTGTGTAGATGAGGGAAAAAGTGGACATAGGAGCCACCTGACAGTGCAGATAGCTCTTGTATGTCACTTTGACCCTTACCCTGAGATTGCAAATGAACGGACACCGCAAACTGCAAAGGCATTAGCCAATGCAGTGGTCTGCATCCTTGGACACTGACCGTTACCCTATCCATTGAATCTTGGTTACAGGAAATGTAGAATAGTGTCTCTTATGAAAATGGGATTTATACACTGAATGACCACTAGATAAATTCCAGGTTACCTAGGTTTGTCTTATTGGTGATCTATGAGGCCCCATTTTTCTAGATTGACTTTGAATATGGTGCAAGTTACCCTCCATTGAACCTGCAACTGTCCCTAGCCTAAACATGTGTAGTTGCTGGTTGTTCAAGTTCCTTGTCCACCTATAGGGAAACAAGAGAGAGTGTGCCTACAATCTGACCCCTTACTAAACATTGTTGGTACAGCCAGGAGAAACAAAAGTAGAGTGAGGTTGCCTTGAACCAACAGTACAAAGTTGTGCTGTGGGTCTCCTGCCACCAAAAGCACTTCAGTGAGGGTATTAGCGCAAGGTAAACTGGCATAAACCTACAAGCTATCCCTAAGCTAAACCTCTGTACTTGACAGTTGTTGAAGGCCTGGTCCACCTTTGAGTGAAAAAAGAGTATGTCTATAACCTTACCCTATGCTCCTCTTGTTGAAAGAGTAAAGACTAGATCTGGATTCCTAGAGCGTAGTCCAAGATGCTTCCCAGGAGGCCCAGAGATTTGGTATGCCTTCTAGTCACTGACTTACCTGAACAATGTCTCTTTGGCAACATCCAACAATCTTGCTAGCATGACGTGATTGCTCATCTTCTTCACCTCCATCACAGACATCACCAAAGTGTTCTCATGGGTACAGTTTCCGCCATGTGAAGAAAAAACATGATTTAAAGATTAACAGCCTGATTCATGAAGCGAAATTGCGCCCGCAATGGCTGCGAAAATGCAATTGCGGGTGCAAAACACGGAATCGGCATTCAAGTACAAAATAGCGAATTCGCAAACACAGAATAGCGATTTAAATAGCGATTACGCTATAATAGTCGCAGACTCCGGGTAGTCGAGCATTAGCGATACGGAAATAGCGACCAACCACGGAATCTGCGAAATGAATAGCGAAACGCAATATTGTCTCAATCGGCATTCATGAAAAAAATACAATAGCGAAAAAGCGCAAATTCGCACGTTTGCGCGGCGCAATTTAAGGACAACTCAAAGCAGGTGGTAACCATAAAAGCCATGATTAAGTAAAATTTGAAAAACTGTTGGCCAATCACCAACAGGTCCAGGCCTGACCAATCACACATAAGGACATTCAGCAGCAGCATTAGGCGTTCCACAATGCCAGGGATGTACATGGTGGTGAGGCGGCGAAGGCTACAGCGAGCAGCACGGAGGAGACGCATGAGGCAGGAAAGGATTTACCGGCAGCGGGTCACCTTGCTGGGCCAAACCAGAGAACATATTTATGCTAAATACAGGCTGAATGGGGAAATGATCACCTGGCTGATACAAGAACTCGACCCCATCATGCAGCACCCAACAAGGCGAAACAATTCTGTGCCCACACATGTGCAGGTATTGTGCAGCCTGCACCTCCTGGCCTCCGGCAGTTTCCAGGGCATAGTAGCCGCTGCTGGGGGGATATCCCAGCCCACCATGTCACGCTGCCTCCACACTTTTGTTGACGCCATGCTCAGCCAGCTCCACCGCCACATCACATTTCCCACGAGCCAACAGGAATTGGACCTGACAAAACTACAATTTTACAATGTCGCCCATTTTTCCCATGTCCTCGGCTGCATAGACTGTACCCACGTCGCCATCTGCCCACCAGCTGCCACGGAGTATATGTACCGCAACAGGAAGTCCTACCACTCCCTCAACATACAGATGGTCTGCAATGCCAAGACCATCATCACTGACATTGTGGCCCAGTACCCAGGGAGTACCCATGACTCCTTTATCTTCAGGCACAGCGGACTCCACACACGACTGCTCAGGGGAGAGTTTGGGGAAGGACACCTACTTGGTAAGTACACTTTGTCGACAATGTCACATTGCTATGAAGTAACTGCGCTGCACAGGCAATCAACATCTGCTCCTCTCATTCAGGTGACAGTGGCTACGCCCTACGGGAATACCTCCTGACCCCTTACCTCAACCCTGCCACACCTCAGCAACGGCGCTACAATGTTGCGCACATCCGGACAAGGAACTGTATAGAAAGGACATTTGGCCTGCTCAAGAGCAGGTTCCGTATTCTGCACAAGACAGGTGGGGCGATGTATTACAGTCCTGCAGCGTGCTGCCGCATTGTGGCTGTCTGTGCAATGCTTCATAACATTGCAACCAAGCGCCGGATACCTGTTGACATCTCAGGCAGTGAATCTGAGGGGGACGACCGGCCACCAGCACATGCGCACCATGCACGCGGGGAGAACCCAGCTGAAGGCCACAGACGTCGCAACCACATCACAGCGAACAATTTCTAGCCCACCCTCTTCCCCCACCCCACATATCACAATTGCATGCAAAATGTAATGATTACACAAGGCTAATGTGTGCAGCAAAATAAATGTATTTGTTTCATTCACAAGAAAAAGGTTATGGTTTCAACTATTTACAAATTACAGTATTCCTGCATACTGCAGTGTGAAGGTTCTTGGCAGGCTTAGCGTCAGCCTGTGCCAGTGTCCCTCAGACAGTGTCAAAGGCGCCTCCGGCGCGTAATGCCCAGGCGCCTGTGAGGCTCATCCTCATCCTGGGCACCTGTACCAGGCGTTGCCCTGGTGCTGCGCCTAGGTGGCGGGACCTGCGTGGCAGATTGGCTGCTCACGCTGGAGGCACCCTCACTGGCATCGTCTCCCCCTACAGTGGCCGGTAGCACAGGTGTGTGAAGTGCCGTCACGGCGGTGGTTAGGTGCTCCAGGACCCTGGTTATGTCCTCGCAGCACTGGACCAGTTGGTTCTGCTGGGTGAGAGAGCGCCGCGACAACTGGGTGGTGGCATTTGCTGCCACATAATTTGACCTACTATAGGACGACAGCCGGCTCATTAGCTGGTGGTGCTTGCTACACTGCGGTGCTTGATGAGCGCAGCAGTGTTCTCCTCCATGGCTGCAGTCATGCGGCCCATGGCCGCCGTCATGCGGTCCATCCGGTCTCCAACTCCCGCCACATTGCGGCCAATTTTGTGCAGCTTGAGCTGGATGGCTCCTTGCTGCTGCGACTGGCGCTGGTCGATTCTGAGCATGCGCCGCTCGACGCTCATACAGGCATGGAGATGCCCATTGCCCCTCCTGCTGATCGGCCGCTGTGTTGCCGCTGTCGCAGGCCCAGATCTCGTTGTACGAGCTGCAGGTGGTGTCGCAGCAGGTGTTGCTGGTGCGGCAGGAACTGGAGGCACATTGGTGGGGTGCCTGGCTCTGGCTGCCGGTGGGCCGGCAGATGCAGGAGCAGGTACGGTGGGGGGCCTGGCCTTGGCAGCCGGTGGGCCGGCAGATGCAGGAGCAGGTACGGTGGGGGGCCTGGCCTTGGCTGCGGGTGGTGCGGCAGATCCAGATGCAGCTACGGTGGGGGGCCTGGCCTTGGCTGCCGGTGGGATGCTAGATGCAGGGGCCACAACGGTGGGGGGCCTGGCTGCTGGTGTTGGTGCAGCGGCAGATGCAGGAGCAGGTATGGTGGGGGGCCTGGCTGCTGGTGTTGGTGCAGCGGCAGGGGCTGGTGCCTGGGTTTCGGGTTGTGAATCCTCCTCCTGGGCCTCCTCATCAATCTGCAGCCTCTCGCTGTCACTGCTATCTGCGCCACCTGTGAGGGTAAGTGGATACTCATTAGTTGCATGTGACTGTCAGATGTGCAGATGTTACATGCATGCTGGGTGACATTCCCTGGATGGCTGTGGATTTGCGTACTTTGGAACCTTTCTGGCTGCATTGTGGTACTACTACATTGTGGACATACTACATCTCCCACAATGCTTCAGGGCATTTCCTGATGCACAACATAGGCATGACTAAGGGCCAATGTGTGAGCCTATTTGGTCAGGGACGGTCATAGGGGACAGGGTCGCAGTCGCATGCCACTTACCTTGGGTGTCTTGGGTGGGGCGGGAGGAGTCCAGAGGGGTCACGCCAATGCACGCCTCCCTCTCCAAGGTGTTCTCAACCTGGTCCTCCAGGGGTGTGTTGGGTGGGACTGTCGGTCCGCCACCTCCAGTGCCCGATGCCTCACCAAGGCGCTCCGCCACCCTCTCCTTGGCACGACCTCGGAGGTCATACCAGCGCTTCTTTAGCTCCTCCAATGACCTATCGGCCACACCCACCGAGTTTACGCTGGAGGCTATTCCCAGCCAGATCCTCCGCTTGTCCTGCTCTGGGACCTTCCTGGAGTTGAGGCCGAACAGCCTGTCATGGTTGGCCACCACCCCTTCAATTAGGTTCTCGAGCTCCTGCTCTGAGAACTTGAGCTTTCGCTTTCGTCCTGCGCTGTTGCTGGGGCCAGGGACAGGTTCCTCAGACATGGCGGTCGCTATTTCAGGCGTTTCTGGAGTCGCTATCGCTGGTTAGGCGTCTGCTTTCCGACGTGCTCACTCGTAGGATAGCGTCACTGTGGTGTTTGGGGGTGGGAACTGCCTGCTTCCTGGATGTGATGTCATCACGGTGCTCGGAATGCGTCTTCCCGTTTTCCCGATCGCGCGAGAATGCGAGTCGCATTCCCGATCGCACGGGATTGCGAGTCGCATTCCCGATCGCACGGGATTGCGAGTCGCATTCCCGATCGCACGGGATTGCGAGTCGCAATCCCGATCGCAGGTAGCCGGGAATAGCGATTTTTCTGCGTTTTTAGTTGGTCGCTAACGGCTTTAGCGCCCGCGTGCGAGTCGCTATTTTTTCCCCGAAAAGTACATGAATGCCGTTTTGCGTTTCCTCTATAGCGAGTCGCTATAAATCGCTATTAGGGACACGCAAAACGGCCCGTACATGAATCAGGCTGTATGTACTACTAGTCACACATCCCCAAATCACACCCATCAATTTCTTTCACACTCACTCTCTTACCATGCAGAGTTGGATAGTAAGCAGCACTTTCAGAAGCAATGCATCCCATCAGAAACTCTCATGCAGAACATGGTTGATATTAGTGAAACCATTTAGTGCTAAACCAAGGGCAATCAAATCACTACATATGTATAGCTCACCCTCTCTCACCCCCACATCAAGCCTGACTGACTTGTCACTGGTTTCTATCCACCCACTTGTCAGTCAACACAGTATGCTTCTCTGTATCCTTTTCTGCTAAGTTCAACTGCTATTACTTATGCGGAGTAGAGCAGTTCTATTTACTCTGCACTTTCCGCAAGGTCATGCAAGGCAAAGCCCAATGTTTATACAAGCTAAGATCAAATGATAGTCACAGAACAAGACCCTGCCTTCTAGACTAACCACCCATCTGACCATCCCCCTTACAACGAGATACCAAGAGTCCAATGCTTGCTTCAGGTTCACCAAACAAGCCATGTAGCGAGAGGCACAATGCTCAATGCCTATGCAGGATCAGATATCCATGTTATGTCATGTCATGTTATCCTGTAAGGGTATCCTGGTGCTGAAGCGGGAAATGTCTAGGCCAGAGTATGGGCTAGGTGAGGAGTCAAGTCTTCAGTTTCTTGTTGAATTCAAGAACTAAGGAGGTGGCTCTAATGTGCGGGGCAGATCATTCCAGTGTTCAGGAGGGAGGAAGAAGGCGTGACTTCTAGAGGTGTTTCTGTATATGTTAGTGTAGTAATCACACTTAAATTGTTGATTGTAGATCTTGTTTATTCAGGTATACAAGATACTGCTTAACAGTAACCTTCAGCTTGCAACTGCTTACATTTAGAATCCCACGTGATGTCACCACTTACATCATAAAATTCTATCTTAAAGAAGACATCACCACACATCTCCCGCTCATAACCATAAAGAAAATGATTGAACAAATAACACAGTTCCATAGTGTAAATAAAACAATGATACAACATAAAAATATGCAAGAACATATAAGCAATGTTAAGAATTCATATCAAAGAATAAAAACATAAATATTAAAAAAAACATGAACATCATAAATGACCTAAGCCAGAACTTCCGGAAAATGAGGATTGATCCTACATATGTTACCCATACTCCAAACGTTCCCATTGTCCAACTTCACAACAGATCCCATCACCTTAATCACTCTCCGAGGCAGAGAATATTTGCTTTCTCCTTTTTTAACAAAACCAGCCTTTCTCACAACAACCCAATCACCACTTTCAACACCCACAGCTCTCACACCTTTTCTCCTATCATAACTTTCCTTGTTACGCTCATGAGAATCTTTAATTCTTGATCCTTGTTTTTCAGCCATATAGGAGATTCTTTAGTGGCAGGTTCCCTTCCCTTCAAAGCAATGAAAGGAGAAATCCCAGTGACAGAATGGGACGTCACTCGATGCGCCCACATCATCTTGTTCAATTCCTCTCTCCCAGCCAGACCATTCGCCAATGAGAACTGAATATTGTCCATGATAATCCTATTAAATCTTTAAACCAGACCGTTGGCTTGTGGTCTGAACAATGCTACTTGAATATGTTCAATTCCAAAATCTTCAAGAAATCTTTTCATCTCACTAGATACCAATTGCACTCCATAATCAGTAACCAACGTTCTGGGGATTCCTTCTTCCATAAATACCTCCTTCAAAAACTCGATCACCTTTGTGGATGAGATATTTTCAACTGGCTTTATAGTGAACCACTTACTATGTTAATCCGCAAGAACTATCAGGTATCTACTCCTGACACCAAGCCTTTCCACAGGACATAGAAAATCTAACGCTATTTTCTCCCATGGACGATCAGGAACTTCCACACACCCTAAAGGTGGTTCACGAACTACCTTGCACTTGTCACTATTACTACAAGCATACCAATCCTTGATGACTCCTTCCACCTCTTTGTCCATTTCAGGCCACCAGAAGCTCTGCCTAAACCTCCTCTTGCACATACTTCTATCAAGGTGTCCCTCATGCATGAGTTTAATCAACCTTGGCCTCAACATCTTAGGTGGCACAATCCGATTACACCTCAAAACTTTTCCAGAATGAATGATTAACTGATCCTTCACTGTAACATACTGCTTCAATTCTTCATTCATGGTCGAAATATCTCTCCACCCACTAGTTATCGCACACCTCAAACCCTCATACATCTCATCAAAATCCAAAGCTTCATTCTAATCTTCACTTCTCAGAGCCAATTCCCTTCCAGAAGAATTTGACGTAACATCGACTTCAACAAGAAAAGAGACCTTCTCTTCCTCAACAATTGGCATGCGAGACAAACAGTCCTCTACAACATTTTTCTTTCCCCTTACAAAGTCAATCGTAAAATTCATATCCATGACCGACAAAAGCCACCTAGAGATCCGAGGAGTTCCATTACCTTCTAAACCCTTACCACCTTTAAAAATATACAAAAGTGGCTTATGATCCATCCTAAGCATGAATGGTAATCCCCAGAGATAAAACTTGAAATGATGCATCCCCCAACAACAACCCAATGCTTCTTTTTCTATAGCCGAATAAGATCTCTCAGCTTCTTGTAGACGACGTGATGCATAGCCTATTATTCTTTCTTCACCATCCACATGTTGTATCAAAATAGCACCCAAACCCACATTGCTAACATCCGTCGTTAAGATAGTCTTTCTATTAACATCAAAATGACTTAAAACTGGTGCACGAACCAAAGAATCTTTGATCTTATTAAAAGCCACTTCACAAGCCTCACTCCACTCAAATTCAATTCCTTTCTTCAATAATGCCGTCATTGGCTCAACCAAATCGGAAAAATTAGACACAAATTTAGAACAATACTCGGCCAGGCCTAAAAATGACCTCAATAAATCTTTGTCCACAGGCCTCTGAGGATCAACAATAGCCTTCACAATACTATTTTTCGGTTTGATTCCCTTACCAGATATCTCGTGTCCTAAATAATTCACTTGTTCTCTCCTCAGTTGGCACTTCTCTTTTTTAATAGTCATGACTTGATCCGCAATCCTTTTTAACACTTCACTCAAAAGCTTATCATGCTTTTCAAAAGACTCACCAACCACAAGAACACCTAAAAGCGCCCAATGGCGTAACAAAAGATGTTAAGGCACTCGACTCCGGATGTAAATTTACTTGATGGTAAGCAGCAGACATATCCAATACCGAAAAAACCTTACCACCACTCATTGCACTCAACATCTCCCCATATTGGGAAGGGGTTGCCGATCCACCCAGATGTTTTTGTTTAGATCTCTTAGATCAATGCATAAACAAATCTTGTTACCATCCTTGGGGGCGACAACAATGGGGGCAAGCCATTCTGAGGCCTCAATCGGTTCAATGATCTTACTTTCCAATAACTTATTAAGTTCCTGTTGAAGAGGTTCTCTCATAAGTAAAGGAATAGGCCTAACTTTATGCACAACTGGTACCGCATTTCTTTTCAAAATAATGCGATGTGTGAAGCCCTTCAACAAGCCCAACTTGTCAGTAAATATATTAGGAAATGCAGACATGAATTTTTCACCCTAGTCTGTCTCAATATCATGCACTCTTTCTACCACCATGACTGGTTCTTGACTATTTACATTGAGAATTATATTCAAATCTTTTTGATGGCACCATCCCAATAAGTTGGAACCATCCTCAGATATATACACTCTGCCATGCACAGCATTCCCTTTGAAAACAATATCACTCCACATCATTCCTATAATGTTGATTGTCTTTCTACCATACCCAACTGCCTTTATGTCAGATTGCAGTAAATCACTTATTCGCCCACTCAATTGTGCCTCAAAGACATTTTTATCTATAATAGTAAATAAACACCCAGAGTCAACTAGAACTTTTACTGTAGATTTCCCAAGGATAACATCAAAATGCGGTTTCTCAAGCTTATCTGTACTTTCTCTTTTTACCACTACACATTGGCACACTCAGAGCTCTGACATTCAAACACAGATGCACTACAAGATCCATTAAAAATGTCACATTCATCAACCGCTACAATTACAACTTCTTGAATCTCATCAAGATTTTCAACCACTTTTACATTAGATTGTTGTACAGGTCGCATTTTTGTTCGTCACATCTTGGCCAAATGACCCCTTCTCCCACAAATCCTACAAATCGAATTTCTTGCTCCACAGGTGGGACTCGTGGCAATATGCCCAGGTCCACCACACCTATAACAAATAATTGTTCTCCTTTCAGATTGATTATTTGTATTTGTACTACCTTTTAATACTTGTATTTCCTTCTTTACTTTCACCTCTTGCACATCAATTGCAACAACATCTTTCTCTGGCGATTTGATGTTTACCTTACCAACATCAATTTCTTTCAACCAAACGGCTGTATTCTCTATACTTCTAGCAAATTCGTACAGCTTGATCAAGAGTTGGATCCAAAGATAAAAGTCTCTCTCTAATTTTTTTCTCTTTTGTGCACCTAACAATTTGATCGCGAATTAAAGACTCCATCAAGCTATGAAACTCACAGGTTACAGCCAAACCCCGTAAAGCAGCTACATAGTTCACAATATCTTCATCTTGAGATTGAGAACGACAAAAGAATGTATGTCTTTCAAAAACCACACTTAGTTTATCTAACATCATAAGAGACATGTCATACACGTTAATTGGATGTCCATTCCCAATTCCCAAAGAAATTTCAGGAAGATTATCATAAATTCTTCTACCTTCAGTCCCCAAGTGATGTAATAATGTTGCCTGTCTCCTTATAGGCCCATATTTATTACCATCAATTGCTAGCATATAAGTAAAGAAAATGTTTTCCCATCTCTTCCAGGGCACGGCTGGTTCACCAGGAACAGGTAAGAAACTAGGTGGCGCTGACATCCCTTGATCTGCCATTCCTGCAGTAAATTCTAAATAACAAACTACCACAAAAAATTCACAAAATAAGCTACCACAACAAATTAAAATAAAGAATTAAAATAAGAATTCAAAATAACTATCAAAAATAACAACAAGGAATTTGTCTTCCTCTATGCATTCAGTAGTCTTATTTTTACTTCCATGCACATATGCCTTGAAGTATTAGTCCCCTCTTTATGTCTATACCTTGACACAGTTGCCAGGAGGAAATAGCTGAAAAGACTCTGAAAGGCACTACGAGGTGCTCTGAGTGAGTGAGTATTTCTCCTTTGCAGTGTTCAACTTTACTTGACTAATGTGGCCTCCGCTGTGTGTGTTTACTTTATACTTTATACTTCCTGAAGCCCCTTCTGAAAAAAACAGGCCTAGATAAAACAGAGCTGAAAAATTACAGACCTATCGCCAACCTTCCTTTTCTGGCTAAGGTGGTGGAAAAGGCTATGAACATCCAACTAGCAGCTTTTATCGAGGAACATCACCTACTTGATGAGACCCAATTTGGGTTTCGCAAGTTCCATGGAACAGAGACTGCTCTGATTAAGGCTGCGGACGACATTAGAGTCGTCCGAGACCAAGGAGGCTCAGCATTGCTGGTGCTCTTGGATCTCTCGGCAGCTTTCGACACGGTCGACCATCAGATTTTGGTCGACCGTGTCGAGAAAATGGGTGTGCAGGGCTCAGCTAAGAATCTGCTGGCTTCGTTTCTGAATGAAAGATCGCAGGCAGTGACGCTAGGACCATTCGAATCGGCTAATTTGTCCTTGCCGTGTGGGGTACCTCAAGGTTCATCCCTAAGTCCGACACTATTTAATATCTATGTGTCGGACCTAGCTAAGACCATCAAAGCCCATGGGATGAACCTTACCTCATACGCAGACGACACACAGCTGATTCTAGCCATCAAAAATGACGGAGAAACAGTGGCAGAGGGTTTTAAAACAGGTATGCTGGCAATCGGACAATGGATGTCGGCAAACTGTTTAAAACTTAATTCCGAAAAAACAGAAGTGGTAAATTTCGGACATCTTCTTCCCAGTTGGTCCCCAGTTTGGTGGCCAACATCGTTCGGAACCCTGCCGACACCAACCCCCAAGGTGAGGAACCTGGGTGTTATCTTTGATAATGACCTTAATTTTATGGCTCACGGCAATCAGACGGCCAATACTGCTTTTTATAAATTGCGACTGGTAAAAAAAATCCTCCCTTTTCTCCCAAAGAATGCAGGCAAGACCCTGGTAAGCGCTTTAGTCTTATCTGCATTAGATTATTGCAATGGCCTGTTCGCCAATGCCAAGATCAGGGTCATTAAGAAAATGCAGACGGTACAGAATGCGGCTGCCAGACTTCTTTCGGGAATTCCCAGATATAAACCTATATCCAACACCTTCAGAAGTTATCACTGGCTCCCCATTAGGAACAGAATTAAATTCAAGACCCTATGAATAGTCTACAAATCACTGCATCAACAAGCACCTCAATTTTTGAGAGACCAGCTTATCCCATATAATCCCTCTCCACCTCTCCACTCGGCCAACCTGAACGACTTGGTGGTGCCGCGCACTAAACTGGTCACTTGGGGAGATCGTCGTTTTTTGGTTGTGGCTCCAAAACTGTGGAACACACTCCCCCAATCTATCAGGACAAGCCCAAATCTCATGTCATTTAGAAAACAACTGAAAACTTGGTTGTTTAACCATTAAGGTTTGAAGCCCAGCACTGGAGAAATCTGCAACAGTAACAGTGCCGAGACGCCTGCGGGCAATTGTTCGCGCTTTATCAAATATATATATATTTTTTTAAATTAAGTGACTTCAACTACATGCGCTTCAATTAGACGTGCTCTTCAACGCGATGTTTATTTTCAATTGTCGCTCCCTTCATGCTTCAAAGACTGTAGCTCGCGCTACTAAGCCTCACGCTGAAGTTTATTTTTCAATTGGCCTTCACGCTCTGCCACATGGCTGAAACCACTCATGAGTTTAGTGTTTACTTTCAATCACCAGCACCAGCCTTTCTGCAATTGCCGGCTGCCTTCACGCTTGAGCGCTTCACACCGTTATAATTGCCTGGACAGTTGCCTTCACGCTCGAACACACGCGCTTCCCGAGAGATTTTTACTTTTCAATTCCTGGCTCAGCTTGCTTCCGCGCTCAAACAGACGAGTTTACTTCAATCTTAAAATGTCTTAATGCTATTAAATGCAGACATCAAGCACGGCTTTCAGCTCAGGTGCAGATGTCATTTACTTTCACGTGAAAGCTGGCTGCTTACGCTGGTTTAGATGCACAGATCATTATTCACCATTGAGCTGCAGTAGAGTGTTAACCCCTTTTACATCAAAACTGCAAGGCTCAAAGTTAATTACCAGGTTGGAGATTAAAATAAATCATTTAAGATTCTTTTAAAGATTCCATGAAAGTCATTGGGAATCATTCATCTTAAAGTCTCATTCCCTTACAAAATTTTCTTTTCTCTTGCTTTCAATTAGATCAATAAATCTTTGAATCATCCAATATCCAGCACAGAATGATTGTAACTCACGGTTTTCAATATGTAGATTCTCTCAGGAGAAACCTTCAGTTTACTGCTATAATCCAGGGGTGAAGGTCACTGTACACTGCCCCCTGCGCAGTCCATCCCATCCTCGTTGCCATGAAAGGTGTAGTAATCACACTTAAATTGTTTATTGTAGATCTTGTTTATTCAGGTATACAAGATACAGCTTAACAGTAACCTTCAGCTTGCAACTGCTTACATTTAGAATCCCACGTGATGTCACCACTTACATCATAAAATTCTATCTTAAAGAAGACATCACCACACATATGTTATGTTAGGTTATGTTATGTAGCTTATAGAGTGGAAAGCTGCCCCAGCAAAGGGGCGTCCCGGTATATTCAGGGTTTGTTCGAGTAGTAGTGCGGCTGATTGGAGGTTTCTGATAAGTGTGTGGTAGTTTAAGCGGTTGCTGAGGTATGTGGGTCTGTACCCTTATTAGCTCAACTGAACTCTCTCCAAAAAGTTTTTTTTAAACCTCCCCCCCTTGTTTTTTGTTCATTATTATTTTTCTCACCATTTTTCACTTTTGCAAGTTTTTGAAACAATGACAAATACCCGAAAGGGACACAGGGAAAACAGAGGGATCTATAAAGACTGATGAACATTATTGTCATGAATTATACACATTAATTTTTGAGGAATCACACCAATATAGAATTGATGAGATATTGTCAGTCACCCACCGGAGGGCATAATTGCATTTTGAAATATGGCGATATGAGCTGTGACCCATTGAAACTGCCCACTAGAGGGCTTGAGTGGACCATACAAACAATTGTAAAAAAAAGTGTAAAAAAATTGTAAAATAATTTGATTAATTATTAACAAAGAAGTTACTGCGTGTGCAGAACAATTAGCAATAAGAAGTAGTTATTATTGAAATGGGTTTGAATATAACTTTGCAAATAGGTTGAAATTGATAGAATAATTTGTAACAAAATAGTACTACATGATCCAAAATTCCCTGAGACAGGAAATTATGTCATTGTTTATATTCACTTGTTTAATTCACACAAAAAAACTGCAAGTAGTTGTTTAACAGTCCAGTGAGCAAGGTCTAAGTATAGACTGAAACGCGTAGGGAATGCGTTGCTGGCCTGCTGTTAATTAATGTTAATTTGAACAACAGAAGTGGAGCAGAGTTTCATTACCTGACATCCTGTGAGTGCTCGAGAAATATATACATACATATATATATATATATATATATATATATATATATATATATATATATTCACAGAAAAAACCATAGGTTATAGACCATATATAGTTAGGAATTAGCATTTACAAAACCTTATTTTACTCACACAAAACCATTGAAATTCCATATATAGTTAGTTGCACTAACTATATATCGCGCACCTGCAATCCACTGCTGATGATGTCACATATTACATCATTCATGACATGGTCAGTGACATCACTGATGACATCACTGATGACATCTCAAATGACATCACTGATGACATCACTGATGACATCTCATTTGACATTACTGATCACATCACTGATGACATCATTCATGTGATGATACAATGAACCTCTTCAGACTCTAATATAACCTTAGATACACTCAGTGTAAACAGACACTCACAGACTGTCACTCATCCATGGAGTTACTCACACACCTAGTCAGTCTTGCAAAGAATCAATCACACCTCGATTTCCTCAACTATATAGTTATACACACCTTACTTATTGGAACATATAATAACACATATTTACTCTGTTATACAATCCCTGATACAAGTTCACAATAATCCATACAGCCACTCACACATTCACTGGCTCTTATGCACAGTTATTTATATATGTCAACTATCACATGTACTGTGTTTTACATATGTACTTACTTTGACATGTAGCACTGAGATATCCATTCACTCACCAATACACTCATGCACACAGTCAACCGCCCATACAGATGTTTCCACATGCACTTTTGAACCCATACATCTAGTGAATCAACTGCTCACACATCTATGCACAGAGTCATACACCTCCCAGACACCCACACACACACTCAGTCTCCCATACAAATACTTGGGCAACTAATCAATAACCCATATAGTTAGTCATATAGCTAATGATCAACACATGCATCAGATTACAAAACAACAGACACAATGATGCACAATTTAAAACAGTTTAGTCACTAACCCATGCACTCAGTGAGACACATTTAATCACTCACTTATACAGTCAGTCATGCACCTACTAAATCCTTCATCCAGACACTTATACATCCACTCATTCTTCAATATGTAAGACATATTTTAACTTTACAGAAGCATACAGTCACTGGATGTTGTCATCAGTGATGTCATCAGTGATGTCATTTGAGATGTCATCAGTGATGTCATCAGTGATGTCACTGACCATGTCATGAATGATGTAATATGTGACATCATCAGCAGTGGATTGCAGGTGCGCGATATATAGTTAGTGCAACTAACTATATATGGAATTTCAATGGTTTTGTGTGAGTAAAATAAGGTTTTCTAAATGCTATTTCCTAACTATATATGGTCTATAACCTATGGTTTTTTCAGTGAATTTTCAAGGTTTTGTAAATGCTAATTCCTAACTATATATGGTCTATAACCTATGGTTTTTTCTGTGAATTTCATTGGTTTTTTAACAGCTAATATCTGTAGCTGTAAAATGTATTCTTCTTTAAATCCAAAAATATATTTTATATGTTTATGAATATTTTTTTTTTAAAATATTTTTTTTTCTTCGTTCCCGCTTCGCGAATCAGGAAGCTTCCCGTTAGCTGACCTTGATGCCGCGAAATAGACCGCGAGCCGGTAAACGTTTCTTTACCGCAAGTGCCGCGTTAGAAAACAACATCGTGACGCCTCCCGTCAGCATGACGTTCCACGTTGTCGCTTGATACGTCATATGACGTGCTACGTTAGCGAACTGGTACGCGAAGCGAGTGCCAAAGCGCAGGTTTCTGGAAGCAAACAGGGAGGCCCTGCAAAGCGCTTAACGTAAACACAGCAAGTCATGTGACTTGGTAATAACACTTTTCATTGGTTCATTTCACTTTTGGTTTCCTAATGATGTAAGACTAGGTCATATAATCTAAAATGAACACTTTTGATTGGTTGAGAACTCTTGTTTTTCCCAAATGATGAAAATCCCTCCTTCTTTCCTCACTCTGACTTTCATCATTGTGAGAGAAAGACCCTTTGTGATCACTGAGCAATGGCTTCTTTAGTAGCTTCAGCTGGTGCTTCCCCACCACCTCCACCACATCCAAGGAAGAGTGGACCACCTGCTCAAGTTGTAATTCAACAAGAAGAAGAAGAAGAGGAACAGGAGGACGAGCACGAAGAGAGGCAGTTTTTGCCTGAGCAGCCCAAGACGTCTCACCGGAAAGAAAACTTCATTTGGCAATTTTTTAAAATTCCCAAAGGTCAGAAAAAAGTAAATGCAAGATACGTAACTTGCCTTATATGTCAAGATAGACTGTCCAGAGGGACCGACAAAAAATACAGTTTCGGAAACTACACAATGCATCGCCATATGACTAGGTGGCATCCTAACAACTACAGTGCTGCACAGTTTCGGAACGACCTAGATAATCTCCCTATTATGGCCAGAAGATCTGTTGTACCGGAAGTAACGGGACCAGAGGGCAGGGAGATGGTGCCAAATATACAAATGAGATTTGGTGAAGTAAAACACACCTGCGTATTTTGCGATGGATTCATTTCCTACGGAGAAAGAAGCATCACTCTGATCAACAGAGCTATTGACTATCATATGCAAGTTTGTCCGAAACGCCCAAAATAATAAATACTTCTTTTTTTTGTTTTGTTGCTCCTGTTGAGCCCTTTACAATGAATCGTTTTCATTGCCCCCTCCAAGAAAAACCCAAAAAAATATAAAACTGTTCCGAAAAATTCAAAAACAGTAAAAAAATGTTCAGAAAAATAAAAAAAAAAGTTCTTTTCAGAACTACCTCCCCGTTATTAAAAAATTGGTACAATATTTGGAACTGTGCCAACCTCTATTTCTCTTAGTTCGCTTCCTAGTTCGCTCGCTGGTACGCGAACTGGAAGCGAACCAAAAACAGTAAGTATAAGGGAAGGAAACACACACTTATGTTAAAAGAAAGACAGCTATAGGGGAGTAAACTAGAGATACTATTACCCATAATCCACTACTGATGATGTCACATATTACATCATTCATGACATGCTCAGTGACATCATCAGCAGAGGATTGCGGGTTTTTTGGCAACATGCCTTATCCACGGTTTAATAACGCTGCCTTTTGCTTTATATAAGTTTTCAAATTGTATGAAATATATACCAATAGGTCTTTATGAACCTTTAGGTAGTGCTTTTGTTCATGAGGTCTGGTCGCTTCCATACACATACAGATGTTTCAAAGATGATCAAGAAGTTTATCTGAATGGAGAGGAATGCACTGAGATGCCAGATCATTCACTAATGTGTAGGCACATACAGTTACACGATTCATGCAACAAACACCGACCAAATATGGCTTGCGTGTTGCAAGGCACGCCAGTTCCTGCTATCATCCCCACGTTCAAGTTGTTGGAAAATGGTAGTTATTTGATGCTCAATAATGAAGATTGTTCTGAGTTAATTAAAAGTATTCCTTTTATCGTAACAGTAAGTGAACGGGTTATTTGCTGCAGAAATGTTCTATTTCCTCCCACACATGAACATAGGGAGTTTTCAATCTGGCCACAAATACCAACCTTGGGACACGTTTCAACGGCATGACAAGAATAAGAGCTCTTTTGTCTCAGAGAGAGGTGGCCTTGAGTTCGGCCCGTGAAACTTTCGTACTTCACATAGCGAACACCCGTACACAGGTTTGCCTTTCAATTTCAGCAACATGTTTCCGACTATCTTTAACGCATCCTCCACAAAATCCCTGGCACACTTTTTTAAAGTTGTTACCAGTGGTCTCGTGACTTCATTTGAGAAAATCTTTGGAGTCATCCCTGCTCCCTTTCATTCCATTTTCTCCACTCTGGTTCGTGGATTGCATTTTTACTTGCATTACCAGCGGACGCTCTTGTGCTTTTTTACATTTTTAAATATGGATGTCCCTCCTATGCAACCTCCGACCCTGCAGCTGCTGACACTGTTCCGCAATCGCATGCTAGAATATTATGGCACAATGCCGTTGGCGATATTAAGCACGGCATATGGATTATCTTTTCGGTTCTCCTACTTCACCTGTGTCCAGCCTGTATTTCACTGCCTGACCTATGATTTCGATTGGGCCATTGATTTGTGTCTCTGCGGACCGGTTTCTCCTGACGTCGACTTTAATCAGCTGATGACTCCTATCATTACTCACGAGTTGATTTGTCCTGGCGAAAGGATTATGGCTGTGGCATTGATGCATGGACTACTTGGTCCCTGGAATTTACTGGCGGCAGCACAGTCTTTCTTGGAACACAGCTTTCTTGAAAACCCACCGAGCTGTCCTCTGATGGTGATAGAGGATCCGGTGCTGGGAGAGCACGTATGTTCTTTTCCGCTTTTAAATTGGATGGCTGAACTGTTTTCGGATGAAGACGGTGACTTCCTATTGGAGGCTGTTGCAGCTTATTTTGCATACACAGTTATGTCATAGACCTTTTTCATGTTTCATATGCTGAGTACTAGCATTTCATTGACAATTCATTGACTTATTTGTCAAGTTTTTATTATTTACCTTGCCTATTGGCTTAAGACTCGATAAAGTACTTGGCTGTTTTATTTTTCTTTAGCATTGAATTTTCCTAGTTTTTAATGCTTTACCTTGCGGACCGTCCACATATAAACTTGCAATCTGCTCTCATGAGATGGCACTTCTATTATCTTATTCAGTTCGTTTCCGGATCATGAGGAGGTGTCATCTAGGTCCTGGATATCTTTACACCGTGTTAAGTTAGCATGGGCTCATTACCGGTTTAAACGCCATTTTTCCTTTTTTGCAACTTCTGCACACGACACTTAGTTGTTGCTTTAGCTTTCCACCTAGTAGTTCATCGTGGTTTACATGAGAATAATATGTTATTGGTCTACTATCTGCTTTACTTGTTAAACTATATCTGTACAGCGAGTGCTAAAGTTTCAAGAACAACACGATACAGAATTGTTATGAGGTCTGATCTCCACGACTTCATACTCATAACATAAGTGCAACTTCTGCCAATTCTGGGCATGAGGCGGGTTTTATATTGCTTTGCCGAACACACATACACAACAGTTGATGCGGTTCACATGAAGAGAGAGCTGGTGTATGCTGATGTGATTCCTTCAAATCTAAGACACTAAAGTATGGGCACGCCCTAAACCAACACAAAGAGACCTTCTTAGCAAATAATATAATATGTGTATTAGGGAGGGTGAGATATAAGCAGCCGCGGGCCGTGGAGGGAGTTACGGTGAGGCAGGGAGGCGGGGAGGGGGAGAAGCAGGGTGGAGCCCTCTCTACCTTGCCCCTCCCCCTCCCCGCCTCCCTGCCCCACCGTAACTCCCTCCACGGCCCGCGGCTGCTTATAAGTGTTGCTAACTCTTATTCATTTACAGCATGTTAACATACTGTCACCATTCGCTTTTTATGTACTAGTAACTATGCTGGTAATTTTGCTACTGATAATATGTGTACTTGTATTCTCCACCCTGCTTCTCCCCCTCCCCGCCTCCCTGCCTCACCGTAACTCCCTCCACGGCCCGCGGCTGCTTATAAGTGTTGCTAACTCTTATTCATTTACAGCATGTTAACATACTATCACCATTCACTTTTTATGTACTAGTAACTATGCTGGTAATTTTGCTACTGATAATATGTGTACTTTTATTATCTAAGGTACTACGCCTGAGAAGACGGCATTAGTAAATAAACATTTCAAATACACATGTGTTCTTCTTAACTCCATGTTCTGGTTTCTAAGAAATATATAACGACCGACTGTTCATGAGTTCCACGTATCCTGAGGTACTATAAGTTCATATTCTGGATTGTCTAAACATTGAGAGTTTGTTATATCCAATGTGACACTGTACCTAGCTTGCTAAATAGTTTTTGATTACTAACGTGAATTTTGGGACACCCTAATTCGCCGAGGTTCCAATCCTCTGTCCACAGTTCTGTGTGAGAACAGAAACCCTGCGACAGGGGCACCCCCGACCCTTGCTGGACCTTCATCACACTTGCGATACAACTCCAGCAATGCGCCACCTTTACGGCACAGATACATCACGCATCTGTGCTGTTTTTGCCCCATGATGCGCCGCATTGTAAATGCAGCACACCATAGGTGACGGAACAGCGGCACAGAATGACTAACACATCCCTGGTGATGCGCCAGTCATCATAAATCTATCCCTATGCTTCTTATCTTGTTAGAGATGAACCGCCATATGTATCATCAAAGTTATTTGCATTTCCTAAATAGCGAACTTTAAGGAATAAATAGCGATTCTTTACCATTCCTAGTTTGCGATGAGCTATTTGCTAATTAGCCGAATGTAGCCCAATGAAGCCCAATGTAGCCCAATGTAGCCCAAAGATGGCCGCCAGACACACAAAAAAACAAATGTAGCCCAACTATAGCCCAGTGACAGAATGACCAATCAGCTTCGCAAACCTCCGTTACGCGAAGCGGAGCGCTGTTACAGATATATATCTTTTTTTGAACGTTAATTTCTCAAAATCCACTGGAGCACATATATTGAGACCTAGCAAAGGCACATCGGGCTACCAGTCCCTAATATTTTGCCAAGTTTCGTGCAAATCCATTCAGCCGTTCAATTATTATTTTTATTATTTTTTTTTGCCCCGCGGGGCCCTTTTAAAACCTCCACATCAAACCTAGGGGGTCAGCGAGGATCTACTATGCCCCCTTATAGTTATTTCCCCCTTTGTTTTGACCTCCTCTTGTCTCTCGATCCTACCGAGAGACAAGATGGCGGCCGCTACGGACTGTTTGGAATGTTGACAGACGCCGGAGAACCAATCAGCTTCGCTTCACAAAGCTCCGTTGCGCGAAAAGTCCGCGAACCAGAGCGCTAACCGGTCCGCTGTTACAGATATATATCTTTTTTTAAACGTTAATTTCTCAAAATCCACTGGAGCACATATATTGAGACCTACAAAAGGCACATCGGGCTACCAGTCCCTACAATTTTGCCAAGTTTCGTGCAAATCCATTCAGCCGTTCGGGCTAAAAGTGAGGCCAACCGCCCTATGGAAAACTCAATGTTAAAAACACGTTTTGGGACCCCCCTTTTTTCTCGGCCCCCACTGGACGAACACCCCCCAAATTTTCAAGGGCTGCTCAGAAACAAAATGTGCCATTTTCCTGAAAATTTCAGCCAATTCCGTCCACAAACGCCAAAGTTATTAGACATAGAATTTTCAAAAAACCCATAGAGAAAAAATCCTAACTATATATACCTACTGGCGACCGCCAGTAGGTAATGTATATATATATAACAACGCTCCAAAGAGTGCCACAGACCGCAGCACCCTCTTAGAGAAGAACGGACACGAAATCAGGTAGCAAGTGCAGCAGTGTCTTTTTTATTTCATTTTCTCATGTGCAGCAGGAGTGCCGCGAACCGGACGCGTTTCGGCGACCCTGTCGCCTTGTTCACCGGAATACAAAGTGTTTGCCATCACAAACCAGCTTTTTTTAAAAACGGCAACCCACCAATCAGAACACTACATCCTGTGCCATGTGACCATTTTTTTGGTGCCTCATAGAAATAACTGACAGACTTCTTTTAGATTTAGTTGTCTACCACAATTGACAAATTTACAATTATACATATTATCTGTGCAAATACAGCATATTTATCGTCAAAGGAATATTCACAAACTCGAGTAACCTGACCATTGTATATATGGATAAAGTTGTGCGAACACAGCCTATAGCAGTACCAATACATGTTGTTACACAAGAGTCCTCAATGTGCTAAAATTGCTAAAAAATCCTCAGATTTAACGAAGTATAATACTATAAGAAGCAGAGAACATCTAGACCCATTATATGCATAATGCAATTGCGTGTCGCAACGAATACAATAGTCAGCATGAACATACCTATATTGTATAACATTTATCATCGTCAATATGTCTAAAATGAGCGCACAGTAGTGGTCACGGGTTAAAAACAGGAATAGTGCTGTTGTGCCTATAAAGTGCAAAGTGTAAAAAATCTATATGTATGTATGTATGTATGTATTTTAATGCTTATTAAGCGCAGCTGTCACCCAGCGGGTATCCTGGCGCTGAGATCAGTTCCACCATCTGCTCTACCATTTATTCTGCTCTAGGGAAGAGAAAGGTTTTAAGGTCCTTTTTAAATAAAATCTAATTTTGACTGCTCCTCAGTGTTAAAGGTAGAGTGTTCCACATTGTGGCGGCCGTAAAACTGAAGGCGCGGCCGCCCATTCTCACTCTGTTTATTCTTGGGATTTTCACTAAGAACGCTGAGGCGGATCTCAGAGGTCTGGCAGCCTGATACCACGAAAAGAGGTTTTGCAGTGGTATTGGTCCTTGACCATGCAGTGCACCAAAAATCAGGCACAAAGCCTTATAGGAGATCCTCTGCTGGACCGGTAACCAATGTAAGATTGCCAGAGCTCCGGCAGAAGAAGCCGAGCGAGGCAAGGTTAGGGCTAGTTTAGCCGCCATGTTTTGAACCCGTTGTAATTTATGGATCAAAACCTTTGGGGCTCCTAGAAGTAGTGCGTTGCAGTAGTCTAACCTACTGAGGATGGTACTACGCACTACTTCTACTCTGGCTTCCCGCGGGAGAAGCGGCAGTATCTTCCGTAGAGCACGGAGCAGGCCCATACATGTCCCAACAGTCCTGTTCACCGAGACGTACAATTGCAGGTTCGGCTCGAACATGACTCCCAGATTGCGGGCCGAATCTGCTGCCTCCACGAGTCTGGAATGGAACTAGGCCAGAAGTCTTCCGGCAATGGGCGAGGGAGTCGGTCTGAAGAGCAGTGCAATATCTCCGTCTTTGCGCCATTGAATTGGAGTGAATTGGCTTGCAACCACTCTGCTGTGGCCGACATACACTGATGGAAAGTGTCCCTCGACACTGCCTCTGAACCCTCAAAAGAAAAAATCAATTGGGTATCATCGGCATAGTTGATGACTTGAATACCGAAAGACCTTATAAGTTGTATCAGGGGGCGGAGGTACAGATTAAAAAGAATCTGACTTATCGCCGAACCCTGGGGGACACCCTGGTTCACCTGGCGTATGGCAGAACGGAAAGGTGGTAGTGTTACTGCCTGTTGTCTGTTATCCAGATATGATGATAACCAGGCTAGTGCCGAGCCCGTTATTCCCGCATTACCGAGACGGCCCAAGAGGACCTCATGGTTCACCGTGTCGAACGCGGCCGACATGTCAAGCAGTGCTAAAAATGCTGACTTGCCCCTGTCGACACGCGTTCGCAGATCATTCAACACGGTAACCAGAGCAGTCTCAGTACCGTGGCCCGGTCTGAAGCCAAATTGAGCTACATCCAGACTGGAGTTGGATTCCAGGAAGTTGGCCAAGGCTCTCGTAACCCACTTCTCTAAGATCTTTATCGCGAATGGTAGCAGCGAGATAGGCCTATAATTGGCTGGGCAGAGGGGGTCCAAAGTAGCCTTTTTTAGCAGAGGTGTTACAATTGCCAATTTCCAGCAGTCTGGTACAAAAACCAATGTGCAAAAACCAATGTTAATCTATAAGTTCCCCAGCCGGGGAATCTTATGAGGGAAAGGGCAAGCAGAATAAGAACAGATTATGTTTCAGTATTCATACAAAAATCGTCTACCGGAGTACAGGGATAAAGTGACTTATGCAAGATGACTCCTAATGTGCAAAAATTTAAATATATATAAATAGTTAAATAGTAGGTCATGTCTAAATACAAAAAACTGGCGTCAGTAAAATCAGATAAAACCATAAATTTACAAAAAATCATGATGAAATCCCCATTCACATAACACCACCCTTAAAAGACCTTAATATCAATAACCATATCAAACACATCATGGAAAAATTCCATATATACATATATATCATCGACAGAGAACATGTAAAGCCACTTAAACCATTGTCTGATATACCTTGTCATAAATAATGGTGCAGATCTTTGCAAATGTTGAGACCTTTCGGACTCTTGGTGTCTAGTTCTAAAATGTACTTAGTCTCCAACTGCCTGAGGGACTTATCTCTGTCGCCACCCCTTTTGTTTGCTGGCACACTGTCAATTACAAAATAGGTCAAGCCATTGAGGTTGCCTCCATGCTCTGCCTTGACGTGTCTTGCGACAGGATATGATGGGTCTGAGTTGACAGTGGCCCTGAGGTGTTGGAGAATGCGAGCCTGTACCGGCAATTTGGTGCTCCCTACATAACGGAGTCCGCATTTACAGGTTAAAACATATACCGCATACTCCGTTCTGCAGTTAAAATTGCCTTTGATTTTGATCTCTTTTTCATTAAAGGCACTGTGATATGTTTTAGCGTTAGCACCAAATTTGCAGGCTCTGCAACTACTACACTTGTGAAAACCATATTTGGAAGATACCCAATAATCTTTATTGACTATCTCTGGACTATTTTTGACTAGATCAGATCTCATGGAATGAGCTTTACGATAAGTGAAGTCCGGTTTAACGGGCAAGACTTCTTTCATCACTCCATCAGTCAATACAATAGGCCACTGGGAATTAATGATTTTCCTAATTGCTTGTGACTGTTTGCTATATGTGGTGATAAATCTGCATGAGGCTTCCCCCGTGGGTTCCTCTGATGTAGTGGCTGTACTGTACATCGAGATTTCCCCTTCACTGGTAGTTAGGGAGTGTGGTTGAAGCGGACTATTTCTATCTAAGGAGTTGGCTTTTTGCAATGCTGCCTCCAAGGTATGCTTCCCATAGCCTCTAGCTAACAGTCTCTTTTTCGCAATGTCTTGTGACTCTGTCCATGCCAGTTCTGTACTGCACGCTCGCCTTATTCTCAAGAATTCACCATACGGTAAACTATCAATGGTATGGCGTGGATGGAAACTGGTCGCGTGCAGGAGCGTGTTACCAGCTGTTGGTTTCTGATATAGACTAGTAGTATTGACCCCTTCCTGTAATGTGACCTTGATGTCCAAAAAGTTCACTGTATGCACATTGATGTCACTGGTAAAGGCTAAGTTGAGCTCATTGTCATTGATACATTGGACAAATTCTGACGCCTGCTCCCTATTGCCTTTCCATATAATGAACACGTCATCAATGTACCGCCACATGTAAGCTACATGGGCATCATATAGGGCCTTGTGTTGGCATCTGAGGACATGCTCCTCCCACCAGCCTACATGTAAACATGCATAGCTGGGGGAGAAGCATGCCCCCATTGCCACACCCCGTTTCTGTCTATAGATCTTAGTGTCAAACAAAAACACATTGTTATTTAGACATCTTCTGATCATTTCAACCAACATTTTGTTATGCTGATACATACTATATATATATATATATATATATATATATATATATATATATATATATATATATATGTCATGTGATCAAGGCAATTGAGCGGCCGAAACGAGTCATGGCGGACCTATTTTCCAAAGCAGTAAACTAAAATAGCGCTTACTTTGCGTCCACTCTCGTTTGTCTCCTGTGGATGAGTGTGTGAGGAGCGAGGTTTCTTCACATATATATATATATATATATATATATATATATATATATATATATATATACACACATGCATACCAATATGCCATCAGATACCCTAACAACACCAAACCCTTCCACAGGTGGCCCAAACATTACACTCTACCAGTACTACGAGAACTCCAAAATGCCTCTAAGCTCCCTTCTCACAATTCCAACCTATACTCTCATAATGCACACAGAAGTTCTCAATGTGAGGCAATACATTATCAAATTACCACAGACCTTTACAACGCCTCATGTACTCTGACAACTGCAATAGATGCTGTTGCGCCTTAGCCAGCCCAAATGACACACTGGACTCAGAGCTAGTTTCTATGCGTCCTTCTTTATTCCCTGCCAGGACGTGTCTGGCTTACAGACTAGATCAGTGTTCCTGTTCCTGTTTCCTGCTACTTCCGCTTCCTGCCTGCCTGCTCCGTCCCTAGGCAGAGTCAGGCATGGCGACACGACATCTCCCCCTTTTGTACAAAGTCTTGCTGCTCCTTACATTTCTTCAACGAGTCGCCTGGGTCTCCTCACCTGACGTCTGGGACGAACCTCTCGATCTGGCGTTTGGCTGCGTCGATCAGGGCCGCTGGTGATTCTTGGAGAGTTATGACGGTGGGGGTCGTTGCTATCGCTTTGACTGGCGGGGTCACTTGATGTTTGACCCGAGGACATTTCTCGCCCGTTTGAGGGAGTGTATCTCTTGAAGTGCGATATGTTTCTTGTTATTTGCTTGTGATCAGCTTTTGCTGTGATCATTGTTCCTTTCCTCTTGTGGACCTGCAGTGGAATGTCCAGGTATCGGCTATCTGCTTTTGTTCGCCGGTCACCTCGTACTATGACCCAGTCTCCTTCTTGGATGTCCACATCTTTGGCGTGTCAGCGCCGGTCAGCATATGTCTTCATCTTCTGCTTCTTTTGCCTGTCAATTTCAACCAGCGTGTCGTGATCAACGGTGATGGTCCGTGGTTGACATGTCATGCTTATTGTGGGTAATCGCGTTCTGGGCACTCTTCCCAGCATTATTGTGGCTGGGCACTGATTTGTGGTGTTATGCGGAGTGGTCCGGTAGGCCCTCAGCACCTCGTTCACGGTTTGCTGGATATCTCTGCGTGTTAGTTCCGCTTGCTGGATCACTCTCTTTAGCGTCCCCATGATTCGCTCCACCATGCCGTTGGCTTGTGGCCATAGGGGAGGGATTTTCTGGTGTTTAAAATCGAGATGTTTCGCGAAGTCTGTGAATTCATGGCCGTTGAACGGGGGTCCATTGTCAGATTTGACTCTTGAGGGGACGCCCCATGCTGCGAAGATGTCATCCAATATGGGGATGACTGCTGTTGCTCTGGTGGATGGTATCATGTGTGCAAAAGGAAATCTTGAGTACTCATCCATGACGACCATGATGTATTGTCCTGACTGCAGTGGTCCAAAGAAGTCAACTGCGATTTGTTGCCACACTCCGTCTGGAAGTTCGGACATTTGAAGTGGGGCTGGGGGTTCTTCGCGACTAACCAGTTGGCAAGTCATGCAGTCTTTTAGGGTTGTCTCTACCATCAGGTCGAGAGAAGGGAACCAGACTCGTTCTCTCAAGGTCTTCTTTGTGGCGTTTATGCCTCTGTGGCCTTCGTGGGCCAGGTTGATAATTCCTTGGCGTAGTTTGTGTGGGATCACGATTCTCCCCCCTCTCAGGAGAAGTCCGTTGTCACTGATGGAGAGTTCATCATGAATGCGTTGAAACACTGTGAGGTCACTGAGGTGTGTTTCTGAGCTTGGGGGTGTAGTCTTGACGTGTCGCCAGGAGTTCGCACGTATGTGGGTCATGACCGCTTGAATGAGTGGGTCCGAAGCGGATGCTTCTTGAATGGCCTCAAGGGGGACCGTAGGAGGGCATGCTGCGTCAATGACGAAATGAATGTAGTCGTCTGCTAGTGATTGTGCAGTCGTGGCGCTGGGTAAGGGGTGTCGAGACATATAGTCCGCTGGATTCTCAGCCTTGCCAGGTTTGTGGACAATCGTGTATATGTAGTCTTGGAGGCGCAGCCCCCACCGCTCAATGCGTGGCGGCATCTTGGCGTTGGGATTGCCGAATATGGTGATTAATGCCTGGTGGTCAGTGATGATGGTGAAGTGTTTGCCATACACAAATAGGTGGAAGTGCTCACACGCCCATACTACGGCCAAGCTTTCTTTTTCCGGCTGGGAGTATGCTTTTTCCGTGTCCGTGAGGCTGCGGCTTGCGTATGCAATGATATGGCGTTGGTCAGAGTGTTCACGATACTGAGCTAGGATGGCGCCTAGGCCCACTGGACTGGCGTCGACAGTGATCTCTGTTCTCTTGTTTGTGTCAAAGTATGCAAGGTTAATGGCTGAACCAACGGCTTGTTTGATTTCCATGAAGGCTTGTTCACATGCTTGTGACCACTCAAAAGGCTGACCTTGACGCGTTAGTTCTCGAAGTGGGTAGCTGATGGTGGCGTAGTCACGGATGTAGCGTGCACAGTAGCTCGCCATTTCGAGGAAAGAGCGGAGATCACTCACGTCTCGGGGCGTCGGGGTGTCAGCGAGCGCGGCCACCTTGTCAGGGTCTGGTTTCATCCCTTCACTTGAGAAGGTGTGTCCATAGAATTTCAGGGTGCTTTTGTGGAACTCGCACTTGGTGGCATTTAGCGTCAAGTTTGCCTTCAGTAAGGCGTGGCATACCCTGTCCAGTGCAGTGTCGTGCTCAACCCGATCCTTACCAAAGACTAGTAGGTCGTCACTGTAATTAAATGAGTTTGGAATTCCTTGAATGATTCTCCGGATGGTTTCTTGGAAGATTTCGGCGGCTGATGAAATGCCGAAGTTTAAGCGTTTGTAACGGAATAAGCCCTGGTGCGTGGTGAATGTTGTAATGTACCTTGATTGTTCATGAAGCTCTAATTGGTGATAACCTTTATTAAGGTCAAGTTTGGAGAATATTGTAGCACCATTTAGTCTTGTGATCATGTCGCTTATGTGTGGCCCTGGGTGGCGTTCTCGCTCAATGGCGGTGTTGGGTGCTCGCATGTCCACACATAATCTGACTTTGTTGTCCTGTCCTTTCTTTGGGACTACCACGACGGGGGATACCCAGGGGGTGGGTCCTGATGTGCGTTCTATGATGTCTGTTTGTAAGAGGTCTTGAAGCTCGTCATCAACAGCTTGTTGTAGGTGAAAGGGCACCTTTCTGTGATGCTGGGCAACAGGTGTTACACTTTCGTTGATATGTAGCTTCACCTTGAAGTGATTCAACTTTCCCAGGCCTTTGAAAAGTTTTGGAAATTTCGCCACGATGTCGGGGGCGTCTTCAGTCATATACAGCAGCTCCACTAGTTTTAGTCTTTCAGCTGTTGGCAAGCTGAGCAGGCAGTCGGCAACGTCAGGTCCTTCTACCACATGGACGTATGCTGGAATCTTCATATCTTTGAAGGTCAGTGTGGTGTGAAACCGACCTAGACATGGTAAGGGTTTTCGAGACATCCATGTGAATATACGAACTGCTGCTGGCTCCAGTTTGGGCCGAGTTTTCATGTTGTAGTACTCCAGCGCACAGATATAATTTAGCGAGGCTCCCGAGTCCAGGACGAACTTTGCTGGGTGATCCCCTATCATGATATCTAGCTTGGGGTATCGTTTTAGCCGGTCCGGGTCAGCCACCATGCAAATGTACTCGTCACTGTCTTGTGACACAGTCGTGTGTGACGATGAGTCGCTAGATGTGGATCTGTGTGCTCGACGTGATCTCGTTGTGTGATGTCGAGGGTAATGCGTGCTCGTGGATCTGCTTCGCGGTTGGTAAGAGCTTGTCGATTGGTTGCTTGATCTCGAGGAGCTGGATGAGTGTCTCTCTCTTCTCGTTACAGCACGTGCGTGATGTCGGGTGCTAGATCGCGGGGCGGGAGACTGGCGTGTTGGTTGTCTGGCTTGGCATGCTACCTCAAAGTGGTTATCTTTCCCGCAGCGATGACACCGCTGGCCAATTGCTGGGCATTGTCCCGAGTGCGGATAGTCTTGGCCACATCGATAGCACGCAGGTGCAGATCTGGTGGACTTGGTGTGTCGTGATTCTCGTCTGGGTGACATTTTCCGGGAGCTGTGGTGGTGTTTGCTTGCTCTGTGCGCGCTCGGCACGGGTCAAGTGGTCTTGCGTGCTTGTACTCGGAGGGCGTGCTCTTTATGATCAGGCTTGTGAGTTTCTATTCGCTTGGCATGATCTGCTTGATCATTGATTCTTGTTAGTTCTTCAATTTGTTCTAAGGTGTATGATTTTTTTAGGAGTCGCCTGCGTAGTGATTCAGATCGTCATCCATCAATGATGCGAAGCCGCAGTGCGTCTTCCGTTTTGAAATTTTCAAAATCGCAATGTCGCGTCATTCTTTTGATACGCGTGATGAAGTCGCCCATGCACTCTCCTTTCTCTTGAGAGGCTAGGTTGAATACATAGCGTTCATAGTCTACGTTGCGCTTGTGTAGGAATCGTCTATCAAGGGCAGCTTTCACTTCATCATATGTGGCGGTTGCTGCATCGGGCATTTCTTTGATTATTTGTGCTATCTCTTGGCCTGCTAGATTTCGCAGTGCAACCAGCTTACGTTTGGAGTCTTGCACCAGAGAGCCCTCCATGTAATCTTCAAAATCCTCACTCCAGGTCTTCCACGCGGGCCCCATGGTGTTGCCAGGCGTCAGCACCAGCGGCTGTGGTTGTCGCATGAAGGGTGCTCCCACGGACGCTGCTTGAGGCATCATGGTTGCGTTGGATTGTGCTGGTGTGCCCCCACTTGTAGAGGTGCTGTGAGGGTCGGTGTCAGACATGTTATTTCTCCTCGCTTCTGATGTTGTGCGTAATATTCTGCACTCTTTGTTGTTACTCCTTGCTTCTGGCTGAGGTGAGTATTGGTGTTCCCGCGCTTTTTCTCTCGGTCTTGTGGTTTGGAGTGGTTGTGCCTGACTCCAAGATGGCCGCCGTGATTGAGACGTGGGTTGTGTAAGGGGCCGGCGCCTGACTTAAAGATGGCCGCCAAATGGGACGCTGTCTCCTTGGCCCAGACACTCTCTATCCACGTGGTCATGCAGCTGCCACACGCTTTCCTAGCTTGACTGTCGCTTTATATGCAGCGGGACTAACCCTCGCAGCTGTTTCTTGCTTCGCGAGGGAGCGGGACATTCGCGTCCACCGCGGCGCTGCTCAGCAGGGCTCCTCACTTATTCTGTGCTGCGCGAGCGCTTCACTCGCTAGCACTGCACTCGCTTCGCATGCCTGGATGGCAGCGCGATGTCGTCTGGCCAGGTCGGAGTACTTGGCAGTCTCGGGTGCCGGTTGTCTTGTTTTCTCTTCGCGCCCTTTTCTTTTCTTTTTTTTTTTTTGGGCTGCCGACACGAGGACTGCTGACTCGTCGTTGGGGCCGCACATTCAGCTGGGCTGCGCGATGTTACTTGTGGGGTAGATGCATCCCACCCTCGTCGCCATTGTCGCGCCTTAGCCCGCCCAAATGACACACTGGACTCAGAGCTAGTTTCTATGCGTCCTTCTTTATTCCCTGCCAGGACGTGTCTGCCTTACAGACTAGATCAGTGTTCCTGTTCCTGTTTCCTGCTACTTCTGCTTCCTGCCTGCCTGCTCCGTCCCTAGGCAGAGTCAGGCATGGCGACACGACAGATGCATTTACAACTTCCTCAATACTGTAAGACACAGCACTTAAACAAACAATCCCAAAGTACACAAGATTGCCTCATGCACCACCCCCTGACACCCTCTGAGTGCCTCAAACACAATCAAAAGACCACGCAATATGACACACTTCACAATGAACTTAACATCATCCCTCAGAAAACCTCGCATCACCCCCAGTAATGCTAACAATGGATGTACAGGCCCTATTCTCAAAGGTACATTTACACAGGAAGATATAGTCATGTGTACCTTTCAAAAAATAGTCACCATCTGCCGGGCCAATTCCTTGTGCTAAGCATCTGTGAGCTTGGTCGTTCACAGTTAGCTTTAATTCTGAATGATCACAATTTTAAATGTGTTTTAACTTCTAGTCAAATCAATGAATGGAGACTACCGCACACAAATTCAAATTCAAATTTATTTATTCGATTTTCAGTTTTTAAAGAAAACCATAAAAGTTAATGTAGCAAATAATGTTCTTGAATCCAGTATGTAAATAAATATAATTTATTGTAGATTAATCCAAGTTAATTGATCAATAGATACTATGATAATAATCCCACCAGGAGCAGTTCTTCTCTCGCTCAGCCTGTCTGCCATCAACTGCCTTTACCCAGAGCAGTCAGGTACTCAACATTCTAGTATGACATCAAACATTCTATTAGATGCAGTGGCTAAGCAATGGGGAAATCTAAGTAAGGGAAATGTAAAGCTTGAGCAAGATGTAACAGTTAATCTTCTAAATATGCAGTCATATACAAAGCATTAAAATAGAAGAGATAAAAGCCATATTAGATATGTACCTTTTTCAAAGCATACCAGTTCATAGCTACATTTGTGCAAGCTCTAAAATGGGTGATACCCAAAATGGATTAAAACGTACAGTAATATAAAAATAAGTTACAACATGATTATTTCAATGCTCCTGTTGCAAGTTTGGTCTATTTTTTAAAGACAATTCCAAAAATCTTGCCGTATTAGTTGCGAAGCATTCTATTTCTAGGAATTGGAGAGCCAAAAAGGCAGGGCGACATTGTCGCAATCCTAAGATCTTTAATATTGGCCTTACCCAAAGCTTTCTTGGCTCATGGAAAAATCTGCAAAACATGAAAACATAGAGTGTGGACTGGGCAGAAGCTTCATTGCATGGGCAAACTGATAGTGTATTTGACCAATCATTCATTTTTGGGAATGTTACCAGGCGATGAAATATGTTCATTCTGAATCGTGTAAGGACAAACCTATCATACCCATTTAATTTGAAGGTTAGATACCGTTGTATGGACAGCGTGGTTTGTACTAATAACATATGCTGAACTGAACTTTTTGAAGACTCCGTGGCCAGTCGCAGTTCCTCCATGTGTGTTAGGCACAGTTTCTTAAACTTTTTCCTGGGAATCTTGACTATCAATGGGGGATTATGATAATATTTATTCAAACCTAGGTCAAACAAAAAGTTTTTAACGTACAATGCCATAGTATTTTATGCGAATTTTCGAGAGACATACAATCACTCAAAAGTTCCCTGTTAAAAACTAATTTCGAAGATTACCAGATGCGATACCATAAAAGAATGGGTTGGAGTTTCACCAGGTCTGTGATGTGTGGCAGACCCCTTTCCACGTGGCAAGTAAAAATGGAGGTGCCACGGGGGACCGCCAGAATGAATCTCAAAAAGGCATTATTTATCTTCTCGAGAGTTTCCACTGTAGCATGACCCCACACCCCTGCCCCATATAGTGCCACACTGACACATTTGGCTTGGTAAATTTTTATCATTTCAACTGGTGGTCTTTTGCTAAGTCTGTGCGCGAAATTAACCAAAGCAGTGGTAGCCCTGATAAACAGGAGTTTCCTGGCCGCTATTGCCTGGGTCCAGGAACACCTGTTATCAACTAAAATTCCTAGATAGGGGTAAACAGTGGTGGATTCCAACTTAGTTTGCTCTATGTAGATACTCCGGGTATTGCTCTTTCTAAACCCTGATGTCATTATGAATTTTTTTTTTGATATTGATGTGTAAGTCTAGGTTAGCCATAAAACTGTGGTATCTATTTAAGGCATGTTGGAGTTCAGGGGGAGTACGCGCGATGATCACGGCGTCATCCGCATATAGTAGTGCGGGGATTGGTCTTTTTTTCAGGCAGGGCAGGTCCTGGCACCCCTCTAACATTGCCCTCTCCAGGCCATTCGTATAGAGAGAGAAAAGAAAGGGAGCCAGGACACATCCCTGCCTTACCCCTCGCTCCACTCTGAAGGGGGCCGTGAGTTCCCCTCCTATTCCATACCTGACTTTAGCCGTGGCGTGAGAATACAATTCGCGCAAAAAAGTTAAAAGTGCTGAATCTATACCCATGTCGCCCAATACCTTCCATAGTTTAGAGTGATTTACGCAGTCCAATGCTGCTGACAGGTCTACAAAGGCCATATAGATACTCCCCCCCCTTACATTTGTGTATTTTGCGATCAATAAGGTCAAATTGAGGGCTTGTTCCGTGGGTTACCATTCCTTCCCTGAAGCCAAACTGGAGGTCAGACACAACAACCAGTTACACAGGAAGGAGTCATGAGCAGTTTGCGTTGGCAACCTTTCATTCTCCACCCTACATGCGCCTGTGAAGATACAACTCATCAAGTGTCTGTAGTGAGCTGGTCCCACATGTTCAGATGTCACAAGTTGACGCAGTAGACGTGACCAGGTAACATGTAGATGGAGTTTATTAAGTTCTAGATGAAGTTACATCAAGCCCCGCTAGGAGCAGCCTCCTAGCTGCTCAGCCCATCCTCAACTAACAACACTCATGCACCCAAGCATTCCACTCACACTAACATTCTAACTGGAACACTCACACTGGCTGAGCAGCTAGATGCAGAGGAGTAAAGGAACATAAATACAGCTTGAGGATACTACATTATCCTCTTCCTCTCAAAATGAAAAAACAAAAGAGAAAATAAGAAGGAAGAGAAAAACTATACACAGTAAAAATATACAATCGTTGCAAGAAATCTGTAAACCCAGGGATGAGGGTGACATCACATCGCGAGAGGGAAAACAGACAACCAAGAAAAGAAAGAAGGAAGAAAGCGATAGAGATAGAAAAACACTAAAGCTATCCTCCTTCTTTAATAATGAACAAATAAAATAAGTAAGTAGTGAATGAAGAGCTCACATACTACAAGTAAGGTAGACAAACATGACAGAAGGGAGGGGAAAACATAACCCCAGACTAGAATACAATGGGTGGAAACGACACCCAAGGAAGTACTTCTCACGTGAGAAGAATGTGGCGAAAACCCAACACGCCACCCCTCATGTGAGGGACACTATGGGACTAAAACCCAAGTGAAAAACAAACACTGATTGGGACTGAAACCCAAATGTACAGAATACGTTGCATGGGACTAACACCCAAGGACTTGTGCAGCATGAAGAACAGAATGCAGCACAGTTTGGCATAAAAAATGACTACCCACACACACGACAACATAAATCGAAGTGAAGGGACTGACACCCAACACCAAAATAACAAAGATGGGACTGAAACCCCCTTTAAACAGAAAATGGGGCTAATACCCATCCATATGCAGGGATAAAATATCTGTATAATATATCTGTAAACTGGGGTCATGGGACTAAAAACCCACTCCCATCCCTAGACAGGGATAAAATATCTGTACACTGGGGTAATGGAACTAAAAACCCACTCCCATTCCTAGTCAGAGATACATATTTGAAAACGAAATGGGACTAAAACCCACTCCTATGCTAACAAAACACCTATAAAGTGCACATTTAGCGATGTTAGCATGCTGTAAAGATACACTGAAAATAAATAAACTTCAACTGAAAGAAAACATTTTGCGTTAAAACTTTTACATTTACACAACAAACTTGTACTCCAAAAATGACCATGGTGTGCCTGTCACCGCAATGAAAACAAGGCACAGGCAGTTCAAAAAACAAACAAGTACTTGGCAGAAAAGGCAAACATGACAACACCGGTGAGCGATCTCTCACCCGGATTATGCTGGAAATACATATGAAATGATGGTTATTAGGTTAGACTCTAATATAAAGGAAGAATTCCAATTTGAGACACTAGATGGCAGTTTAACACAGGACAAATGCAGCAGTGGAAAAACAATGCCACCACCAAAAATAAACGTGTCACTGTTAGTATTGTAAATTCACCAACGCTCCAAAAAGTCAAACCATCAAGTTCTGCCCTAATGTTCAGAAAAAAAACATTCTTAGAAGAAGCATTTCCTAGTGTCCACGTGTTGCTGTCATAAGACGTTAGTAAAAAGAAAGAACTTGCCACCGGATGATTTTACTTTGAAAAAAAATGTACCTGAGGTTGTCAGCTGCTGCATAAACTTATCTATCAGCCACGCTGTGTAAAACAACACAGCATTGCCCAGGTAGAAGCGACATTGTCCTTCTGTTTGACATCTTCAATAAACGTTACTAACAGACACAAATTGTGGTTGGCAGAAATCGCGTTGTTGCATTGTGAAAAACAACACATACATCGTTGGTGCTTCCACACAAAAGATGGCGGCTCGTAGTGGACGTCATGCTGAATGGCTCTCAGCACGTCTATGTTGCAGAGCGTCTATCAGCAGCCCAGAACTTCGCAGAGACCACGGCGTCATAGAGGCTCCCACAAAGGAACTCCAGGACTCCAACAAACAGGTAGGAGTGCACGTGGTGTATGCAGGCAGTGCCTTATTTTAAAATTTCAAATATGTGAACAAACTGCCACATGACTAGGGTGGAGAAGACAGAATGTAATGCCGGTTTTCACCAGTACATCGCTCCCAAAACTGAAAGAGGCTGACATGAATTTGTTTAAAAACACGAGCTTGTCAAATAACACCATTGTGCCCTCAATAACATCCTGGAACAGACACATGTGTGCTTCTAAAATGAGTCACGGAGAGGTCACAGTTTTTTCCATACTACACTGACTAAAACAGCAAATCCATAAACATGTAGCTGTAGAAAACACTGCCAGAGCCCAAGCAGTATTAAAGTCTATTTTGAGTGCACAACCACAAATTGAAAACTGTATGCCTTTCTCCAAAACGTACATTTTTAGCCCCGCACTGGTGGGCAAAAACACTCACAGCCACTGATTACCTTCTTTTTTTATGCACTGCATACGTTGCTTGTTGTAGCATTGGCTTTCTTGTGGCTTTGAAGGCTTTAGAAGAGACAAAACATGGGCAGCTTGTTGAGTAATTACGAGCTAAAGAAAATACACTAACACATCACACCTGTTCTTGGGCTGCCTGGTGTAGTGGACACTGGTGGGGCTGACAGGCGTGTTTTACTTTTTTCTTGCTTGACAGGTTACTTTTACTTTAGTTTCATGAGTCTTGTAGGTCTTTGTTGTGGGTAAAAGAAGATATAATCACGGGTAGTCGGGTAATGTGTCCAAGTAAGAGGTTTATTTGTAGTTCATCATAAGTTCCATAGAAGATATAGTTGTAGTTAAGAAGATTAAATAAAGGGTCCCACCATGAGCTAGATGGTTGTTGCTCAGCCCACTCTCATCAACTGTCATTCTCCACACACAACCAGGCACACTCACATTCTACTCTCTCTCTCGTCAAGCACTCCAACATTCCACACAGACATCACACTTATTCTGGCTGAGCAACTAGGAAGGAGATGATTCTAGGTACAGCATATCCCCTTTCCTTCAATAGCAATAAAACACATTAACTTGCAACAAAGCAATTTTTAAAAATAGAATGATAAAACTTGCAATAAAGCGGACAGTTCATATTAGCAAGCGGACAGTTCATATAGGCAAGGAAGGAAGGAAGGAAGGAAAGAATAAGTAGAGAAGAATAGCTAGTAGTAAGTGACTAGAATAAGGGAAGAAAGAAACAGTGTAAACCAATACAATATGGCAAATATCTCCTTTCCTTAGAGTAAACAAACAAGTGAACGTATAGAAAACAAAGTTGTTTACAAGCGTGAAATAACGCAGAACTGAAAGATTGAAAAGAAAGAAGCAAAGAAAAATTGTAAAGCACAAAAACTTAAAAAAAATGTATCGCACTAAGGCGTAAATGTAAAGGGTAGCTACCTCTACCGCATCAATAAATGTATAGGGTAGATACCCCAACTCATAAAAGCATAAACACATCGGTACATGACCCAAGAATAAGTGCAAAACCCAAGTCAAAACAGCATCACAAATGTATTGGGTAAATACATGACCCAAGAATAAGTGCATCACCTTCACGCACCTTAAATATTAATAATAAACTAACGCGTCTTGATACCAAAAATAAGTGCATCACCTTCACGCACCTTAAATATTAATAATAAACTAACGCGTCTTAATACCAAAAATAAGCGCATCACCTTCACGCACCTTAAATATTAATAATAAACTAACGCGTCTTGATACCAAAAATAAGTGCATCACCTTCACGCACGTTAAATATTAATAATAAACTAACACGTCTTAATACCTGCACGCTTCTTAATAATAATGCTAACGCATCTTAATATCTGCGCGCTACTTAATAATAGAACTAACGCGTCTTAATACCTGCGCGCTTCTAAATAATAATTATGGCATAATAGCATCAATAAATGCACTATAAATGTATATGGTAGGAACACCACTCCATGAAAGCAAAAATGCATTGATACATGACCCACTACACTGTACGAGTAGAAACAGGAGCACAACAAAACAACCTGTGAAGATCAGAAACAGTGAAAAGGTGTGCGCATCACCCACACCGAAGAATTGAAGAAATGCAAAGAGACCAGCTCACATGCAAAACTACACCACAGGAAAAGAATAAAGCTAGTGCTACACCAGTGTCTAGGTCATATAGCATGAGCAAAATTATACCTGCAATAAAACTATAGTGCACCTCCTAAAACTTGCCAAAAGCCAACATGTAACAATATTGTTTAAATCACTGTATAAATCATTTGAAGCATGTTAAATGATAAAACTAAACAGTTACATATTACAATCTATGTAAGAAAACACTTTTCTTTAATTTAAAACACCGGTGAGTGAGTGAACTCTCTCACCCGAATAGTGTTGAGCACTTCCACTCTCTCACCCGAAAATGTCAAGCACTTCTCTGACTTGTATCTCTGTGGGCGTGTTGTCGTGTACGGGCTTAGGTGTTGGCGCAGTCTTCCATCCAGAGTCTGAGGGTGCGGACTCCTTCCTCGAGGTCGGTGGGGTTGGTCGGGGGGTTGAGTGCGAGGTGTGTTTGCAGTAGTTCCTTGGTGATTTTGCCCCAGTGGCGTCCGGGGATCTGTAGGGTGCGGTGATGTGCGACGGGTTTCTGGAAGGTGAAGTGGACGCAGCGGTGGTCGGTCCAGGTGAGTTCGGAGGCGTGGCTGAAGACAATGTGGGGACTGGAGGAGAAGATAGCATCGAGCGTGTGGCCGGCGATGTGGGTAGGTGTCGTGACGATCTGTGTCAGTCCGAGAGTGGTTAGTTTTTCGATCAGGGTGGAGGAGTTCCTGTCGCTGTTGTTTTCCAGGTGGTAGTGCAGGTCGCCGAGAAGGATGTAGTCGGTGGAGGTCAGGGCGTGCATGCTGATAAAGTCGGCGAAGGAGTTGCAGAATTGGGAGCGGGGTCCTGGTTGTCTATAGATGAGGGTGCCTCTCAGGGTGGTCTTGGGGTCCGTGTGGATCTGGAAGTGCATGTGTTCGGCGGTGTTGAGGGTGTCAGCAGTGTTGGTGGAGACCCTGATATGAAACAGATCAACATGTGGCAATTTGTTAACATAGGATAAGGCATTTGAATCTTACGAGAGTACGAGGAAAAGGTAATCCAGAGATCAAGTAACAGAAAAGGACTGTTGAATAAGTAGATAGAGAGGGGTAGATAGAGAAGGAGAGAGAATATAGGAGATGGAAATAGGAGGGGGTTAAAAGAGGAGTGAAATGAGTAAATGGACAGAGCATTCAGTATCATTAAGGACCCCAATATTTTTTGAGAAAAAGCATCTTTTTTTTAATAGAGGGTAGGAAGGATTGCAACGAAGATCTTTGGGAAGAGAGTTCCAGATCGAAGTGGCATTACCTGAGAATGCACGTGATTGAGTCTTTTTATTTTTGATCCGCGGGAGGATTAGGACGAGGGCATTAGTGCTCCCCAGAGATCTATTACACCGGGCTTTTTGGAGTGTGTCAGAAAGGTACGAGGGGGTGTTTTGGTGAAGGGCTTTGTGAGTGATACCGGCAATCTTGTAGGTGGATCTACCTTCTATTTGGACCCATTTGAGGTTTTTGAGGACAGGAGAGATGTGATCGTATCGCTTACAGTCAGAGATAAATCTGGCCGCCAGGTTGAGAACAGATTTAATCGGGGCAAGTTGGACTTTGGGGGTGCCAGCATGGGTGGCATTGCCATAGGCAATTCTAGAAAAGACAAGAGATGGTACAACGATTTTAAAATCGTCAGCTGGAATAAAGGGTTTATTTTTTTGAGGTGGTGTAGAGTGAAGAGAGCACCTTTAGCCGCATTTTTAATATGAGGGATGAAATTAAGATTCTGGTCGATGCTAATGCCAAGGGATTTGACAGAGTTGGAGGTGGAGAGAGAGCAATTAAGTGCTTTGATATTTATTTATTTATTTATTTATGGGATTTTTAATGCGCAACTAATACCCTAGGGTGTCTAGGCGCAATGAGATGCTCTAGGATACACAAAATTCAGGACAGGAACTTATTGATTAAATAACCAAGTTTTCAGGGCCTTACGGAAGGCAATGAGTGTTGGTGCTGTTTTAATATACAAGGGGAGTGTGTTCCACAGTATGGGGGTCGCTACCAGGAAGCGTCTATCTCCCCATGTGGCCCTTCTTGTTCGGGGAACATGCAATAGGTGGCTTGCTCCTGATCTTAGATTCTTTCCAGGTATGTACACCTGAAAAGCTTCCTTTAAGAACTTTGGTCCAGTCTGATGAATGGCCTTATAGGCGATGCAGAGAGCCTTGAATTTGATTCTGCTCTCCACTCTTAGCCAATGTAGATGGCGTATGGCTGCTGAAGTAGAGTGTCGCCAAGGAATATTAAACAGAATCCGTGCTGCCATATTTTGCACGGACTGTAGTTTGTTCAGGATGTATTTGTGAGTGCCAAGGAAGAGGGCGTTTCCATAGTCCAGCTTCGAAAACACTAAGGTGGTGATCAGTGTTTTCCCTGCCGAAGCGGGTAGGTATGGCATGAGTTTTTTTATTTTCTTCAGCACGAAGAATGCAGCAGAGATCACCTTGTTGACATGATAACCAAAAGATAGCCTGTTATCAAAGATCACTCCCAAATTCCTAACCTTGACAGCTGGAATCGGGGGGGAGCCCATCTGACTGGGCCACCAAGTTGGGGACCATTCGGGAGAGATCTTACCGAAAGTCACAACTTCGGTTTTCTCTGCATTAAGTTTCAGGCAGTTACTGTGCATCCATGATTGTACATCCAGTAACCCCTCCTGAAACTTAGCTGCTACCACTGGACCGTTCTTATGCACCGCCAACACAAGCTGGGTGTCATCTGCGTAGGTAGTTAATCGCATCCCATGTGATTTAATAACCCTCGCCAAGTCCGCAACGTAGATATTAAAAAGCGTGGGACTTAGCGAGGATCCTTGAGGGACTCCACAGGGCAGTTCAGAAGTGGGCGAGTAGTAGTTGCCCAGTTTGACTGCCTGTTTGCGATTAACTAGGAAGGAGGCTATAAGGTCTTTAGCCAGATGACTAATTCCAAGGGCTGCGACACGGTCGACCAAGATGACGTGGTCGACCGTGTCAAAAGCAGCTGACAGGTCCAATAAGATGAGCACTGCAGCACCTCCCGAATCCATGATCTCTCGAATTTCGTCCGAGGCCTTTATCAATGCTGTCTCAGTTCCGTGTCCCTTCCGGAACCCGAACTGAGTGTCATCTAGGAGCTTATGTTGTTCAATAAACTCAGAGAGCTGTTTATTCATTATTGCCTCCACTATTTTGGCAGGAAATGGAAGGCAGGCAATTGGCCTGTAGTTGGAAATGATGGTAGGGTCTAAAGATGGCTTCTTAATCAAAGGTTTAACAATAGCCTTCTTCCAGGTCTGTGGATAGACACCTGTCCTAAAGATGGAGTTGCATATGTTGGTCAGCGGCTGGGTAACCACATTGTATAGTTGGTTCATTATGGTCTGAGGACATGGGTCCAACGGGGAGCCTGATTTAATTTTGCCAACAAGTGCGTTGACCTGTTCTTCCGTAGCTGACTGAAACTGAGTAAAGGAAGGGTGCTTCAGTGCTGGTTGAATAGTTAAGTCAGCGGTTCTTCCTACCGGCTCTTTAGAAAAAGTGGAGTAAATATCCATTACTTTAGTAGTAAAAAATGTGGCTAGGGCGGTACAGAATTCCTGCGAGTTCTCTATTGTGGAGCCAGTTGGAGGACTGGACAGAGAGTTCACCACCTGAAATAACATCCTAGCTGAGTTCTGGGCATGCTCAATACGACCAGTGAAGAAAAGATTCTTTTGTGTGGTGATAGCTTTCTTATATATAGCCAGAGCACTTTTGTATTCTTGCTTAGCCAATGGACTATAGTGCTTTCTCCAGCGCCTTTCTAAATTTCTACAGAACTGACGCTGGAGTCGCAGCTCTTCTGTATACCACTGGGCAGATGAAGTGGTTCTATTGGGGCGATAAGTTTTTTCAGGAGCAACTTCGTTCGCTGCTTTTAAGATCCATTCCTGAAATTTAATGGACATAGTTTCAGTATCGTCTCCGCTTTCTGGAGCAGATGACAGCAAGAGATTTGAGAGATGTGGTATGTCTGCGTTTTTCCACATCCTCGCCCCCACTGGTGCCCTATCTTTGGTCTGAAGGGGTTTGAGTGGTAGCATCCGGATCCTAAAAATAATGGCTTGGTGGTCAGACCAGATCAAAGGTAGTGTTGCTACCAGCTCAATGCCATGGTCATTCGTAAACAGGCCATCCAGCGTGTGTCCGGCTTCATGCGTGGGGCCCTTCACCAGCTGCTGCAGTCCTATTGCCTGCATATCAGTAATAAGTTGGAGTGTATCTTTGTTTTCCAAGTTTTCCAATGGAAAATTAAAGTCCCCAAGAATTGTATAAGTCGGGGATTCTATTACTGATTCCATAATTTCGATGAGTGCAGCTAAAAATTTGGTTCGAGCTCCAGGTGGCCTGTACACCAGGGTTCCTTTAAACACCTGTTTGTGTGTAAGATTGATAGTAAATGCGAGAGCTTCGCAGTTGGTACTTAAAATGGGCTCAAATTTGGCGCGATAAGTGTCCCTATGAATAATGGCTAAGCCTCCGCCTCGCCCCGAAGCTCTATCTTGTCTAGCTACACTGTAACCTTCAGGAGTAGCTTGAACAAAGTCAGGGCCAGATGCATCATCTCCCCATGATTCTGTGATGAATAAGATGTCCAGTTCATGATTAATAATGCTCTCCCTAATGTCCAGACTATGTTTGGGGAGAGAGCGTGAATTAATTAGGGCAGCTCTAGTATACTGTGTCGCTAAGCGGGGAGCGCTGGCAGTTATAAAGGGGTGGTCTATAGTATTTGTCGCAGACAGGGGAGGTGGCAGAGTATAAGAGCAACCTGCACATGATATGGGTGTGGATAATGAGTGTTTTAATAACGGAAGTACTTGACAAGACATACCCAGTCCTGTGTTCCATTCCTGCATCTGTGTGGAAGTATAGCATAGGGTAGAAGCAGTATGTAGGATAGCAGCAGGACCAGGGGGAGTGGCCCTGGGCCCGGATCTGGCGCAGACGGGCTTGTCTTAGGCGCGTCTTCGGCGCGCGCCCGCTGCGCTCGTCCGCTGCGCATCCTAGTCGAGCGAGGACTAAATAGCTCTCTCCCGGAAGTGGAGAAGAGCTAGACCGCGTCCCGACCCTGCCCCAAGATGGCGGCTGGTGCTCGTGGACGAGTGCCCTATTCCCTTCGCTCTGGCAGGTCAGGTAGGCACCAAAATACTGTGCAAATCACGCTAGGGTTAGTGCAATATTAAAAGCATTGTCATCACAATTAAAAAGACGTTTTTTTTTAATTTGTTCGTTTTTCCAGAATTCATTCAGCTTCTCTCTAAATTCGTTTCTCACACCCTACAGAGTAACTGTGCAATTTTTAGTCTAAAATAACAGCACTAGTGGGAGTAATCCGTTCAAGTTTCAAGAAATGTGTACATGAGAATCTGCAATCCAGATCATGTTTTGATCTTATAATATATCCAATTGTGACAGGACACATTTTTCGAGGGCTTTGGAGAGGAAGGGAAGGTTTGAGATAGGACGCAAATTGTTTAAGTCATTAGGGTCAGTGTTGTGCTCTGTACATGAAGACACTGGTAGCCAGGTTGTAGTTTCTTGAAGTCTTCTTTATTAATCCATGTCTTGTAACATCAAACAGGGATCATCCAAGTACAACCCTTAATCCAGCTCTAATAACTCCTACGCCAGCCCCACCACGAGCAGCCTGCCTAGCTGCTCAGCCCATCTCCAACTGTCCCCACTCATCCACACAGACACCCAGGCATTTCACGCATCACAGTCACACCAACATTCGTCACCATCTCTCACACTGGCTGAGTAGCTAGGAGGACCTAGGCTGATTCACATATGAATGTAAACCTTAGGATTTAACATTATCCCTTTCCTTTTAAAATGAAAACAAAACTTACAATTTTAAAGAAAGGAACTATACACAAAAGGCCATAATGTTCATAACTAACGGATGAAAATGAATTCAAAACATCACCAAAGAGAGAACAAAGCAGACAAGAAAAGATGGGCATAAGACGACATATTAAAAACATGCATAAAAATTCCCCATCCTCCCTCATGAAAATTGTTAAAATTAATTGGATATAAACCATCAAACAATGCCAAATTGGGAAGGAAAAACAGCAATATTACATTTGAAAACAGCAATAACCCCATCCTTTCCCAAAAACACAAAAGAAAATAATGTAGTGAAAGGTGCACACACCCCACAACTTACACCCGAGGCCATAAACAGACAACAAGGGTGAACCAACACTACAAATACACGTGTACCACAATATGGATACACAGGACAACATGTGAGGCGCAGGGCGACTTACACACATACAAACATATAAGAAGTGCAGCGCAAGGCGACTTACCAACACAACATAAGAAGATGGGAACCACCCACCAAAACCAAAACCACCCTCAAGTGGGAATAACATGTGATGTCCACCCTCAAGGAGACAAAGATGTCGCAAAATAAACAGCGTAAAACAGTGGCATCAGTACATACTAAACTGAAAAATAGTATTCCTAACACAAATCCACTAACACTAGAACTAGTGAACTGTGCCCCACGCCAGTCAGCTATCTCCCACCCGAGTTGTGCTGCACAGTGGAAACACTATAATGTTATTAACACTCAATAAGTGCAACTTGTACTAATAAAATGACATGTCCTAGTCCCACACATGACAAAAGTCAAGAGAATAGATAAAAACAGGTAGTATCTAGAGAAAATTAGATGCTGTGGAAAGATCACAGATTGTGGAAATATACACAAGACTTGAAATAAGGCCAGTCATGAGTGCAACAAAACAAAAGTGACATTTCAAAGCTAGAAGGAAAATGTACTCCAACATACATGAAACGGAGAATACTCTGTTGTGATAGCAGTATACATTACTAACAAGCTTAAATGGCTTGTTTGTTACCTCTGACATACATGAAACAGAGAAAAGACGTGTAAACCACCTCTTACATATTCCCATAGTTTGCTGGAAAATTCTGATGCCACACTGTCCATAAAAGAAATGTCCACTGCACAGCTGAAAGTATCTCGCGCCAGAACTAAAATCTCTTCAGAACAGTAGAATCGTCGATGTAGTATTCCTCGCGTTGTCACCAGACATAATTGGAGTCACTGAATCTTTATTCAAACTACGATGAACAGCGTGGATAGCAACGTGGTTAGAAGACCACCACAAGATGACAACACCTCCAGATAGCAACAAGCAACTAGCTACTTAATTGTGCTATCTATGTGTGAAGAATACACCAATCTTGACAGAACCACAACACCCCTGTGTGGCGCTGATATGTACTCACATTAGATCAGATTTCCAAAATATGGATTTCCTTTAAAATTGCTGTAGTCTCTGTAAAAACACTGTGGCTGGAACACCAGAAGAGGCTTTAGGGTAACTACTCCTACAACTCACTTAATCCCTTTTTTTTTTATAATAAAAAACGCTGTGGCTGTAACACCTACATCTGGCCGAAGTTTTACTTCATCTCCAACTCACTGAATCCATATGCAGAGCAAAATTTACAAGCTGCCGGAGTTGACAGATGTAATTACACCTCTCCAAACGTAATAAAGACAACAAACTTGGCATAACCACATCATTCCTGTGTGGTACATATGAATAAATTCACTGAGTTAGACCATAACTCATATCTTGAACAGCCACAGTTCCCTTGCGCAGTGGATACATCCGTGCAGCAGGTTCAAAGGGAAGTGGTAGGGTGAAAGTCAGTACATTCATACCCTAACATACAGACCATACCTGTGGTCAAGTCCATGGAGTAAGATCAGGCAGGATACAAGTTGGGGTCGTCCGATGACTGGACACTGGTGGGGCTGGCTTGCCTCTTACTCCATTCTGCTACTTTTATTTTCCTTTCTTTTTTCTTTTTAGTTGCGCTGGTTACAATGCTTTCATCATAGTCACTGGGTTTCTGTTCAATCCATATGTACGCTTGGGTCCTGGTCCGCTTGTCGCCAAAAATATGTTGTGCTTTGTACATGAAGACACTGCTAGCCAGGTTGTAAGTTCTTAAAGTCTTCTTTATTAATCCATGTCAAGTTGTATCAATCAAGGATCAGCCATTTAACAGCTCTTAACCCAGCTCCCATATCTCCTACGCCAGCCCCACCAGGAGCAGCCTGCCTAGCTGCTCAGCCCATCCTAGGATACAACAGTCATCTGCGGTGTTTTTGAGGATGGGGGTGATTTGACCTAGTTGAAGGGAGGCAGGAACACTTCCAGTGGCAAAGGAGGAATTGATAATGTTGGTCCATATAGGGGCAATGGTGTGCTTAAGTGCCTGAACCAAATGAGCGGGAAGAGGATCTTTGGTATGTGAGGATGGTTTGAGTTTGGAGATGATGTTGAGAACAGCAGTCTCAGATATTGGACAGAATTCAGTCCAAGAAGCATTGTTTTTTGGCTGGGGGTCAACATAATTGGAGACTGGGGGAGAGCAAGGAGGGGTTGAGAGGGACCATGATAAGGGGGAGAGGTGGACAAAAGTACGGTTGGAATGCTCGAGAGGAGGTGTTGGCTGAGGGGAGGGTGGAATGAGGGAGTAGTTGGTTGGGGGGGTGGTGGAGAAGGATAGCTCTATCTTGTTGACTTTATTAGAAAAGAAGCTAGCGATTTCTTAGCACATCTCAACAATGGCTAATAGTTTTTGGGGGCCAAAAGAGGTTTGTTTTTAACAATGTTAAAAAGTTCTCTGGGACGATTTCTAGCCTGGTCGAGTTCAGGACGAAGGAAGGAGGCTTTTTCATTGAATATGTGCTTTTTGTAATTGGCCCTGGCATTTCTAAGGAGTACCATGTTAGCAGAGGAAGGTTGATTCCTCCAAGCACGTTCAGACTGCCTGAGGGCACGTCTTTCATTATTAAGGTCAGAGTTGAAACAGGATTTGGGTGGGATGTTTTTTGTTGTTTTAGTTTAGTATGGCAATTTGGTCAAGGGCTTCAAGGATAGAATTATTGTAATGATCAGTTAGGTCGGTAGTGCTATAGGAGAGAGGGGGGAGTAGTAATCGACTTTCAATTGTAGATTCCAACTCACCAGGGGGAATGAGGTGAAGATTTCAAGTTTGTTTCATTGGTAAACTGCTGATTGGGGTAGGACGATTTATAGAGCTTTTCATGGCGAAGAGGATAAGATGGTGATCTGACCAGTCCACGGGAATGATCTTGGAGAGGGAGGCCAGATCCTTGCTAGTGATAATAGCATCAAGGGTGGCACCTTTAGAGTGAGTTGGAGATTGGCAGAGTTGAGTCAAGTCACTAATGTCCATAGTATCATTAAAGAGGATGACTGCAGGTTCCTTATTTTTATTCCAATGGATATTATAGTCTCCTAGGAAGAGATTCCTGGAGTTAGATAACGAAGCTTCAATAATGAGGTCAGACAGCTCCTCAGCAAAGGTGATATAATTACTGAGGGGGTGGTAGATGGTATGTAGACGGATAGTAGGGGAACCAGGAGAGGTAAGATCAGCGCAGAGGTATTCAAATGTGGATGGGTCCTGGAGATGGACCAGCATAAGTTTGAATTTGTCTTTAAAGATTAGGGCAAGGCCTCCTCCTATTTGATCGATTCTATCTTTCTTAAGGATGGAATATCCTGGAGGCGTGAGCATGTCGAGGATAGATGTGGAGTGGGGGTTGAGCCATTTTTCAGTTAAGAATGCAATGTCGATGCTTTCACTGAGAATGGTTTCAGCAATATCCGTAGCGGGGCAAAAGGCAGATCGGCAGTTAATCAACATGCAACGGAGGGGTGACGTGTCGATGTATTGAGTGGAGGGACAAGGGAGGATAGACGTTAGTTGTTGTGGGGGCCTGGGTGACGAAGGGTATAGGTGGTAGCTGCTCATTCCCATGAGAACTGGGATGGTAGATTGAGGGGAGGGGGGGGTTCACAGGAGAGGTGGGAGGGTTTTGTAGAGAATGGTGGGGTCATGGGGTCACAGGGAGTAGGAAGGCAAGGGAAGGGGGAGGGCTAGGTGGGTTGAAACCGTCCGTCATAGGTGGGGGAGAGACGGGGGAGGTCGAGGTCAGGTTAATTTCCAAGGTCACTGGGCAGGAAGCATGGTGAGGAGGGGAGATCGAAGTTGCGGTGCACGGGGGGAAGGCTTTAATAAGTTCTACGGGTTCAGGTGGGGACAGGTTGCTCAGGTGGATGGGTGGGCTAAGTAGAGTATTAGTGTTAGAAACTGTAGCAGGAGAGATGATTGGGGGGAAAAGAGAGGTACTTTGAAATTAGGCGCTTTGCAATTTTGTGAAGGGACAGTGTGGTGGGTGTGATCCGGAGAGTGGTTCCTGGCGAGGAGAGAGTCGTCATTTCTGAGGGAGGAGAGTTCTAAAAAAAGTGACGAAAGAAGTAGTTTGACATTGAGGCGTGATTGGGTAAGATGTGAGGAATGAAGGTGGTCAGTGGTAGTCAGGAAGTGTGAAGAGTTAATATTGTCCAGGAGAGGGTGATTGGTAAAAGGGAGGGGGGGTACTCTGGGGGGGGGGAGAAGGGAGTTACAGAGAGGGGGAGCAGTCCAAGAGGGGGAGAGAGAAGGAGTAGTTTCTGTCCTGTAGCTCCAGTTCTGTAGTAGGGGTATCTCTGTTATAGTCATAATCTAGTGAATAGTCCCGCCCATGTGCGTGGACCCCGGAGCAATCAAAAATACTATTGTGCAAAGCTACACATGCTAAACGGAGGATTTTAGCGCCATCAGCGAGTCAGAGCAGCTCACCTTCTTCTTTTCCCGGCACCAGTCTACCTCTCGGCGCACCCGCTCCGCGGGTGCCCCATCGCCTGTTTCGAAGGGGGAAAGTCATCTCTCGCCGGTTGTGAGGAGCATTGAGGCAGTAAGGCGGTAAGCGGCACCGGGCGTGTGGCTGCAGCGGGGCTGCGAGCGTCAGGGACTTCAATTCCCAGAAGTCCCTGCTAGACCTTCCGGTCCGCTCTCCCTGCTGGCCCGCCCCCCGCCCTCCTGAGGCCTCAAAACACCAGCTTCCAGGCCAAGCAAGTGGGACACTATTGTGCAAAGCTACACATGCTAAACGGAGGATTTTAGCGCCATCAGCGAGTCAGAGCAGCTCACCTTCTTCTTTTCCCGGCACCAGTCTACCTCTCGGCGCACCCGCTCCGCGGGTGCCCCATCGCCTGTTTCGAAGGGGGAAAGTCATCTCTCGCCGGTTGTGAGGAGCATTGAGGCAGTAAGGCGGTAAGCGGCACCGGGCGTGTGGCTGCAGCGGGGCTGCGAGCGTCAGGGACTTCAATTCCCAGAAGTCCCTGCTAGACCTTCCGGTCCGCTCTCCCTGCTGGCCCGCCCCCCGCCCTCCTGAGGCCTCAAAACACCAGCTTCCAGGCCAAGCAAGTGGGACACTATTGTGCAAAGCTACACATGCTAAACGGAGGATTTTAGCGCCATCAGCGAGTCAGAGCAGCTCACCTTCTTTTCCCGGCACCAGTCTACCTCTCGGCGCACCCGCTCCGCGGGTGCCCCATCGCCTGTTTCGAAGGGGGAAAGTCATCTCTCGCCGGTTGTGAGGAGCATTGAGGCAGTAAGGCGGTAAGCGGCACCGGGCGTGTGGCTGCAGCGGGGCTGCGAGCGTCAGGGACTTCAATTCCCAGAAGTCCCTGCTAGACCTTCCGGTCCGCTCTCCCTGCTGGCCCGCCCCCCGCCCTCCTGAGGCCTCAAAACACCAGCCTACTCCCGCAGCGCGGGACGCAGCCCGGGCTAAGACTGGGCAAAGACAGGGCCGTTTTAGGCCGTTAGAGACCGTTTAAGACCGGACCGGGCCACATCTCTTGGTTTTTACTTTTTGAGTATTCCCTGCTAGTATACTTGATTTTAAATTTTATTTATTGTAATATCTCTTCCCCACAATGTCATCACGTGAAACTCGGAGCAAGGCAACGAAGATCCCCAAAAAAGCTACGGGCACCCTAGATGACTTTATCACCAGGACCAGCCTCTCTATTGATAATGAAATAACTAAATTACAGCACAAAGTATCAACAGAACTTGAATGCGCTAGGAGGCTTTCAACTGAATTGGCGCTTAGGAAAAAATCTTCCCTAGGCAGCATTGCCCTTTCTAAAACTCCTGAACGCATTTCTGGTCCAAAACCAATCATAGCCCTAGTCGAGGTACATGCAACAGCAGAGGAATTAACTCCCTCCACCTCCCATGAAACTCATGAGTCTTCAGCTAGGGCTGAGTCAGGAAGCCCATCACAGTTGACACTCTCAAAGGAGAGTGCTGAGGTCCTTTTAGATGGGGCGTCCTGTAAGTCATCAGAAGAGATGACTCCTAATGTAAGCGCATCATCCAACTCTAGGAAGCAAGAGGAGGCAGAGTCCCTCAAAAGTAAATCACCTATCAATGCACCAATAAAGCACAAAAGAAAGCGCAAACATCTAACCGCTTTCGCTAGGAAAAAAGTTAAAGTAGCACATAGACATAACATCAAGAGTGGTACTTTAAATACTTTAAATACTCCTATCGTAACTTCCGAGATCACCGTCCAAGATGTAGCACCAGTAAATGCAGACAACACTAACAACAGCATAGATGAACAAATCTCCAGTACTATGTCTGACCACTTAGGTAGCGAGGGGCAAAGAGTCTCCTGTGACACAGTAGAACAAGATGGTGGAAGAGAAGAATTTTTAAAAATAGTATGGGAGACGCTTAAGAGACTACTCAAACCACTGGAAACTAGGTTAACTGGAATCGAGAATCAACTTCTTGAGGTCGAGAAAAGTGTTATCACTCTTTCAAGCATAAGTCTTAACTGCACTGAAGTACCTCCCGTTCCCGTCCCGGTCATATTAAAAAATTCACATATCAGTCCATTGGACATGCAGCAAAATAAGGTGGGGGTAGTAAACAATACAAATACTACTCAAGCAACTAGCACTATAATCCGACAGAATCCAACCCCCTCAACTTCATTAGCTGTAAATACCACTAGCAAACCTATGCAGAAAAACCAGGTTCACACTAACACTCTCCCACCACAAATTCCTTCTTCCTCTCACTCTTTCAATCAGAGTGTATTAGCCCAAAATAAACCTCAATCTAATCCCCCTGTCTACCCCTTTACTACCCCTGCAGGCATCAAACCCATGCCCGACAAAATCCCTGTAAATGTCATCCATAAGTCAAATTATCAGTCTAATCACACTCGCGATAATTTTAGAGGAGGGTACATAGATTTACCACCTGATGCTAGTACATTTGTAGCTGTTCTTACAGGGGTACCAGAACTGGATAGTCAATATGAAGAAAATTTCCAATCACTAAAAAATAAAGTGATTTTTTGGCTAAATAAATATAAACCCATTCCAAACCAGATGAAAAGTAAGATTCTTATGGTTAGGAGGGTACCATGGGTAGGGCCATCTGTAAAATCAATCACGGGCGATTGCATTATCATATCCTTTGAAGAACCCCAGAGTGCCGAGCAAATTTGCAATTGGAAATCATATGGTATGAATCCACCTATTGAAGCCAGACCTCTATCATTTTTCTACCCTCCACCAAGACCTATTCACCACGGCCCTAATTGGAACCCTGTTAACCAGCACTATGGTAGCGCTCCTAATTTGGCTAGACATGGTGATTATAACATGTGGTCTGGTACTCCAAACTTAGGCAGATATGGTGATTATAATATATGGTCGGGCATTCCTATTTCCAATAGATTTAATTGTCTAGAAGCTGTGGATTGACTTGCCACTGTCCCATACTGTATCTATGAACTATATGATGCCTTTTGTAGATTAAGTGAAGGTTATTCCAAGCCTGACTTTGTTTATGAATTATATGATGCCTTCTGTAGATTGGTTATTGGCTATCCCAAAACAAAAAATGTCGTACACTTGCTTGATGATGACTTGGTTAAAAGGAATATGCTGCATAGGTCCAAATTAGTACCACAGAAAACGGAATCATTCAACATGTCTGAGAATGTACGCTATTGCACAACGGTGGGTGGTCGGGATGGGAATGCAATCACTGTAGCTAGAGGAACAGTAAAGGCTGCAGAAAAAATGACAACAAATTTGCAAGTTGGCAACCGGCCCAATGATTGTGTAGTTGATTCCAGCTCTGCCATCCGGAGTACTGATCCTTGCTTACTTATCCTATCATGGAACATCGCAGGTGTCCATAAGAATTTAAAAGATCCCGAGTGGGCAAATTACATTGACACCAGTGATATTTGTCTACTACAGGAAACTTGGGCTATGGAAGTACCTCATCGGGTAGGATACAAAACCTTTGGCATTAGGGCTGTTCAGTCTGACAGAGGAAGACCATCAGGGGGTCTACTAATTTGGCTAAAAATCACCTTGGCTATGCAGGTGGAAATTGTGAATACAGGTTCTTTGGACATTTTAGCCCTAAGGATCACTCCCCCGTGTGGCATTGAATGGTTTATTGTTAATGTCTATAATAGACCAACCAGCCACACAAAAGTTTCGGTAACATTTGAGGCACTGGAACTACTGTTGAAGAATGTAATTGGAGATGTCCCGGTCATCTTGGGAGGAGATCTAAATTGTAATTTTGAACCTGTTTTGGGCATCTCTGAAGTCTTCGAGGATGAGGATTCAGCATATAACATCCCCCAGCTTGAAACCACCAAATTTGTCAAATATTCGACATTGGCCAGCCAATTACTAAGACTTTCTGCGGACCACGGCCTAAGAGCAGGTAATGGCCGACTCCCATCGGACCTGCAAAAAAAACCCACCTTCTCTAAAGCTAAAAGCAATTTAGATTTTATACTTGTTTCTCTTAGCATTTGGCACTTTGTGATAGATCTGGAAGTTGTAAGCAGGGGGGAAAGTGATCATTACCCCTTGGAACTTTACATCAACAAGAAAATGGTCAGTGATACCGCTCCAATTACAACAGAATCTACCCAAGTCAGCTTATGTGAGGACGTCCATATACATAATAACAGACGTGCAGTAAGATGGCCACGTGTTTTGGCGGATGGTAATGTGTTAGCATCGGTTTATTCTCTTTTTGAACAAACATTTACACATATTGTTGACCATGCCTTCCTACCGGAACACTTTGAACATTTTATTGATCTACACAAAGTCTTTTTTTCTGAATTAAAAAAGCTTTTATCAAAAATGCCGAAAAAGAAACAGCAAAACCACAGAATGGCCAACCATGGAAAGTTATGGTATGGTCATTCGTGCAGAACTGCCAAATCAAATCTATTGCTTGCCATTAAAACTAAGTCCAAAGAAGAAGTAAAATCTGCAAGGGTGGAATACAAACGTACATTAGAAACATCTAAAAAACTCTGGGAGGAATCAATCTGGGCTGAAATGTTACTTGCTGCAAAAACCAATGATAATGTTGGCTTCTGGAGATTGGTGGCTAATGGGGGGCATGCTGGGAGAGCCGTGAAAGACGTATTTCTGGATGAGATGACCTGGGTAACCCATTTTACAAACCTCTACAAACAGTTCGACAGTGAAAGCCAATGGAACTTAAAGTCCTTTTTCCCTATTGAACCCCTCAACTTCACATTGGAGGAGACTACAAGGGCGATCAATGACCTTAAAAATTCAAAAGCCCCTGGCCCGGACAGAATACCGGGGGATCTCTATAAGCACGAAGTTGATGTCTGGGCCCCTTATCTGAACCGTTTGTTTAATGCCCTATCGTCAAGTTGCAACTTTCCAGATAGCTGGCGGGCAGCGGAGGTTGTGTTAATATTTAAAAAGGGGGACAGAATGACACCGTCCAATTACAGACCAATTAGTCTGATGGACACACTCCAAAAATTATATGCAAAACACCTCCTGTACAGAATTAATGATTGGCTTGAAGCTACGAAGATAATTTCCAAATTCCAAGCTGGCTTTCGGAGTAAAATCAGTACAACAGACCAAATCTTTCGATTCTGTTGTCTGATTTGGAAATATGTTCAGTTGAAAAAAGGTCATCTGTATGTAGCCTTCGTCGATCTGAGGGCTGCATTTGACTTAGTCCCACGGAGTTTACTTTGGAAATCCTTGCAAAAAACTGGGTTGCCGGGATGTATTTTAACTCAAATAGTAGAGCTGCATGCTGACAATTTTGCTAATATTAGGTGGGGCCCCAACGGCGAGTTATCTCGTAACATTCCTATTGAACGTGGGGTTCGCCAGGGATGTGTCCTGGCTCCTACCCTATTCTCCCTGTTTATTAATGATGTCCCTGATTATTTAAATACTTGTGTTAATGATTCACCGCAGCTTAATGGTGTAAGGGTGCCTGCGCTGCTTTTTGCAGACGACACCATACTTATATCCCAAACAAAAAAGGGCATTCAGGCACTCCTTAATTCCTTTAGCAGCTATTGCAAGACAAAGGGCTTGGAAATCAATGCAAATAAAACAAAATGTATGTCATTGAATCCCAGTATGCCAGACAGAGGGCTTTTGACTCTGAACAACCAAAAATTAGATACTGTGGATAACTTTTCCTATTTGGGTGTTGTACTAGATTCTAAACAAAGCTGGAAACCCCAAATCGAGAAAAGTAAAATAACATACGCCCAAAATGTCAAACCAATCTTATGCAAAATGAATTCTAGCACAAGCAAAAGTGTAACCCCGGTTTTAGAACTTTTTAAATTCAAAATACAGTCTGCTGTACTATATGGAGCAGAGATATGGGGCCCATGGGCAAGGAATAGTTTTCAAATTATGGATAACAAATTCATGCGGGCTTCTGTGAGGGTCCCCACTAGTACTCCCCTTTTACCACTCCAACTGGACTTAAATTTTAGGAGAACAGATCATTTAGCAATCTTGAGGCCTTTATTATTCTGGGTCAGGCTTTGGACTACCCCCGAGTTGATAGATTACAGAAACGGCCTGCAAGAATTGATGCTGCTTGATACTTTTAATTCCATCACTTGGCTAGTGCATATTAAAAAATGGCTTGCACTTTTGGGCCTATACTCAATGTGGGAGACTCCAGATAAAATGCCCACTTTTTCTAAACTAGTAGTCAAGCGAGCTTTCTGGACCCACATTAGCAGGGAGTTAGTAGTTGGAGTTAGTGTTGGTTCAGCAGTCCAGGCTTTTTTATTATTTAAGGACGAGCCTTGTTTCGAGCCATTCCTGGACGAGATAGAGCCACCCATTGCGAAAACTCTCTTCCTAAAGTTTAGATATGGGATACTCATGCTGAATTACAACACTGAAAGATGGGCACAAAAAAGATTAGGAGCCTTGGCTGCTAAAACCAAGTGCTGCCCCATGTGCTCCATTAACTGTCCCGAGAATGAGCAACATATGCTTTTTGTTTGTAGTGCATATACGAAGCCGAGAAAGAAATGGTTGAAACCAATGTGTAACCTTCTAGGGACTAGGTCCTGTTTAATAGCTTTTAGGATCATGAAAAGTAATTCAAATCAGTTTGTTGTATTTAGTATGAGTAAATTTCTATATTCTGTTTACATAATTAGAAAAAAACAGGGACATTGTCTTTAAGTTGGAAATTGTACATGTTTTCTTAACCCTCGCATTGTGATAACATTTTTAATGAAATATAATGTGTGATCTTCCATGTAAAATGAAATGTAAAGATGAACTAATGTTTGATTTTATATGTATGTATGTGACTTTTATGGCCAAATAGGCCGAAATAAAGTAATAATAATAATAATAAAAATAATCTCTTACGGTGTCGAAAAATACAGAACTGCACAGACACTTAAGAGAAAATGAAAGACAGATAATGCAGCCTATATCCACAGGCTACACTGTCCAGTACTTCAATTAGAAATTCCACCAAAAATCCACAAACAGCAAAGCCTGTCCAGATTTCCCTTGCTTTAACAGCAAAACCCCTCTGGAATGATAGAGAGGAAGACATGGACAGACAAGCCCCATAGGCTACCATTATGTGGCTCAGAACAGGATACTGTGCCTTTAAGAGAACTTTCCAGAACTTCACAGTATCCCAGAATGCACTGCAGGTCCCTTTTACTTTCAGCTCTTTTTGAAGGCGTAACACGCCAGACCTGTAGCATTCCTTACATGAATATCTCTCTCCACCGGGGAGGAGGGCGGGCGCTTATGACTATAACAGAGATACCCCTACTACAGAACTGGAGTTACAGGACAGAAACTACTCCTTCTGTAGTAGGGGATCTCTGTGTATAGTTATAATCCAGTGCAGTGTTTCCCAAACTGTGGTCCGCGGACCCCCAGGGGTCCATGACACATTCCCAGGGGGTCCGTAGGCAACAGTTTGAAAAGCACACAAATGTTTCTTGTATAATTAGCAGCTTTCCAGCAACAATAAAAGTGTCAAGAGAATGCCAGTGATTAATGTACCTGCTGGAGAGCAGGAGAGTTTTGTTTAGTGGCAGCTTTGATTTAACTAATGTAGCACAGAGGGTTGATGTGCCTACTGCAAAGAACGTGTAACATGCATCTTAAAAAGCAGTATTTTATGTGCCTAGGTCCGTGGTTACTGCTTTTGTCACAGAGATTCTTTTGTTACTGTGCATTTCATAAGTGACAATCGTAATCTAGCAGAGGGACCTATAAACTGTCATCAAAGCGCTGCTTGCAAACTGCATGGTACCAGTTAGTAACTTATATTTTGTCCCAGTTATTCATAATCCTGATGCTGCTAAAAAGATATATTTGGGTGGAAATACATTTTTAATGTTAAAGTCAATGCTAGCCACTGTGTTATGTTCTGAATCCTAAGTTTGTGCTTTTCCAGACCAAGCACTCTTTAATCATCTTATATACACACTGATTTACATGTATGATTCAATGTCTCTATATGTGTGTGATGTAAAGTGCTTTGACATCCTACAATGGTATGAGAGATGCTTTAAAACAAATGAAATACATTTGACAGAGGGGCTATTACTTCAATATAAAATACTACGGGCCAGATGTACAAACTGTTTTTATATGCGCGAACGGGTTCGCGAACCCGTTTGCGCATGCAAAAACCTATTGGGCCATGTACATAGCCTATTTCGCGAGTCGCAATTTGTTTGCAACTCTCTAAATAGGTGTCATGCCTGCCGAACCGAGACAGTCGTGGTTGGCAATCGCTTGGTTGGCGAAAGCGGCTAGAAACTGGAGAGCGCATGCGCAAGGACTAGCGCATGCGTGAATATCCTATAAAGTCCTTTCTTTGTTACAGTACGACGCTTTGCGTTCCTTCCGGTTTTCGCGCATCGCTTCCGGGTTAGTGGTGGCGTCCGAGCATCGTCGGGAGAGATCTACGGTTCCACCTCGGTCCATAGAATAGCGAGCACCTTTCTACTCAGATAAGTACGGGTGCGTTTATGTTTAGTTGTTATCTCGAGTGCAGTTGACTTCCAGCACTTGCTTGGTGTTGGAGTTTTGTTTTGAGTTATTTGTTACACCTCCTTACGGGGTTTATTTGATTTGGCCTTAGAAGCAAGGGTAGTTTTTATAGTTTCTTGGCAGGAGCATTACCGATTGTGTATGTAAGCTCCAGGACTTTTTCTATGTCTGAATTAAAGAGACAAAACAGGTACGGCCAGTTACCTAGAGGTCTATTTCTGCATTATCAGTTTATGGTGATACTTAATATATCGCTTATGTTTTAGGGAATCACCAATTACAGACGTGTAGTACTTCTGGTGGAGAACAGGGAGACATTCTTCTCACGGCACACTAACATTAGGTACCTCTATATATTGCTCATAATATATGATCTGTTTCCATTATACCAGGAGAGTTAATCTAATATCCCTACCATATAGGAGCACTCTTTCCTCCGCATCTGTCTATACACTTTCTGTGAAGACAACAGAAATGAAGTCAGGGACAGGTAGATGCCCTGTGTATTGTTTCCAGGTATTAAATATCCTTATCAATAAATATTCATAGTATCGAATATACTAGAACCTCTATTAATCATTGTTCATTACTTCCAGGAGAAGGTCCTGAGGCCATAGGGAGTGCTACCAGTTCTCTACGCATCCTGGATTAAGATTCCTGTGTCTCCCCCAATCTTTCCTTGTTTTGTTTCCCTGCTTTCCCTACATTGGCATCATCTCTTATCACCAGTATATATATATACCCCGTTGGTGTAGAGTGAACCGGTGTGGGGGAGTTGTGGACATAGCATCAACTCCGTGGTGTTTCCGAGGCATCATCCTACTGGGCACAACAATAGGTTTTGCAACTTGCTATTTGGAAGAGGCATTCCCTTCTAAATAGCGAGTCTCAAAACCATGGACAAATGTTTTGCGGTCGCAAAACAGTCACAATTACCACCTACTTCAAGTAGATGGTAATGCATTCGCAAATGGGGTCCCCAGCGGACCCCTTCCCCTTTGTAAATGCATGCAAAATTATTTTTTAAGGGCAGGCAGTGGTTCCAGGGACCTCTGCCTGCCCTTAGAAAATGAAATGAAATGAAAATGTTTCATTTTCTTTTTTTTTTAATGCGTGGGAAATAGGCTGCATTTTTTTTTAACTGCTTTATTTAAAAGCAGTCCGAGACATGGTGGCCTGCAGAGTCCAGCAGGCCACCATCGCTGGGAAGGCTGGCATTTCCAATGGGCTCGCAAATTGCGAGAGGCTCATTAATATTAATGAACCTCGCAATTTGCGACCCCATTGGGAATCCCAAACAGTGTTAAACACACTGTTTTACATTTCATTTAGCAACTCGCAATTTGCCACTCGGAATGTGTCGCCAATTGCGAGGCACTAAATGGAATGGTCGTACATCTGGCCACAAAATCCTTAGTACTCTGAGTATTTGTTTTGTGTGCACACGTGTGTATTTTTTTCTAATGACTGTTTTAATGTTTGAAATTTAACTCATACAAATTGCTTGGGGGTCCCCGGCTTCCAGTGGTGACTCAATGGGGGTCCTCAGGAGTCAAAAGTTTGGGAACCACTGATCTAGTGAATAGAATGGCAAGCCCATCCCCACACCAAAGCGGCGGTGGAGAAAAGAGAAATAATACCACTACTGTGCGAACAGATTTCGCAGCGAAGCCTGCCCAACCTGAGCGTCCGCCCTGGCATCAGTGTCCAGGCAGTAATGCTTAGGAAAGGTATAGACCGACTTCCAAGTGGCCGCCTTGCAGATCTCTGCAATCGGAACATTACGGAGCAACGCAGTAGTGGCAGCTTTGCCCCTGGTGGAATGAGCCTTAGGTTTACCCCCTAAGGTCTTACCAGCTTTTTGGTAACACAATTAAATACAGGACACAATCCACCTAGAGATGGACTGTTTAGAGGTAGCAAGACCTGTCCTGACTGATCCATAATTGATAAACAATTGGTCTGACCTACGATTATCCTTGGTTTTATCCAGATAAAACTTCAACACCCTCCTAACATCCAGAGAATGCAGGGACCTTTCCGCTGGAGAGGAAGAATTCTGAAAAAACGTAGGTAAAGTTATGGTCTGGTTAACATGAAAATCAGAAATAACTTTAGGAAGAAATTTAGGGTGAGTACGCATACCAACCTTAGTAGCATGAAATACAGTATAACGGTCTTGACAACACAATGCCTGAATTTCACTCACCCTGCGGGCCGATGTAATGGCCACGAGGAACGCCGCATTCCAGGACAGGTGCTGCAACGAAGCCTTATGAATAGATTCAAAAGGCTCCTTCATCAATCTGGACAGCACCACATTCAATTCCCATGAAGGCGAAGGAAGCCGGACAGGAGAGAACACTTTCTTCAAGCCTTCCAAAAAATCTTTGATCACGGGGATCTGAAAGAAGGAAGTCTGTGAAGAGCATTTCCTGTAGGCAGTCAACGCAGCCAGATGAACCTTAATGGAATGGACATTAAGGCCAGACTGCGCCAGATGAAGAAGATACGGAAGGATGACATCTTCCTTACACGTCGTCGGGTCATAGTTCTTGGACTTGCACCAGATGCAAAACCTCTTCCACTTGTAAGCATAAGAAGTCCTAGTGGAAGGTCGCTTAGCCTCCTTCAGTATGTCCATGCAATCTTCTGGTAGATTCAGATGGCCATATTGCACTATCTCAGGAGGCATGCCGCCAAACTCAAAGACGAGAGGTTGGGGTGCAACATCTGCCCCCCGAACTTCGTGAGAAGGTCCGGCCTGCACGGCAGCTGTATGTGAGGAAGAGAGACCGGTGAAGCAGGTCCGTGAACCACCACTGTCTGGGCCATTCCTGGGCAATCAGGATCATCCGCGCCCTGGACTGGGACAGTTTGATGAGCACCGCTGGAATCAGGAGAATGGGTGGAAAAGCGTACAGAAAGCTGTTTGACCAGTTGATCCATAACGCATTCCCCAGCGTCCCCGGCTGGTAGTACCTGGAGGCGAAGTCTCTGCATTTGCTGTTTTCGGCGGTGGTGAACAGATCTACGTCTGGAGTCCCCCACCTTGCGAAGACTTCTCCTAGTACTTCGTCGTTTATGACCCATTCGTGGTTTTCCTGAATCAGTCTGCTCAGTGCGTCTGCCTGAACATTCTGCACACCTGGTAGATGAGTAGCCGTTATCGTCAGTCCTCTGGCCAGGAGCCAGTGCCAGATCGCCTGCGCCTCCTGCGACAGAGTGCGCAATCTCGACCCCCCCTACTAGTTGAGGTAATACATCGTGGTCGTATTGTCCGTCTGAACAAGCAGAGAGTTGGTCCGGAAGGACGGATGAAAGGCTTTCAGTGCTAAGTAAACAGCTCTGAGTTCCAGGAAATTGATGTGGTACGTGGACTCCGTCGGGGACCACGTCCCTTAAATCTGTAAGTCTCTGGAGTGCGCCCCCCAGCCGTGGAGCAACGCATCCGTCACGATAGTCTGCGTGGGAATGTCCTTGTGGAAGGGAACCCCTCTGAGGAGATTTTCCGCTGAACACCACCACTTCAGAGACTGAAGAGCATGCAGAGACAGTCGTATCTTGTCGTCCCAAGATCCTTTTCTCTGATCCCACTGATCCTCCAAGCACTCCTGCAATGGTCTCATGTGCAGCCGTGAGTGTGGCGTGAGGAAGTTACAAGAGGCCATCGACCCCAGTAGAGAAGACACCGTCCTCACTGTTGTAGATGGAGCGGTCATAAGAGCCTGAGCCTTCCGAAGGAGTGATAATCGTCTCTCCTCCGAAGGAGACACGCTTGCTGACAGCATATTGATGGAGGCTCCCAAGTACTGTATGCACTGGACCGGAGTCGGGACAGACTTGGACATGTTGATGTGCAACCCCAGTTTGTTCAAGAGAACGCACGTCTTCAGGAAGTGCGCTTGAGCTTCCGAGAAGGAGGAGGCCTTGATCAACCAATCGTCCAGGTACGGGTAGACAAACACCTTGTTCTTCCTTAGGTGTGCAGCTACCACTGTCATGCACTTCGAGAATGTTCTGGGCGCAGACTTCAGCCCGAATGGCAGTACTGTTTACTGATAATGATTGGCGCCGACTTGGAATCACAGGAACTTCCTGTGTTTGTGTGCAATGGGCACATGGAAGTACGCATCCTTTAGGTCTATAGCACATAGCCAGTCTCCCTGTTGCAGCTGAGGATAAATCTGATGCAACGACAGCATGCAAAACTTCTCTCTGCGAATCCACTTGTTTGCTTGCCGCAAATCCAGAATGGGCCTGAACTCGTTCTTGTCCTTCTTGCGAACCAGAAAGAACCGGGAGTACAGACCTCTTCCTCTTTGAGACAGAGGTACTTCTTCTATCGCCCTTTTCCTGAACAGGATATCTGCCTCCGCCTGGAGCTCGCGCAGTTGAAACTGCGAGCTGACCGGTGGAATTGATGGAGGCGGGCTGGTGAACCGAAGACAATATTCCGACCCACTTGTCCTGAGTAATTTTTCTCCACTCTGCCAGAAAAAATGTAACGCTTCCCCCCACCGGAGCGGGTAACGAATGTAGGGGAAGTAACCGCTCAGGGTTGAGACCAGGCCGCGCCCTTGTTCGCTGTAGAGAACTGCTGACCTCCTCTACCCTTCTGGCGCTTCTGGAAGGGCCTCCGGAACTGCTGCTGTTGTTGATGCTGCTGTCCCGAAGCCTGCCCTCGCCCTCTGCCCTGTGCTCCGAACCGTCTCTGGAACGGGCGGTAGGCCTTCTTTTCTTTGGACTTCTCCAAGCCCTCAGCTGTCAGAGTCTCGGCCTCCGCTTTCATGCAGGCCATCTCATCGTCAGCATGCTTGCCGAATCGGGTTTCCCCCGAGAAAGGCAGATTGGCCACTCGCTGCTGGGCCTCCGGTTTGAGTGATGTGAGCCTGAGCCAAGCATGGCGCCGCTGGTTGATCCCATGACAGTACCCACGGGCCGCCAAAAGAGAGACATCAGCAGCCGCGCTGATGACCTGGTTCGAAACCAGCATCCCATCCTTCTGGATCTCCAGGAAATCCTTCTTCTTATCTCGTGGCAGGAGGCACGTGAACTGCTGGAGGGATTCCCACAGGGCACGATCATACCGCCCCAGCAAAGCCGCATCGCTAGAGGCCTTCATGGTAGTAGATGCCGTCCCGCAGGCCTTCCTGCCAGCTGAGTCGATCCATCGGCTCTCCTTATCAGGAGGCACGGTAGAAGACGGAGAGGTAGAGTGTTGTTTCCTGGCTGCCGTCACTATAACGGAGTCCAGAATCTGGTCTATCCGCAGAAAAGCCAGCCAGTCCTTCACATTTCCGGGGCTTTCAAAAAAGTAATATATCTGTTTGTGCATTATCTTTTTTAAAAATACATTTTTAACACTTTATTTGCCAGATATAGGATAATTACATATAGCATTGTATTGCATACAATTCCATTACAATGATAGCCATACATTACTGACCTCCGATCGGTACAACACTGTATATGAGGACAATCAATGCAGAGATACCCCACGATCCATCTCCATACGTACCATCCCCAAAACCCTTTCATTCAAGGACCCTTGAGAACATGCAAGCTTACAGGATTGGCCAATATCTTTAGACGCTCTGAGCCACAGACACTCACTGTGAATCCCAAACCCATGCTGTAAGTTCACATAACGATAGGGCCCCTCATTCAGCCCACGCCCTCCGACACTATGCCGCTGTTCACTGGTACATTAGCGGACTGGGCGGTGGCTTGCAAATATGACCTCAACTGACCCAATATGTCATTGGGGCGTGACGTTGACGGCCTAAGACTGGCATACGTTTCAGTGTTGGTGTTGGAATATACCAAGCTATTCAGCCAGTCTTGCAATTTGGGGGCCATTTTCCTCCCCCAGTGTATGGCCACCTCTCTCTTCGCTAATAGTAAACCCAGTGGCGCCAGCTTCCTTACTATTAGGGGAATCTGGACCTTATACCCTAAGAGAGCAATTTCGGGAAGGGGAGTAAGTGGGAGCCCGATTATTTTCTCCAGCGTCTCATGCACCGCGGTCCAAAAGGGCTGCAAACGGGGGCACGACCACGCCAGATGCAGGAAACTGGCAAGCGGTGAAGTGCATTTAAGGCAACTATGTGGTCTCATGGCATCAATCCTATGGGCCATGGCGGGTGTGAAATAGGTGCCGTGGAGTAATTTAAAATGCAACAACTTATGTCTACTGTTAAGCGAGATGTCCCCTGTGACCCTGCAACATGCCTCACATTGGTCATCCAAAATCGCCCCACCCATGTCTTCCTCCCAATCTTGTTAGATCTTAGTGTCATCAGCCTGGACCAGTGGGGCGCAGGCTTTGTACATTTCATTTATCAGATGCGCGCCGCTAGTGCTCTCAAGTATCAGCGTCAGGGGTTGAAACGAGTCTGGTTTAAGTGGGAACGAGAGAAACGCTGCGCGTAGCGCAGATTTTAAACGACTCATTATAAAACGGGTCATAAAGGTACAATCAGTGTATCTATTTTCATCATCCATGGAGAAGACGTGACCCTCAGGGAACAGATCTCCAATCTTAACTATGTCTAGTGAGAGCAGTGTACGCTGCCTCAGACCCTCCCCAGTAACCGGGAACCATCTTGCATTTGGCAACGGTAGAGCAGATGAGTATAAAAGTGTGGTATCCGTACGATTTATCAGCTTCCTCCACACCCAAGCGATGGTGGACACAGTCTGAATATCGTGTCTGTTGCGTGGGAATCCCCCAGGTAGCACCTCAACCAGTTTTGCTGGAAGAACCAGATCCACCTCCGACTTTAAAAAGGGGATACGAGCCTCAGGGTGAAACCAAGCGTGCGCATAATGGCACTGAGACACAAAATAATACGGTTGGAAGTCGGGTACGTTAAAGCCGCCTCTGTCGTACAGCAGAGTTTGTGTGGACCAACGAACGCGAGGCCGCCTACTGCCCCATATCAGGCGGATCATCATTGTCCGCAGAGTACGTAAAAATCCATCGGATAGGGGCACAGGAATATTATTGAAGAGATACAAAAACTTAGGTAGCACTGACATTTTTAATATGGCTACCCTACCAACAAGAGACAAGGGCAAGCGCAGCCACCTATCGACCTGCTCTTCCAGTTTATGGACGACCTGTCCGTAGTTGAGGTGTATGAGTTGGGCGGTGTCCGGGTGGATGTGAATGCCAAGATATTTCACAAAGTCCTGACACCATTCCAGCGGATATTTGCAATTCCACCTAGTCGTGCCTTTCGTTAGCGGAAATGTAATGGACTTATGCCAATTGATGCCTAGGCCCGAGAATCTGCCAAAGCGGATAATTTCCCAAATCAGGGGCACCAGGTTCTGTTGGGGCTCCCAAACATACAGGATGGTATCATCCACGTATAGTGAGGCTAATAGCGGGCCCGTGCGGAACTGTATCCCCCCTTGCAAGTGGCGCTTTTGGAAGTGCATGATTAATGGGTCCATAGCCAAAATGAATAAGAGGGGGATAGGGGACAACCTTGTCTGGTTCCCCGATGTAGGCGGAAAGGTGTGGATTATGTGCCGTTGAGATGGAGCTGAGACGAAGGGCCGCTGTATAACATGGAGACTGTGGCAATGAAGCCAAAGGGTAGGCCCATGCGCTGCATCACTTCCACCAAGAATGGCCACTCTAAGGAGTCAAACGCCTTTTCAGCCTCAATCAATACTGCCGCCACCGGCAACGTAGGCTCTATCCTATGCAACACTGTCAAAAGTGTCTGAAGGTTCAGTGAGATCGATCGCCTAGAGACAAATCCAGACTGCACCGGTGAAATAATAAAATCCATTAGCTGCGAGAGCTTATTTGCAAGCACTTTAGCCAGAATTTTATAGTCCAAATTCAATAGGGACAGCGGCCGATAAGAGCCGCATTGCTTAGGATCCTTACCTCTCCTCTGATTGGCCGCCGGTTGTCGTCCGCTCCCTCTCCTCTTGCCGGTGCCCACAGCAGTCCCCCACTCACGCTGCAGCCGCATTCAGTCCCCATGGGCCTCCGGTGGTCAGTAGCGTTCCCTCAGGCTTTGTGACGCAGGGCCAAGACGGTGCCCCCCAGCATCCGTGCCGGCAGGTCCGCATTAAGGGTGGGCGTCCGAATCGGCTACGCCCACGGAGTAGGCGTAGTGTTGCCTTCTACGCATTTTGCGTAGACAGCGTAGCCGGCAACACTACACCCACTCCATGAGCGTAGCCGAGTCGGCCGCCACCCGCCTCCCTCCCGCCCTCCACTAGATACTTTATTTAAGCATTTACACGGATTAAAACAACTTTAAAGCACTTACCTTGTCCGGGGCTCGTCCGGGTCTTCATCTTTGAATAGCGTCCTTTTCCTGGATACCAATGCGCATGCATAGGGACCAGCTGGACTCAGTGTGAATAGGTGAAGTGAAAGCCTTTTCCAAGAGCCTCAACAGGTTGCGTCCACCATGTTAGGCAGGTTGACCACCCTAACCATATGTCAAGTTGTGCATTACGTGCAATGAGACTTATCTAGGGAGATGCGTCATGTTTTAAAACCCTGCGCCACATAAACCTGCGTCATGTGTCATGTGTGTGTTCCATCCCAGGGTAGGCATTCCATAGCATGAATGTGCTGCCCAAATGAGGCAATGAAATCCACAAAATTTGACTGGTTGACTTTTGCTTTTCTGCTATGTCAAAAGGTCATGCCTGCTTGTAGCAGGCGTAAGGAGAGACACAGCACAGCAAGTATAGGGCATGTGTGTGCAGTACTGAAGTTGCTTGCGCTTGCAACACAACTGTAGCATTGCATCACCTTCACGCCGTCTGATGCGTCACACATCTCACCATTATTGTAAATGCCGCACATCCATGGAGGCACAAGAGGTTTCACCCGTCAACCATTATAACGTGCGCTTCCTTGGTGATTTTCAAGGATGTGCCAGGTAATATAAATCTGTCACAAAGTGCCTATATTTATTGTTCGTAGTCATGAAGGTGCTCCTTCATGAACACAGAGAATCACTACATGACGCATGCATCTATGCACAAAGAAGCAAGGTGTCTAGTGCCTCCGTATGGATGCAGTCTGTGCACCAGTGCAGGCTGACGCACATAGATGCAACATATTCATGTCAATATGTTCCATTACTGTGCTTTCTGGACTGCCGCTGTGTGGCGCAATCACAAATACTACCATGCCATGCTGCATATATTCCTGGTAGATCTTACCCCACAAGAACTCATTTACACTGTGACAAATTGACAAACTGAATTGAGTCACTCCGACCATAGATAAGTCTCGCATGTCCCTGTAAAGCGTCACAATTAAACAAATGTGTAGCATCTCAAAATGTGACTATTGTCTCAAGCCCCCTGAAAAGTGGTGCATCTACCCGTAAAATGTTGCAAAGTCACAAAAACGGGTCGCATCTACAGAAAATGCGTTGCAAAATAACAAATATACCGCTTTATAATAGCAAATGCATGTGAACGTATGATGCGACACTCAACATACAGAAGCGACACACATGCAGATGGTCAGATGAACTTTAACAGTTGAAATATTAACGCATCGTCAAAAGCGTGTCGCAAAACGTCAAAACTTGTCGCATCTTGGTAGGAAATGATGTCATGATTCTAGAATCTTCAGAACCAGGAAGTCCATGGTTTCCTTCACTTTCTGTTACTCTCTTTGGGTGTGTGCTTGGTGGAGGAGGGTGTTTGCTATTGTTCTGACTGAGAGTTCTGTTTAGCACTGTTTTTTGTTAGTTTTTGGTGTCTTTTGAAGTTCTTTAGTCTGTCTTTTGTTACTCTTTTGTGTGTCATTTGTGATTTGTATTTAGGGGTGTGTGTCTATAGGGGTAATTAGTTTAACTGTTATTTTAGGGGTGGGGGTTTCTTTTTCTAACAGTTATTTTGTTAATAAGTTTCCTTTATTAGCTTTCATAAGTTTCCTTTTTAAATCACTAAAACATTGCTGACCATAAGTTTCCTTTTTAAATCACTAAAACATTGCTGACTATGTCAGGCATGTCTAGGAACCTGACAGACAAGGAGTTTGGTGGGCTCCTATGGCTAATGTTTCACTACCTGCCAAGGATGATCAGCATGGGGGGCCGTGTCAGCCAGGGATACGGCACGGTGGAGAGAAGAGGAAGGTGGATGCTGGTCCAACAACATCTTGAACAATTATTTTAGGTGGAACGGACAACCCACCAAATCAAGCACCGCTGTCAGGACACCCATCAGCCGCGAGGGTGACCTGCTTGACCATCTGGGCCTGGATGTTGGTGGTCCAACCGGTGAGTACATGTGTATTCTTACTCATGTTGTTGTTGTCACTAATGTACAGCTATATTAAATATTACTTTGTCTAAATATATACATAGGGGCAGATTTACAATAACTGGCACATCCCTGCATATCAGCAGGGATGCGCCAGTTATTGTGCGTCACGGCTCCGCCAACATGGATGAGCAGCATTTACAATGCGGCGCACTATGGGGCAAAAACGGACAGAGGCGTGACGCATCTGTGCCGTAAAGGTGGCGCATTGCTGGAGTTTCGCCGCAAGCGCGATGCAGCTCTAGCAAGGCTCTGGGTTGCCCAATCTTTAAAATGCTGCGTCAATCCTTACACCTGCTCCAAGCAGGCGCAGGGTTTTGATGCAGCATGAGCTCAAAAGTGACTAAGTGAAATCTGGTACAGGCAAGGCTTAACAACGTGAAGCATCTTCCAGATGCCTCACGTTGTAAATACCCCGCACCATGGCACATCTTTTGCGCAGCCGCTGCGTCCATGGGCGTTCGCAGGGGGGCAAGTGGTGGCACTTTGCCCCCCCCCCCCCCCCAGATCAACAGTGCATTCGGTCTGGGCCCAGTCAGGGCCGGCCATAGTCCATCATGCTTTAGAAAGTGTGCTATTGTTCCAGGTGGCAGCCCCCTCCATTCGGTGGTAAGGGAACAAGGGGGTGGCCCTGAAGGGTGCAACGCTGTGGGGAGAAGGGTGTAAAGCAGAGAGGACAAGGGTGCAGGGGGGAGGGGAGAAGGGTGCAAGGGGGAGGGGGAGAATGGTGCAAGGGGGAGGGCGAGAAATGTGCAAGACAGAGGAGAGAAGAGTGCAAGGGTGATGGTGATGAAGTGAAAAATGTCCCCCCCCCTGGAAACATTTCTGCGGATGCCCATGGATGCGTCACAATAGTGACACAAAGGGACTGGCCAAGAATAAAGATTTGCTCTTCCTTTCAAAAGGGCTTGTAAATCTGCCCCTACGTGTCTCAGCAAAATGTACTACATTTCCCTGCGTCACGTTTGTGAGGCATTCCAGAAACATTTTGCAAAGTAGAAACCTAACACATGTTTAATGTGCCGATGGCCTTTGGTACATGATTCATCTGCCTAGATGTATCACGTTGTGAATAAGGCCCAACTTACGGCATGGTTTACGCCGCTGGTGTATCACTAAAGTGATGCAACAGCGGCCTAATTGTGGCGCATGGGGCTTGTTAATATGCCACATTGGCGTGCCAATGCAATGGGTTGCACATACATATGACCAAGAAGGGAAAAGGGGATGATCCAGCTCTCCATGGCTTGTCATCAAAGGGTAGACACTTTGAGGATGATAGAGTTTTTGTTTTTGAAAGGGTGCAGTTTGGTGTGTACTTGGTTTGTGCAGTTGGTGTTGAATGCCTGAGGGCAGTGTAGTCTGGAATGCTGTCCATGGGTGTTGCTCACAGTGTAAAGGGGATATTGTTGAGACTCTGAACTGGTACAGTCCATTGAAATGTATCACAGTCCTAGCTGATGCATTGTGTATGAGCATGACTTTTGGCAATGATTGTGTATGTACATTTTAGATGCCTAAAGAGGGGTTGAGCAGATGGGCTACTACTGTGCTTCTCTGCTGTCCGTACAAACATCAAAACCCATGCTATTGTGAATGGTCCATAGATGTGCACGTGGAACTCGGTATTGGTCAGGGTGGTGCCACTTTGGTTGAATCATCATCAGGATTGGTGGGTGAATGAGGCAGCCAAAAAACCCACAAGACATGTGCGAGCAACAATGCTACATTCACCAGCCAAGTCATATCTGTTTGCAATCAGACAAGATAGACTTTTAGATGCTGCAAGCATGCTGAGAGTTAGAGAAGTGTTCTGATTTCACAAAACACAACAACTGTTTACACATGTGCATGCCTACGTAAATATTTTGAAATTCTGCAATTGTGTCAGCGTAAGGGCATGTTTGATGAGTGTATTGAAGTACGTGTACAATCTCAGGGATGCGTTGTGTGTGTTTCACAACCAATGAACAGTGATTTGGAGTGCATCATGAATTTGCAGTGTCCATGTGTGGTTGGAAATAAATTGCTGTGCTGAATGTGACAGGGGTGTCATGGTCTTCAAATTACATGCATGAGTTACGCTATTATGTTCAACCTAGAATGTACAAGTTTTGGCATGTCATACATAAATGGACATATGTTCCTGTTTTTTAGGTGGTCCAGCACCATATACCCAGGGTGAGGTTGACAGTTTTGAAGAACCCAATGCAACCAGTGACTATCTCAAAATTTTACTTGAGATTTAGATAATGTGTGAGGAGGTAAGCTAGATTCTGTATGTGGCCAAATATGGCATAATTACTACATCCAGTTGCAATCTGAACTTTGCAGACGTACTCAAAGTCAAAAGACCATATTGTAGGTCATTGTGAATGTTGTGGAATCATGCATGGACAAATCAAAAGCCACATGTTGAGATTCGACCCACCTGAATATCCTGTTGGTTCTGTTGGGAAGCTGAAGACAGTTCGACCCACCCTCAAACCCCTATTCCTGCTACACTGAACTGAATTACAGTGTGCAAAGAAGAGAAGCTCAAGGGAAGGGGGAAGTGGACAAAATAAAAAAAAGAGAGAGAGAGAAACACAGCTCCTGGCTTGCGTCAGTGGAAATGCACAGAGAACTGGTTGCAAAACCTAATAAAACATGAATACAAACATAATGTTATTACTCACTCTTAATCTATTCCTATTAATCTCTCTCCAGCTAAGAAGTATCACAATATAACATCATTCATCAACACCTCTCTTATTCTGGTTCGTTGTTCACCAGATTAAAGCATCTAAAGCCTCTTGTCATGAAAGCGTATTTTCTGCTTCCAGACCCTGTTAATTTGTTGCCCTTTGGTTTCAAACACGATAACTGTTTAAATCACACTTTGTATTTGAATTTGCCAGTCTTTACAAGCTTGAGTTCAGCTTATATACTGAGTCCTTTAAATGCACAAGAAATATAATCATAAACACAAAGTTCATATGTTTTCCAGAAGCTGTCTTTACATCAAGCGTTTGTATGCACTCTTGGTTCCAGAATTGTAATCTGTGTCTTTAACTCTGTAAAAGTCCTGAGAACGTCTTTAAACGATGTCTTTGGCACTTACTTGTAGATGCTGCGAAGCGTTAGCGCGCTATCCTTACTGTTTGTTCTTTTTTTTTTCAGGCGGAGTTATTCTGCGGGGAGCCGGAAGCTGGATCGCCGGAAATGAGGGGGATCGAATTTTCGGCGCTGGACCGGGAGCCGAGAACCGGAGGATGTCTTGCTGCCGATGCAGGATTGAAGAGGACGTGGAGGAAGATTGCCGGGAGCAGGATAAACAGGTAAGCGGAATATCTTCAAACGGGCACAAGCGCCTGTGACTGATCTGGGAGGGTTTTTATAGAGAGAGGCAGGTGGGGCACAGACGCGCTGCACGTTGCAGGGATGTTCGTTGGAAAACGTGCAGCGCTTCATTATGTATGCAGCGCTTCTTTACATATGCAGCTTTTTCCAGCAGTGTACTGCGATCAAACCAAATCCTATGGACAAACAAACCTTGGCAAAAACAATATTCACAAATACTATTACACAACCAAGGCACCTTGTTTTCATAGCATACCAACCATACCCTAGAACCCACATATATCTAGTCGGATTTAACGTAAAGAGTAAGGGCAAGCTCTTTGTACAGCACAAATCCTAACACCACATGAGTGTCAGACAGGCCTTTCCCCTATCCACAAAGCAACAGTGCGTGCCCATTGCCACTTACACTGGGGAAGCAGAATCCAAATGGATATGACAAAATCAGATAGCTGACATCTGGAGAGTAAGGCATGCTGCACACAGTGCACACTACATGTGGGTAGTGAAGGTGTTGTGCCCAATCATTCTACAGGTTGCAGTCCCAGGGTTGCAGTGCGGTTGCAAGCTCACAGTCAGCTGTACTGGGGAAGCACATGGCTTGCTAGCCTTTTCAACAGTGATTGTATGTGAGGACACAGAGAACAACGAATCACTAACTGGCCATGCTCAGTGTCCATGAGTGTCATGTGTATATCCACTTAATTGCACTTTTCGATATTGAACATGTATAGTTATGTGACTGTTGATGCCTTCTGCACATACAATTTGAAATGTACCTTGCTAGCAATAAATGAACAGTTATGCATTTTCAAACAACATGCCTAGCACGGAGTCATCTTCATGCAACTGAGACATCAGAAATGCAGTGTGCGTAATAGATTAGATTGTGGGAATCCTTGTGCTGTGTCTATGACAACATCAAAATGTTGTATATACAAATAACCGTTGGGTAACATTGTTATGCCCGTGTAATTAAGGCAATGTAGGGATTTCTAGTGTCTCACACGTAATTGACTAGTAGCAGAAATTTGCAAGGTATGGAGACAACATTCTTCCCTTTGTACATCACCTGTCTCTCCTCTGACTTACATACTCCTATGTGTTTAGGCTGCGGCAGGGGATGCCGTGTGTTGTGCATGAAGTTGTCTAGTTAGAATACCCCACTGCGCTGTGTAGTATAGAGTGTAGTGTAAGGGGAGGTAAATGAGTTTAGTATATATTCATTTTCACAATGCCGCACTTTACCTGAATTTACAATATATACTTTCTGAATTGTTTGCGCCTGATCACCTCTGCCGATGCTTGTCCTGGCCTTTCAACTTCACCATACCTACCCACCTCAAAATATGGTCCCCGGAATGTAAACTCTCTTGTTGCTGTGTTCTCTTATTCAATTTTTTTTGGGGGGAATACTCATAAACTTGCCACCTTTCCCCTGCTTACATCTAAGCCTACAGCGCATTTAGGTATTTTTCCAGAGAATTTACTATTCTCTGTATGTCCTGGGGGACCTAAGACATTTTACAAATACAGAACCCTCATTTAGTGACCTTAAAGGCCACACATGTTATTTGTACGCTGTCCACTGACCCCTAGTTTCTCTGGAGGAAATGATGAATCTCATCCTCCAATTTGAAATTGTCCCCTGTATCTAGTAACGCCGTGGGTTTTAGCCTCCAGCTAGTGGGTTCTAGCCTCCAGCTAGTGGGTTCTAGCCTCCAGCTAGCCTCCAGCTAGGCCTGGTTTTGTCATACCCAGATGGGAGGAGCACCAGTGTCACCATGCAATGGTCGGAAAGTGTTGTGGTGGGTCTGTGTGAGCTTGTACGGTCGGGCACCGTCCCTTCATGGTTTGTAAGTAGTGTATTCTGGCCCTAGTTGCAGCATAAGTAGTGGAATGTGTGCCTTCACTGGCTTCTGGGTGAGTGTGGTGCCAGGTATTGATGACCCCTCCTTCAGTCAACATCCCCTGAAGGAACTCCTGAGTGTGGTCATTGTGGTGGTGCACAACATTAGACATGTTTTGGGCAGGTTTTAGGGGTACATTGAGCTCACTGCACCACAATTTATGTATAGAGCTGATATTGTCAATTTTCAACCAGAGTTATTTTTTAAATCTGGAGTATCTGTATTAGGACCATCACAACATACCAATGTGATAAATTCGGAGCCTTGTCGCCCCCAGGCAATCACATATCGTCCCTGTGGATCTGTTATTGAACCTGCTAGGGAAACGTGTATTTTTTAAAATTAATATTGCAGTGCCTCTGGCGTTGGAGGTATACGAGTTAATAAGACAGTATTCTGGCCGTTTGGTAGCAAACGTATTAGTGAGTTTGGGGTTGATGTGTGTCTCCTGGAGAATGGCATTACCTGCCTCCATTTTTGTAGATCCCCCAGCCCTATGACATTCCAAAACATGAGTCTCAAATGAGGTATGTTTGTGACATTACCCATGTTACCCTTGCATATTAGTCCTGCCATAGTGTGTGTTTGTACTCAGTGCTCAAACATGAAGAAAGGGACATGGTATTAATTGTTAGCTCTACATTGCGCATACCTAAACATACATTATTCCATATCCCTCCCACCCCCTCCCACTGAAGCATAACAAACATGCCAGTAACATCCTTCCCGTCACCCTAACAAATACACGCAGAACAGATTATTATGTTCCACATTTCCAGTCAACAACAAGAAGTGACTGGAAAGGGTGATTTCACTTAGGTGGAATATTGCTATGCGGCACATAGGTATCCCAAGTTATCAATAACTTCATCGGCGGAACGAGCGATGTAGACAAGCCGCCCGGTGTGTGTGCTGCAGTCTACTTGTTTTTAAGCTGTATTAGGAAGTCTTGAAGTTGCCGGGGATTTGTTTTGATGATATGTTTATCTTGATAAGTGACTCACAAACGGGCAGGGTATAGAAGTTGTGGAAGCTATTTGGGGCTGTTGCACATTACTTTTTCACTGCCAGAAAATTGCGTCTTTCTTCTTGCACTGCAGCAGTAACATCCAGATACAAGTTGATTCTTATCTCTCGCAATCTGGAGTGAAACATCTCTGTCCCTAAAATCCACAAGGCTTGCAGTAATGGTAATGGCTGTTGTTCCAGGGGGTGTTTTTTGTCCAGGGAACAATATTCCCGCACAACTATGAAGTGAGGGGAGAGTAGTTCCACCCCTACCATTTGTGAAAATGGACTCTCTATTCCCGTCGCCATTTTGCCCGTGTTTGTGCACTCAGTATTGCCTAGTACACGGCTCGTCTCATCTTATGCATTTGATAAGCACTGTTCTGTCTCCTCAATACATGCCTCATGGCCCTCAATCTTGCGGGCAACTGCGACCATGCGTGTGGTGATGGTGTCAATTTTGCCAGCTTTGCCTGCAACGCCCTGCGTGACTTCCAGTAATGGCACTTCCATATCTTCACTCTGTGAGGGTTGTGTATCAGGCTGTGGCGCATCAGCCCCTTCCTCTACGTCCGATGTATGTGGGTGGGTGTTTTTATTACCATCAAAGGTGATGCGCAGTAGATGTGCGTGTTGTTTCCCCATCGTAGGCACTAGAAACTGTTAGACAAAATTGAAATTGTGACGGGGTCATCAGTGCAGCGGGTTTGCGGGAGTGGCTTTGCAGTGAGGGCGGTGCTGATTGTTTTTAATTTGGCTCTGGGTTGTGTCAGGGCAGTTGGGGCAACCTGACAGCTGTTGACCTATGCCTTGAGAGAGTATGTGCTGCTGCATGGAAGCAGGCTGCAGTGCCTGCCTCTCCTGCTGGATACATGCACACCTGTGTACCTGTAATGCCCGTGATTTTAGGAGTCAGACTCTCAAGCCGCTCTATGTGTCTGTAGTTTTCTTCCATACTCCTCTTCTGAACTTAATGGGTGGTAGTCTGGAATGTCTGACAGGTTGAGTCTGGTTCCACCTTCTCATTAGATACTGGTGAATATCTGCCCTTTACAGTAACTCAAGAAGGGGAGTATCACTCATACCAGACCGTCAGAACATCTAACCCTTCCAATGTTCTGCAAGATGGCGGTGCCATTTAAGTCTGCTCCGTCCTATATGCAGCTCTCACTCAGTGTAGACTCCCCACACCCAAGCCACAATTATTGTCCATGCAGACGCAGGTTCACTTTCATGCTTTGCGGCAATTCACCCATGTACGTAGAGTGCACAATGGGAATACCAGGAGACTCACTGTGCTGTGCTGTTGATGCTCTGCCTCTTGGGCCCAAATGCAAAATGGCCGCCTGCTATGAGCTCTGCCCCAAAGCGCCCGGGTTTGGGGATGATCAAATTTGTATTTATCCCCAAATAACCCGGCCATCCACCTCTCACTGCAGCACACCATTGATGTGCCGCAAGCTGCATTCAGCGTCATTAGCCCACTTTTCCAGAGTCCACAGCTGGGCCAGTACCTCACCCATCTGAGTCTCCAGCTTGCGCTTCCCGGGCTCAACTTCCTCCAGCCTGATCTCTGTCTGTCGCACCCTATCGGATAGCTTTGCATGGTCGGCCTTTAGGAGACCCAGGCCTGTCGCCACCTGCGCTATGTCCTGCTGCAGGGCCACTCTAGTGTCGGTTATGGCCTGCAGGATTTGGTCCACCTGGTGCTGTGGCAACGTCCCAGGAGGATCAGCCGCAAGGACACGTGGCCCCTGCTCTGCTGCCGACTCCACGCTGTCCAAGGAGGCACCCCCTGCTTTCCTCTGGGCTTCCCCTTGGTACAACCCAGTGGGCACAGCGCAATGGGGGCAAGTACCTCACAGCGACTGATCGCTCACAGTGCAGGCTGTGTGCAGAAGGGCCTTGCGTACGGTATCCCCACGGACGATGAAAAATCCCTGCGCTCTATAGCGGCAGTTGTCAGCCTACGGGCATGTCAAGGTCCTGCTCACATGAACATCCAGTGTGTTCTTTTGGGAAGCTGAAGACAGTTCATACCCACCCCTGAGCCTCTTATCCCTACAGCACTGAAGATGAACAGTGCGCAAAAACAAGAAGCCCAAGGGAAGGGGGAAGTGGATAAAATAATAAAAGAGAGATAACACATCTCCTCTCGTAGCGTCTCTAAAGATGAGCGAATCAGGCTGTTGAACCTATTAAAGACATAAATACAAAAAACAAATTACTATCCTCCTCCTTAATGCTGCTTTGTTTTTTCTCCTAGTCTAATAGTTGGATTAAACACAACATGTGTAACTATGTACCTCTTTGTTTCTGGTCTTTCTGTTCACCAGATTGATATGGCTGGATAAAGAAATGATCTTCTTCCTTAAGACAAAAATACCTTATTATTGTCGCACATGTGCACAACCTATCACACCTTGTATATGAATGAGAATATTAGTAAAAGAACCTGTAGCTTAATTCACTGATGAATAAATCTGTAAACCACTGTCCAATATACTCCTGCGCACACAGTGATGCTGTGTTTTGTTCTCACACTGTGAACACTTCTTTACATCATAATCATTTCTTGCAAAGAAAACCTACATAACATAAACATGAGCATCAGTGTCTCTTTCACTGTCTCTATAAAGAAAATGGTCTCCAATATTGCGGTGTCTTATATCGGGGCAAAAGTCAAAAAGAGTAGTTCAGGAACACACAGTCTTTATAAAACACCCAAATGCTTATCTGGAGTCTTGAGCCTTTTATATTGTCCGGTTATGATCCTTCGCGAAGATTGGCCTTTGAACGTACTTGTATTGCTGCAGTAGATTGTGCACGCTAATCTTACTCTTTTTCTTTCTTTTCTTGTAGGACGGACCGCTTTTTGTGCGAACCGGAAGCCAGTGTCACCGGAAATGCAGAGGACGACCTCCGGAGCCGGACCAAGAACCGAAGCAAGAAGGACCTGTGCGGCAGAGCAGGGAAGCAGGAAGGACAACGCGGGACCTTCAGACAAGTGGGTAATCCGACGAGCACAAGCAACCGCAGTTGCTTCGAGGAGTCTTTTATAGACGTGGGCAGGCGGGGCTCACACGCGCTGCACGTTGGAAGAGTTTCAGTTAGAAAACGTGCAGCGCTGATTAGTATGCAACCAAGGAATCTGTTAGCGCTTCATCACTGTAGGAACTGGGGTCACCAGTTCCACGGGCGGTAGCTTGGCCCGAGCAGGTAGGCACACGAAAGCTTAGGTGTTAAATGACCACACAGCACACGCATCCACTGAGACAATAAAACGCATGCAATGACTGATGCCACTTCAGTAGGGGTTACGCGGGGCCTCCGGCGGGTCTGGATCAGGCCGGGGAGCTCCGCGCTGTCAGGGAGCCTGTCCCGGGCCCTCCTATAGCTCCTAGGGCCCTGGGACCAATTGCAGCCAATGGGTGTGCGGCGGGGGCGGAGTATGGGACGACGCCTCCGTCACGTGAGGCGGGATGACGGCCTCAGGGCCTAGTGCGGCCCACTCTGTATTCCGGCGGCCCTCTCCTCACACCGGGGGCCGCCGCAACGTTATGCCCAGCGGGGGCCTCCTTCACTCATACGCCAGGCAGCGCTCGGCAGCGCCCACAGTCCCCGGGCTGTGTGATGCCGATCGGTGGCGCTTTTGAGGGGGAAGCGCGGCAGGGGCACGCAGCTCACCGATGACCGGGGCAGCGGCAGTGAGTTGCACAGAGTTCTTCTCAGGCAGCGCTTCACGGGGACACACAGCGCGCTTGAAGGCCGATTGGCGCTGGGCAGAGTTAGCGCTTGGGGCACGAGAACAGAGCTTTTAAGGGCACAACGATTCCGTCAGTCTACAGCGCTTCGTGGGCATAGCGCTGCAGGGCCACAGTGCGTCGCAGACAGGGAGACGCTTGCTGGATATAGCGTCTCGGGGGCACAACAGTCGGGCAGCAAAACGCTGTGACTGGCAGCAATGTTCAGCCAGTTTTGGCAGTGGAGATGAGGCAGGACAGCACTGGGAAGCACAGGTGAGCCCGGGGCGCAGAGATGGCACAGCCCCAATACCTGATTGATCCCCAGTAGTCCTGTGGTAGTTAGGTTTCTTCATGGCGCTTGATGGTTCTGGCGCCCTTGGTAGATAGTTGCTTGGTTTCTTGAAGGGGGGGGTTGAGTTGAAGGCTGCTGACAGCATTCCTCAGCAGGTCACTGCAGGTGGTCCTTTGGTTCCCCTCCCGTCGGGCCAGATCAGTGGGCTAGTTCAGTGTTCCTTACACAGCTTGGTGGGCAGCGCCTAAACCCTGTCACCCCCAGTGGTATAGGTTTCTGACTAGGCCCTACCGCCTAAGTCTCCTGCGTAGGGTCCCCCAGGTCAGTGATGCTCCAACTGACTGAAAACTTTCTCTCCTTTTCTTTATATAGGCCCAGGTCAGGTGACAACCCTCTAAGGCGGCAAAAGCAGACTCCGCCCCTATTCTAGAAGGTTCCAGGAGCTTCCCTAGACTAGCTATGGTCAGTCAAGGCAGGCTGGTATGGCAAAAATGTTTAGGGATTCCAGCTAGCTCCTGGCAACTAGAGTGCGCCTAAAAAGACCACGCTGCAGTAGCAGGGGTCAGTGGCAGCCATGTTGGGGGAAGAGAGCACCTGCACATTAGCATTGGTTTTAACATTACACCGGGCATCTCAACCTCACAGGGCCTACACAACTTCATTACGATGGGGGGACATCCTGAATTAGGGGAGCGAAAAGCGAAAAATTACAGGGAAAAGGGCCAAGTCCAACAATCACGTATGCAAGTCAGAGTCTGTAAGCGCATATGATGTCAAACAAGCCTTGATAAAACCAATCCCGTACCCAGTTGTCAAACATAGGGCACAAAACTCACCATGCAAATAACTATGCCCCTTAGGATCAAACAATAGGAACAGGTACAGACACTATTAATGGGTCTCGTGTAATCTTACTGTTTTTTCTAAGGCATCATATAAACTTGACAACATCTTGCTCTCTGCTAATGCACAGATAGAGGACAGGCTCTTTGCTTGGAACAAACTCTTACAGTCACCACCCTCAAAGGCCCCCTTATCGGCCGAGGTTTGCTGGGTTCCTCATATAAAACAACCTGAGTAAACGTTGGGCATACACAAAGGAAGCCGACTCCTGTGATTTTTCTGTTTCATCATACCCTTTCCAGGCAACTAAATAAAACAAACGTTCATGAATTCTTTTTGCATCTAAAATGCTGCTCACTTCATATTCAAGATGTCCTGCAATAGGGATGGGTGGAGGTGGGGTTTCAGCCCGAGTTTGAGGGTTATATGGATTAAGCAAAGACACATGAAAAGTAGGATGTACTGGATAGTCATCAGGGAGGTCTAATTGCACAGTGACTGGATTTAATAATGCAGTAACACAAAAGGGTCCTATGAACCGTGGTTGTAATTTTCGAGACCCTTCTATGTTCACATTTTTTGTAGAGAGCCAAACTTTATCTCCGATTTTATATATTGGTGCCTCAGTTCTATGTTTGTCTGTTTGTTTTTTCATATGGTCCTTGTAAACACTCAGGTGTTTTTTAGCTTTTTCTTGTATGTCTAACAAGCTTGTTAATCTTTCAGTTACTGTTGGGAGAAGAGAGTCATTCACCACAACAGGCAAAGCTCTTGGGTGATAGCCCTGCATAAAATAGAACGGGGTACAGTGTGTTGCTGAATGTACTGAATTATTGTACACAAATTCTGCGATTGGTAAAGCCTCAACTCATTCACTTGTGTCGTCTGTTAATAAACATTGTAGGGTTTGAAGCAAGGTTTGATTTAAGCGTTCAGTTTGTCCATCTGTTTCCGGATGGAAAGAGGTGGACAAGGCTACCTCTACTTTTAATTTTTCACTGAGTTTTTTCCAAAATTTAGAATTGAATTGACTGCCTCTGTCTGAAATTATTTTACTTGGCAATCCATGTAGACGTACAACCTCTTTTAGAAAGATGTCGGCGAATTCTACCACCGTAGGCAGTTTAGTTAAAGGTACAAATTGTGCCATTTTGGACAAGTAGTCTACTATTACAAGCACTGTGGTATATTTTGTAATAGGAGGTAAATTCACTATAAAGTCTACACTCAATGTGTGCCATGGACTCTTTGGGGTTGGCATTGGGACCAGTAAACCAGCCGGCGCTCTGTGTGAGGTTTTCTGACAAGCACATATGGGACAAGAATTAACATATTGTTTAACATCGTTACTCATGGTGGACCACCAAAACTGTTTTCTTACATTCTCTAATGTTTTAACCCATCCAGGATGTCCTACCAAAACTGAGGCATGATGCCAAACTATGATCTGTGTTTATAAATCTGTGGTTGGTACATAGAGTAAAGAATCATGATACAACAAACCTTGTTGTATAGTGTTCAATGGGTGTTTCAACCAGTCAGGTGGAAGGACCTGCAAGTGTGCCTCATACATGCCTTTCATAAAATCCTGTTGTTGTATGGGTCCTACGGTATCCTGTGGTGCTATAATAGGTTGCCCTTTCTATTCTTGATTTGTTTCTACAGTATGACCATACCTGGATAACACATCCGATTGGATTTGTTGTGTACCTGGTCTATATGTAATACCAAAATCAAAGGTGCTAAAAAAATTCAACCAACGCATCTGACGCGGTGTTAATGCTTTAATGGAACTGAAGAACTGTAGATTCTTGTGGTCACTGAAAATAGTGACAGGAAACTTTGCCCCCATTAAATGGTGACTCCACTCAGAAAAGGCTACCTTTATGGCCAATGCCACAGTATAGTTCTGTTGAATAAAAAGCGATTGGGTGTAACTGACCATCCACAGGGTCCCGCTGAGAAAGGACTACTCCAAGCGCTACCTGTGAAGCATCAGCTTCTACATAAAACGGAAGGTCAGGATCTGGATGTTTAAGGACTGGCCCCGCGGTGAATTTCTGCTTCTGAAGCTGAAAGGCTTGTGAGGCCTGAGCATCCCAAACAAAGCATTGTCCTTTCTGTAGCAGTTTGGTAATAGGAGCCATGATATCTGCAAAATGAGAAATGAACCTCCTATAGAAGTTGGAAAAGCCTAAAAACTTCTGTACTTTTTTTGGGAAGTAGGCTCTGGCCAATCAGTGACCGCACTTACTTTCTTTGTATCCATAATGATACCTTGTGGTGATAAGCAGTAACCCAAAAAGTCGACAGTGGTTGTGTTAAAAATACATGTTTCCAATTTAGCAAAAAGGTGGTGTTCTTTTAGTTTAGATAAGACTGCTCTAACATGTTGTGTATGTTCCTCCTGCCTCTTGGAATAAATAAGAATGTTGTCAATGTACACTATGACACAGATGTCCAAAAATTTACGCAAAACCTCATTAATAAAAAAATTGGAACGCCGCAGGGACGTTACATAACCCAAAGGGCATCACAGTGTACTCAAACAACCCAAATTTCGTTTTAAATGCAGTTTTCCACTCATCATTTTCTTTCACTCATACCAAATGGTACGCACCTCGCAGATCTAATTAGGTATAGATGGTGGAATGCCACAGTTGATCCAAGAGGACCGGAATTAAAGGGACCGGATATTTGTTCTTGATTGTGGCCTTATTGAGTCCCCTATAATCAATGCAAGCGTGAAGAGAACCATCCGTTTTCGGTATAAAAAAAGTGGAGAGGACACTAGAGATGTAGAATGGCGAATGAAAACGGATTGTAACAAGTCTTCTAAGTATGTTTTTTTCTGTTAGAGCATATACTCTGCTATTTGGCAGAGGAGCCCCAGGGATCAAGTCTATGCGACAGTCATATGTCCGGTGCGGGGGCAAAATACTTGCTTTCACCTGATCAAAGACGTCCTTAAAATCCAGATATTCGGATGGAATAGCGCTTTCTTCATGCTGTTCATGACCTGCTTCTAGATAACAACTGGCTCTACAAAAGGAAGAATCTAGGGTAACGGTTTGAGCTACCCAATCAATTTTGGATTATGAGTAGTGAGCCAAGGCACTCCCAGAATTAAACCGAAGTTGGGTGTATCTATTAGGTCAAAACTAAGTTCTTCTGTATGTCCATTCTGGCATACCATAGTAATAGGACCAGTTTGTCTTGTGATTAAACCAGATGTTAAATCAGAACCATCCACAGCACATACGGCCTCGGGATATGTTTTTTTAACAATAAGTAGTCCTAGTTTCTTAGCCAATGTATTGTCTACTACAAAATTCCCAGTTGCTCCTGAATCTAAAAGCACTGGAAGAGCATATCTTACTTGCGTACTCACAATTACAATGATGTGAATTAAAAATTTTTGGGGAACATGTGGCACAGTATATGCTGCAGAGTGCAAGGTCTGAGTAAAAATGTTTCTTGAACAAGTGACCTCTCCCCTTGTCGAGCTTATTCGTTTTTCGGCTCCATGGAACCTGCAGCTGACAAGAGATTAACTTTTCTTGCGGTTTTAGGCTTCACAGGACATTCCCTGGCGAAATGACCAGCCTTACCACAGTACAAACACAATTGGAGCTTTCTCCTTCTTTCTTTTTCTTCAGAGGACAAAGGACCTCTGAGCGTCCCAATCTGCATTGGCTCAGGTTCTGGGAATTTGCCCTCCACCTCCTTCTTTTCATGTTTTACAAAAGTCAGTCTAGGTTCCATCTTGCATTTATCGCCTTTCCTTTCTCCTGAACAATGATCTAATTTTACCACTATATCTACAAAATCAGAATAGTCGTCTGGCAGGTCCACTATATGAGCTAAGGCATCCTTTAAATCATCTCTCAAACCTGTATAAAAGAGAGAGACACGTTTCTCTTCTGGCCGCTGAGTCTCTGTCAATAGATGATTGAAACTAGTAAGATAGGTCAACAAGTCTTTGTTCTCTTGTTTTAGATTTAACAATTTGTTATCACTGGCCTGCATATAGGTGTGTTTCGCGAATAACCGAGTCATTGTTCTCTTAAAAAGGTTCCAGTTGTGAAGCATCGGGTCTTCTCTCTCCACATTGGGAATGGACCAATTAGCCGCTGTGCCTCCCAAATAAGAGAGGATAAAAGCTACTTTGGTAACATCTGTGGGGAATTGTTGGGGCTTACAAACAAAGTGTAACTGACATTGATTGAGGAAAACATGGAATTTATTACTGGCTCCATGAAATCGTTCAGGAGCTTCTAAGGGCACTACATTAGGAACATTTACCGTGACCTCCACCGGAGAGGAATGTGAAGTGGCTGTTTTTGGTGTGGTACCTGTTTCAGAGGAGTCTTTGAACATAGGGGAGAAGTTTGTTCCCCGTAGGGTTTCCCTGGGTTTGTACCGTACCAAATCCTGTTTTAACGTTGCATTTTCTAACTTTGACTTCTCTAACTCAATTTGCATTTGCTGTAAAAGTACTGTCACTGATTCATTACGTACCAAATCCTCATTCAAAGCCTGTGCCATGTCAGCAGCGTCTATGGCTTCCGAATTTTCCCCTGTATTCATCTTTTCAACAGAACTAGAGGTTGATTTGGGCTTGTGCTTCTGTCAAGGTCCTGCTCACCTGAACATCCAGTGTGTTCTGTTGGGAGGCTGAAGACAGTTCGTACCCACCCCTGAGCCGCTATCCCTACAGCACTGAAGATGAACAGTGCGCAAAAACAAGAAGCCCAAGGGAAGGGGGAAGTGGATAAAATAATAAAAGAGAGATAACACAGCTCCTCTCGTAGCGTCTGCCAAAGATGAGTGCAATAAGGCTGTTGAACCTATTAAAGACATACATACAAAAAACAAATTACTATCCTCCTCCTTAATGCTGCTTTGTTTTTTCTCCTAGTCTAATAGTTGGATTAAACACAACATGTGTAGCTATGTACCTCTCTGTTTCTGGTCTTTCTGTTCACCAGATTAATATGGCTTGATAAAGAAATGAAATTCTTCCTTAAGAAAAAAATACCTTATTAATGTCGCACATGTGCACAACCTATCACACCTTGTATAGGAATGAGAATATTAGTAAAAGAACCTGTAGCTTAACTCACTGATGAATACATCTGTAAACCACTGTCCAATATACTCCTGCGCACACAGTGATGCTGTGTTTTGTTCTCACACTGTGAACACTTCTTTACATCATAATCATTTCTTGCAAAGAAAACCTACATAACATAAACATGAATATCAGTGTCTCTTTCACTGTCTCTATAAAGAAAATGGTCTCCAATATTGCGGTGTCTCATATCGGGTCAAAAATAAAAAAAGTCGTTCAAAAACACACAGGGGTAGATGTATCAAGATTTGCGTTTGCGATTTCTTAATAGCGATTTATTGTGAATCGCTATTTAGAAATCGCAAAATGCGATGTATGTACTTTTCTTCGATTGTTCTGCGATTCCTTAAATGTCGCATTTTTTTTGCGAGTTTAATGCAATTTCTTACTTTGCGAATTTCGCAAATTAAGGAATTGCAAAAAAGCGTGAATCTGCTGCTGCTAACCAAAAAATTGCTGAGTCACAGTCAGGAACTGCTCTTGATTAGCATCACCTGCATGCCTGAGCCACACCCAGTGGCAGTTGGAAACCTGTTTGGCTGTAGAGACCTGTTTGACTTCAGTATGGAGGCTGAAAATTCAGAAGGAGGTGCCTCAGATGAGAAAAGGAAGAGAAAGCAGAAGTTTTCTGAGAGGGAGGTGGAGACACTGGTGGAGGAAATGACCTGTAATCACAAACTTTTATTTGGAAAGCAAGCCAAACATGTACCAGAAGTGAGGAAAAGGAAGATTTGGCTTGAAATTCAAGAGAAAGTGAATGCGGTGGGAGTCATCCCAAGATCTATTGAGGAGATAAAAAAGCGTTGGTACGATATGCGGCTGAGGGCAAAGGAGAAACTTGCAGAGAGACTGAAGGAAGCTAATAAAACTGGAGGAGGAACAGCACAGATTGACCAGCCAACCGCACATGAGGAGCTTGTTGAATCAACAATACAGCATGAAAGTGTCAGTGGAGTCTCAGCCATTTATAGTTCTGAGCACAGAATTGCAGAAGAAGGTAAGAAGTATGCAAGATTGTTTGCATTTATATGTGTCATGTTTGTGTGTTTTTGTATGAACATGAAATCTGAATGAGTGCAGTTATTTTGAGGATGGTGATGACTGTAATGACAGAATTAATCCCCTTAAGTTTTAAATTTTCAAAACCAATTGACTTCATTACACTTTTCCATTAAATAAATAGGTCACTGATAGGAAATACACACAATTGCATCGGTTGTATGCAGTTTTTAAAGGTAACAAAACAGACAGACAGACAGACAGGCAACCATCTCATTTTCCTCTTTTTTTATTCTCAGAACATGTTGAACATTCACATGAAGTTGTTGAAGGTCAATCTTCTCAAGAACATATTATATCCCCGGGAGAATTTAATTCAAATGATGATGAAGAATCCATTTCTTTTGTAAGAAGTAAAAGAAGAGCAGTTGCTCAACTACAACCTTTCCAAGATACAGATGAGGAACCTGAGGGATCAAGACATAGTGCACATGTGTCAGAACATGAAGTTGGTCGTTTTGGAAATGTTAATGATTCTGCTAGAAAAAGAGCATACTCTGTAAATCCTACCAGACAGAACAGGGGTGAAGTTGCAGAGACCTCAAATGTTTTTGCAGGATTGGAGCAGAACATGCTCAAAGTTCAAGAGAAGCAGCACAAAGCATTAAGGTCCATTAACGCACAACTAAGCAAATTAAATAAGAGCAACAGCAACATGGGTGATGGCATGAGGCGCATGGCTGACTCTTTGGACAGACTCTGTGTTGCGTTTGAAAAGTCAGAGTCTAATAGAGTGAGAGATTCACGCAGACATGATATTAGATTAAAGAAATACTACTCTGAAATCAACAGACTGTGCACTGTGACAGCACAGAGCAATAGACGCAGTATTGCAATGCAACGCATGGTCAGTGAATGTTCCAGAAATGTTGCCAAAGGGCTTGACAAAGTTTCACATTCTTTTGAATTACTGAAGACATGCAACAAAGGTGCTAGTGCATTTTTTGAGCCCATTGAGACTGAGGACACGGGAAGTAGGAGTAGCAGTAACCCTACGCCAACATTGAACACCACTGACCACAGGAGTGGGAGCCATGTGACACAACAGACATCTGTGAGGAGAAGTGGCCCAGGGCAACGTAGAAGCAGCAGACAGGCCAAGAAATAGAAACTTCTTCAACTATCTAACAGTGAAATAGCATGTAACTTAACTGTGAGCCAACAGTCATTGATCTATGTCCTGTGGAGTAACAGGTTTCAGATTTATATTGCATTTGTGATTTACTAGAAGTAAAATTTTTGAAAAATAAAAACAGTTGTCATACTTTTTAATCTTACCTAGAAATAATTGTTTGTAATTTCTGCACACCTTTGACGACCAGCCACAGCTCCTAACCCTGTAGCACATCTTCTTGGGGGAGGTAAATCATCATTGTCTGAAGATTCAGGGTCACTAACTTCACATTCAGTTCCTTTTCTAATGGCCATGTTATGTAACATTGCACAACGTGTGAATATTTTGCAACATAAGGATGGTTTATATTGCAAAGATCCCCCACTTTTATGGATTCTTCTGAATCTGCTTTTCAAAATTCCAAAAGTTCTTTCAATTACTCCACGTGTAGAGCGGTGTGCCTTATTGTATCTCCGTTCATGAACATTTGTTGGATTTAGATATGGGGTCAAAATGAAGTCACATACAGCATATGCACTGTCTCCTACATGGTAATTTGAAAAGAAGTTTAGTTTCAGAAATAGAAGAGATTGAAAATTAGAATATGGAGTATGTCTTGTGAAAATGCATTTACCAAGCAGAAATCCATCTCCAAATTCACCAGCACTCAAACGTCCATATAATCCACTGTGTCTAAACATGTAAGAGTCATGAGTGCTTCCTGGGAACTTTGCAACAATGTCAGTAATGACATACTTGGCATTACACACCATTTGAATGTTTAAAGAGTGGTAACTTTTCCTATTCCTATAAACATATTCAGTTGCAGCAGGAGGAGTAATGGCAATATGTGTCCCATCTATACATCCAATTACATGAGGAAAATGAGCAATTTGATAAAAATCATATTTAGTAATTTGGATATCTTGTGGTATGCTGGAGAGGTAAATATGATGGTGCAACCTGCTCATCATTGCATCCAAAAGGACCCTAAAAAAACGAGAAAAAGCACTCTGAGATACTCCTCCCACCTCTGCCATCACCCTTTGAAAAGATCCTGAAGCCAGAAGATGCAGGGAACACAGAACCTGCACATGAGTAGGTATTGAATGGGTTCTGTGTGTCTCATGCTCCAAAAAAGACTTTAATTCCGCAATAAGGTCCAAAATGGTATGTGGATGAAGTCTATACTTCTCAGAAATGTCTTCTTCAGTCTGTTGAAATAAGGTAATCCTCAATCTGAAAATCCTTTCCTGCCTCTGTCTCCTCTGTGCAAGAGCTTGAATGCGCAGCCTTCTAGCTATCAGGTAAAGTGCAGCCATTGTTCTGTTGAAAAAATCAGTTGGGGCTTTTATTTATTCTTTCAAACACTTTAACACCTGATAGGAGTTAGTGTTATTTGCGAATTCTTAATGTGCGATTTTGCATTTTTCGCAAACTGCGATTCCTTAATACATCTTACAGCGAATTCTTAACTTGCAAAAACTTTTCTGCGACAATCGCAAAATACGAAAAATGCAAAATAGAGAATCGCTAAAAAATATTCGCAGAAAGACACAATTCGCAAATAAGAAAACGCAAAAGATGCGAATTCTAATTTTGCGATGCGAAAAATTACATACATCCCGAAAGATGCAAAATGTACATTTGCGATTCGTTAAGACCAAAATGTTGCGAATTACGGTATTAGCGAATCGCAAATTGCTTGATACATCTAGGCCCCAGTCTTTATAAAACACCCAAATGCTTATCTGGAGTCTTGAGCCTTTTATATTGTCCGGTTATGATCCTTCGCGAGGATTGGCCTTTGCACTTACTTGTATTGCTGCAGTAGATTGTGCATGCTAATCTTACTCTTTTTCTTTCTTTTCTTGTAGGACGGACCCCTTTTTGTGCGAACCGGAAGCCAGTGTCACCGGAAATGCAGAGGACGACCTCCAGAGCCGGACCAAGAACCGAAGCAAGAAGGACCTGTGCGGCAGAGCGGGGAAGCAGGAAGGACAACGCGGGACCTTCAGGCAAGTGGGTAATCCGACGAGCACAAGCAACCGCAGGTGCTTCGAGGAGTCTTTTAAAGACGAGGGCAGACGGGGCTCACACGCGCTGCACGTTGGAAGAGTTTCAGTTAGAAAACGTGCAGCGTTGATTAGTATGCAACCAAGGAATCTGTTAGCGCTTCATCACTGTAGGAACTGGGGTCACCAGTTCCACGGGGGGTAGCTTGGCCCGAGCAGGTAGGCGCACGAAAGCTTAGGTGTTAAGTGACCACAAAGCACACGCATCCACTGAGACAATAAAACGCATGCAATGACTTTTTCTTTCTTTTGTTGTAGGATGGCCCGCTTTTTGTGCGAACCGGAAGCCAGGGTCACCGGAAATGTAGAGGACGACCTCGGGAGCCGGACCAAGAACAGAAGCAAGAAGGACCTGTGTGGCAGAGCGGGGAAGCAGGAAGGACAACGCGGGATTTTCAGGCAAGCGGGGAATCCGACGAGCACAAGCAACCGCAGGTGCTTCGAGGAGTCTTTTATAGACGAGGGCGGGCGGGGCTCACATGCGCTGCACGTTGGAATAGTTTCAGTTAGGAAACGTGCAGCGCTGATTAGTATGCAACCAAGGAATCTGTTAGCGCTTCATCACGTATGCAAGTCAGAGTCTGTAAGCGCTTAGGATGTCAAACAAGCCTTGATAAAACCAATGCCGTACCCAACTGTGAAACATAGGGCACGAAACTCACCATGCAAATAACTATGCCCCTTAGGATCAAACAATAGGAACAGGTACAAACAAAATTAATGGGTCTTGTGTAATCTTACTGTTTTTTCTTATGCATCATATAAACTTGACAACATCTTGCTCTCTGCTAATGCACAGATAGAGGACAGGCTCTTTGCTTGGAACAAACCCTTACAGGGCCCCAGCGTAGATCATCCCACTACACACAATCCACCGCACTGGCCACACACCATCACGGGGCAGGCACTACTTCAAGTCTCGGTGGCCAACCAAGGGCCAACTCCCCGGCACTGTTCCGTCGTAGGCACTTCACAGCCCCCTCCGGCAGTTATCTCTTACCTCCAACAGGGGCAAGCATCTCCCACTGCCGTCGCCACTCCTCAAGACAGAGGACCAAGACAGGGCGCGGCAGCAGCCCGTGCTCACCCCCACAGAGCAAGGGCAGGGCCCAGGTGGTCCAGCTCTGAAGCGCAGCAGGGGCGAGGCCCCCGATCAAATAGTTTCCCCGTGCAATGAGGCCACCGAGAGGGGCACTCCAATAAGAGGGGAGCGGCCAGAAGCCTCCAGCAGGGAGGGGAAGTTAGTAGTGGCACCGGGGGCCCCACCAAACCAGCCGCACCAGCAAACGACTGTTGGCAGGCCACCAAACCGCTCCCTACAACTCCTCACAGCGCTTGTTACGCCGCAACTCCGGGGGGTGCCGCGATCGACGGCGTCACCCCACACAGCTCCAGCCTCGCTCTTCGTCATGGCCCTCAGCACCAGGCGGCCAGCAGCGTCCTCTAGGGCCAAGGGTATGTCCGGCGCCGCCCCGCTCCCACTAAACACCACGCAGGGCACCAGGGTACGGGCACACTCCCAAACTCTCCACCAGGGCCAGGCTCCAGCGTCCGCCTCCAGCCGTCCGGCCTGAACTGGCCCACAGAGGTCCCGCGCAGCTATTGGCCCCCAGTAGAGTCCTCACGACACCTCCCGGTCACCCGGGCAGTCCTCCAGGACAGGTGCCACCGTCTATCTCGGGATGCGCCATCACCGCCTCCCCCATCTTGAGTGTCGGTGGAGACAGAGCTTGGAGGCCTTCCCGGGTCCTGAGCTGCGTAGTTAATGCCGCCCTCCCAAGCAAGGGCAGGGACAGCCCCCGACACACTTCCGCTCTACAAGGAGTAAATTAGGGTACCAAAGCAGCCCCTAAAGCAGGAGAATTAGTGGGGTTGGTGCAGAGCTACAGGCTCACGCTTCCTCCTCCATCGGTTCTGAAGCCACGACCCAAGACCTCCACCGATGACACATTTTTCTGCACTCCGGGACATCCCCCCATGAGATGAGACAGCGTGTAAATATACCTACAAGCTTTTATTTTTATCTGCTTTCATTTTTATAGCACATGTAGATAGGACCTTTGAAGGCGTGCACCTCCTGTATATTGTGCTTTAATTTGATTCCACATGTAGCTTGGACTTAAGACTGCGTGCTCCTCCCTTACAATGTATCCTTGGCTCTCCCAATGTGATCCCTCCCATCCTCATGACTTGTATTGCTCCCCCTCAAGCCTGTAAAGCACTCTGATACCCTCACAGATCTGGTTAGCATTCTAATAGTAAAGAAAAATAAAATTATCCACGTGGGATCACCAGCCCCCGCATGAGAAGTCAAGCCCAGTGGCACCTCCAGAGTAATCGGGATGACAAAGCGGTGGTTGTTACTCACATCCGCCGTACCTGCATATGTAGGCGGATCGGTGCCAAAGTTACAACGCTGGCTCACCAGTGTTCATGCTCTTCAACTCCTGCATTTTTGGCGATCTGCGCTGTTGTGGTTATGATTCTTGACAGGATGTTTGTGACAGGCTGCTGTGGTGTCACATAATGGCAGCCATTCCACTTGTGCGGAACCTAGCGCCCCCGGCTTCTGTGTGCTTTGGTGCATATGGTACATGAGAAATTTGAAGTGTGTCATCACACAAGTGTTGGCCATCTTCAAATCCAACACTGCATTCACTCGTGACAATGTCATACTTATGTCATGTTGATGTGAGGCATCTTTGATCCTTTGTCATAAGGACTAAGTGGTTGTGATTGAACTGTATATATGTTAGCTATATTATATCATACAATATGCAATGTTAATATGGTCTTCATTTTGTAGCAAGTTTCATGTATGATGTCCAAATGAATCTGATATGCACTTCTCCCTGCTCGTACTACCTGCCATGCTGCATGCCACTCAACTTGGCTACTGAAAACAAATTTGAAGTTCATTTGTGATGAGACACAAACCACATCTCTGTGTCCCAAAAAGCAAATTGGAAGTACAGTGCATTACTCTGTTGTCGTGTAAAATTGAACAGGAAAGTGGTAAATACGTCTATGTAAGATGTTAATCCATGACACTGTGGCACTGTACGAACTTTGCAGCCATTGCAGAATGAGTATGACATTACTCTATGACTTGTCCATGGTGAGATAGATATTTTGAGGTTTTGGAGGTAATGATCTAATGCCATGATGTCTTATGACTGGATTGTAATTCCTATAGCTCGTCATTAATTTGATAGGATGTCCAGTGTGGAAATGATTTAAGTGCAACTATGCCATTCAGTTGAGTGCATGTTATATGATACACAAAATCTGCATTTTGGAAAACGGTTGTGTGTGCCCCACAGTTACCAGAGGATTGGCCCACATGTTGGTAACATCACACATGATACCATGCATTTCCTTTGAACTTCTGTCCATCATGTACTGCTTGACTTACACATGTGTCCCTCTTTTCATACAGTAAACATGAATGCAGAGGATGAACGGATGTTCCGCATCCGAAAAGCCAGATATGGCCATATCTTGGCAGTGGCTAAGGGATTTCGCTGGGCCTCCCGTCAGAACGAAAAGCAGAAGGCTGCCAAGACCTGGATGATCGCCTCACCAACAAAAAAGAAAACAGCAGGTGGACAACAAACTGTAGTAACTGATGCCACAAGCACTGCAGCTGGAGCTGCTGGACCCCCACCCTACGCATCTGCTTAGACAAGTACATCAAGCATGGCACCAAGTGGTGCGGAACCCATGCAAAAGAAAATAGACCTTTTAGAGACAAAATATGACATTTTAGATAAAAAATGGGACACAGTGCAGCAGACACTTGATTATATCATTACCCTTATTTGAGGGGTGTTTGTACAGTTGTTCACATTTATATTTAGGTATTTTGTTCTAAGTAATTTTCATTTTATTGTTCCTTTTTTAATTGTATATATTTGTAAACATAGTTAGAATAGTTAGTTAGTTGGTTAGGTGTTAATTTTAGATATGTTTATACTGTTTTTATTCTAGGGTTTTGACTTTAAATTTAGGGTGGGTGGGTTAGTTTATGTGTGTTAAGCTGTTTTATATTTTTTTTTAAATGTAAAAACAAAAAAATATATATTTGTTTTTTCACAGAATTTCTGTGTAGTTTATGTTTAGGATAAGTATGTGTATGTCTATTGAACATAGTTTAGGTTAGGATAAGTAAGTTAAGTTAGATAGGTTAAGATTAGTTAGTGTAGATAGTTTTAGATTTTCAAAAACATTTTGTAGTGTAAATATTGGAACATTTGTGTTATAAAAGTCAATATTAGAAATCTCTTTATTTACATATAAAAACTTTAAAATTTCGTACTTTGGACTGTATTCTTTTATGTTGAGCATTTACTATGTTGTAAGTGTGAGTAAGTGGGCACATTGAATGAAGACAAGTTCATGTTGGAGTGCATGTAAATATTACATTCTAGTATGTTGCTGCTCCATCTGTTACTACATGTGATTGCAATCCCTGTGATGTAAAATCCTGGTCAAGATGGGACGCAGGTTTGCGCATAGAATTGTACAACGTGTGGGGACCCAATGCGCCCGTTCGACTGTGAAGTGTGCCGACAGTCCGGCAGGTACCAACAGCAGACTTCAACCTCTGCTCAATGTATTCCATGGGCGTAGATCCTTCCGTTCCTACAGGCAAACCCACATTTCAGAGTTTGTTCCGGCGTGGCCGGCCTTCCGCATCATCAGCCCATGCCTGGAGGTAATTGATCTGCTGGCGCATATGATTAAATTGCTTTTCATCGGCCTGTACCTGAAGTTCTAGAGTGGCCACCTTCTGCTCAGCTGTCTTGAACCCTGTCAACAAGTTTCTTGTGATCATCCTTCAATAGGTTGAGATCCACCAAGATCATGCCCAACTGTGCCTCCACCACAGACCGAGAATAACGGATCTTGGACAAAATCATGTCCAGCTTGTCCCACAAAGTAGTGGTCTCCACGACTCTCTCCGTTTGATGAGAAAGGGCACAAGAATGGCCCAAAGTCGGTGAGAGATCCCCCACTATCCCGGACCACGTGGACACCCTAGACTTTCCCTTGCCCATAGCCGGCAATGTGGTTGTGCCAGACAGTGATTGCCTACCAACAGTAATTGGATATCAGAGATTACTCCTCAGACGGTGAAGAGCCTCACCAGAAAAACAAGCAGCCAACACCATCCAGCAATACAAGTCGTTGTCCGATGTGACACTCGACCCAGTCACAAGGGCCTCCCAGGGTACCCAGTCGGGGTATGGCAGCCGATGTCCCATGCAACAGTGATCCCCTCCAGCACAACAGAACAGGACCAGTAGTAATGGCGTATTTTGCTTTTTTTTTGTTACCGGGGTGTGAAGGCCAAGCAGTCCATTCAGTCCACTGTGCAGGCTGGTGCTCCCTCAGCCAGCACGCCAAGGTGGTCCACCCACTGCATTCTCAACTCACATACAACCACAACTCAGCGCTGTGTATCACCAGCCTAGTCCGGATTGCGCTGTGACCATGTGGTATGATTGGGCCTCCACAAATGTGCATAATTCACCACACAAATACTTCCAGTGTAGGAGTCAGAAGGGGGAGCCACACCAACCAACCCCAGCTGAACATGCCCCTCCAGGCCAACCAGTAAACCGGGGTGGAAACTCCAGACGCCGCCCGGCACGGGTGTGGGAGTGAGGAAACGTCACTACAGCATCCAGCAGCAGCGCTCACCTTGATTCAATCACTGAAGGAGTGTGGTATCCAATCCAGCACTCCTACCTACCCCCCTGGTCAGTATAGTGATGCGGGCCAGTTGGAGACCTTTGAGGACATGCCACCGATCTGTGGCGCAATATGGTCCCACAATCGATCAGGGCCACTCCAGGGGATGTCACCCCTGTAGCGGGAACAGCAGTATTAGCATGCCAGTGCATCGCCCATCCCCCCAGGAAGCACCAGGAACACAGAGCTCCCCAGTGCAGCAGGGCAGGACACCGACCAATTGTATCTGCGGCAGTGAGGTATTGGAGGCCCAGAGCCGGTTTATCGAGTGGACACTGCAGCCAGGATCAGGCACCCGCAGCCCTCCCAACACACAGGACAGTCGGTGGCTCCACACTTCCAGCGGGCCGCAAGAAGGCCGGGGATCTCCATTGCTCACAAGATCACTCCTTGGGGTCACAGGCATCTATGAAGTACCATTGAGGCAGCCCGCCAGTCTAGGCATCCCATCTGCACCGAAAGCACTTTCGGACAAGGTATGCAGATTTGGATATTTACTCTGATGTGATGCCCCGGCCCGGATGCCGTCACTTAAGTGATCACCATCTTGGGCTGCAGACCACGCCCCCCAGCTATGCCATGTCAATGGATAAGTAGTCATTGTGTTACGAGTAGCTGGTTCATATGACTGTAGAACACAATGTCTGGTTGCAAGCATAGTTGGGGGTAGATGTATCAAGATTTCATTTTGCGATTTCTAAATCGCGATTTGTAAGGAATCGCTATTTAGAAATCGGAAAATGGATGGATGTAGAAAATCGCTATTTTTTTAGCGATTTCTTAGTCTTCCTTATTTTCGAATTCACAATTTGTGAATTCGCAATTAAGGAATAATTTCTTATGCATTCCTATGGGCAAAGAGGCCCATAGGAATGATTGTGAAATATTTCTTAATTTGCGAATCGCAATTTGCGAATTCGCAAATTGAGAATAATTTCAAGGGTGCCGGGGTGTCTCAAAGACACCCTGCTGCACCCCTGAATTTTACATGTGTGTGCATATGGCGCACATACATGCCCTATAGGCATGTATGTGCGTCACATGCCACCTTCATAAATGCAAAATAGGGCATTTTTAAATGAAATCGCAAATTAACACCAACTACAAGTTGGTGGTAATTTGCGATTTCTTAACACAAATTCGCAATTTCTAAAACCCACATACATCGCATTTAAGGAATCGCAAAGTTTGCGATTCCTTATTTTGCGATTTTGTGATACATTTCAAAAAATGCCAAAAAGCCTTTTGCGATTCGCAAAGGCCGAAATTCGGCGAATTTCGGCCTTTGCGAATTGCAAAAGGCTTGGTACATCTACCCCTTTATTTTTAATGCAGGTGTATGATGTATCCTGGTGACAACTTCAGCACATCTTGTTTGCTGTTATATTTAATTTGTTAGGGCATATGAATTATATATTTTGATACAACGCCATAAATGTTGGATGTGCAGATCCTAAATCTAATTGTGCAGCCAGTATGTGATTTTTGGTGCACACTGGCCATGCTTTTCTCAGCCCCGTATTGACAAACACTCACCAAGCCATCAAGCGTGTACTTTGTCATGTTAGGTTTTGTGTAAACTCTTACTGAGCACAGCAGCACCAGCAATGGCATATACCAGCACTGATTGCACACAGACCAGGAGGCATGTCACAGAATGAGCCCATTAATTGAGATAAGAGGTGGATCTTGAAGGCCTTACAACAGAACAAAGAACTATCTATGCTACAAATGTGTGTTTGAAATGTGTTGGAGAGTCTAGCTGCTAGTGTGCTGAAGGAGCGCCCACCAGCTGAGCACCTCTTTACCCGGTTGTAAATGGTCAGCTGATGACCTATTAAGCCAAGTTGGCATGTGGTGGTGTATTGTGAAAGCATGTTGGTCAGGATGGCAGGAGAGGATGAATTGTAGACCTTAAACTTGAACATAGAAATTGGCACTCCGCTCATCTGGCCACCGGCAGCCACTAAAGCAGACACCTGGTACTGGTATTTGGAGCAGGTTATAGGGAGACCAAGAGGAGTTGCGGCAGTTGCATTAGGGACCCTCGGCAAGCTCACAATCTCAGACTTGTTTACCCCCAGCTGGAGCAAGCTGCCATAATACAGTCTCAATAAAAGAGAGTCCTGGAGTAAAAACTGACTGATGGATGGCTTGACAAAGAAAAACCAAACAGCAGTGTGAGGCCACGTAGTATCCCAAAACACATTCCTGGCACGGTCCTAATTTGTGCCTGGAAAAGGAGATCCAAGTATAAAAAAATTACCAAGCTCTTTCATCACATATTTCTATGTGGGCCCCTAACCAAGAGATGGAGGCCACCAGCATTCAATCCACAGCTCCAAATGTTTACCCACCAAAAACACCTTAGACTTGCTAGCATTGAGCTGGTGCAGTTGGCAGTCATCCACCCAGCACCAGCCGCAAGATTACTCCAGAGCTTATGTGCATCCTGCACCCAGTGATTTCAGGGTGCAACTACCAACTGCGTGTAATAGTACTGTCATTTATCACATCCTGGACATCGCTGCTAATGTTTTTCCATATGGATTTAAAGGCGTTGTTCTCAGAATAGCTCCCTGTGACCAGTGCTTAATTTGTGCCGGTGCTTTCCGGTGCTTAGCACCGGCACTTCATTGACAGGGCCGGGTCTACGCATCTCGCACGTGCATCACACATTGATGTTTTTAAAATGTACTGTACATCTGTACTCGGTGCGTGCACAGCCTCAGCATGTTCAATGTGAGTCAGTCACTGCAGTTAACAGTGACTGGTTGTGGCTATGTGTGAGACGACTTACACTTCTCATAATTAGCTGCCCTGCCCCGAGGCTGCCTGCCGTGCCGTCCAAGGTAATAAATTATGCTGTGATAATGGCGGCCGCAGCCCTTAGTTTACTTCACACACAGTGAGTGAATGGGGCTGATCATGCAGATGAGTGTGCGTGCGCAGTTGCATTGTTGGGTGGGCGGGCGCGGGCCACAGTTTACTCGCGTGGGCCACAGTTTACTCACACGGGCCGGCAGTACTGCATAGTGATAGACCCACAATGATTTATTGCGGCGCCAGGGGCGGGCTGGGTTTGGGTTTTGATTCAGATTGTATCTCACTCAGTGATCCCATACTGCTGTCCTCATCTGCTTCACTGAACTACCCCTCCTCCTCCCACACCCTGGTCTTAGCTCCTTCGAACCCAACTGTACATTCACACATTAAATTGTTGCCACTTGCCAGTGGGTGGGCGGGCGCGGGCCACAGTGTACTTACACGGGCCGGTGTTCTGAGAACCATTGTACCCCCATGTGGCTCTGTACCCCCTACGTCACGGGGTGCAGCGATTCTCAGAACCAAGCTATTCGCCGTCGCTCCCCCATGGCGCTTTGTACCCCCTACGTCATGGGGGAGGAGCGGTTCTCGTGCTTCAGTGTACTAGAAGAATTGCCGTAATTTCTTGAGACAGCGCTCGCGGGCGCCATTTGTTTTTTTTGGTTATTTAGGGCGGAGCGGCCCCCGTGCGGTGTACTCCGCAGAGCTTTGCCTACATTGACAGTGCGGCCCCTTCGATCAGGTTTAACTCCCCCGATGGCTGCGGGCATGGTAGTTTTTCCCGGTTATTTGAAGTTTCAATTAATTATCAGTGCGGCCCCTCCGGCCAGGTTTGCCTTCCCCCGATGGCCTGCTTGCATGGTGGAGTGCTCCGGGGAAATAAATAAAAATAATAAAATAAAAAGAAGCGGCGTACTGGTGGTGTTGCGCCTTTTCCCGCTGCAGTCTGTGGATGGCTCGGTGCACGAGGCTTCATGGCGCAGTCAGACAAAAGGGCAGGCGCGCGTCGATTTGATTCAAGCAAGCTTTACTAGCTCAGTTGGGAGAGCGTTCGACTGCAGAGCTAGAGGACCCTGGTTCAATCCCGGGTTTCGGCATAGTTGCAACTTGTGCTTTTATTTATTTTTTATTTATGTATTTATTTATTTATGCGATTTTATATAGCGCAGACTTTACCCGAAGGTGTCAGAGCGCTTCACAAGAGGACCAGTAATGATACAAGAGGAAACAATTGCAAATGAACAAATTATAAAAGCAAACCTTAAATTACATGATCAAAAGTGACAATAGTGAGCAACCAAAATACATGAGGTAGCAATCGGTACATTACAGGAGAAAAAAGTGATATGTGTGCAGGTTACAAAAGCATACAATGTACAAGTAGAGGTATAATACTGCAATAAATCGCAGACACTCCAGCACAACAACAAACGTTACGTAGGCAATGGTGGCACTTGTGCAAGTATCTAAAGCAAACCAAATGTGAGAGGTAGCAAACAGTGTGTTACAAGAGAAAAGTGACATGTGCAAGTTACAAAAGGGTACCATCACAGGTACAAGGATAATACTGGAAAAAATGGTAAACATTCAAACTACCAGAACACACTCGGAAGGAACTTCCATAGTCCTGGACAATAGACTTTTCAATAATGGGAGGACTTCCTTCAGATGATAGCGAGGGTGTGAATTAGATTTGGAGGTGTCTTTGGAGGAGGAGTCAGTCTTAAGTCAAAATCAAAATCAAATTAAGATCAAAATACGGCGGTCTATCCGCAACGCGGGTGGCCTTATTAGACTTAGTTTTTATACCCGTTTTACACCCCTTTTACAATAGAGGCCTGACGGATCTCTGTTATATGTGTTCATATGTATTTCCACCTGTTATCTAAGGGACCTTGCAGCTTTTCTGTGTTATTTACTGTCCCTTGGTTTCTCACGCTTACTAAGTGTTCCCCCCAGGAATTGTTTTCGCCCACGGGCGGGATACTTGAAATGTTCCTTGACCGGTGGGGTTTTACCAATGTGCGCTTCTAGTTGCAATGCCTGTGCAATTTGCATTATAAGCTTCATGCCTCAACTGCCTAGACGATGGCTTTGTGTCATAACACGAAATGGTTAACACTTCCGGTCACGCAGCCTTAAGACGCTCACGTTGGTGTGGAGATGGCGTGCTCTTATTTTATAGATTGACTCTACATACGTTGGCCCAACTGGACGCTAAATCCAGACGGGCTGGGAGAGCTTGGCCCCGCTCTGGGGTTCCAGCGTTACTACTACGCCACTGTCGGGTGGTGGTAAGGTATCTTACTAATGCCAAGGGTTCCGTTTTCAGTGCAGGTAGTTACTATATATTGTCCCAAACTAGTACCTTCACAATGTAATTCCATGGTACGTCGGGGACTACTTCCTATCATGGCGCAGTTTCGCGCTTATCCGCTACAGGCCTTCCCAAGTGGCTGAGTGCGGATTAGAGCCGATTACGAGCCGGGGGGCGTAACCCAATCAGGTTCCATTTATACCAGTTTGGATTACGCCCTTTGCTCGTGTTCCCAAATTGCAAATTGCTCCTAGGCTCCTAATGCCTCGAGTTCAGACTGAGCAATTTTTTTACTTACGCCTTACCGGCTGTAACAACAGGAGGGCCCTCTGAGTGCGCACACGCTCCTTATAACTAGACATGGCTCTTACGCCCTTGTGGGCTGCAATGATTTGGACTACAGCTCTGCTGAGGAGCCGGTTATATTATTAATTTCACTTCTGGTGTGCAAAGGGTTGGCTCACCCTCTTAGTCCTCCGTGATTGGTGCCTTGCACTACAGTAGTACAGTAGTACATTCTGACACCCTTACACGGGCGTGATTGGTGCTTGGCACTACAATATTACATTCGGACACCCTTACAAGGCTGGGTGAGTTACAAGGAGGATGAAACGTACATTAAAGGAGCATTCGCCCCAGAATGCACTCGGTGCCAATCTGGATTTTTCCGTCCCAGTGTCGGTCACCAGGGCCCCAGGTATACAGTCCTCAACACGGTGTGGTAAGCCCTATGACCGCCCATCATTATTATTTATGCATATCCTTTGAGCGTTGTTGTGTTGTCTTGTTTCTTATCCATTTTCTTTTTTCATATTTCATTTCTCCTACCGCCAAGGTCGGTCTTCTTCCTACCATTGAAATTCACTCCTGCCTGATTCTAGATCTTAAATACGATGGATTTATCCAGCACTGTCGTACTAGATATTTCAGTCTCTCTGTGGACTCCGCGGGTTGCAGGGTCCACAATACGGTTTTTGGTACGTCTTTCACCCCTTCTCCTCCAAGAGATGTAAATCCCTTTTTCTAGGAAATGGATGATTTATCCATGCCACATGGGGGGTCGTTCACCATTAACTTTGTGGCAAGGTATCTGGAGTTTTTGGGGAAAGTTTAGCCTTCCCCTAGACCCCCTGGGATACGTCATAATAATGGTCCTTTACGTTTGCATCTTCTTATCGCCATTTTCGCCTATAACCCCTTATGCTTCAGGGTTTCTGCTTCCGGTCCCTTTTCGGGAATACACAATATCAGGGCCAGTTCCAGCTGCACTTCTGTTCCCCTAAGCCTCAGGGGGTTCATCCAGTATCTCGTTCCCTGCCATTCTCTGAGGGTGCAATCCTTCACATACTTCCCCTTGAAGCTCACTCTGGAGCTCTCCGTGCAAGGGTTCCTTCGGGTGCTTTGGTGTGCTGGTATTATTACCTTCGTTCCCATTAGCCTCTTTGGCTCTTTCCAATATATTGTAAACAGAGCTACCACCAACTTAGGAGGTTCCTGTTCCTCCTACTAAAAGAGGGGTTGACTCCTTTTCCCTTAGACACCCTTCTAAGGCCTTATATTGGCAAGGGGTGTGGCGTTAAGGCGACTGACGCTGGAATGTGGGTATCACGGTTCGATCCTCGGCGCCAGATTAGCCTGTCACCATGTGACTCTGGCAATAGCTTGCTTAATCTTCCTGACGACCCCTACAGCTCGAGACCCTTACAGGTGATCGTTTGCGCTTTGCCAATGTGAATTATTATTACACCTTCAATGTCAGCAGAAACAGATCCTAGCATTCCTTATGTATGAAGACCTCCATGCCGACTTCAACACCCATGGCCAAGGGTTGTGTCCTGATTACCAAGGTTTCTGGCATGTCCGCCGTCAAGTAAGCAATCACCTTTTTTGGGTTCATAGTTTACGATAACAACCGAAAATTGTCAGGCGCTTAACTGCGTTGCTGGCGCTCCCCTATAACTCCAGGTTCTTCAGTCCCTTGCGATTCATTGAACGTTGGAGGGCCAGGTTAGCTGGTGGATATATGACACGGGACTCTGCTGTGGGGTTAATTTTCCCCACATGGCGGGCGCTCTTATACCACATGTGTGCATATTGATTTTTCGCTCGTTTTTTCCAATGGACCGGGTTTTAGACTATTATTTTCCAACAGAGGGTGAATGGATAGGCTTGAGCCAATATTTCTCGTTAGGTATTCCGTTCACTCCCTCCCAAATCAGAATATTCCTCAGGGGAAGGGTTTTTCTCTACTTTCCCTTATTGATAATGGCCCTTTCATACATACTATCCGGTGATGATAAGCCTAATCCAATTTGCCAGTGTGCGTTGTGTACGGTTTGGCTGGCGTTGATGGGGAGCAGGTAGTATTTAAGCTCCCCGTGGTTTTCTGGACCCCTAAGTCAAAAGGGCGTTTATACATGCCTGTTCAAGTTGTTTGTTGTGCGTTGGCTAGGGCTCGGCTGGCGTTGATGGGGAGCAGGTAGTATTTCTGCTCCCCGTGGTTTTATGTACCCCATAACTCAAAAGGGAGCTTATACAGGCCTAATCTACTTTGCCAGTGTGTGTTGTCTAGGGTTTGGCTGGCGTGGTATTTCTGCTCACTGTTTTTTCCTGTACCCGCTAACTCAAAAGGAAGCTTATACAGGCCTGTTCTAGTTTGCCAGTGTGCCTTGACTAGGGTTTTGCTGGCGTTGATGGGTAGCAGGTAGTATTTCTGCTCCCCGTTGTTTTGTGTACTCCCGAAGTCAAAAGGGAACTTATACAGGCCTGTTCTAGTTTGCCAGTGTGCGTTGACTAGGGTTTTGCTGGCGTTGATGGGTAGCAGGTAGTATTTCTGCTCCCCGTTGTTTTGTGTACTACCTAAGTCAAAAGGGAACTTATACAGGCCTGTTCTAGTTTGCCAGTGTGCGTTGACTAGGGTTTTGCTGGCGTTGATGGGTAGCAGGTAGTATTTCTGCTCCCCGTTGTTTTGTGTACTCCCTAAATCAAAAGGGAGTTTATACATGCCTGTTCAAGTTGTTTGTTGTGCGTTGGCTAGGGCTCGGCTGGCGTTGATGGGGAGCAGGTAGTATTTAAGCTCCCCGTGGTTTTCTGGACCCCCTAAGTCAAAAGGGAGTTTATACATGCCTGTTCAAGTTGTTTGTTGTGCGTTGGCTAGGGCTCGGCTGGCGTTGATGGGGAGCAGGTAGTATTTCTGCTCCCCGTGGTTTTATGTACCCCATAACTCAAAAGGGAGCTTATACAGGCCTAATCTACTTTGCCAGTGTGTGTTGTCTAGGGTTTGGCTTGCATGGTATTTCTGCTCACTGTTTTTTCCTGTACCCGCTAACTCAAAAGGGAGCTTATACAGGCCTGTTCTAGTTTGCCAGTGTGCCTTGACTAGGGTTTTGCTGGGGTTGATGGGTAGCAGGTAGTATTTCTGCTCCCCGTTGTTTTGTGTACTCCCTAAGTCAAAAGGGAACTTATAGAGGCCTAATCTTGGTTGACAGTGTGTGTTGACTAGGGTGATGTTGTTTGTATACCCCCTTTGCAGCTCCTTAATCATTCTAACATGTAATTTCTGCACTATCTTTCCAGTTTTGGACAAAAGAGTGTTACCCCAGTGTCTTGTCATCAGGTACGATATCTTTTTCACCTTTTTAGGGCATGCAAGCGAAGCGAGCGAAAAGCACTTTTACTAGGGTTTCAAAAATGGACCTTGAAATTCCACATATCTCGTGCATGTGCATTTCAAGGTCCATTTTGATTGGGCTTTGCATGCGTGCTGTTTTATAACAAAACACGCAATAGGCCATAGGCGGTCGCTTAACTGCGCCTATGGCCTATTGGTGTTTGTTATGCGCACCAAAGCCCATGTCTATTCCATTATGGCAGCCAGACACGGCCGCCCTAATTGAAGACATATGCTCGCAGTGGCGTCCGCGGCGCCACTCAGGAGCATCTTTTTTTTGTTTGGGATCCATTGTCGAAGCAACTAAACTCTGGATGGTGCCTGGTTGCCCAGGGTGGTCACTCCTTGGCCACAAGGGAGATTCTTCAGTCTTCATCTCAGGTGAATGTCGAAGGGTCCAGAGTTTCGTCTCGAGTCAATTCCAGGAGTAATGTAAAGTCTCCTGGGTCAGCTCCTACCTCTATACAACTGAAAGGGGCTGGTTCGCTAACTAGGTCCCTCCTATGGTTGGGACCAGGAAGGGCGGTGGTTACACCCCCTTTCCTTTGTCCAGTTTGGCGCCAGAGCTGGGGCTATGCATGGAGCACCTAGTGTGCTCCAGGCAGTGTCTGTTTCTTGTCAACCCTCCCTGTCCCAATACAGAAAGTCCTGTCTGGGGTGGTGCTCCCACCTCTCCAGGCAGGAAACCTATTGTCCAGGCCTCCCTTGCTGGAAGGACTCCCAGCAGCAGGAGGCCAGACTTGTGTCTGTGGCAGCAGCATCCATTTTGTGATGCTGGGTCTCTGGTTAACTTTAACCGGGTAAGTACGTTCAACATGTCTTCTCCCTCTAGAGAGGTGGAATGCTACCCCCGTCGCCAGAAATTGGCGAGAGGGTAGTATTCCAAAGTGTATGACACCTTTCACGACATGTTTCGATAAAGCCAAACCAAAGTTAGCATTAACCGCGAGGATTATAATGCTCTTATATAGAGTATATGGTAAGGCGATATCATAGAACAGCTTTAAGGACATGGTTCCGAAAGCTGCAGACAGGCTTAGCTCATGCTAGAGCACCATCTCACATATAACCAAGCACTCTGCCTCCAGGATTGTTAAGGCCTGCCATAGGAGTGACTTATACGTTACTATGAGTCTATATATAAGTAGGTATAGGGATACTACACCTTAGCAAGGGGTGATTACACGACCTTGCCCCAGCGGAGTGATCAGCCAGTTGTGTCTATTTGAGTGACCAGCCAGGGGTGGCATAATACATGCTGCAGCCCCTGGTAGGCCTTAGTTACACCTATGCCCTGAGTACCTAGGGTGCACTTTTTACAGGTGCTGACAAGGTGAACCAATTCCCAATTGTGCTTGTACCTAGGGTACATGTTGAATTTAGAGAGAGTACATCTGTGCTGGGGGTCTGATTAGCAGGCCCACAGCAATATCTAAGTCGAAAACCAGTAAAGCAAAATCAAAAAGGGGGTGACCATAGGAAGCAGACCCAACTCTCCTACAATGCATAATTAATATAGCACTGTATACCCCTGGCGGGGATGTAAGGCACTATCTTCCTCGCTCACTCTTTTTCTACCCATCGTTTCCTCTTTCTCTCTTTCTGCCGCTATCTCTTTATTCCCTCATTCTTCTGGTATCGATCGCCCTCCGGCCTCCCTGGGTGCTGGCTCCACCCCCTTGCTGGGTGTCTGGACACCATCATCCCGGCCCCTCTGGCCCCCAGGCGCGAGGGTCCGGACATCAAAGGACTCCAGCCCTATATCTGGGCCAGCCCCGGAGTAGGACGCCAGTTGTATCCTGTACCGGAAGCCCTGCTGACGCTGTCACGGCCGACACCAGACGAACTCATTGCCTGTAACCTGAACATACCCTGTGAGCCTGCTGGCGCTGCCGCGGCCCACCTTTGCTGTACTATCTTACGAGCCTGCTGGCGCTGCCGCCGCTGAACCATCCTGAGAGTCTGCTGGCGCTGCCGCGGGTGAACCATCTCTAGAGCCTGCTGGCGCTGCCGCGGCCTCCTCTCTGTTAAGATCACCTGCCGAGTCCTGCTGGCGCTGCCGCGGCTCGACCCTCGGAACCCCCGGCTCGAGGATTGAGAGCTGTGCGCAGGGTATCCTTTCCTGCACCCATCTTGAGACTGTCCCCCTACACTATCCTTTATTTACGAGACTTTCCAGATCCCTCGATCTGCCTGTACATACCGCTGAGATCCAGCAACCTTGATTCCTGATAAAGTCTAAGAACGTATCCTCTTTTGTGGTGTCCGTTTGTAGTGTTGTGGTTACTCTACTGTACGATCCTGGCGTTATAGGTGAGCTGGTAATATTTTGATCACCGTGGTTATTGGCTCCCTCCTAAGGCTAAAGGGTAATGTTCTTTGTTTTTACTATGTGTTCACTAGTGTTCGGCTGGCATTCATTGTGTTCTGCATGTATTTCTCCTCACTGTTGATTTTTGTACCCTCTAAGTCAAACATTGAGCTTATACAGGCCGGTTCTGTGCTTTTATTGGATTTTAGCCAGGGTACGGCAAGTGTTACTGGAGAGCGTGTGGTATTTGTGCTCACCGTGGGTGTTCCTTCTAAATAAAAATGGATTTTTTACATGGCTGTTTTTGGTTTGCTTTTCGGTACACCCCAAGTAAAAATATGAGCTTATAAAGGTCCGTTCTATCTGTTCCGTGTGTGTCTACAAGAGTTTGGGTCGCTTTAATGGTGGTGCAGGTATTATTTCAGCTCACTGGGGTTTTTTACCTAAGTGAAAAGGGAGCTTATACAGGTCTGTTGTAGTTTTTTACTGTGCGTGCACTAGTGTTTGGCTTGCGTTGATTTTGGAGCACTTACTACTTCTGCTCACCAAGCTTTTTTGTCCCCCCCCTAATGAAAACGGATCTTATACAGCCCTGTTCCTCTTTTTGTGTGTGTTCACTAGTGTTTGGCTGGTGTTCATTGCGAGCAGCTACTATTTCTACTCACCATGTTTCTGGTGGGCGTTGACTATGGATTTGCTTGAGTTGATGGGCGACAGGTATTATTTCTGCTGTAAAGGGAGATCATACAGGCCTATTCTATTTGTTAATGTTCGTTGACTCTGCTTTCATTGTGGTTTATGGTGAGCAGATAGTGTTTTTGCTCTCGGCAGTTCTCTGTACCTCTTAAACTTAAATTGGAGCTCATACAGGCCGCATATATTTTGGGATTGTCCGTTGATAGTGTTGCTGCCCGTCCTCTGCTGCTCCTAAAACATTGTGACTTATAGTTTGTGCACTTACATTTATTTGTAGTACTACATTGTTACCCCCCAGTGTGCTTGGCTTTTATAACATTCTACCGTTGTTTATTTGGGAACACCGCATTGTCATAGATCTTTTGCACCTGCCATTGCAATCTGTTCCACATTGTGTCAGTTGTACTTTAGTATACCTCTTCAGCCGATTTTTCGCATTCTGTAGAAGATCGTCTTACCTATTTATGCACTTTGGCTTCGTTTTATGTTTCATGTAGGACATAGGCTCTTCCATGCTCTACTCAGAACACACCAGGACATATGGGCTAATGTGCTTTACCCATTTACATTCATTTCCAACAACCTACAAAATGTTAGTGTAACATAAAGTGACAGTCTTTGGTTGCTTTTGTGTTACATTTTCCACATAGTAGGTAGGACACAGATTAATTGACTGAGCCTTCACCACCCAAGAACCTTCCAGGTTGTTCTTGCCACCTCTTTTTAAAAGGATTATGCATTACTTTGTTATTTGTAATGACAGTTCTGTAGTAGGCTTATGTCTGTTATACTTGTAATCTAATGAATATCCCTGCCTATTTGTATGGACCCCTTGCGTAATCTAAATTACTCTGTCAAGTTGTTTTAATTGCAGTTATTTTTCATGCTGTGACTATAACAGAGATACCCTTAGTACAGAACTTTACTGACTGCTAAGAAAGTACTCAATTGAATTTGTAGACTCAACCTCTTACTCGTCCAGTGTTTTCTCCTCACAGTCCAAATTTGTATAATTCTTTTGTCGTTGCCCTCTCAGTGCATGTTGGATCCACCACTTCATATTCATTATTAGACACCAACTTGTGCGTACCCATTATTATAATGCCTCCAATGGCCATTCTTCTTGTTTTTTTCTTTCATTTTTCGTGCAAATTGTATTTGCCAGACCTCAATCACCATTCTCGATAAAAACCAAGAAGGATGTGAAGCAGCTTTATTTGCTACTTCTGCATGCCATATTAATAACAAAATTATTAAAGTAGTTTCTTTTCACCTTTCTGCAATGTTCTTTATTTTCAGTCTACTTGTGTTTGTGCGTTTCACAACAATTGAATGCACCATCTCCATGCATATTGCGTACCAAAAAGACAATGAAGTCACAATATTTATTTTTAATTATTCTTTATTTCATTTCTTTAAATAATTTCCACATGTACCAATTACATTCATTTATTAGCATAATAAATAATAATTTTACATCATACATCACAAACACAAACATTACAGTAAAGAATTGTTGAGAATGTATCAAGTCACAATCGTTTCGAAATTTGCAATTCCAACAGTAAAATTTAACAATCCAATTCTGTACTTCACAGCAAAATTTGTGGGCCCACAAATAAGTTCTTACTATTTTTGTAAATTCTATAATGCTCTCAGTTTAATTTTAATTTGTGAACATGATGTCTCCAAACACTGATAAAACAGTACAGAACAGGTCAAAATAGTTTCGATGTTTCAGAATGGTTATTTACTGTCATCTTTCCTTAGTACTGCTATATGTTACATATGTTAAAAAGTCACTTACACAGTAAGTATCTCTTTTGCATGTTCGGCTGTACATTAACATGGTCGCTGTGTCCTGATATATTTTCAAGGGCCTACATTCTTTTGTTTGCATCAATTTAGAGATGGTGGCAATTGAATTATGAACACTTTAATATTCTTCGATGTATATGTTAGTGAATGAAACTTGGACACTTGGTAAGTGTAACAATAAAAATAATTCTCATTTGCTAAGGCCTAAATCACACGTAAGGGCCGCTGGGGGGAGTCTGTAAGAAAAAGGCAGCTGATCAATCTGTGATCCGCAGATTCCGGAGTCAGTCATCATACGTGGTGCCACACCTCTTCCCTAACTGTACAGTGCAGCCCTGATATAGTATTGAGTGACGACATTATATATGACACTGATAAATCACTAAGACATTCAAGTATACTTTAAAAAAACGTTTGTAAACATTTAAGATACGTATATTTTCATCACTTACATCTACCTGTATACCTAAATAATCTTTTATGCTTGTAAAAAAATCCTTTTACTTTAATGTTAACCAATGTATGCAAGTGTTGTCCTCCATATTGCCGGCCAATTTGTTATTCTTCTTTTTGCATAACTAATCAGATGTCGTAATCACATTCAGTCGACTTACATAGATATTTTCTATACTATTAAAAACTGGGCAACTTTTTTTAATCTTAGAGATTTAAATAGGATACATTTCCACTGATTTCAAGTGTTCTCGGTAAGTATCCATCTATCACAAAATACACTGATGCCGAAAGTGTAAGAAGAGCCATGTACAAACACCATCGAAAACTGGTGCGAAGAAGCATGGCTTAATACAAAAATCAAATGCACTTTCACTTCCAAATGGCGTCTAGAGGTACTGGAGTCTACAGAGGTAGCCATGGCCGTTGCAAATGTGTTATGCAGTTTCTTACTGTTAGCTATCTCTCTCAATTTGCTAATTCAACACGTTTATTCCTTATGACTCAAGCATTAAAGTTAATCTAGTCAAGCGTACCTATTAATTTAAATAAAAAAATAATTAATGTTTTTATGATCCACCTTCTATAATATACACGCACCTTTCTTGAAATTTGAAACTATTCTTTCTCTGACAAATACTGGCGTTCATTGAATCTAAGTACCCAATTATAAAATTTGTCGCTTACCATAAATCCTTTTTACGGTTAAGGGCACACATCTGTAGCATTACCTTTGTATTAGTGGATATCTGTGTATTTATACTGTAATTTCCACGGAGCAATTAAAAATAATGACATTGTCTGTCTTCTCTGCCTTTCTACATTGTCACTTTTGATGACATTAAAGACCTAAATTTCCGTCTATAATCAGAGTTGAGCAATTACAAATAATGTCATTATCAGTTTTCTCTGCAGTTCTACATTTTCACTAAACGATGACATTAAAGGCAAAAAATTCAGCCTATAAATTCAAGGCATCATTGGCCACCACTTCATTGCGAATGAAAATGTAAAACATAGCTGAATATCATTATTAAGGCTCCTGGTTTTCCGTTTATACGGATTTTTACATATAAATACAGACGGAAAAATATTTTTCTTCCGTCTGTATTTATAAATAAAAACTGAAAAATATGACCAAATCGTATTCTTGGTTCCCGAGAATTGTTTGGCAATCCGTGCTCCAGCCCATGGTTGTCTCGCCCCTCTTCCTGATTGCACTGAATGCCTGGCCACTTTAACACCTGCTGGGCCATTAATCTTTGTTAGGTGCGGGAAAATGACTCTGAACCAAAAAGGTCAGAAAGACCGCCGTTTCCTTTACAAAGCTCAAGCTTTCACAAATCTCTGCACCATTCTGCTTCAACTTCATTTTTTAAACTGTACAGGCAATTGATTCACATTATCATTTACTAAAATAATGATAAAAAAATCTTTAAAAACAAGTACAATAACTCTAAAACAAAAAAGAAAAATGTATTGTGTCAACTGGAACTGAGCAAAGGTTCAGAGGGGGCCTGAAACACCCAGCCTCGGTAACCTGAAGTATTTCACTTTGGCTGAGATCTCAGAAACTATGATTGGTCTACTCTACAAATGTGTTTTACATTAGCGAAGGACTTCGTTTTAAAAAAAAGTTAATTAAAAGCTGCCAGCTCACGTGGATGTTGTTGGATATTTTAGGCCCAAGAAATGTGAGGGAAATAGTGCCCGGCAGGACTAATGCAAGGGCCTTTAACTTATTTCTGAAACGAGAGCTTCCTGCTCAAGAGGAGGTTGTTTGCTCTTTCAGCTGTGGATAGTCAACTCGCACCACAGAGCATGCTGCAGGGATGAGCATGCTCTCTAATGTATCACGAAAATAGACCACTCTTTCATGCCCTCTTTGGCCAGGTCACTGAAAGTGCTCAGGTTCACTTGTCTAAATTCATATTGTGTTTACATCTAATAATCATGGCTAGTGATGTGTTTTCTTTTTTTATATATTGTAACACAGCAGTAGCTCACTGATATTACTGCAAGTAATCTCTGAGACACCACTGTGACTTGTATTACAATAGCAAAGTTTTCATATGACTGTATTGTGTTTACTTAATTTGGGGCATATAAACTATAGCTAAACCTATAACAACCATGTGCACTGTGGGGCAGATTTACAAGCCACTTGCACCTCTTTTACGACGCCATTGTATCACTTTTGTGAAGCAGCGGCGGCGTAAAAGAGGCGTCATGGTACTGGTTATTTACAATGTGACGCATCTGGGAGATGCATCACGTTGTAAAGCCCTGCGCCAGAAGTAGGCATTCCTGCGCTGGGGGGCGTTCTGGCGCAGGAACGCCTCCTAAAAGTGGCTGAGTGAAATCTACAAGATTTCGCTCAGTCATTTTTGAGCCCATGCTGCGTCACAACCCTGCGCCTGCTTGAAGCAGGCGTAAAGATTCCGCAGCATTGTACAGATAGGACCCCCCCAGAGCATTGCTGGAGCTGCGACGCAACTCCAGCAATGCGCAACCTTTACGGCACAGATGTGTCACGCATCTGTGCCGTTTTTGCCCCATGGTGTGCTGCATTTACAATGTGGCACATCTATTGTGGCGGAGCCGTGACCCACAATAACTGGCGCATCCCTGCTGATATGCAGGGATGCGCCAGTTATTGTAAATCTGCCCCTGTATATTTAAATAAATGTGGAAAAATACTAGCTGCAACGTCTTTTTTTGCTTGCGACAAAAATAAATGCGGATATATACAGATAACATGACATAAAATAAATATGGATAAATACAGACGGAAATGTTAAAAAAATAAATACCATAAAACCGGGAGCCCTAATCATTATTTAGATAGATATTTGTCGTACAATACAATTCCGGTGGAAAAAAGGGCTTTAGATCTTACCTGTTATATAAGAAATTGTCTGACCGCAGTATTGCCACGCGTACACCAAAAATGTAAGTCCGCACACCACAATTTCAAGCCTTACCAGCCAATCAAATACTGAATAAATCGCCACCCAAGTGGCTCTGATGGTCCAGATTCTCTTCATTACCAGTAAGCACTATACCTAGCAGGTTTGGTAAACGTCTGGACTCCATTGCCAACAACGTGTCAACCACAGCACTAACATGAAACATAATATATTCCCTGTTGTCTTCCTTTAGTGCCTCCCACCATTGTGCCTTTTTTTTTTTGGTTTTATTTTTTACCCGTTTTCCATTCTGTTGGAATATTGAAAAAAGTGTTTTACACACCTATGGGAATCTTACCAACTTTAACCTATATGTATCGATTGCGATACTTAGCGACGAATAGTTTTATGCTAAGCATCATCAGAAATTATCGCACATAAACCTTGCTATATTCAACTTATTATCGCAAAAGGAACAAAAATTGGCCACATGCATCAAGAACCTTCACAAATCAAAGATATTCATGCATTACAGAGTTAATGGTTTTAGCAATGTCATCCACCTTCCATTGGATACCATGGCTAAGGACAGCTCCGGTATGGTGTTAGCTTTTCGAGATATTGGGGTGTAGCGCCAATATTTACTACACTTGCTAATTATTGTTAAAACTTGAAATTTAGCATGTCCACATTTCTCATATCATTTTTCTCTGTAACGCCATCTTTGAATCTCTTAGATGCAAAGTGAAGCGAATGACAAAGGGTGCTAACATGCGTTTTTCCATGTTAGCATAGTTACTGTCGACGTACGTGCAACATCTTCTCCATTCCCATCTTTAGTGCGGAGGTGGGTGGGTTTGCTGGTGATTCCAATAAGATCTTCAAGACGAAGAATGAAAAAGACATGGATTACAACAAAAGAGGGTGTCAACAACCCGCCTGCCCGCCGAGATTGGGCAGATGCGCGACACAGGTCGATAACATTTTTGGGAATAGAAGATTATCAAAGCAAGATTAATAATCTGCCTTACAATGGGTCTACTCTCTTGATTACGTTTAAATTGATGGAGCAGGTAGCATCAGACAATGCCACAACAATGCAAAATTTCAAAAGTCTTTGTCATACACTGCATGAGAAGCACAATGAAGGGCAACAAGCTCCCAAAACGGTCATGCTGTGGTACACGTGTACAAACATGACGCACATGAAACATCACGCATGTCTATCAATACTAGTCTATTTTAAATCAGGATTAAAGGCAGCTGGCAAGACCAAGAATCCAGTTGCCCAGATAGCTAACCCCGCTGCCACGGAGCTCAACATCTCACATGGTTCATAAAAGTAAATGTTGACAGACAGACTTTACACTGAAAATACTTAAAAATATTCCGGTACAGTGGTACGATAAGTGTCCTTGTTTATTTACAGCAAGTCACTGTTGTATACAACCATAATGACTGAATGTGCAAGTAAAATATATTTTTAAAAATGCATGTCATAAATATAGTGTAGTGTTGCATATCGGATCCTTCAAGCAGAAGGGGAACATCTGACAGGTCGCCTGACAAGGATCACCAACCCATCCGCCTACAGATTTCTTAATGAACCTCAATTCAAAGAACATTATTATGTGATGTTATGGACAGGTCAGTACTTGTGAGGAGTGTGCGTAAAGTGTCCAATGATTTTGATCACTGTGAGTGTATAGATAGTCCCAAGTAACCATGATGTTGAATGTTCTTCATAAGCATAGTTAACTCACAATTTGATACAGGTGTAGTATATGATTGAGAAATGAACAGAAGAAGGTGTAGATGAACATCGGCATGTTTGCCTCAAAAACTCTCAACGGTGATTGATAGGAAGCCACCAAGAAGGTCAGCAAAAGATCATTAAATTACATTACTGACTAACCCATTTTTATCAGAAAGGTTGCATGGAAAAATGGCTTAATTTTTAACAAGGTAATTGAAAATGCAAGTAGGCAGGTGCATTCTTAAAGTCTTTGCCAGGGTCAGAGCCATATCCGAACAAACCAGATAGCCTGTGTGGATGGGGGTCAAGACGTAGAGTCGATTGAACGCACAGACTCACGCTGAGGTCAAGAAGAGACCCCCGATTGTTGCGATTGTGGATGGGGGTCAAGACGTAGAGTCGATTGAACGCACAGACTCACGCTGAGGTCAAGAAGAGACCCCCGATTGTTGCGATTGTGTCCAGTGTGAATACATGGAAGCAGAACATGATGATATCTGCTGGCATCAAGCCAACTGCATGTTGAAGAACATCAATCCCAACAGAGAGGTGGGCTAAACCTAATTAACCAACACGGCCATTGTAAATAATTCACATACCACCCATGTAGGGGATTATGTACACAGTACTTTTAATTCTGATTCAACTTGAAATTCATGCTCTCAACCAATAAGATGATATTGCAGGACTTTTTGGGTTGGTGAACTGAAGTTACCGACTAATTATTACAAAAATTTGAGGCACTGACATGAATTTTGGAACTCAGGCCACTCACTTCTTACATACAGTCAGAGCATGTTCATGTGATCACTCGACAACAAGTACTCCCATTTTGAAAATCATATACATCCTTTTCCTTAAAAAATATATAACACTTGTTCTACATGCTGGATACTATCAGTTCAAAGTCATTCCATTTGTGCTTCAAAACTACATCACGAGTGTTTACAAACTCAATACCATTAATAACAGCACATCTTGGAAGAAAACATATTAGACATTAGACAACACTACAAGAAACTCGGAGCAAAACGGGAGTAAGCAGGTCTCTAGATTATTCAAGGTGAACAAAAAAAAAGCAGAGCTTTAAGAAGTTGGCCAATAAGACAATCGCCAAGTTCAAGAATCTAGTGGCCTAAAAGGCCCCCCCCCCACTCCAAAAAGCCCTTATCATCTAACCACGGTTGATGTTGGAGAAGAATTTTGACATTGAAAAGATTGATGTTGAGTTTTTGAAATTGGAAGACATCGACGCAAATTAGAAAATATTATACATCAAGGAGACAGTACATGTTGAAAGTTGACCGTCATCACGTTCACACACACCAATATTTAAATGTCTTGTGACCGTACAAGCCATAAAAGAACAGTGACTCGTGGCGGCATATCAATTTAGCATCACCACATAGAGTACTGACACCTTTCGGAAAAGAAATGGATATAATGGGTCCGATTTGATTTCCAACCAAATATAAAGTTATATGTTGTTTTGAGCTGAATAGCAAACTCCAACTAAGACTAAATACTTGCACAAAACTGATTGTAGTGTTGGGTCCCTGTCATGGGATCGTTTGTCTGTACTCGTTTTGTCATGGATTTGCATCATGGAGGCATTTCTGGACCTGTCCCGATCCCGTTGACACACAACTATATTGATGCGTCTTATGACCGTAGAAAGACATAAAAGAACACTGACTCTTGGAGGCAGAAGAAGTGGGAGAAAAAACTGCAAAACAAATATATTTCGGCTGTTATGGACAGCACAATGATTGTGAATGTTTGAAAAAATTAACATTTATACTAATGTTAAGCTCTGAAGTCCATTACACAGACACATGAGTGTGCACTACGGCACAATTCCAAATAGAATCTAATACAAGCCATTCCTTGAAATACAAGCCGGCGAACAAATAGTTATCTGCAAAACGAGTACTGACACCGGTAAGAAAAAATGAAGACATAGTGTGTCCTGTTTGGTTTGTAACCTCACTACACAGATATGTGGCTTTTGAGCATAGCAAACTCCAACTAAGACAAAATACTTCCACCAAACGGATAGTAGTGTTGTGGATCGTTTTAATGCACACGAACTGCCATGGATTTGCCTCATACAGCCATTAATTGATCCGTGAACTCTGGCATTGACAGATTTACAATAAACCTTTAAGAAAGAGCTTGAAGGCAAGAAGGCGGGCAAGACTCCAGGCAACCAATTTGCTTTAGTTGAATTAATCGAGTTCAAACAATAAATACAAAGGAGTAACATCTAACGGAAACAGATAGCCAGATGCGGCTGCCTGGAGTGCAAGCGCACAGCATTTGACAATACACCACTAGAATTTGTGAAGAAAGAGGCTGAGAACAGCTCGGAGAGTAACCTTTCACACACAACTTATAAGGCAAGCTAAGAGAGGCTTCTCAGATCTGATCTTGAAAGTGATGAGCGCCTCTGCTGAGATGAATGGAGTACCACTGGCGGGTGCAAAGCAGTCACAGTCAAAACAATGTCAAAGAATACTGCGATCTGTCTTGAAAATGATGCTAAGATGCGGGCAGGAGCCTGGTTAGGAAAAGCGTCCTACTGTTTAAGAATATAGAGGAAGTTTGTAAAAAACAGAAAAAGTCTAAGGTGAAAATGATTTAAAGTAGAACAGAAAATATTTCATACACATGTCCTGCTTAGTTTTGATAGGACCTTTACAAAGCACAGTGAAGACTCTGCAGATGGAAGAGCAGATGTGATGACCTTGCTTGCTTCGATTATATGGTGGAAATCAGACAATAGAAGTTCAGGCCCAGAAGGGTCCTGTACTGTTGAAATCAGACAATAAAAGTAAAGTCCCAAAAAGGGCCGGAACTTTGGAAATCAGACAATAAAAGTACAGGCCCAGAAAGGGCCGGAACTTTGGAACTTGGACAATACAAGTACAGGCCCAGAAGGGGCCCGTACTTTGGAACTTGAACAATACAAGTACAGGCCCAGAAGGGGCCCGTACTTTTGAATTCTGCAAGGATCGATTAATGTGACCTTGAAATTGCTGACCGTCTCAGCTGTTAGACAATACAAGTACAGGCCCAGAAGGGGCCCATACTTAGGAAATCAGACAATACAAGTACAGGCCCAGAAGGGGCCCGTACTTTGGAAATCAGCATGGATCGATCTATGGAAAACATGTAACACATTGCCAGATTTAAACACAATGGAACAGCCGAAGAACATCAATAAGGTGCATGTACTTTGGAAATCAGACAAGAAAAGTACAGGCCCAGAAGGGGCCCGTACTTAGGTAATCAGACTATACAAGTACAGGCCCAGAAGGGGCCCGTACTTTGGAACTTGAACAATACAAGTACAGGCCCAGAAGGGGCCCGTACTTATGAACTTGGACAATACAAGTACAGGCCCAGAAGGGGCCCGTACTTAGGAAATCAGACAATACAAGTACAGGCCCAGAAGGGGCCCGTACTTTGGAAATCAGCATGGATCGATCTATGGAAATCATGTAACACATTGCCTGATTTAAACACAATGGAACAGCCGAAGAACATCAATAAGGTGCATGTACTTTGGAAATCAGACAATAAAAGTACAGGCCCAGAAGGGGCCCGTACTTAGGTAATCAGACTATACAAGTACAGGCCCAGAAGGGGCCCGTACTTAGGTAATCAGACTATACAAGTACAGGCCCAGAAGGGGCCCGTACTTAGGAAATCAGACAATAAAAGTACAGGCCCAGAAGGGGCCCGTACTTAGGAAATCAGACAATAAAAGTACAGGCCCAGAAGGAGCCCGTACTTTGGAAATCAGACTATACAAGTACAGGCCCAGAGGGGGCCCGCACTTTGAAACTTGGACAATACAAGTACAGGCCCAGAAGGGGCCCGTACTTTGGAACTTGAACAATACAAGTACAGGCCCAGAAAGGGCTCGTACTTAGGAACTTGGACAATACAAGTACAGGCCCATAAGGGGCCCATACTTAGGAAATCAGACAATAAAAGTACAGGCCCAGAAGGGGCCCGTACTTAGGAAATCAGACAATAAAAGTACAGGCCCAGAAGGAGCCCGTACTTTGGAAATCAGACTATACAAGTACAGGCCCAGAGGGGGCCCGTACTTTGGAACTTGGACAATACAAGTACAGGCCCAGAAGGGGCCCGTACTTTGGAACTTGAACAATACAAGTACAGGCCCAGAAGGGGCCCGTACTTTTGAATTCTGCAAGGATCGATTAATGTGACCTTGAAATTGCTGACCGTCTCAGATGTTAGACAATACAAGTACAGGCCCAGAAGGGGCCCGTACTTAGGAACTTGGACAATACAAGTACAGGCCCAGAAGGGACCCGTACTTTGGAAATCAGCATGGATCGATCTATGGAAATCATGTAACACATTGCCTGATTTAAACACAATGGAACAGCCGAAGAACATCAATAAGGTGCATGTACTTTGGAAATCAGACAATAAAAGTACAGGCCCAGAAGGGGCCCGTACTTAGGAAATCAGACAATAAAAGTACAGACCCAGAAGGGGCCCGTACTTTGGAAATCAGACTATCCAAGTACAGGCCCAGAAGGGGCCCGTAGTTTGGAAATCAGCATGGATCGATCTATGGAAATCATGTAACACATTGCCCGATTTAAACACAATGGAACTTCCGAAGAACATCAATAAAGTGCATGTACTTTGGAAATCAGACAAGAAAAGTACAGGCCCAGAAGGGGCCCGTACTTAGGTAATCAGACTATACAAGTACAGGCCGAGAAGGGGCCCGTACTTAGGAAATCAGACAATAAAAGTACAGACCCAGAAGGGGCCCGTACTTTGGAAATCAGACTATCCAAGTACAGGCCCAGAAGGGGCCAGTAGTTTGGAAATCAGCATGGCTCGATCTATGGAAATCATGTAATACATTGCCCGATTTAAACACAATGGAACTTCCGAAGAACATCAATAAAGTGCATGTACTTTGGAAATCAGACAAGAAAAGTACAGGCCCAGAAGGGGCCCGTACTTTGGAAATCAGACTATACAAGTACAGGCCCAGAAGGGGCCTGTACTTATGAAATCATAAGTAACAAGACACACAGACCCAGAAACATATTTTCAGAAACAAAAATTGCCACAATACTATTGCCTATCGGATGGTCCGAGCACAAGAAAAAATTATGACAGGTCAAATGACAAGGATCACCAACCCAGCAGTCTACATAACCCCGAATTAACCTAAAAACAAACAATATCATGTTAGGACAGGTCAGTACTTGTGAGGAGTGTGTGTTACGTGTACAATGATTTTCTTTACTGAATTTTTGAATTTTAAAGTATTTGTAGAGCGCTCTTATACCAGAACGGTTTCATGGCGCTAGATAGCAATGGATCAGTGGAGGCGGAGAAGGGGGCTAGGCTGCTACAGATCTGGAAAACAAGAAGGTCTTCAGTTGCTTGCGAAAATCCAGATAGGAAGATGACGTCCTAAGAGCAAACGGGAGTGAGTTCCAGAAGGAAGGGGCCAGCACAGCAAATCTAGCCCCCCCGGACTTCTGTTTCCTGAAGCGTGGGACTGACAAGAGGGCCAGGTGGGTAGAACGAAGTTCTCTGGAAGGGAGGTAAGGGGAGATGGCTTCGCACAGGAAGACGGGGGCGGTCCCTGATCTAGCCTGATAGGTGATGCAGCCCAGCTTAAAGAGGGCCCTCTCCCTCACTGGAAGCCAATGGAGAGACTGCAGCAAGGGGGTCGTGTGGTTGAACCTGGGGAGCCCATAAATCAGGCGAGCCGCCTGATTTTGAATCAGTTGAAGCCGACGGATCAGGTAAGCCGGCGCACCGTTATAGATAACATTCCCGTAGTCAAGGCGCAAGAGCACCATGGCCATGAGAATGAGTTTGAGTGCAGCGGCAGAGAAGAAGCGGGAAACCCTTCGGATGATCCGAAGGGAGAAAAAGCAAGCAGACACAACTGAGCTGGTCTGCGCATGGAGAGTAAGCAGGGGATTGATAAAGATGCCTAGGGTTTTGACTTTGGGGACTGGGAGGGGAGGAGGGCCAAGGGAAGGGGGCCAGAAGGAAGGGGACCAGGGACTGCAACCACCCCCCGTCAGGACCAATTCGGTCTTGTCCGGGTTTAATTTGAGGTGGTTGCAGTTCATCCACCCTTGGATAAAAAGCATAACCTTCTGGAAGTTGGAAGCCGAAGAAGGGGAGGAGGAGAGGTTGAAAATAAGTTGGAGGTCATCGGCGTAATTAAACACCGAGACCTCCATCTGCTGTAAAGAAAAAATGAGGGGTGAAATGTATAAATTAAATAACAAGGGGGACAGGGAAGAGCCTTGAGGGACTCCGCATGTCACCCTCCTGAGTGGGGCAGTGAAGTTGGCAAGATGGATAGCCTGCTCCCTGTCCGTCAAAAAAGAACGGAGCCAGGCAGAGGCCATGCCCCCAATGCCCGCCGCTTCGACACGGGTCAACAAGATGTCGTGGTCCACCGTGTCAAACGCGGCGGACAGATCTAACAAGACCAGGGCCTGTGGTCGGCCAGTATCGATGCCCTCCCTTAGTTGGTCCATCACCGACACAACTACCTTCTCGGTAGAGTGCAGCGGGCGGAAGCCCGCTTGGCGGGCGGAAAGGCAGCCCGTGGATTCCACAAAGGAACTCAGAGACCTGGTGATATGAGCCTCTGAGACCTTTGCGAGGTATGGGAGGAGGGAGATAGGACGGTAATTGGCGGGCAGAGAAGGATCGGTGCCTGCCTTTTTCAAGATAGGGATGATAACTGCCGACTTGTGGGCGAGGGGGACAATGCCAGTGCTGAGGGAGTGATTGATAAAGGTAAGTGGAGGAGAATAGCAATTAGAGAAGAGCTCTTTTAGAACAAATGCAGGGCCGATGTCCTGAGGGGAGCCCGATTTGATCTGGGCCAAGAGGGGAAGCAGGGAATCTCGAGTGAGGGGGGGAAACTGAGTGAAGGAAGGAGCAGGGGGAGGAGGGGGAGTAGCAGATAGTGCCAAGGATGAGGGGGGAATGTTGGCCTTAATGAGGGCAATCTTCTCAAAGAAAAAGGAATTGAGAGAATTGCAGAGTGTTTGGGATGGGGGGATTTTAGGGGTCGCCCTGTCGGAAGCAGCTAGCTCGTGGACAGTGGTGAATATCTCCTTGGGTTGGTTTTCTGCTGCCAAGATTCTGCCAGAAAAGTACTCCGCTTTGGCTTTTAATATGTCGCATTTGTAATCCTTCAAAGACAGGCAGTAACTGGCCTTGAGAAGAGGGCAATAGGTACGACGCCAGGCGCGTTCGGCTCTACGAGCCGCAAGCTTTTTGTCCCTTAGAGCAGGAGTAAACCATCTGTTGGCCGCATGGGCAGGTTTAATGGTCACTCTCTTAAGGGGGACGATTGAATTGCACGCCTTTAGCAGCCAGTTGTTGATGGCTGAGAGCTGGGTGGAGAGGGGTAAGTCACTGAGCTCCGGGCTGGATACTGCAAGGGAGGAGCAGACCGCAGGAAGGACCGCCTTGTCCCACTTTCTAGCCCAGATGTTTTTGGGCAAGGGGGGTTTGGGCGGCCGTCCGAGGTCGGCTGTGAAGGAGATGAGGGAGTGGTCTGACCAGGAACAAGGGGAAATGATTGGAAGGTCCATAGGAATGTTAAGGGACCAAATTTGGTCGAGTTGATGGCCTTTAATGTGGGTGGCCATACTAAGCTGAGGAAGGAAATTTAGGCTGGTGAGCAGGGCCGTAAACTCCTTAGATCTTGTGTCTTCAGCTTGGTCATTCGGCCAATAGTTCAAGTCTCCAAGTAGTAAAATTGCAGAGTTGTTCACCACAAGGGTGGCCAGAAGGTCCTCAATAGCGGTTAAGAAGCCAGGAGTAGGCTGGGGTGGGCGGTAGATGAGTACACAGGTTAATGGGACCCCAAAGGAAATAGAGCGGACTACTAGGCAGTCCACAGCAGGGATCACAGGAGACGGTAGGGTTTGGAAAAGAAGGTCCGCGCGAGTGATCAGGCCCCCCCCCCCCAGTCTTCCCCCGGAGCGATCCTTCCTAATGGCCGAGTAAGTGGGGGGCAGTATGGACAGCAGGCTGGGTAGCGAGTCGTCCCTGAACCATGTTTCCGTGAGGAATAACAGGTCAGGCTGGCGTGAGTCAAGCAGATGGAATAGCTCGAGTTGATGCCCAACCGCAGACCTGGTGTTGAGGAGGATCGCAGAGGTGCGGGACTTAGGGTTATCAGGGGTGCGAAAGGTGGTATCATCGGGCCTGGATAGCGGCCTGGTGAGGGAGGGGAAGACGTGGGGCGGCTGTAGGGATGAGGCACTGGGGCACGGGGGTGCAAGGCAGGGATTGCATAAACCAAGTGAGGCAATGCGTTCCAGTACTGGGGTTGGTGGGGGGGCGGAGGTGCCAAAGGGAGTAAATAGTCGCCGAAGGGTACATAATAGGTAAAAGGGCATAGCGACCGGGCCCGGGCCCGGGCCCCGGCCAGCCGCAGACGGGCTTAACTCTGGCGCGACTCCGGCGCGCCTACGTCGCGCCCGCTGCGCTCGTCCGCTGCGCTGACGCATGGTGGCCGCTTAAATAGTGATGAGATCAGGGGGGAGTGGCTAGGGTGTAGCAGGCCGACTGCCCAACCCAAAATGGCGCCCGCAGTCGCCGGGGGTCGCCGTTAAGCGGCCAGCCCACGGTGGATTGCTGGCTCCAGGCAGGCTGTCGGGGTAAGTGTGGCGGCTAGTAGTCAGCAGGGCCACTAGAAAAGATTTGAAAAAACGTTTACGCTGCTCGTAGTCAGCAGGGTGGGGAGGGGTAGAGAGGCAGATAAGATGCTCGTAATCAGCACAGTTAGACCGAGGTTTAAAATAAAGTACTCACGCTCCAGCAAATGCGCGTGAGCCCGCTGCCACCGGGCTACAAGCTATCGCTGGTGCGAAGGCAAGGAGGATCCTAAATAGTGATGAGATCAGAGGGGAGTGGCTAGGGTGTAGCAGACCGACTGCCCAACCCAAAATGGCACCCGCAGTCGCCGGGGGTCGCCGTTAAGCGGCCAGCCCACGGTGGATTGCTGGCTCCAGGCAGGCTGTCGGGGTAAGTGTGGCGGCTAGTAGTCAGCAGGGCCACTAGAAAAGATTTTAAAAAATGTTTACGCTGCTCGTAGTCAGCAGGGTGGGGAGGGGTAGAGAGGCAGATAAGATGCTCGTAATCAGCACAGTTAGACCGAGGTTTAAAATAAAGTACTCGCGCTCCAGCAAATGCGCGTGAGCCCGCTGCCACCGGGCTACAAGCTATCAAGGAAATCTTACTGGCAGTGAGATTTCCATTGACAGTGAATAATAGTATACAACCAAGATGCTCTGCAAAGGATCAACCGATCGCATTAGTGACTGCATTTCCATCAACACTTGTTTCTAATAAACCAGGATTAATGTCAGCTGGCAAGATCAGTACTTGAGTGGGCCTGAAATAGATCCATTAATGGATCCATGAACTGTTGCATTGACCGATTCACATTAAACCTTTACCAAAAAAGCTTGAAGCCAAGAAGGCGGCCAGGACTGCAAACAACAAATTTGCTGCCCCGCCCCGGAGACCAAAAATGGCTCTCAGCAGGGCAACGGACAAGACCTCGACAGTAAAAATACAGGCCACTTCTGTCCATGCAATTTTGAAATCAGACCCCGAAGTGGGACTAAATTTGAAAATTAAGCAATAAAGGTAAACGTTGGAAATCAAACAATGAACATACACACACAGACGGGGCCTGTACTTTGTAATTTTAACACCGGACCACTAAATGGACATGATACAGCTCAGAAAGGGGCTGTACTTTGAATTGAAATCAAAGGAAAAAACACTGCTCAGAAAAGGATCTTGAGTATGAGTTAACAGAATACACAAACACAACTCTGAAGGAGAATTAAGTGGTGGTAGGCTACCATTTTTTTTTTCTACCATGTTTTCTAGCAATGTATGAACTGGTGGCCTCGTGATGTCCAAATTGATCTTGAATTTTGTGACCGCATTAGCTGTATTTAGGAATTAAAAACAATAACTTAAGCATCTACACCTATCATGGACATATTTCCCCCCCAATTACCACATCGTTAGACTCGGCAAGACGACCGGGGGAATCCCATGCTTTTTCAGGAGCAACCTCTCCGTCGGTTAAATCACTTCCCCCTCCCTCACATCTTGCGAACTCTTCTGTCTTGATATCTCCAGCAAGGGCAAACCAGTATGTGCTCTATATCTCATCTATCACCCTCCTGGGGACAACGTCATCTTCACCCAACAACTCATGGACACGATCTCATCCAACGCTGGTTGGCAGATCACGAAAATCTACCAGGGTGAGTTCAATGTACACTGGAACGATAAGAAAGACGCTGTGGTAAATAGTCTCAAAACTTTCCTTTACGCGTTTAACCACAACCAAATATGCAACATCCAAACACACGACAAAGGCTCAATACTTGATGTCATCATCGCCAACGAAGACTACACAAAATTAGGGGAAATCCAACCTTGCGATTGGTCAGACCACCACATTATCACCTCCTACATAATGAAAACGGTTAAACCTATCACGGCACAACCCACCAAATGTAAGATCTGGAAAAGGGACATGAATAACCTGAACCACAACTCACTGCCTCACAACCTCACCAATCGCCTCCTCCCCCCTCCTGGGACCTGTGATGTTTCTTCACCGACTGACCACTACATCGACTATATCAATTCAATAATCAATTAAACCGCCCCACTGCAAGTAAAGAGAGTCTCCACCAAGGTCTAGAACCCTTGCTAGGATGGGAGACTCAATGAAGAGAGGCTATGCGAATGGCAGAGGGCACATGGACATCTGACCCCTCATCACGGCATGTAAAAATACTTAAGACCAAGCGAATGCATACTTTAGGACACTAAAGCACACAAAATCTTAGTTCTTCAGCCTACAGCGGGACAAAGCAAAAGAAAAGACCAAGAAAGCTGTTCGAACTAGTCAAAAGTCCAATAAAGACGCAACCCTTACTATCAATCAACCATTACTATTGCAAGACACTAGAAACGACATCCCACAATGTGGAAACTTGTGCTTTCTTTAAGCTAAAGACCGACAACATAAGGAGTGACCTCCTTAATGATGTAAGTCAATACACGAGCCTCATCAAAAGGCCCGACACCCAACCTAAAAGTAACACATCCTGGTCATCTTTCGACACCTACTCTGAAGAAGCAATACACAAACTGCTCAGCACCTTGAAGCCCTCTAATAACCTCACAGACCCACTACCTACTAATGCTGTTACAGACTTCACCCCCGTTCTCCTCCCACTCTGGACTAGAATCATTAACAGCTCCCTTCAGCAAGGTCTCATCCCACACTCCCTCAAAGTGGGGCAAGTCACGCCCAGACTCAATAGACCTACAGCTGACCCAGCTGACTTAAAGAACTACCGCCCTGTCACCAATATCCCCACTCAGGCCAAGGTACTGGAAAAATCTGGACGAGGATACGGGACACACGCATATCTCAATATGACAATTAAAGGAGAAGGAGTTGTAGAAACTTGAAAAAAAAACATGTGGTTGACAAAGAAAGAAATAAACGGCCAATAAAGATGTCCACGCCGACAAGGCCCAGACACGGGGTCAATCAGAACATCTAAGTTCCAGTCCAGTAGGGGCCTGTACTTTGCAATGTAAACAATGGCCAATTAAACAGAACGTAAACAGATCAGAAAGGGACTGTACTGTGAAATCGACCAAAAAAACACCTCTCCGAAAAAGTTCCAGAGTTTGAATTAAATGAATTGACAAACACATCTCTGAAGGAGCTGGACGACTGCTAATGTTTTCTTTTATCCTGTTTTCAAGAAACGATTCAAATGCTGGCCTCAAGTTGTCCAAAATGATCATGATTTTTGTGACTGCCTCAGCTGTGCTTGGCAAAGTAAAACAATAAAATTACAGGCCCAGAAGCGGCCTGTACTTTGTCATTTGAAGTCTGAACCACTAAATGGACAGTATAGAGCTCAGAAAGGGGCTGTACTTTGAATTGAAATAAAATAAAAAAACAGTATTCAGAAAAGGGTCTTGAATTTGAATTTCAAGAAAAGACAAACACAGCTCAGAATAAGAATAAAGTGCTGGAAGACTACCAGTGTTTCTTTCTATCCGGTTCTCCGGAAATGTATAAACGGCTGACCTCGTGATGTGTAAAATGATATAGCAACATAGAATGAGCAGAACTCGTTAGTATACTGGTAGACCCCACTCCCAATTAACCTCAATCTTTAATAAAATACATATAGTTTGAACAGAGTAGACATGAGGAAATACACCTCGATTTGAGTGACTCAAAAATGTGCCATTGGATTAAGCACATGACTTACAGACAGAATGACCCCATTATCAAAGAAGATATAGGAACATATGAGGAGCAGACCTCGTTAGTATACTGGTAGACCCCACTCACAATTAACTTCAATCTTTAAGAAAATACCTATAGTTTGAACAGAGTAGACATGAGTAAATACACCTTGATTTGAGTGACTCAAAAATGTGGCATTGGATATTTCGGCTGTTATGGACAGCACAATGATTGTGAATGTTTGAAAAAATGAACATTTAGACTAATGTTAAACTCTGAAGTCCATTACACAGACACATGAGTGTGCAGTACGGCACACTTCCAAATAAAATCGAATATTAACAAGCCATTGCTTGAAATACAAGCCGGCGAACAATTGGTTATCAGCACAACGAGTACTGACACCAGTAAGAAAAAATGAAGACATAGTGTGTCCTGTTTGGTTTGTAACCTCACTACACAGATATGTGGCTTTTGAGCATAGCAAACTCCAACTAAGACTAAATACTTCCACCAAACGGATAGTAGTGTTGTGGATCGTTTTAATGCACACGAACTGCCATGGATTTGCCTCATACAGCCATTAATTGATCCGTGAACTCTGGCATTAACAGATTTACAATAAAACTTTAAGAAAGAGCTTGAAGGCAAGAAGGCGGCCAAGACTCCAGGCAACCAATTTGCTTCAGTTGATTTAATCGAGTTTAAACAATAAATACAAAGGAGTAACATCCAACGGAATCAGATAGCCAGATGCGGCTGCCTGGAGTGCAAGCGCGCAGCATTTGACAATACACCACTAGAATTTGTGAAGAAAGAGTCTGAGAACAGCTCGGAGACTAACCTTTCACACACAACTTATAAGGCAAGCTAAGAGAGGCTTCTCAGATCTGATCTTGAAAGTGATGAGCGCCTCTGCTGAGTTGAATGGAGTCCCACTGGGGGGGATGCAAAGAAGTCACAGTCAAAACAACGTCAAAGAATACTGCGATCTGTCTTGAAAATGATGCTAAGATGCGGGCAGGAGCCTGGTTAGGAAAAGCGTCCTACTGTTTAAGAATATAGAGGAAGTTTGTAAAAAACAGAACAAGTCTAAGGTGAAAATGATTTAAAGTAGAACAGAAAATATTTCATACACATGTCCTGCTTAGTTTTGATAGGACCTTTACAAAGCACAGTGAAGACTCTGCAGATGGAAGAGCAGATATCGGACAGACGCAACCGAGAGTGCTCAGTCAACGAGGACAGTGGAATGAACGCAATGACTCACGCTGGGGTCAATAAGACAACCCCAATTGCTGTTTGTGTCCAGTCTGAATACATGTAAGCTGAAGTGGTAAATATCTGCTGACATCAACACAACTGCCTGTGGAACAACAGGAGTAATTTAGACTGTTGCATAACACAGTGATCCCAGTACATGGCGATTTTGTGAACAAAAAATAAGAAATGATCACCAGAGAGTAAACAATGCGGACAAGTATGATATTTCAAGAATTAGCTGACCCCCACCCAGAAGCCCATCAAGGGGCCCGGGCAGGGGAACGGGACACATATGTAGACCTACTTCCGTCTTATTCCCTTACACTAAATGGCAAAGTACAGCAACGTTATGGAACCTATCACCACCTTGCTTCAAGATTCCAATGTACACTTCCACATGTACGCCGATGACACCCAACTTTATCTCAAACTACAATCACCGAAAGACATCATGCTCTCGAATTCCACAATCATAAGCATCCAATCCTGGCTGGCCGCTAATCATCTTAAAGTCAACGCTCTTAAAACAGAGTTCCTTCCGATCTCTCCTCCTGCGAACATTACTACCGCACAAATTTGGCTTAAACACCGAACGGCACTCAATGTTCAACCCACCACCGTGGACTCAACAAAATCCTGCTTTAAACACAATGGAGCAGCCGAAGAACATCAATAAGGTGCATTTACTTTGGAAATCAGACAATAAAAGTACAGGCCCATAAGGGGCCCGTACTTTTGAAATCAGACTATACAAGTACAGGCCCAGAAGGTGCCCGTACTTAGGAAATCAGACAATAAAAGTACAGGCCCAGAAGGGGCCCGTACTTTGCAACAACGGAACAGACCTCACCAGTAAAAGAACAGGCCACTTCTGGCCATATAATTAGGAAATCAGAACAAGCAATCTACGGGCAATGAAGGTGTCCCCGCCGACAAGGCACAGATACGTGGTCAATCAGAACATCAAAGTACAAGCCCGGTAAGAGCCTGTACTTTGTAATTTGAACAATGGCCAATTAAAAGGACCGTAAACAGCTCAGAAAGAGGCTGTACTTTGAATGGAAATCAACAGAAAAAACACTTATCAGAAAAGGGTCTCAAGTTTCAATTGAATGAATGAATTGAATGAATAGACAAACACATCTCTGAATGAGCTGGAAGACTAATAATGTTTGCCTCAATCCTGTTTTCAGGGAACTATTAAAACGCTGGCCTCAAGTTGTCCAAAATGATCATGAATTTTGTGACAGCCTCAGCTGTGCTTGGCAATGGAAAACAATTAAAGTACAGGCACAGACACTTTTGCAGTGTGTTTAAATATAGATTGAACAGAATTAACCTGAGTAAATACACATGGATTAAAGTTACTGAAAAATGTGCAATTGGATTAAGCACATGAGTTTCACACTGAATTAGCCTTATAGCCAAAACGATTGTATGGACATACTGAAAGAGGCTAAGCGACCTTCCACTAGGACTTCTTCTGCTTATAAGTGGAAGAGGTTTTGCATCTGGTGCAAGTCTAAGAACTATGATCCGACGACATGCAAGAGTTGACGAATTAAATTCATGAAATATTTTGCTACCAGCGTCAACACCAACAACAATTTTCCTCGTAGTATCTTTAAAAGTATACAACAAATCTCCATGTATGTAGATGCTCTACAAGGAATATCAAGGTGAACAAACAAAAGCAGGAAGCACAGAATGTTGGCACTGGAACTTGTAGAAAGCAAAGAAAGAACAGTGAATGTTGGCGGCAGAAGAAGTGCCAAAATTAAACCTGGAAAGACAAGAACAAATGTAGCAGAGCGATGGTTAGCCCGCAGCTATGAAGGAGATCGACATGTGACTGGATGGCATTATAGAACTCCATAAATAAAAACAATGTGACACATTGCATGATCTACCACACAATGGAACAGCCGATGTACATCAATCAGTATACTTTTGGGAATCCGGAAAAAAAGTATCAACCAAGTTTGAAAGGAGTAGGCTGTCTGAGAAGAGGTCTTCAATCATAATTGTATGGGAAGTGGAAGAGTATCGTATCAGCTGGAACTGGATTAAGCCCATTTAATAGACAGGGAGGTTGGTCAATGTTTTAAGTTAATGAAATCCATGACAAAAATTCAGAAAACCACTGCAACAGAAACGTAAATTCACATCACCAGGTCTTCCAACAGGTAAGTGCACTCAAAATAAAAGCTGTCTTTTAATTCAAGTTGACTCGACCCTTGACAGTTGAACAAATGCCATGAATGGATTGTTGGGAGCAGATGCACCGATCAAAGAATGAAACAGGCAGCGGAGTGAACAGCATGAGCAAACAAATGGTAACTATTATGCAAACACTTCATGGACGCTTGCCCTCAATAAATGACCATCAGAACATCAAGGTACAGGCCCGGTAGGGCGCTGTACTTTGTAATTTGAACACTGGACCACTAAATACACCGTAAACAGCTCAAAAGGGGGCTGTGCTTTGAATTGAAACCTACAGAAAAGACAGTTCTCAGGAAAGGGTCTCGGGTTTGAATTGAATGAATAGACAAACACATCTCTGGATAAGCTGGAAGACTACTAATGTTTTCTTCTATCCTGTTTTCAAGTAACGTATAAAAACGCTGGCCTCAAGTTGTCCAAAAGATCATGATTTTTGTGACTGCCTCAGCTGTGCTTGGCAATGGAGTGGCAAAGCTGTGCTTTGTAATTTGAACACTAGAATACTAAATGGACAGTAAACAGACAATAAAGGCCACTGGAACATCTTGCAAAATAGCTCCCCCCTGGCATGGAACAGAAAAATGGATCCTGTGCAGGGGAACGGGACACAGCTCAACGGAGATCCCGTCTACCGTGACCCCCTTAACACACCGAGGTTGAAGCGTCTTCTGATTGTAGAAAGCCAAGAAAGAACAGTGACTCTTGGCGGCAGAATAAGTAGAAAAAAGAAAACCTTGAAGTCAAGAAGTAATGGAGCAGAGCGATGGTGAGTCCGCAGCTATGAAGGAGTATGGACAGGTCAGTACTTGTGAGGAGCTTTGGGAAAGACAACAAAAAAAAAGGTTGAAAGCTGAGAAGGCTCACGAAGGCCACATTTGCCCAAGAAAAGAGGTAGGTACATAGAAGGCACACAACTCGTGAGTATAGCGATAGAGCCCACTCAGAATGACCATCGGAAATGTCAACATACATTGAATAGAATTAAACAGATTTAATATACATGGATTGAATTGAATGAAACATGTGAAATTGGCTTTGTATTAAGCACATTACAAAGAGACTCTCGCCGGGGTCACGAAGAGACTGCCGGCGTTTGAAATAGTTAGTATATAGGTAGAGGCCCTCGTTAATATAGTGCTAGTTCCCACTTACAAATATTTTAAATGTTGAAAAATGTCAACATAGATTTAACAGATTTGCTCGGCACGGATTTAATTTAATGAAATGCAATTGACAGACAGTACACTAAAACAATGTATTATTTAGCTGTGAAAGTGGAACGATAAGTGTCATTGTATATATAGAGCAATCCACACTTGCATACAACCTCAAAGATTGGAGGAGAAACATATTTTAAGAAATAAAATTTTCTAAAATTAGTGTACTGTTGCCTATCGGATGGTTCGAGCAGGAGCGGAACATCTGACCGATCGCCTGACAAGGATCACCAAGCCATCAGCCTACATAAGTCCGAATTAACATAAAAACAAACAATATCATGATGTTAGGACAGGTCAGTACTTGTGAGGAGTGTGTGTTACGTGTCCAATGATTTTGATTACTGGGAGTGAGATTTCCATTGACGGTGATTGATAGTATACAACCAAGATGGTCAGCAAAGGATCATCCAACTGCATTAGTGACTGCATTTCCATCAATACTTGTTTCTTCTAAACCAGGATTAAAGCCAGGTGGCAAGACCAATACTTCATTGGGACAGAAATACATCCATTAATGGATACATGAACTGTGCCATTGACCGAATTACAATAAACCTTTAAAAAAAGAGCTTGAAGCCAAGAAGGCGGCCAAGACTGCAGACAACTAATTTGCTGGCCCCCGCCCTGGAACACAAATATTGAGCAACAAGAGGCAAAATGACGACAACAAAAGTACATGCCAAGAAGCGGCCTGTACTTTGAAATTTCAGTTAACAGCTCAGAAAGGGGTTGTACTTTGAATTGAAAGCAAATGAAAAAACACTTCAGGAAAGGGTCTTGAGTTTGAATTAACAAAAATAGAAAAGCACAGCTCTGAATGCGAAAGGAGTAAGGTGTATGAGAAGAGGTCTCCAATCATAATTCTCAGAGAAGTGGAAGAGTATCGTATCAGCTGAAACTGGATTAAGCACATTACATGGACAGGTCGGTTAGTCAATTTTGAAAGTTTACCAAGTACATTAAAAAATGTACAGAAAACCACTGCAACAGAAACGTACATTCACATCACCAGCTCTACTAATAGGTAAGTCCAATCAAAATAAAACCGGTCTTTCACTTCAAGATGACTCTACCCTTGACGGTCGAACAAATGGCATGAATGGCTTGAAGGTAGAAGAAGCATCGATCAAAAATGAAACAGGCAGCGGAGTGAACAGCATGACTAAACAAATTCTATTATATCAAGCCTTCATAGAAGGTTGTTCTGACTAAATGACCTTGCTTGCTTAGATTATACGGTAGGATGAAGCCCTTCTAACAATCAAAAATTAGTTTTGAAAACATACAATAAAAGTACAGGCCCAGGAGGGGCCCGTACTTTGGAACTTGGACAATACAAGTAACACCTAACGGCACTTAATGTTCAACCCAACATCGTGGAAAGAACTAAATCCTGTTTTAAACAAAATGGAACAGCCGAAGAACATCAATAAGGTGCATGTACTTTGGAAATCAGACAATACAAGTACAGGCCCAGAAGGGGCCCGTACTTTGGAAATCAGACTATCCAAGTACAGGCCCAGAAGGGGCCCGTACTTAGGGAATCAGACAATACAAGTACAGGCCCAGAAGGAGCCCGTACTTTGGAACTTGGACAATACAAGTACAGTCCCAGAAGGGGGCCGTACTTTTGAAATCTGCAAGGATCGATTAATGTGACCTTGAAATTGGAGAACGCCTCAGCTGTTAGACAATAAAAGTACAGGCCCAGGAGGGGCCCGTACTTAGGAAATCAGACAAGAAAAGTACAGACCCAGGAGGGGCCCGTACTTAGGAAATCAGACTATACAAGTACAGGCCCAGAAGGGGCCCGTACTTAGGTAATCAGACTATACAAGTACTGGCACCGAAGGGGCGAGACGTGCTAGAGACGGGGCTAGCCGTGCTGGAGACGGGGCGAGCCGTCCTGGAGACGATGAAAGGTGAATTGGAGTAGAAACATTTTGCGATTCTGGGAAACGTGATGGTGACAGTCGGAGAGGTGCAGGACATGATGGAAGCACAGAAGAGCAACTATCACTGTTCATTATGCCTGTAGAATTTTTTTGGGGTAAAAGTACATTATTAAAAAGTTCATTCAATAAACACAGTACTATATCATATACCTATAGCAAATAAAAACATAACAATTGGTCTGAATAGTCAATTAGTATGGTATTTAAAGGATCGTGTTCAGAACAAGTCTGTTCATATCACTTAAAAAGAAAATTAGAAAAACTGCGGATAAAAAACCATGAATATTAGGTCAAGAACAAAAGGAATGTACTAGAACAAAAAATTACCTGGTTTGCTTACATTGTAAGGCCTCAACATGTCCAAATTAAAAGTTCTATTTAATACTGTGTTTTTAGCATTCATTAGCTTTACACGCATCCCTTGTACTTCTGAAACAGTGTAGGGTCCTGAAAATCTGTGCTCCAAAATGCCGCCTTTTCTGGTTGGACGCCTACTATTTTGCAAGAACACTAACTCTCCTTTTTGGAAGATGTATGGCTGATATTTCTTGCAAACTTTATTTTACATTTTGTTAAGTAGTGAAGTCTTTGACCGCCTCAGTTGGACTTGGCAATGAACAATAATAAAAATACGGGCCAAATTCAGGAACCTTACTTGTGAAATCAAACCGTAAAAGTGCAGGGCCAAAAGGGGCCCGTACTTAGGAAATCAGACTATACAAGTACAGGCCCAGAAGGGGCCCGTACTTAGGTAATCAGACTATACAAGTACAGGCCCAGAAGGGGCCCGTACTTAGGAAATCAGACAATAAAAGTACAGGCCCAGAAGGGGCCCGTACTTTGGAAATCAGCATGGATCGATGTATGGAAATCATGTAACACATTGCCAGATTTAAACACAATGGAACTTCCGAAGATTAATAAGGTGCATGTACTTTGGAAATCAGACAAGAAAAGTACAGGCCCAGAAGGGGCCCGTACTTAGGTAATCAGACTATAGAAGTACAGGCCCAGAAGGGGCCCGTACTTAGGTAATCAGACTATACAAGTACAGGCCCAGAAGGGGCCCGTACTTAGGAAATCAGACAATAAAAGTACAGGCCCAGAAGGGGCCCGTACTTAGGAAATCAGACAATAAAAGTACAGGCCCAGAAGGGGCCCGTACTTAGGTAATCAGACTATACAAGTACAGGCCCAGAAGGGGCCCGTACTTTGGAACTTGGACAATACAAGTACAGGCCCAGAAGGGGCCCGTACTTTGGAACTTGGACAATACAAGTAACACCTAACGGCACTTAATGTTCAACCTACCATCGTGGAAAGCACTAAATCCTGTTTTAAACAAAATGGAACAGCCGAAGAACATCAATAAGGTGCATGTACTTTAGAAATCAGACAAGAAAAGTACAGGCCCAGAAGGGGCCCGTACTTTTGAAATCAGACAATACAAGTACAGGCCCAGAAGGGGCCAGTACTTTGGAACGTGGACAAAACAAGTACTGGCACATGTTACGTGTCCAATGATTTTGATTACTGGGAGTGAGATTCCCATTGACGGAGATCGATAGTATACGACCAAGATGGTCAGCAAAGGATCATCCAACTGCATTAGTGACTGCATTTCCATCAATAATTGTTACTTCTAAACCAGGATTAAAGCCAGGTGGCAAGACCAATACTTCATTGGGGCAGAAATACATCCATTAATGGATCCATGAACTGTGGCATTGACCAATTCACAATAAACTTTTAATAAAAGACCTTGAAGCCAAGAAGGCGGCCAAGACTGCAGACAACTAATTTGCTGGCCCCCGCCCTGGAGACCAAAAATGGCTCCCAGCAGGGCAACGGAACTGACCTCGACAGTAAAAGTACAGGCCACTTCTGGCCATGTAGTTTGGAAATCAGAACAAGCAATCAATGGTCAATAAAGGTGTCCCCGCCAACAAGGCACAGACACGTGGTCAATCAGAACATCAAAGTACAAGCCCGGTGTGAGCCTGTACTTTGTAATTTGAACAATGGCCAATTAAAAGGACCGTAAACAGCTCAGAAAGGGGCTGTACTTTGAATAGAAATCAACAGGAAAAACACTTATCAGAAAAGGGTCTCGAGTTTGAACTGAATGAATGAACTAAATGAATTGAATGAATAGACAAACACATATCTGAATGAGCTGGAAGACTAATAATGTTTGCCTCAATCGTGTTTTCAGGGAACGGAAAAACCTCTGGCCTCAAGTTGTCCAACATGATCATGAAGTTTGTGACTGCCTCAGCAGTGCTTGGCAATGGAAAACAATAAAAGTACAGGCCCCTCCTGTACTTTGTCAATCAGAACATAAAAATACAGGCCCAGGAGGTGCCTGTACTTTGTCAATCACAACATAAAAGTACAGGCACAGAAGGGGGCCTGTACTTAGTATTTAGAACACTGGACCACTAAATGAACACTTAACAGCTCAGAAAGGGGCTGTACTTTGAATTGAAAGCAAATGAAAAAGAAACTTCAGGAAAGGGTCTCGAGGCGAGCCGTGCTGGAGACAGGGCGAGCCCTGTTAGAGACGGGGCAAGCCCTGCTGGAGACGGGGCAAGCCCTGCTGGAGACGGGGCAAGTCCTGCTTGAGACGGGGCAAGCCCTGATGGAGACGGGGCAAGCCCTGCTGGAGACGGGGCAAGCCATGCTGGAGAAGATGAAAGGGTAGTGAAATGTGGAGTTTGATTCAGCACCTGACTTTCAGACAGAATGAGCCCATTCGCCAAAACGAGGGAGGAACATAGAAGGAGCAGAACTCATTAGTATACTGGTAGACCCCACTCACAATTATCTTCTATGTTTACCCAAAAAAAAACAGATTGAACAGAATTGACCTGAGGAAAAACACCTCGATTTTGAGTGACTGAAAAATGTGCAATTGGATTAAGCACCTGACTTTCAGACAGAATGAGCCCATTAGCCAAAACGAGGTAGGAACATAGAAGGAGCAGAACTCGTTAGTATACTGGTAGACCCCACTCACAATTATCTTCTATGTTTACCAAAAAAAATATAGATTGAAAAGAATTGACCTGAGGAAAAACACCTCGATTTTAAGTGACTGAAAAATGTGCAATTGGATTAAGCACCTGACTTTCAGACAGAATGAGCCCATTCGCCAAAACGAGGGAGGAACATAGAAGGAGCAGAACTCGTTAGTATACTGGTAGACCCCACTCACAATTATCTTCTATGTTTACCCAAAAAAATATAGATTGAACAGAATTGACCTGAGGAAAAACACCTCGATTTTGAGTGACTGAAAAATGTGCAATTGGATTAAGCACCTGACTTTCAGACAGAATGAGCCCATTAGCCAAAACGAGGTAGGAACATAGAAGGAGCAGAACTCGCTAGTATACTGGTAGACCGCACTCACAATTATCTTCTATGTTTACCAAAAAAAATATAGATTGAAAAGAATTGACCTGAGGAAAAACACCTCGATTTTAAGTGACTGAAAAATGTGCAATTGGATTAAGCACCTGACTTTCAGACAGAATGAGCCCATTAGCCAAAACGAGGTAGGAACATAGAAGGAGCAGAACTCATTAGTATACTGGTAGACCCCACTCACAAGTATCTTTAATCTTTAACAAATTAAATATAGATTGAAAAACAGTGTCTACACTTAATTCTTGAGATCCCCATGTTTACCAGTCTGATGTCTGCATTATAACATTCATCAATATCGTATTAAGATTGCCATAAAAGCAAGTTGCGATATAAGAAGTGTATATACTAATGTGGTGTTTAAATGGCAACCATAACTTTCAAGGTTAACCCGAAAAAAAATGTATGACCAATATCTTAGCAGTAACACACATTATGAGGATTAACAAACTGTATCAATATCCCCATTTCGATAAACAGATAGTATTATATATCAACTACATTTCATAACAAGATTAAGATTTAATGTGCCATTTTACTACCGAGTGCACATTGACTTGACATTTTATATGTGTTAATTTAGGAAAGAGATACTCTTTAAGGTATCAATATCTTATGCATAGCATTTAAATATGATACACATTTTGGGATATGACCGCACTCTAGCTTCGAGTTTCTGTGCTTTTTGGCCAAGAATTCTTTTGTATACACTTTTTTTTAAAAATGATATATGATCTTTTATCATACTTATGTTGTGAATTAACAACACCAAATAAGTACTGTAAATGAGCTATTTCAGCGTCAACATTTTCATCGAGTCTGCCTATTTCTCATTCATATTGCTTAAGAGGAGTAATTGGATTTGAGATATTTGGTTGGAGTGCGGTCATTGACAGAAAAAGATGTCGAATGTTGACAAGAACTCTTTGCACAGGGCTTAACAAGACTTGTTTTTTAAATCGTAAATAGAGGGAGTGATCACGGTTAAAGTGATGGAGTCAAATTGAAGGAAAAGCAAGATATGTCTTACAAATTAATATTGAAACATAACTTTCTATTTCAGTGGGATACTACTATTGTAGTGTAGGAGAACTGCCTCGTAGTACAAAATTTGCATAGGAAAGATGATAAATGATAACGGAAATTGCAAAGCATAGACATTGTATGTAAGGAGCAGTGGCGTAGAGGTTTCGGTATCACCAAAATAGTTATAGAAAATTTTGGGCGACAACCAAGTTGAGGGACTTCTCAAGGTAGATTTTCGGGATGAGGTAAGTTGACAATCACTAAACAGTAAGGAACTGCATAACACATGAAAAACACACAATGACTACCTTTTTGCATTGTTCTAGTGTTCCGACCATACAGACAACTTAAAATTCAATTCATAATTATTATTTGTGGGTACATGCTGCTAAGAGGGCATGGTGATTTTTGGGGAGATCAAGTAGCCACACTGGTATCAACAGATAGGATCGAACATAAGGCAAGCACCGTATGAGTGATGGAAATAGGTTGCTTCAAATACCTAAAAGCACATACTACCAACTGTCGATAATGGCGGTTGGTTTAAAGTTCGGAAATGTGCATTTCAATGTAATTAAAGGATAAAGTACAACCAATTTTATATTACAACATTCACTCACCATTTTTCAATCATGGATTTAGAAGGAAAGTATCGCTAATGCCAAACAGTAAAGAAGTAAACTTGCTTAATACTGACAATAGCACAGGACATGACACTTCAGACCATGGTGATGTACAGCTGATTTGCAAAAACCTGATAAGTAACATAATTACCATGCTTTTTCAAAGACATTTGATACAAATGAAACCTCGATCAAGAGGCAACGAAGACGTGTCAACTTTTATGCATTTAAAATGAATCCATCTGCGGCACTCATTGCATAGTTCGGTGGACAAACCTGAGGAGGTACAATTACATCCGCCACAGAGATCTAGGACAGAATCTAAAATTTAAGAAAGACAAACATTGCAGCATGAAAAGGGGTACTGTAAAAAACTGTACAGATTTTCAATTAACGTTATTGAAAGAAGTGATAAACAATCAACAGTGGAGACAGTGAAAACAATAATAAGTCTGCGATTCATTGAAAATTGCCAAAAACACCTAATACATAGAAAATGTACACTTCTCAATCAAAAAATACAGCGGTTGCATTATAAAAAGGAATGTTGGAAAATAATTCCCTCTAACCTGAGAACTCCATGAGCTTCATTGCAATAAAGAGTCTGTAATCCTCCAGAAATGCAGCATTTATTATCTCTTGATGCGGAACGGGAAAACCACTTAGGTACGATTCTGCAAACTAAACAAACATCCCAAAAAAACAAAGTTATAGAAGTAAGGAAATGTTACCTAATTGATCTTTATAAACAATTTACTATTTCAAATTTGGAAAAAATTCATCAAAGCTCAGAAAATAGCGACATTTATTTCCTGTGAATGGTCGAAAAAAACTAACAGTCAAAAACCTACCAACATACACTGGCATTATCACCAAAGTAAGTTCAGAAGTTGGAACATAATAAGCATAGCTTCACATAAAACCATCGAAGATAACATAAATAGATGAAAACAGTATTGCAAAATTACCAGCATGCAAAAAACACCACAATTGTAGCTGTCCTGTTGCTTGGCGTTATTTTCTACCACTAACTCCCATTGGTCATGGTCTTTACAACCGATTGCCTGTAGGAAAGCACTTTACAAACATATGAACAGTTATGTTTCATATTTCTTCTTCCAACAAAAAAAAACACAAGATGTAACTAGAGAGAACAATTACTATCTTAAAGTCATAACTCCCCAGTGTAACAAGTCTTCAGTATTTACAAACATTTAAAAAACATGTAAAGTACACTCCTACCTCCAATTTAATAAACACTGACGGTACTTCACAACATCGGCAACCAACGAGTCGTATAGTAATAACATTTTGGACAAAGGTTTCACTATCTGCAAAGAAAAATAGAATGACAATAAATATTTGAAACTTCGTCTTTTTACATACATTTGAGATTTTGAAACTTGTGGAAGGGAAATGCTAGCAGAGGGAGTAATATATTAGCAAACATCAAGCATAACATCTATTACATGACAAACACATGCAGATCAAATCATTACATTTTACACTCACCAATAGTATCCAATGCAATCCGGTATTGGTGGGACACAGGACAGTCTAATTTTCAAAAAGAGGAAGCTATGAAATACAGAAAAAAATAAGGAAATTACAATTCTCACAAAAATGAACAACAAAATATACAGATAAAACAAATCAGATACAAGAAAAACATAACAGTATTTACCCGGCAAGAAGATGATGGATAATTGCCACTGAATACAGAGGAAGCCACTGTGGCAGACATCAATAAACACTAAATATTAAAGAAATATAATGAGGTGAGAATAGTGTCAGGAAATGTAGTTTAAAACTGAGTAACAATGATAAGTTGTCCGATTACTTATTGTTTCAAAGATAAGTACCTTTGCTCTTAGCATACATAGTCTGGACAGATAAGCATCTATCACCTTGAAAAGTATAAGAAGAAGAAAAACTGTGCATTACTACAAGGACAAAGATGAAAAGCATACAAAATTACAGTACATACACTAAAAAATTATTTTAAGTAGGCCTACCTCATCACATATCCATTCGTTTCCTTTCAAGGTAGCAAACGAAGAATCATATAGTTTAAAACTTGAAACTATTGCTTCCAACCTTCCAGTGATAGGTTTATTCCACACATCGAGAACTTGCTTCTTCAAAACAGACTGAACACGATCCTCAAAGGATAGAGGGGATAGAGGCCATGATGGAGACACTGTAAGCTGTGCTGTAGACGCAGAGATGTGTGGTGGAGTTGCTGAGAAGCTTGATGGAGATGGTGCAAGCACTGCTGGAGACTGTGCGAGCCGTGCTGGAGACTGTGCGAGCCGTGCTGGAGACGGAGCGAGCCGTGCTGGAGACGGGGCGAGCCGTGCTGGAGACGGGGCGAGCCCTGCTGGAGACGGGGCAAGCCCTGCTGGCGATGATGAAAGGTGACTTGGAGGAGAGACATTTTGCAATTCTTGGAAACTTGATGGTGACAGTCGGAGAGGTGCAGGACATGATGGAAGCACAGAAGAGCAACTATCACTGTTCATTGTGCCTGCAGAAACATTTTTTGTAAAAGAACATTATTAACAAGTTCATTCAATAAACACAGTACTATATCATATACCTATAACAAATAAAAACATAAGAATTGTTCTGGATAGTCAATTCGTCTGGTATTTAAAGGATCGTGTTCAGAACAAGTCTGTTCATATCACTTAAAGAGAAAATTAAAAACGCTGCAGAGATAACACCATGATTATTAGGTCAAGAATGAAAGCAATGTACTAGAACAAAAAATTACCTGGTTTGCTTACATTGAAAGGCCTCAACATGTCCAAATTAAAAGTTCTACTTAATACTGTGTTTTTAGCATTCATTAGCTTTACACGCTTCCCTTGTACTTCAGAAACAGTGTAGGGTCCTGAAAATCTGTGCTCCAAAACGCCGCCTTTTCTGGTGGAACGCCTAGTATTTTGCAATAACACTAACTCTCCTTTTTGGAAGATGTATGGCTGATATTTCTTGCAAAGTCTATTTTTAAATTTGAGTTTTTGCCTTTCCTGGCCAACCTCTATATTCTGCTTTGCCTGCTCATGCAAGTCTGCTGCTCTAATTTTCAATTCTGCAACAATGGAGGGATATTCGCTTTCTGATGGTAGTACATACTCAAGCTAATAAAGGAAACATAAAAATCAATACATGACTTTTAATTGTATAGAAATACAATTAGCCTTTAAAAATAATAATCGAATAAGACTTAAGTAATGCTTAATTAGTGTGGAAAGAAAACTAAAGTAGTACATAGCACATTTTGTACACATAACAATGAACAGATACCAATATTAATTCAAGTATTGCAAATCTCATACCTGCTCATCATCAAGCTCGCAAGGGAATATTGGTTCACGGCCCAAGTACAGTAGAAAGGGGGAAAATGTGGTGGTGGAATGCGGCTTCGATCGTAAAGCAAACAAAACATGGTCCAAATAACGATCCCAATCAGTCTGGTGCTCATTCACGTACTTGGACAATGTGCTGTACAAAGAAACACGATGTTGCTTATGTGATTTTTAAAAGTAACGAATCGTTATTGGACATTGTTTTCAATTGACATATGTGATGCATAAAGACTTAACGTAAAAAAAAAAACATTACTGAAGTTCAAAAGAGACAAAATATGGAAACAATACATCAATGTATGCACTAGTCACAAAAATATACACCTTGTTTTGTCCAATTGTGAGAAAATGGTATAAATCATCCATAGAGCCAAAGTACACATAAACTCGATTGTAGCTCGATAAAAGACTTTGCGCAATCTTATTTTACGGCTTACCTGATTGAGGTATTTTTTTGATACACGACTGCTATCCTATTAAGCCTCTCATTATCACACCCTATCCATTATGCAGTGTAGTCACCTCCCTGTTGCCCCTATCCCTGTCTCTGTGAAGCGATCGGATATCTGTTAAGATTTTGTGCGCGCTATATAAAAATTTAAATAAATAAAACACCAATTACCTTTTAATGTTAGCATTTGTATGCTCATCTAAACCATTTGTCTGGGGATGATAGGGTGCACTTACAGACCGTTCAATGTTCAACAGCTTACATATATTAGCGTTAACCTAAAAAGGAAAGTTCAGAACTTTCTAAAACAATTGTGCAATACAAGTTAAAAATCAGAAGGATTACAAAACGACTCATTACATAATTCACAAATAAGAAAAACTATGAGAATACATGAAAACATGACAACAATGTCATAAAAAGATACTTTGCTTACTTTGTTCACAAACTCCCGCCCTTGATCTGAGAGGATCCTTTCAGGACTACCATGGCGCAGAAAGATTTCCAAAAGTTTCAAAGCAACTTCAGATGCAGTCTTTGTTTTTAAAGGGAATGCCTCAACCCATTTCGACAAATAATCGGTTGCAGTTAAAATATATCTGTATCCAGCAGGAGTTGTAGGTAAGGGTCCCATCAAATCCACTCCTAGAAGCTCCCAAACACGAGTCACCTACAAATAAAACAATTGCAAAAGTATGGGATATGAAATAGCAAAGCCTGATTTTGCTGATAGACCTTCAAAGATAAAGTATGACATTTCTTAACATACTTTTATCGGTTTTAACTCGGGGCACTTCATGAGAGATGGCTATTCCCTTTGACAAGCATCACCAAGTTTAATCTGCAAATACATAATTGCAAAGCTCAATTAAACACGATGTCTGATTATAAAGAAACGCACACATTACAGCAAATCATAGTACAAAAAAAATAGTAAAAACTAAAAAACATTTACATTCAACATAACAAATTGAAATACCAGGAAACAGTAACACTCACCCATTCTTTAATATGACTTGACATATCGGGCCAAAAAAAACGGGCTCTGATGCTTCGCTGTGTTTTATTAATACCAGAATGCCCATCAAATGTCGAAGAATGAAATTCATGAAATATATTTCGAGCAGTTTCAGCACCAACAACAACTTTTCTCTTCACATCTTTAAATTTATAGAACAAATGTCCATCTGTCAACGATAAAGAAAAAGATACAAAAACAAAGATTTACCAAACAAGCATGATCGAAATCCAACGTCAACAAGCAATGCAGCACATACTATAAACACATGGCAACATTGAGAATTAAAGTGAAAAAATAATATACCTTCAAATACGTAGTTTTTGGACATTCGACGCAATGCATGCTTATCTACCTTGGTGAAACATACTGGATACACATTACGGCACAAATATGCCACAAGCTGATTGAACTTTAAGGGATCCATTTTGGTTTGCACTAAAAAGACATACAAAAAAAAATTGAAATATGCATATACAGCACGGGGACGACACAATAATACAATGACACCATCAGTACCTCTAGCGTGTACAAATAATAACAACGTAAATAAATGCAATACACTTTGACCTCAAAAAAACAATACAAAGCCATTGAAGAGATCATGAGAAAGGGAAAATGGCATCATAAAACATGTCAGCTGATATTCCAGTACAACACAAGGTACTATACAGAAAGAGATGATATCTTCAACTTTTAAAAAGAACATCCACAATGAATGTCAAACACTTTCTACGACATTAAACGGCTAATAAGAATACATGATTTTAAGTCACAGCTCAAAAATAGGGGCAACATGCAAGGAATGCTCCAAGAAGAAGGTTTCTGTATCATTATAGACTGCAGAGAAAAGTTTACTTTTACCATGGCTATGGAAATGACTTCTAATCATAAGACACCATACTGCTTGATTAATGATTACATTACCAAGGGTGATGATAGCAAAAATGACATTCAGAGACAATCAAATTACAACTCACGAAATGAGGGTTTAAAAAGTCAATTTACAAAACAATTAGTTTTAAAAAACTTTGCTGACGGAAGGACATAATTTATATTGACAGCTCATTCAACCACTTATGTCAATCGATGAAACTTCTAAGAATACTCAGAAAAGCAAAAACATGGGGTTGAATATCAGGGTGAAAAGGCAGTGTAAAAAGCACTCACCAACTACAAGGAACCCAAGAGTCGGTTGCTCTGCAAAGTGAATGCTTTGTGAAAACAAGGAAGAGATGGAATACACACTGAAGTGGAACAGACGCGAAGCAAGGCTTGGACAGCAGACTGTAAGCAGGGCTGTGACTGTTATACCGTCAGCAGGACTGTGAGTGTGACCTAGGAAACAGATAAAAAATAACATGGGTGGCTTAAATATAAATAACGTTGCAAATATGCATTGCCAGTACACGTCGAACAATAATTCTAAATTTGTGCTGGTTGCGCATTCAAACACGCACATGTCGGATTTAAACGCAGACGCAATTCTAATTAAAGACAAGGCACATGGGGTGCTTTACAGAACAAGCATTTGCAATGCAATCGGTCTCGCCTTTGGGACCTTAAATGTATTTAGCTATGCAGCAGATTAGCCTGGGTGCTGAAACATCTACTGTTCTTTAACATGGAGGGAAAGTAAGCACCAAACTACGTGACACGCCAGGTATGGGAACACTTGGAGAGAAATATTGCCTTTCAGCAGGAAATGGTATAGTCCAAAGCTCTGTTTTTAATATAAAATAAAATCAGGGCCTTCGGTGGTCATATCACTGAAAACACAAGATTAAAAACAAATATTATTGTCTATGGGTGCTCATGGAAGACAATTTCTATGGACTGGAATCTAGAGAATGCTAAAATGATTCTGGTATTTTACTGACCTCTACTGGTCATTTTCTATCAAGACAGTAAAACAGAGGCAGTTGGACAAAAAAAAAAGTACATACAAGTCCTAGGGCTGATCTCCAGAGCCCACAATGTACATACACATATGAGTATATATTAAAGTATGTGCAAGACGGTTTCTACTGCTCAACCGGAAAAAAGCCCACACGTGGGTCCGCACAGTCGCAGACTCAATGAAAGGGTTGACGGGTCCCCTTTCGGTTGCTGTATTGATGTGTTGAACTGGTACTTGTGAGATAAACTTGTGCAAACAGGCTTTAGCATGTGTTAAAGAGACAAATGGCAAACGAATACTGCTTTAGAATGTGCTGCATTATGCCGCATAATTAAGTGAGCTATGGCCTTCCTTAACACATAATTGCAGCGGCCATGCCTATTTCCTAGTAACAAGTACAGCTAGAGCCATATTGTGGGAATAAGTGTGGCCACAACCCTTCCTCTGTCTTAATCCAATGTTGATTATCCTCCCACCATCCGTGGCATGACTGCTCTACGCTACAGATGGCTAATCTCCCCTTATTCCATACACTACCTGCTCCCTGCCCGAAGAAAGGCCTCATTACTGTATCATCGCCATCATTTTTGCACCTATGTGGTTCTTAGTGAGGGTTTAAGGATTTCATCACGGGCAGATGGCTCTGTGTGATTGTGAAAGGATAATAAGGGTACCAAGATAATTTTCAAAATGTTGTTTATGTAATCTTTTGGTAAGGAACTGTTAATTTGTTAAAGCATGGAAGTGAACCTGAGATTTGGTGGCCAAACCTGGGGCAGAATAACAGTAAGTGCACCCGCAGTTGAGACGCAGATGTTCCATGCATTTCCTGAGGCTTCCCCTACAAATGGATGCAGTCACTCCCCCGCCTGCAATGGAACTCTGCCTCCCAACACACCTTTGAAATGCGGGCCAGGATGCCAACTGAGTTCAAACAGATTGTCCCTTTTCACTAATGCACTGTTTATAGTGCAGTAGAAAATTCACGCCTGCACTCCATTTAAAAAAAACTCTTTTACTGGTTAATTGTTGAGAGCAAATCCTTCCTGGGTCAACATATAATATCAAATCCTTACGACACAGTTTCAGCACAACCAATCAAGAGTATAACAGGAAAATGACAGCCAATGGAACATTTGTTCATTGTACACACCATCTCTAAGTACAAGTTTCAAGTAACCAAACCTCATTCCCCACCCCTCAGTCTTGCCCCCAATCCCCTCCCAAAGTGATTACTTCAATTAACACAGTGGTATTCCACAAACATGGTTACATCGAAGCCCTAAATACACATGACCGAGTGTGCAACCCTCGACTGCCCATAGCTCAACCCGACCCGATGGAACTACATCTCCCCTTGCATTCATCGACCACTGCTCCTGTGTGATAGTATTTTCAGTCCCTTGTGATTGTGTGCCCTGCTCATTACTCCTACCCATCCCCATTTACATGGGCTCCAACTGCGTGGTTCAGAAGTCTAAATCCTCCTGCAATTTTTAATACCATCGATTAAGTTTCATGTGTGCTTCCTCTGCCAGCACCCAATCAAGTACGTTCATAAAGGAATGGAAGGGACCCTCATGCTCAACCACCCTATGGCACTCTTCCCTCAACCAGTACAAATGCCAACTGTAGGAACCTTCAGTGCATTTTATCCCCTTTAGGTTGTTTAACAATACAGAGCAGGCACACCTGAGGCTTTTCCTTGATCGGCTGTGCAGCACTGCCTGTAACTGTGTGATCACAGTTGTCTAATAGGCATGCACCCTAGCTCGAGCATGCCCAGGCCATATGCAGAAAGGAAGCTCTCTCTCCACCACATCTAGGACAATGCACACTCACGGTCTCTCGTTTTTAAAGCGCTGCGTACCCGATTTTTTGGAGAAGGCCTTGCTGGATCCACTCAGTCTTGGCAAACGTGAGATCCGGTTCCTAGTCCTTGCACCTTGGCCTTGCAAGTGATGTTCAAACATGTCTATCAACCTGAGATTAAGTTAAAAATAACTAATCTCCCTGATTCCGCTTGCATGCTGTTCTGTCAGCGACGCTGTAAAACCCTCCAAGGCTCCCCTTGTCAATGAGTAGAAAATAAACTATCTCCCTAGCGGTGGTGCAGGGCCTGTTGCCGTTGTCTCGAGTCTTAACACTTTGCTTTGTTTATTGTCTAAAAACGGTCTTGAAAGAGAGTCTCTTTCTCTAGGTGAAAGTTTAGTGCAGGAAAGACTTCCTTCGGTCATTCCTGGGTACTTAATTGCATTTTGGCTTCTGGATGTAGGCGCTTTGGTGGGACTCGGGGGTGGTGGCTTCATTTGCTGGCTACAGTACTCGATCTTGCAAGTAGAATAATTACTTAACAACTTCTTAGGCAACATTCATCAAAGGAATTGCCCTTTCAAGCTGACATGTTTTTGTCGTTTAAAAAAAGTTATTTGTTACTGCGGTTTTGGTGTCTGTAAGTGAACGTAAAAGCGCCGACCGACTGTGGGCGTAGGCAGGTACAGTGCTCTCCTTCAAATCCCACGCGCCTTTGGAGTTACTGTTAAGTGAGCGGATTCCCTGTGATGTGCACGTGCATGCGCCATCTGAGGTAAAATTAGTAGTTCTGCAGGGCCTGGTTATTAAGCGCGCAACAGCATTGGTAAATGATAAACTCGGACTTTGACTGTATGCTACGGCCATCCTGAAAACCGCGCAGTCTCCAATCAACAAGGTGTGTAAAGGTTAAAACAAAGTACAAACCACAACAAAGCCCAGTGGAATGAAGAGCTTATGCAATAGCTTGTTCGGACATCTGTTGCTATCGCAGTGGGTCTTTCCATTACATTTGTTAATGGTTTTATGCAGTAATCTGCTGACAAGGTACTGACGTGGAAGGCAAATGTCTTTAATTTGGCTCAGCGACCTGGGCTTTTTTTGTAGCACTCATCAAGTCTGAACGTGTGAGGGCACGTGCACGCAGATGAGATGTTAAGTGTAAGCAGTGTCTTTCTATTTTTAATCTATCTGTGGGGTTTATTTAGGTTAAGATACCATTGTTTTCGAGGGTCCTGGTAAGTCAAGTAAATGAAAACAAGCAAACAAATCCCCCCGGCTCTCACTTACCACATGCCGTCTGCAGCCCACAAGCCCGTAGGTACCATGCTGCGGCCACAGAAACGCTGGAGCACGCACACGCACACCGCAAGTCGGCCTGGAGCGCGCCTTGGAAGAGACGCGGGAGGACACTAGCGTGACGCCGTGAGCGTGCACGTTGGTGTTCCCTGCATCTCGCGCGTTTACAGACCGGTGTCTACTCATGCACCGGTCTGTACCACTGAGGAGGCCTTCACAGCGACAATAAGGCTTGGCAGCGCGCTTCGCGCTGCAACGCAGGAGAGCCCTAAAATGTCGTTCGAGAAGGAATGGGCGGACGCCATTTTGAACAGTAACTCAATGCGTCGCAGTTTATAAAAAATACACACATGGGTGGGGTCAATAGAATTACAATTGCACATATTAAATGCAAGGACATGCACAACATTACTTTACAATTTGTGATGGTTAGGAATTCAACAAAAACACATTTGGGGTTTCAACGCAGACGCTATTAAAAGTAACGACCGGGCACATGGCGGGCTTTCATGTACAAATCGATCGATAATGAGTGGGCAAAGGTAACTCAGTACGTAGCACATTACAAAGAAAAACACATGGGTGGCTTAAAAATTTTAAAAAAAGGTTAATATGCATTGCCACCAGACGTCGAACATTACTTCTACATTTATGCTGGTTGCGCATTCAAACACGCACATGTGGGCTTTCGACGCCGACTGAAAAACAGACGTCGAACAATAATTCTACATTTCGGTTTGTTCGGTTTGTTGCGCATTACTAAAAGGAACATGGGCTTTCGACGCCGACTGAAACACAGACGTCAAACAATAATTCTACATTTCGGTTTGGTGCGCATTACTAAAAGGAACATTTAATACCAAACAACTTACTATAACAATACCAATAACAATACCAATGACAACTTATTTATAAATAAAGTAGGAGCAATTTCGGTTGAAAGGACGTCGTCGAAAAATAATTCTACATTTCGGTTCGGTGCGCATTACTAAAAGGAACATTTAATACCGAACAACCACTTACAATAACAATACCAATAACAATACCAATGACAACTTATTTATAAATAAAGTATGAACCAGTAAAAGACAAGAGCAGAGGCAAGACTTTCCTCACCGACGAGCAGCTTAAAAAGAAATTTCCAAAGAACGTCATGGTATTATATACACCACAGAATTAGATCATTGGTTAGATGGAAGTGAAACAAAACGTAAGTACGCAATGATTGGATGGACTGTCATTCAGAATTGTGATTGGACTGCGACGAATGTGCGCCGATAAGGGGGTACAATGAATTATACCCTACGTAGTGAAACGTCATGAAAACGTAAATGCGCATGCGCAATGTCTGTACGCATGCGCACAAACACAGGGGGGACGCTCAGTCACGGGGGACGGTGGAACATGGAACACCGGCAGTACTGCATAGTGACAGACACACAATGATTTATTGCGGCGCCAGGGGCGGGCTGGATGTGGGTTCTGATGGGGGATAGGGGCTTTACATGCAGCGCGCGCAGATTTTTTTTCACATGGCCACGCCCTAGCATAACCACCACAGCTCACTGCTAACCAGGACATCATCGTTGTTCAAATCATCCACGGGCCGGCGCTGCCCGACCCCCGACAGACTACGAGGTTGAGCCTGAGGGCAGGGCCCACCACCAGTAAGTAACTGTAAGTATTAACAAGTAGCCATGCTATGCTCATTTTTTGTTGTTGAGCATGGTGTTGTGACGGTTACCGTAGTAGCGCCACAATCAGAAGATTAGATCATGCCCAAGGCCTAGCTGTAACACATTCTATCCCACTATGGCCGCTGGGGTTAAGTTAAAGACCCTGCCCGGCCCCTGTCCATGAATTATCCTCCCCTAAACAATTTACCGCTTAAGACCCGAGTTGTTAAAAGCCTTGAAAAGCAGGATGTTAATTAAACGTGTTGCCTTCTTTTTTACGAATAGTTGCATACCTACTGAATGAGCCCATACTCTTAAAGGCTATTTAGGCGTGCCATGGTTTGTGCTTTAATCGTGCCTTAATATGTATTAAAGTGATGTGCAAAGCCAACTAACAGAGGTAGGTATGCCTCGCAATAATTTCCTGCATTTTTTTAATTCAAAGCAATCGATACAGCGTGGCGTAGCGGGTTCCCGCCTTCTAGTCCTGGTCAGGGGCTAATGAAGACCGCGCGCCATTTGAGCATTCAATTAAACAGGCTCTTCATGCCACTGGCTTTCCTAAGTCACCAGTGCAGATTTATTTTTTATTTTTATTTATGGTGGAGGTTGGCAGAGCTGCAGTATGTATGTGACTACTATGGAAATACCAGGGAAGTAATGAAGGTTAGAAAATGCTCCAAGTTCGAGCTTAATGTACGCTCAACCATACTCTTCCCCGTTCTGCTGCTAAAAGACTTTTAATCACCACGAGAGCCCCCTCAGAGTTTCTTCCCTCTCCATCAGCCGCTAAACAACCTGAATCTGGCACACATCCCTCGCGTGGCCTTCAGAAGTTAAAAAGAGCCTCTTTAATGGACACACATGTTGTTTCGTGGATGTAAATTACTATTTACTTCACTGTTATGATAACCAGACCTAGAAACACTGTCTACATTTTACATGTGGCCGGAAGAAAAGAGATTTTAATTGTTCCATGTATTAAAATTAAAACGTTGGTACAAAGAGCACTTAATTTGCACAAAAAACGTATACTTTTGAGCAGACAAGGCTGACTTGCAGTGGGTTGGTAGAGAACGCTGTTTGTTGAAGGCAGCATCTTAATTTATAATTCTTAGCTACCAATATATAATCGATTATTGAAAATGTCAGTAAATCTCAATGCATTTAATATGCAATCTCACTCTAGAGAATGTAACCACGAGACAGAGAGGACAATAGAATTATGCCTCAACTGCATCAAAAGTATACATTTTGCTCAGGTTCATTCTAGGCCTGGCAACATGTCCCTCTATACATTCCCTAACCCGATGGCAATAATTTAATATTTTTGTTTATTTTACATTTTCCTATAGTGCTGCTTTTTATAGAGCCATTGAACTTTCTACCACACAATTTCATTGTAATCTGTTACGTTAATAAAAACTGGCACTGGCCACTTTGTAGAGTCAATATAAACAAGGGTTCTTACTTATATGGCTTGTGACTGAAAAGGGCTAGAAAGCACAGAAACAGAGACCTAATTAAGGCAAACTTTAAACCTTGGACTTTCAATGGTTCTGGTCAAGATACAAATAGGAAGCAAGTGCCATAGAGAGATTTTACTGTTTGTTAAGAGAAATTGCCCCCGAAGTGCCACTGAGATTTAAATTTTTTCCCATTGTCAGACGTTTTCATGTCTTCTGGACCATTTCTTTCTGCCTCTGCCATTGGTAAGAGAGAGGATAGCTCTCTCTCTCTCCTAACAATACTTTGTTTCAGCGCCACTCGCTTGGGCTCCTTTGTGTGACATTTGCATGCTTCCTGGTCTGAGTACTTGTGTGTGACATTTCCATGCTTTCTGGGATTACAACTGATTTATAGCAGTGCCAGTTGAGGATTTGGGTGGAACCAATAGAGTAAGTGGGTGGAGCCAGTGGAGGAAGTGGGTGGAGCCAGTGGAGGAAGTGGGTGTGGCCACTGACATACATTTGAGCACCTGCACCTCATATTTTACAAATTAAGCACTGCCTGTGACACACCCTGTTTAATAGTGTGAAACATGGAGGTGGAAGGGGGTGTCCATTACATGGAAGGTCCTCACAGGAAATAAAGAGTCCAGTCCAGTGCAATGTCCGCTATGCCTGCCTACTTCAACCTTTGCAGTGTAATGTTTTTGAAGAACGTGTCATCAACAGCACAGATATCCACTGGGACCCCTGCCAACATACATCCCTCATCCAATTCTGCCCTTCTCAGTACCGCATTTTTTTTGCAACACTGTATTTTTGAATGTAACATTCCATGTGAGCTACTGTGTGTGTTGCCACATCTGAACCCAGGAAGTAGACAGATAGCAAGCTTTACAAAGATTCTTAATCCTGCTAATGCATCTGCATGCTACACCACGCTAGGGTTTACAGAGAGTGGGCCATTGATAATTGCACCCCGGAAGATATTCAGCAATCACTGTGATGTTTCTCTGAAGACAAATGTGACAGAAATCCTTGGCGATTTCTGCTAGAATCTTGGACCTTGTTTCCCCTAATTTGTTGACATACCGAACCGCTGACACATTGTCAATGCGGAGAAGTATGCAACAGTTCGTCATGCGTGGAGACAGACAACGAATCGCAAAGGACCCCGCCAGAAGCTCCAGACAATAGATATGGAGAGACAATTCGTCCTGGCACCACCGCCCCCCCCGTAGTTATCTGACCGCAACAGGCTCCCCATCACCACTGACTGCAGTCGGACTCTATCCCCACTTCCGGAGACACTCCGAACAGGGCCCGACCATTCCAAGACTTCATGTGTTCTAACCCACCACAACATCTCCCACCTTGCCTCCTCCGAAAGAGGAATCTGATCTGAGTATTTGAGGCCTTTCTGGGGGTGGTGGATTTTGAGTCGCTGAAGTGTTCGGTAATGGAGAGGACCCGGAAATATAGTTTGTATCGAGGAAGCTAGCAGGCCGACTATCCTAGCTACAGACCTCAATGATACAACCTGTTTGTGTAGTATCAATCTCAACTCCCTCTTGATAGATCCGATCTTCTGATTGGGCAAGAGGAGTTGTCAAGCGAGGGAATTGACTAGAAAATCCAGGAATTCCATCGATTGAGACGGGATGAAAACTGACTTCTGTGGATTCACTAGAAATCCGAGTGACTGTAAAAGATCCCTTGACCACTCCAAATGAGTCATCAACAGGTGAGGGCAACGAGCCATGATGAGAATGTCATCCAAATAAATGATCAGACGAACATCCTGGGTTCTCAGAGATTTCACGACAGGCCTCAGGAGCTTCGTGAAGCACCAAGGTGCTGACAAGAGGCCGAAAGGGAGAACTTTGTACTCAAAACAGACTCCCTGCCATTGGAACTGCAGAAACCGACGATGAGGACCGTAAATGGGAATCAACAGATACTCTTCCTTCAGATCTATCTTGAAGTGTCGGTAAACAACCCAGCCGTTGAAGTCCTTGAGGTTGAAAACTAGTCTGGAACCACCCTACTTTTTCTGTACCAGAAAGACATTGCTGGAGAAACCCTGAGGATGACGGGTGGTCCAAACATTGGCCCCTTTTTTCAGAAGAGAGTCTATTTTCGCTAAAATGGCAGCTTGATCCTGAAGAGAAAAAACTAGGGGCGATGGAGGATGAGGTTGAAATGGGAAAACTGAAGAACTTTATCTTGTAACCCTTGACAGTGTTCAACACCCATGCATCTTTCGAGATCAGTTGCCAACTGGGGAGAAAAATTTCAATCTGCCCCAACAAAACTTCTGAAGCTGAAATTAGGCTCACCTGAAGCTGAGGAATCGTGATGTCCTCCTTGATAGCCACCATAACGTCCTTTCTTGAACTGGTTGTGTCCTTTGCGAATGGGATACAAACACCAACTTGTTGTATCCTGAGTCCTGATAACCTCCACAATGGGACTGAGAGCCACGCTGGGCGTTTTGGTTAAAACCAGAGCTGAACGATCGTCCCCTATATCGCCCGGCCCGTCCAAAAACCAGGTGAAAAGCTCATCGAAGGGAGGACTGATCTTTATCTAGTCCACTAAAAGTGGCAACAAATTTGGTCAATTCTTTAAGAAAAGGTTGACCAAATAATATACCTTGAGCCAATGGCCCAGACTCAGAAGAGGACAATTCCGCCAATTTCGGGTCCAATTTCAAAAGAATAGAGTGTCTGCGCTCACACGACATGATACAATTGGCGTTACCCAATTTACAAATGGCTCGCTGAGCCCACCCTATCAACTCATCTGGGTCAATGGCGGAGGTGGACTGCTTAGCCCGAAAACCCAGTTCCAAAATTTTTGTGAGGGGACCAAGTAAGTCTAATAACTAATCCTGACAAGAACGCCATGCTCTATCAATACCTTTTTTGGGGTCTTTAGCGTATGTTCTTAAGGTAAGTAACCATGGTTGGATCAACTTCAGGCATCTCCACTAATTTATCAGCCAGCTCTGGCCGAGGACATTCAGAGCATAGGCGCGTCCTCACATCTTTGTCAAAAGGTTGACGAATATCAGACTGGACATACTCCGCTACCTCAGCGGACGGGAGCCAAGAAGAGGAATTAGGATGCACGATTTCTGAAGGGTCAAATGTAAGGAGTTGTGGATGTGTAGGTGCGTCCACAAAATGCTATTTACGAGCCTTCTTAGCAGGAGGAGGAGAAGCGTCATGGTCCGAAGACGTGTCAGAAGAAGTATAACCATGGTCCGTCTGGCGAGACTGAGAAACCGGCACCTCCTTAGAAGACTGTTCTCAGGAATGGTCAATAGAGAGAGCCTTAGCTAACTTAGCAGACTTCGACTTATGCAGATTCGCAACCTTGGCAGCAGTTGAGGAAGAACGCCCAGACGAAGTAGGTAGACAGCCCTGTTGCAAAGCATAATTAGACAGATGACGTTTCAAGGGTTCAATAGCGCAAACCAGTGCTGGACAGTGTTGGACACCCACATCAAGTGCTTCAACCATCTCCTGCTCCATGGAGCCAGAGGCTCCTTCATCATAATAATAATAACCTTCCTTATCACAGTATTCAGCCATAGTAACACAATAAAGTGTCAATAATGCCCACAAGAGGAAGTAGAAAATACTGTAAAGGCAAATGAATGGGGGAGTGGTAAACCCCCTAGGCAAGCCAAAAAGACAGTTACAAAGTAACCTAGATAATAATCAAATTAAGTTTGGAGGGAGGGCTTGCCAGAAAACACCACTCTAGACAATGCCTATGTGCTATTATACAGCCCAAAGCTGGTAAAATGAACAGCCGGGAGTAAATTGGGGCTTGGACAGGCTTGTGGGCAAAGAGCATGTGAAGCGCTGCTCCTGAGCTAAATTTGCGAAGTTCGCCACTGATAACAGCAAAGAAAATGGCTGCCGCGCATGCGCGGTAACTACCGCCTGACTAAAATTGAAAAAGGACTACACTATACAGTACGCGTGTAGTCCTAGAGCCCCACACTCCCGCTCCACCGGAAAAACCAGCGCGGGCGCAAGCGTTTGAACCGGGGAGGTGAACGCACGCTCCCTGCAACAAACACCAACTGGGGAAAATTAAATATAAATCAGGGTGAGCGCCGCACGGCGAGCAAAGCCAAAAACAGAAAAAACAAATTGAAAGGCAAGGCACTTAACTTGCTGCGGAGCAGCAAAGAAAGAGGATATAGTGTTCTCCTATGGACCTTTTGTAGGGGATTCTCTATGGTTGTCAGGTGTGTTCATGGATATTGTAGTGTTTATTTCTTTTACTATAATCTTATCGGCTGATGAGTTTTTTCTTAGTAAAGAAATGAGAAGCATAATCGAAGCCTCCGGTCCTGACATAGAATTCGGTGGTAAATCTTGTTCATGGATAAAATCTCATCTAGACTCCTATTCACCAAAGTATGTTCCAATTATAGGTTCACTTTAGTCTCCAGCCCCATTTAATCCACTTTCTTTATCCAGAGCTGCTTGTAAACCTCCAAAGCCTTATTTACACCACCAGCGCTACAAATGGCATTCCCAGCTGCTGGTTTACTCCACCACTGGAGCACTCTGAAGAAATGCTAATTAAGCAATATTATCCAAAGGGGATGGAAATTCAGGCAGCTATTGCCCTGGATGTAGCTGGAGGTCGTAAGGCAAAGCTACCTATTTGTGCTGTCCTCATTATAAATATTGCTTTTTTAAATCACATCCTTAAAATTTAGGGTGAAATTCACAACATTTCTTCATTGATGGTATATTGTTCATGGTAGTTCTTTGGATGAAGGTTACATGAAGTAGTAGGCATATGTGTGTTTTTTGGAGTTCACAAGCCTCTGTCATTTTGTTCCACTGAAATGCATTCTAAAGAAAGTCTGGTTTTCAGGATAACAACAACGAGCATGCATTAGTGCCAATACAAATAATGTATTCATGCAGTCGTATTTACTTTAAGCTTTGAATTCACATGCTCTGCAAACTCCAGCCATTTATGTTAGCTTCTAACAAAACAGTATAACAGAGATGTGCAACTACACACTGACACTGGGGAGGAGGGTGGTTACGTGTGCATCTACAGTATTACAAACAATGAACAGATGCGTACAGGGAAATAACATTTTTCATATGTAGCATGTGGCATTGTTGATATATATATATTTATAGCCTATAAAGCAGTACTGCCTAAAACAGTCGCTAATCAGTGTATGGTACAGTGTCTCAAAACATTTGTCCATCTTTAGCCTGTTGATAGGTGAAAGTATCTACACCGTAATGCTTAATAGAGAGAACCTGGAGCTCACTTGTATGCCTTAATGAGATAATAGCTGTGAGGGAAGCTACTCTAGAACCGAGGAACTTCAAAGCACAGTAATGCAGTGGTTCGAGTGGTGGGAGGGGAGAAGGTAAAACTCTTGGTAGCATAACTGCGCCATGTCCGGAGCCCTGGGCATTTCATTCACACCCTTTACGCTGAACTGGCGTACGCCAGTTCAGCCCATTGTGGTCACGTATATGGGGTCGCAGCTAATCTCTCCCCTGTATAATTGGGAGAGGTGGGCTCACCCACAATTTAACAACACTACATTCCTCCTTTACCAGGAAATGGCAATAACTAAACAAATGTCAATAAATAAACTCTGGACATTGAGTTCACAGGCTAGTGTCTGTTCTAACAAAATACTCATGGAATGTTCCTACTTGGTGGCAGGATTCCCTTACAGCAATCGGCTTGGCTGTCGGCTGAGATTAGCTGGACACAAAGGGGAATATTCTCAAGAATGTGTGATAAATACCACAAAAGTAGCTTAACTCAACTCTTCTCATCGAATTCTATAGCGGGAAAATAATGCCGCGTTAACGTTGTATTCACAACATAGCGGTACCATGCAATAGGCCCACGATGACCCGTCAAATGTCCGTGTTGAAACCAATGCGACGCTGAAAAAACACGAAACACCAACGTGAAAATAGTAGCGATGAGGCCAATCGCGATACAAACATCAGTGATAACCAGCGACAGGCCTGCGAATCCCACGCATCATGCAGGAAAATGCTCCAAAAAAGCAGTGTAAAAAAACAGTGAGATGACAACGTACGAGCACAACCGCACAGCCATGACGAGAGCAAATGACCATTGATCCGCATCAGCTAGGCATAACCTCACAAACAGCCACAATGTACATTGACATGCAGTCTGTATGTAAACTGCGCCAATGCAGAAACATACAGGGGAACACACTGTGAAACCAGATCTCCTCTTCACATTGCAGAGGGACAATCAACACCCCTGCACACAGATGTGCCATGTACATGATCAAGCAATTATGAAAGCATGGACTAATGTAGGGGCAGTGACTCCCCCTTACGTACATGTTGGCCATGTTGGTCGTGGGACTGGAGTCACAGGGTGCATCCCTGCATCATGGCGGCACATATTCAAGCCCAAAAGAAACCCTGTTGTCACTTGTAGGCCATAAATGACAGCCAAAATGGAATAAATTAGGACACATGTGAAATGCAGAAGAGTGGGGTACCAACTGTGACACACAGAACTGGCAGTCCGAATACGTGACACCCTAAACAGCCTCACTGCACAGAGGTGACACACCCACCATCCATTAACAAATTCCAGAATTGCTAGCACAACATGTCACACCCACACTTGTCTGAGTGAAGTGCCTGTACAGATGAGTGACATGCATGCAGGGAATGTGTCTTGGAATGCATTTATTTGCACATGCTGTGCCTGTGGTCATTCATCGTATTGTCCCATGATTGCCAAGGACGTCAACATGAGAAGAAATTGTCAATGATGGTGTTCCTACGGGCTATTCCTGATGCGGCTGCAGTGGGGTGTGGTCCACCTGCCTCATCATCGTGCGGTGCATTTAGCACTGGTATCCATGGGGCATTGCTCCGTACACATATGTTGTGCAACACACAACATGCAACCATCATCTTGCACATGATGTATGGGCTGTACAGGAGCCTTCCACCTGTGACATCCAGGCACCTGTAACGTAACTTCAACACGCCAAATGTGCGTTCCACGATGCCCCTGGTGCATTTGGGGGCCAAATTGTACTGCATCTGGGCTTGTGTGTTCGGGGCTCAGAGGTGCAGAGTGCATATGCTTGGTCACCTGTGACAGTGCAGAGAGACATGAGTCAAGACTACGTACTGCATGATGTGTTGGCAGGCTCACTGGTTCATTGGTGTGTGATATGTGTGACTTAGTGATTCATGTATGACATGAACTGCTTGTTGCAAAATAGCGGCATCAATGTGTATTACGTAGCCTCACTGCTGCTCCTCCCTCCCCTGAGTATAGTCATTAGTGTGCGCAGCACGGTTGCATCTCTTGCACCCCTACGGCACACCATTGTCATGCCTGTCTGCGCAAGTCCACAAGCCTGACTACGACACAGTGATGATACGCGCTGCAGGTGGCCGGCCTCGTATGTGTGTAGGTCCATTGTAAGGACAGGGCTGACACAGCTGTAGAGCACCTGCCTGGTTGAACTCACCATGCGGTTGAGGATTGACATTTGGCGCATGCAGCACTAAAAGCGACACACACAATAATTGGCATGTGTGATCCCTGACCCTGAGCGGGCATGCCCTCCCTCATGTACCCCTTCTGCCGAGCCCGCACTCCGGGGGCATGCCACATAGTAACATTGTCCATTGTGGAACTGGTGGCATAGACACTACAACAGAGACACACGCATGAGTCACTTCCTTGGGAAGGCCTAATCTTAACCACACCCAGATCCACGTGTTGAAGAGCCACACCCTTAAGCTGTGAGTTTGTGGAACTGGCTATGGGCACGTGCACCCGGCCCCTTTTATTGCCAGGGTCACATGTCCAGTGACACCTGTGCTGATGGGTGTTGTGTAGTGTAAGCCACTCCTCAGGGGATGGTTGGTGCTGGCAACAACAACAACAGTGATCAGACAATCAGCAGTACAATGTTCAAACAGCAAGGGTCCATGACTTGAGCTGCACAGAGTTAGTGGCCCCGGATGTACTGCGTCCGGCACAGGCACAGTGCTACGGGACGGTGACTTGCGCTGCACTAAGTTAAGGCAACGCTAGCTGAGCAGGTCCTCGTCGATGTCCAAGGTGAATGTCGCAGAGCGTTGCGGGGGACAGTGGAAGGTGTCCTTCCAGGGCATGATGCAGAGGGCTGAAGCAAGCAGAAACAGACAAATGGCAGAGTTGAATGCTACAAACTCCGCTTTACCACCATGTCAGTATCAGCAACATGATGATGAAGACAACCCACAGCTCATAGACTCAGACGCCACCAGTGCCCATGAATTACGGGGCACATCCTTGTTGGCACTGGAGCTGAAAGGGGATGCAGTCTGCGATGAGGCTTGTACAATGACCCAAACTCTGCCATACAGAGGGCAAGACTCAGTTCCAATTGTGTGACCTACTCCACCTCAGCGTGTGCCGGAGGCAGCAGTCAGGAGTGGCCCACAGCCACGTGTCGTTGGCATGCGATGTACACAGTTAGTGGCACCAGTGCAGTTTTTGGTAGTGTCCCATCAACTCTGTAACTGAGTGTCTTTTCTTCTCCAGACTAAATCGCGTCTTCCTCTTACTCCTCTCCTTGCGTACGGTGACATGAACACTGCCATGAAGAAATCAAGACTTAGTTCCAAATGTGTGACCTAGTTGATCGCAGTGTAGGCCAGAGGCAGCGGTCAGCGCGGGTCTAAAACTGTCCAGCCATCTCCTCCTGGGTCCCTAACACACAACATTGGAATGGCTTTTGGAGAGGATTTGTATCTGATGGAGGAAGTGGCACCAGAGGTGAGTGGGTGTTCAGTCTGCGACAATGCCATGTCCTGCCTGATACGGACTGCATTGGATTGCTGTGAGGCCTGCAGGACCTCAGTGTAGGCCAAAGGCCGAAGTCAGCAAGGGCCCACAGACATGTGTGGTTGGAATGCTATGCACAGAGTTGGTGGCACACATCGAAGGGAGTATAGTGATATGAACTCTGCCATGAATAATGTTCTCTGCCATAGCATAATCAAGACTCGGTTCCAAATGTGTGACCTACTAGTCCGCTGTGTCAGCCGGTGGAGTATGTCAATGAGAAAGGAGTACTGTGGGCCTGTGTTGCAGAGGCTGTGATGGTCTGAGGAGGCTGGCAAAGTTGGGGACCTTGGGCTTGAAGCTAGCAGTGGCACGTGGTGGGCCCTTCGTGACTCATGCTGGTTCTGGCAAGTGAGCAGTGATGGCTGGGTGCGCAGGGGCGGGCCAGACGACTTCGGGGACCAGCGGCCCGGCGTGCAGCAGGATCGCAGGCACCACCACTCATGGCGTTGGCCTCGTGGCGGGGTGAGAGGTGCTGCCCTGGCAGGGACGTTGGCCATCCCGGAAGAGAACCAAGCCCAGGGCTACGTGCTTTCTATTCACACGCCTACTCTAGCCTAGCGTACGCTGGGCCAGCCCACTCAGCACACTCTTACATATAGCGCCGTAATAAGCTACATTTCTGTGATCTCCCCACACTGACTGGGGTGACATGGTTGCGTCCACTGTCCACTACACTCCATACACCAGCGGTGTATGTTGACATGGATTTGTCTGTGGTCTGCATACCTCAGTCTGTCCAGCACATCCACACCACACTTGGCATTGTGTACATTCTCATTCATCAGTCACTTGCCTCCTTCGCACATGCCTGGTTCCCACCTCTCCCCACATTCTGCTAATGTGTTGCAGAGGTGCCATGCCATTGATGGCTTGTGTATATTTCTAGCCCAGGTTCCCACAGTAAGTTGTGCTGTCATGTTTGGTGGGTGGACATGTTGTTTGGCATGTCGTATGTGACGTGTGCATTTCCAGAGTTGTGAATTACATGATTGTGGATTTGTGGTCTGTGGTGTGTTCATTTGGTACTTACCAACGAGCAAGGCATTTCGGTAGGTGCCATCCTGGAAGCGCTGGTTGATGATTGACTGTCGGAAGATGTAGGAATCATGCACACTGCCTGGGTAGTTGGCGATGGCGTTCGTGAAGAGTCCCCGGTGGTCCACTATTGCCTGCACATTGATGGAAAGCGTGTGCTTTCTGTTGCGGTAGCTGTGTGCAGTGTCGGCAGGGGCATGTGTGCAGTCATTTGTCCCCAACACGTATAGGAAGCCAGCTTTGGCGCAGAAGCCTTGCTTGGTCTCCAGCTGTTCCTGCGCAGTGTGGAGGAAGTATAGGCACAGGGTACCAAGCTGATGATGGCATCCAGGACAGGTTTGAGGAATAGGGCTGGCTGTGAGACTCCTCTGACTCTGGTGGTTGTTGGTTGGAAGGTACCAGATGCTAACAGGTGCAGCACAGCCAGCAGCTTTGTCTGAGGTGGGATGTTGGTTGTCCGCTCGGTTGGTACTGTCACACTGTGGGCAATGATGTTCAGGATGTGGAGGATGGTTGTCCTTTTGAGTCTGTAGTCGGCAATGATATACTCTGATGTTAAGTCTGTGAGGCTGGTGCGTTTTCGGAAGGTCCGCTGTCTGTGTCTGCACTGCCTCTGTGGTGATCCGCGGGGGAGGGTGGCAGGTGGGGGTGCGGACGGGGGGTGGCAGGCCTGGGGGTGGTGGCGGTGGGTGTTGTGGCCCTCTTGGGGCTCCGAGCTGAATGATCAGTAGCTCCATGGCTTCTGTTTGTCTTCAGGTGTGTCTCTAGGCTGGGCTCCCTTTTCTGGTGCATGCTGTCGCCCGACTTTGCACCAGGTCAGTGCAGGTGTAAAACTACTGCTGCTAACATGCCTTATTGCATGTTTTGTGATCTTATCGCTGATCTGGCTCGTCATTGAGAATGTTGTGGAGTGGTGTTGTCGCGACTTCTTGCACAGGAACGCCTATTCTGCATCTCATAAGCGATAGTTGCTGGGGTCATCTGTGGCGATGTTTTTTGCGGCTGCTATCACCGGTAAACTGGTGATGTGAGCTGTTAGCACCGGATTGTGAATGGAGCAATATTTTTATTGACACTTTGGCTGAGATGCAGTGCCGATAACTCTGCGATAGCTCCTTGAGAAGATCCCCTAAAGCCTTTGTACATCTGGGAAGGCTTCGGGTGTGACAGCAACGCATACTGAACTTGGCTGTTTAGCATTGAGGGTGTTGGCGAGGACACTGGCAGACCTGTGCCCCTCCTGGTTCCAATACTTTCATCTCTAGCAAAGGAGAGCTCTTACTCCAAGCCTTGGGAGGTGCTGAGGGACGGTGTTGCACATAAGTCTTCTGCTGTTGCGTCTGGGAGTTTGTCACACTCTCCTCCGGTACCTGGAGTGTTTGTTGTGGCTGCTTCTCTTGACAGACCAGCCGCCAGGAATCCTCAGTGTTGTCCTCTGCGACTTTCTTGAACTGAGAGATGTTGCAGGTTACACTCTCCTGGGCTTGTTGAGCGGTTTCTTTGGTTCTTTTGACCTCCACTACTATCGACTGGTCTAGTTCAAACGGTAACCGGAACTTCCCTCCAGGGTGGCGGTCTTGCACCAACACGCGGTCACCTACTAGGATCGTGTCTTTTCCAGGAGGCTTTCTCATTGTTATGGGTCCCCCGGGAGTCCGATTTATTTGGGGGGTCGGATATCTCTTCCCACACAGGGTGATGGGGGATGGCATCCATCACTGTCCGACCAAAACATAGTTTGCTTGGTGAGATGCCTGTGGTGCACTGCGGGGTGAGCCGGCATTCTTGTAAAAATTTATATAAGTCTTGCTCCAAGTTGCAGTTCTCTGCTACGGCGATTTGGATCCTTTTGTTGAGGGTTCTCATCAGGCGCTCCACTTCGCCATTGGCCTGAGGCCATCGCGGGGTTATCTGGCGGTGTTTGACATTGTAGGACGCTAGATAGTCCAGGATGCGTGACGAGGAGCCTTGAAAAAGCGGGATCATGGGCCTGTGGTCGGGTGGCCGTACACGTATATGTAAAAGTATTGACAGCCCCACAGGATTGAGATCGCTTCCCTCTCGATCTGTGAGTACCATTGTTCTGTTGTTGTGAGGGTCCGGCTGGCACAGGCCAATGAAGCCCATTCTATGTACTCTTGTCGCTGGGCTAGGACTGCTCCTAGGCCGGTGGGGCTGGCATCCACTACAAGCTGTGACTCTCTCTTGGGGTTGAAGTATACCAGTGTGGTATCTGCCAACAGGGCAGCTTTGGTTTTCTTTAATGCTTCTTCCTGCTCGGGTCCCCATATCCAAGGTCTGGTGGCTTTGGTCAGGTCTCTGAGAGGGCCAGTTAGGTCTGACAAATTCTTGATGGACCATACGCAGTAGGTTACCATGCCCAAGAAACGGCAAATTCCGGACACTGAGGTTGGGGCAGGTGCTTCTTGGATGTCTTTCACCTTGTCGGGTCGTGCCCAATGCCCTTATCAGAGAATTGATAGCCACAGAAGCTGATATCTTTCCATAGGAAGTCGCACTTCTCCAGGTCTAGTGTGAGATTAATTTCTCTGAGATGGGAAAAGATGGTTTGGAGGCAAAGAAGGTGTTCTTCCAACGTGGAAGTGTGCACCAGGATATCCTCACTCACGTTGAGCACTCCTTTCAGCCCATGAAGACGGTTTTGACAATATTCTGGAAGACATCAGCGGTGCTGGAGATCCCGAAGTTGAACCTGGGGTACCTCCAGAGCCCTGCATGAGTTGAGAAGGTAGTGATGGGGTGGGAGTCTGGGTGCAGTGGTAATTGATGGTAGCCAGACCAGAGAACAGTCTTGGAGAACCACTTGGATCCTGCCAGCTCACCGATGATGTCATCCACTGTCGGTGTGAGGTGGCGTTTCCACTTAATCTCTAAGTTTGGGACTTTCATGTCCATGCAGATGCGTACGCTTCTGGCTTTTTGGCCTTTTTTGCTACAATGAAGGAAGACACCCACTTTTTTTCGTCCTAGCACCCGTTCAATTATGCCAGCCCTCTCTAGGAATCGGAGTTCAGCTTCCACCTTCGGCCGCAGATGAAAAGCGATTCTTCTGTGCCTGAGGGCTATCGTAGCCACTGATTTGTCAATGTGCAACTGGATTGCTGGACCTTTCAAACATCTAATCCTCTCAAACAATAATGTGAAGTCCTGTAACAGGCGGTCCAGGTTGTGAGCGGGCACTTCGAATGCAAACTGGATCAGGTTAAGGTCTTGAGGGGTGCAGCAGCTAAGTAGGACCCCTGAACCTTCTTGTGACACGTAGACCTTTGTACATTAGTGGGTAGCATCATGAGAGAGGTCTACTTGGAAAACGCCATGCAACTTCAGCTGTGAACGGTTGGCGAATGTGTATACCTGCACGTTTGTGCTGCAGAGTGCTGGTGGGTTGGGTGAGCTGTGGTAGATGTTTACAGCCATAAGGTTGATAGTGGCTCCAGTGTCAATAAGTGCGGCAACAGAGTGGTCTGGCACTCCAATCTTGCATATCGGCACGGTCTGCCTGGTAGCCATGAGCATAACCAACATCTTCATGACATAGACAGTGGCTATGTTGTCTTCATCTATGTCACTGCCGGATGAGTCGTCTGGGTTTGGTTTGACTGCGTGCACTTGTTTCTGTGGGTCTTCGGGCAGTCTTCTTTGCAACGAGCAACAGACTTTGGAGAAGTGGTTTTGCTTACCACATGCACTGCAGGTTTTGCCACTTGCAGGGCAGGTTCCGTTGTGGGGGTATAGACCTCCGCACCACCCAGACGTGTGACCCTGAGGGTTTTGCTTGGCTGAGTGAGGGGGTGATTTGTTGAGCTTCGGTCTGCTTCTGCGTGTCTCCATGTGTAGGGCATTGAGAGGTTCTTCCTTGATAGGCGTTAAAGATTTGGGGTCCATGTGGGCTGCTCAGGCCTTAGATAGCTCGGTGGAACGCCCCAGTGTCAGGGTGTCTCTCATGGGCATGTTATGCTCCTGCAGGGTGCGTTCGCGCAACTTGAGTGAGGTGCATCCTTGGATGAACTGTGGCCGGACCTCGTCATCTTCGTTCGGGAGAGTGCAGGTGCTCACCAGTTCTCTCAGCCACCCATAGAAGATGTCTACCAACTGGTCCAGAAGCTGTCATGCCAGGCGCAGGAGGATCCGCTCATAGTCAGGGTTGGCATAGGGTTCAAAGTGTGCTGTGATAGCATCACACATGGTGGTGTAATTTCTCAAGGGTCCGGCCTCATGTACTGTCTTGGAGATCTTGTGTATGTCAGCTCCCCCCAGATTAAGGAGCATGAGGTGTCTACGTGGTCCCGGAACCTCTGCCGCCTCGATAGTAAGTCTCCAGGCATTCAACCCATGCTTTCCAAAGTGCTGCTAGGGATGGGGGCCTATGAGGGTAAACTACTCCAGCAGCAGAACTGATGCCATGACTGTGGGGGCCACAGTGGGAGGTGGTTAAGTAGAGCGATGTGTTGCTGCATGGCTGGGCGTACTTGAGGCTGGTGGGGCGTGGTAGAGGACGGGGCGTGCAGTGTAATCAGCTGTAACCCTGAGTGACCTTGCAGGGGCTCTGGCTGGGTCTTTAGAGATGTGAGTCTTCTGGGGAGGCTCTGGACAGCTGGGAACAAATATACTGCGTGCAGCTACTGGCTGGGGCGTCGCAAGGGGACTGGCACACCACATGGAGGCTGTTGCCGTGGCATTGAGCTTCTTGTTGCTGTGCAACTTCGGATCCAGCAGTTTCAGGCAGTGACAAAGCAGGTGCTGCTCAGATGTGGCAGAAGGGCAGGGACGCTCCCCTCCGGTGACTTGTAGGTTGCGACTTGCGTTTTCCGCACAGCGTCTGGAGGTGGAGGTTTACAGCTGGGCGGCAGTGACACAGCAGGGATGGAGGCCGTGATCAGCAGCTGTTCCGGTGGCACCGGACAAGCGGCAGGGTAGGCCATTGGGGCGTAGCCACCTCGTCACCAGTGTGGTGTTGGTGTAGGCCTAACCTCAGGACACACAATGAAATGCAGGACACAGTATTAAGTTGGTGGCCAGATAACTGAGCCACGCCCGGATTCCCAGTCTTTTTATTTACACCCTTTACGCTGAACTGGGGTACACCAGTTCAACCCATTATGGTCATCTGTATGTGGTTGCAGCTAATCTCTCCCCTGTATAATTGGGAGAGGTGGGCTTGCCCATAACTTAACAACTCTGCAATCCCATTTAAGGTTTTCCATGAAGGCTTTCAGAACTGGAATTCCAGAAAGTGAGGAATGTTCCCTACTTTACATGTATGTGGCAATAGACTCAAGTTATTGGCTTATGGAAGTATGTGATAATTAATGTTTTTTAAAATAATTTAAGCAAATAACTGAAATGTTTTGGACCTCAATTTAAAGGGGGTCCAAATAATCATAATTATTGTGGTGGACAAACAATTTCCAATTTTCTGCATAGCAGTCGCTAGTAGTGGGTCTGCAAGCTTGCTTCTTTTAGCCTGTCTGTACATTCTGGTGGGAGACTTAGGTAACCAAACTCTTAAGACCTCATGTACCAAATTGCTACATTGAATTGTTCAGGGTCTGGATGTCTGATCGTGCCTTGTTCCTGAGTGAGAATACCCATCTTGTTGGGGATCTTCTCATGCAGAGTAACAAACATCTCGGGAAGCGTTGAGAACCATGACTGTCTGGCACACATGGTTGCGTCCAGGATGAAGGTGGGGATGTTTTCCGTAGCTTTCTTACCACGTCCTAAAGAAGTGGGAGAGGAGGAAAAGCATAGGCAAATATCCCTGACCAGTTTATCCATGGAGCATTGCCCATGTCCTGTGGGAATGGATACATAGAGGGGAAGTTTTAGCATTTTGCTTTTCTGTGAGTGGTTAAAAGGTCTATTTTTTTGTGGACCTCCAATGTTGAAAGTAGGTGAGTAGGACTTCTGTGTAGAGTGCCCACTCATGAACTAGTTGATGCTTCCTGCTGATCAGGTTCACAAAGTTGTTGCTGACTCCTGTTATGTATTCTTGTAGGAGATATATCTGATGGTGAATAGCCTTATGCCCTATCATCGGCGCCAGTGCTGACAGCTGTGGTGGAAGTGCTACCTTGTTTCTGTAAGTGATACATGCCGGTCATGTTGCCTGTTTTTATTAATACCACCATATCCTGAATTTTCAGGAAAAAAGGATTTGAAGCATCATTGAAATACATGAAACTGAAGGTAGTTGCTGTGAGACACCTGCTTCTGGCACAACTCAACATCTCATTTACCGGTGGACCAAGGAGATCGTCTCCATCAAAGGGTAGATTGATGAGCTTTTATTGAAACTCTGCTGTAAAGCTCAAGATGTAAAACCATGAGTGACGGTGTAGTATAATGGAGGTTTTAACCCCTCTAGCGTTGTGCCAGCAGCCTCCATGACACATCTTTTGGTGGCACTGGAAATGGTTTTGCCCTCTGATGCGACCTCCACACCTCCATCTTAATTGTTCAAGGACATTTTGAAACAAATCCTCCATTTCCTTCCACTGGCCCCTATCATACTTTGAGAGAAGGTCCACAGAAATGGCAAAAAACCTATAGGTTTGGCCCCATTGCCTTCCTCTTGCCTGCAGCTTCTGTCTTCTTGCTCTCCTTAATCGTTGAGGCATTGCCTGTAGCCTGGGAAACAGCTCTTTTATGGGCAGTATACATGACAAGAGAGTCTGGTGGAACATGCCCCTCTAATGTAACTAAGGTTTGAGTGAGACGGTTTCAATTTTTTTTACACTCAAGGTGTAACTTCTGGGTTTTGACTTGCTCCCTGAAGGTGTCAGTTGTAGACTTAAGATTACCTTTTAACACTAGGAGGGTCTGCATTGAGCATTCCGATCTAGAAGATTTCTCAACAAGTAGGTCATCTTTCTCAAGTCTTTCTCTGGTATGGTATGTTATGTATTTTGTAAAGCGCCTGGTTACTCTCAAGGAGTATCCCTGTGCTGGAGAATTCCAGCACTACAAATCTGTTGTCTTGTCAAGTCAGGTTCATCTGGAGGAGCCTATTATCCCTAAGTTCTTTGCCTGAATAACCAGGTCTTTAGATTTTTCTGGAACCTCACTTCTGATGGCTCCATTCCAAGGTCTAGTGGCATGGAGGAGTTCCAGAGTTTGGCAGAAAGGAGTCTGAAGAAGCTTCGCCCAAGTGGGATCTGTTAACTCTAGGGGTCGCAGTCAGCGCAGCCCCATAGGACCTAAGGTGTCTGTTAGGAGTTCAAGCTTGAATCAAAAGAAAACAAGTATCATGGGCCTTTCTGATTAAATACCCGATGCACAAAAAAGAGCTTTTTAAAAGACACTCTGCGCTTGATAGGGAGCCAGTGTAGTTGGGCAAGAACTGGGCTTATGGAGGACTGTTCTGGAATTTTTAGTAGCAGCCGGGCTGCAACATGTTGCACCCTTCGAAGCATTGCCAGGCTGTCCTTGGAGACCCCAAAATAGAGTACATTACAATAATCTAGGTGGGATACCAGCAGAGCCTGTGTTGCCATCTTCTTTACCTGGTTCTGATAGGCGCCTAAGAATCTTTAGTACGTCTTTAGCACTCTGAAACAGGTACCAACCTCGGCAGCAATCTGATTAGTAAAGGATAGCGATGCATCAGAGATGACACCCAGATTTTTTACTTTCAATTTAGGGATCTGAGGGGGGCCCAATTCACAATCCCACCAAGAAGGAGAACCCTTTTGAGCGCTGTTTCGAGATCACCAGCATCTCTCTCTTGTCTGCATTCTTTCTCAGGAAGCTGGAATCAATCCACGCCGCAAGGTCTACCAGACAGGACTTGAAATTTGCTGAAGCACTACTGCCATCTAACACCAGTGTGATGATCCTCTGAGTGTTGTCAGCAAAGGACACAAGCCTCACCCCATTCGATCATGTTCACCAAAGGGTGGATATACAGGTTAAACAGGGTTGAGTTTAATGCTGACCCCTGTGATACTCCCTGCTCCAAGAAGATGATTTCCAAGGTGTGTGGCTTCTGAATCACCTGGAAAGTGTGATTGTGCCAAAAGTCGGTGAACCATAAAAAGGCTCTCCCATCTATACCCTGTTTCCATAGCTATTCTAAGAGAAGGCGGTGAGATACAGTTTCAAAATCCACTCTTAAGTCTAGCATGACTAGAGCAGCCATCTTACCTTCATCCACCAACATACGGAGACCAGTAAGATGTTGGATTCTGTACTGTGGCCTGATTGAGTCTCATGGAGGAGTTCTTTCTGATCAATAAACTTAATTAATTGTAAATTTACTTGTTTTACAGCAACTTTAGCAAAAAAATTGGAAGCATTGAACTTGGTCGAACGTTCTCTGGCTTAGAAGGATCCAGCAGGGCTTCTTGAGAAGGGGGACCACCATGACGTGTTTCTATTCAGAAGGTACTTGGCCTGCTTTAAAAGATAGATTGAGCAGCTTACATAATGTTGGAGGGAGGGCCGTAAGCCCGCGTTCCAGAATTGTAGGTGAGCCCTGGTCAAGCGGGTATCCAGATTAAATTTTAGCAGCGAGAGAGCATATTTCTTCTACTGAAATGTTCTCAATGCTAAATGGGACTTTTAGAAGAGGGAGAGGTGATGTTCTAAAAGCAGAGAATCAGTAGTTCTTAGCTTTTTCTGGCAAAGAAGCATAAAGTGGGATATTTTGTCAGAGAAAAACTGAGCAATCTGATCGCATTTGATGAAGGTTGGGGCCCTCACTGCTGTCACGGATTCTCATGATGTGAGGGATTTAAATATCCTGAAAATCTCACAAGAGAAGTTTTTCATCTCATCTCTCTTTAGCCCAAAGAATTGAGTCTGAGATGGTCTAATCTACCGGTGGTACTCCTTGCACAGCTGTAGATACATGTCTTTATCTGAAGTATGATGGCTCTTACGCCATTTACGTTCCAGGCGCCTAAATGGTGTGCATGTCTACCTTCAGGTAGAATGCTGCTTTTTGTATCACCCCAATATAAGCTACTGTCATCTGCAGGAGAGGCCCTTAGTTGGATTTGTTCCAGGTCTGGATCCCCTGTGAGTTTCCATCAAATAATGCCAGGGGTTGTTATTTTTCATATCGGTACCCCAATATAGATCCAGGGAACATCGTATACCTTCGCTACATTATCTCCCCTTCATTTCATGTGAACGAGCCTCATAAGGTCATAACTCCTAATAAGGACATATTTCCTTACAGGGACTGAACACCTTATAAGGACTGATGCCCTTCATGGACAAAGCCTTTCACCTTCTTCCATGCTGAGGGAGGTTTCTTCCCAATTGATATTGCTAAGACGTCATCCTTAGCGCATATGAATAATTTATGAGAACGATACCCTGGGATATACTTCATCTTTCCTATCCACACACAAGGTTTAATCCCCAACGTCATCCTCAAACTAAACAATAGCTAACACACGCACATGGACTGTATAAATACAGCACCTCTTGCTATCGAGGGACCGAGCCTTCACGTCAACACACTGACCAGAGACGATGTGGCTCCGACATGCAATTGCTCCAGCTGACAGTGGTCTGAATATCCCTTGCGGGGTGTCCAATTCGAGTTCAGGACGAAGTACTGCACTCTCACTATTTCAGGTAATGGGGTTTGACTAATTCCTTGCGGGATTCTTGGCTCTTAGGCTTAGGCTCTTTCGTACCTACTCACATGCTAGGTACACTTAGGTACATCTAGACAGGCATCGTAGGAGTACGCACTATCTTTTATAAATGCATTTTATATTTGTGTATCTGTTCATGACTATTGCAACATTACTATTGCAAAATGTACTATTCCTTTTTATTCACTGTACTGCTGATCCTATATCCCTGCTACTGTGTAACAGTTGTAGCAGCGCATATATTTTACACGAGAAGAACAACCGTACAATAAATTCTTATTGTAAACATGCTCAACTGTTTCTTCCGTGTATCTCTCTGAGAGAAAATGAGCACGCACGAGTGACTGGGTGAAAAGTAGTATATTGTTTCCACGAGTCTGAGGAATCAGGGTTTGTTGCGTTCTAAGGTTGCCAAAAACTAATCTCTCTGATAAAAAGAGATTCTAGTGGCACTGTGAGCTAGCTAATGCAAAACACGGCTAACATACGTGGTGGGGGTGCACAGAATCAGTCTACCATGCGACCCACAGTGTATGTTATCCAAAGGCGCAGGTCCTGCATGATGGTACTATAGGAACTACTCTACATGGTCAACTGTAGGATTATATTAATAATGATTCATATTTGTAAAGCGTAAACATATCACCCCCTTAAAGGTTTCAAGAAGCTTGGTGCCGTCGGGGAGATCAAATGAACTAGTGCCTAGTCACATGAGATTGAGCTGCCGCTGGTGCCGGGGATCGAACCGTAAACCCTGTGCTCTAGAGTCATCCGCTCTGGCCGCTGTGCCACACCTCTACCACAGTAGGATGTGGGTAGAACGGACATTCATCGAGTGTAAGAGTGCATTAACTGAAGCTACCAGTGTCCATAAACAGACTGTGCAGACCTTTGAAGGGAGCCGGGAGGAGGTGATTATGGTGGAGGTATAATAGGTGGAGCTAGTGCAGGACAAGTGGAAATTTGAAGGAGGAGGGATGGTGTTTGTGTTTTTATGTCTTCATTGTTAAACGGTTCTTTTTTTGCCAAAGATGCTGGATGCATCATCTGCTGACTGCAGCTGCATCCTCATGTGTAGAGTGTCAGACCGAAAGGCTAAGCAGAAGGCACACCTGGTGTATTTGTGGTCTACTGAGAGGTAGAGATTATAAGCCCTGTGGAGGTCAGCCAAGATATATTTGATGTCGCACTGAGGGCATTTCCTGGAGAGCGTCTGTTCACACTCTACAACTCTTCATTCTCTGGAGTCAACAATTGAAAAAGCACTGATTCCCCAAAGAGGCATGAACACCCCAAGACCCGGAGACCCTCTCGTTTTTCATGGTCTCCAAAGCATCAAAATTAAAGTGAATCCAACTGAGGTGCAGAAGAAGCCTTTTACGATGACAGGAGTGGATTTTTTTAAGCGAGGGGCTGACGCAGCGAATGATAAACATGTTAAGCTCCAATAATCATCCGAGCTTGATGGCAGAGAAAAACAATCTAATAATGGAGTTGGTGCCCATGTGCATTACAAATTAACAGAGGAGTCACAGGGTACCTTGGGACTTGAGAAGACTTCTTCAAACAAAAACTACTCCTGACATCCAATCACAACACTAGATGGCTGGAGTATGGAGAGCCTGTGTATCTAAAGTCATATATGCTACAAACATGTTTTTACATGAATTTTGTTATGTGAATTATGGTTTGTGGTTCAGAACTACACAAGGCTACATTTTTTATAAATTCAAAAATATCGGCCCGATTCACAGAACTAACTTAAGACAAAATCCTGAACTTACAACTTTTGATATTCACAGAAGTTAGGATTTTGTCTTAAGGCAGACTTAAAACAGACTTAAGTTAGGATTCTGTCTTAAGTCTGTCTTAAGACAAAATCCTAACTTCTGTGAATACCAAAACTAGTAAGTTTAGGATTTTGTCTTAAGTTAGTTCTGTGAATCGGCTCATCTTCTTTAAGTGAGCTAAGTGAAGCTTGAATGTCCAGCTGCAGTACCAATCATTGGGCCCGATTCACAAAACTAACTTAAGACAAAATCCTAAACTTACTACTTTTGGTATTCACAGAAGTTAGGATTTTGTCTTAAGACAGACTTAAGACAGACTTAAGTTAGGATTTTGTCTTAAGTCTGTCTTAAGACAAACTTAAGACAAAATCCTAACTTCTTTGAATACCAAAAGTAGTAAGTTTAGGATTTTGTCTCAAGTTAAATCTGTGAATCGGGCCTAGGGGCCCGATTCACAGAATGAACTTAAGACTCAATCCTAAACTTACTACTTTTGGTATTCACAGAAGTTAGGATTTTGTCTTAAGTTTGTCTTAAGACAAACTTAAGACAGACTTAAGACAAAATACTAACTTCTGTGAATACCAAAAGTAGTAAGTTCATTCTGTGAATGCCAAAAGTAGTAAGTGCATTCTGTGAATACCAAAAGTAGTAAGTGCATTCTGTGAATACCAAAATAGTAGTACGTTTAGGATTGAGTCTTAAGTTCATTCTGTGAATCAGGCCCTTACTCTTTATTCACAATTGTTCTATTGTAGCTTCTCCACGTGATTTTAATGCAAATAAAATGCTAGCAATCTATGCTCTCCATGTTGCTATAGTAGAATCTATTGAATTTAAAGTAATTTCTGTGTGACAGACTGAAGTAAGTGAGATATGAAGGATTAATGAAGATATATAAACAGCTGTTTGCCAGGGTAAGCAAAGGGATTTAGTTATTTATGGCACAATATATTTTTATTAAGTGACTTTGTACTTAAGCAGAATATCACATTTACACATAGCTTTGTTTAGACTTGACATCCCCTCTGCTGCTCAAAATCTCAATTTAAAAAAATTAACATGTAGGTAAACATACAAGTCTTCTGAATCTTCCATATCAACACATTAAAGTAGATATTTTAGGGGTACGGGAAGCAACTTTTTAGACAGATCCCTTATTTAAAATGAAGCTATTTGAGCAAGCACGAATAGCGAGTTCTTCCCAGTAAGTAGCTTTTTAGATATCAAATTTTTCTTTTAACTTCTCTCATTTACGTGTTATTGTTGTAAGTAGATGATCCTTGAGCCAGGTGTATTAAACAGAATAGGTTTATTTAGCGTAGTTCCCGGTTAAGTTCATGAGGATAAGAAAGAATGACATGTAAAACCCCACCAGGAGCGACCTCCCAGTCGCTCAGCTCAGCCTGCCTGCCATCAACTGCCACTCAACACACAAGCCAGGCACCAAACATTCCATGATGTCACCAGGCATTCTACCACTCACACTATCTGAGCAACAGGGAAATCCCAGCCAGGGAAAAGAGAGACACAAGTCAATTATGACACATCCCCCTTCATTAGGGAAACAACAAAACTTAAGTTAAGGAAAGAAACATCAACATGAATATATACAATGCATTCTAAAAGAAAACACTGGCATTGCATTCTCAAAAATAACAACATTTGAGATTAGCCCCATCCCCTTCCCTTGGGGAAAATTAAATTAACATTGATATTGCATTCTCAAAAATAACAACATTTGAGATTAAATTAACATTGATTCCACTAATTGGCATATCACTTAAAACTTTACAATTTGGTAAACACCCAAAGATGGGGCACTCAGCTCCCACAACCTCCATTTAATAGGGAACACATCTCCCTATGATCCAGCATTGGGACACCTAGGTCCCAAAACCTCTTAAAAATTAGATTGGGGCATGTAGCACCCATAACCTGCAATTGTTGCCCGAGGCTTGAGCCGGGCAGTCATTCTTTTCCATTCGCTCCTATTTTAAACCACCTTTTGTGCACTGCCCTTTGTGTCCTTTCCCCCCTGCACTAGCGCGCGGATTTAGCGCGACGCTGCTGTCTTCACCGATTTCAGGTGAAGGCATCTTTTTATCTTGCTTTTAAATTGTATTGGTTTGCACTCACCCCACTTAGCGCTGTCTCCCACAGAGGGTCCGGCCGATTTTAGGGCTGCTCGACCTGGGGCACGGGCGGAGTTAGTGCGGCGGCCATCTTGGGTAGGGTTATCCTCCCTTGGGGCGAGAGGCAACAGTATAAAAACAAACGGCTATGGCTCCGCGCGCCGTATTCGCGCCGGAGTCAAGCCAGAGTCCAGCCCGTCTGCGCCCGTCCGCGACAGACCGGACGAGGGGCGACTCCTCTTAGTCCCCTGATGCCATCCGATATCTCGGAACCGGTAAGGCACTATACTAAACATGAGCTTCTAATATTACGCCCCAGCGTGGCAAACTGCTGTAATCACAACTATCAACCCGATCTATTACCTAGGGTTTGTGACTTTTGTGACCAGACTCTTCAATCCCCTAAGAGCAACATACATGTTACATCTGAACCGAATATGATATTATTAAACTGCAGGTCGTTGAGAAAACACAAACTGGAAATTCACAATTTACTAATCACTAATAATCCCAATGTGCTTCTCTTAACCGAGACGTGGTTGGACGAGGAATCATCTCCAGAAGCGCTGGAAGCCACCCCCCCTGGCTACTGCCTACTTCGTTTAGATAGACATAAGCAAAGAGGGGGAGGGATAGCACTCATTCATAAGTCAGAGATAGATTGTACCTTAGTGAAAGCCACCTTACTTCACAGTGAAAGTGGTTTATTCACCATTAAATTCGGACCGAGAAATATTATAAATGGTCTTTTGGTATACCGCCCGCCTGGAGTAGCTAGACAATTTGATAGTCAGCTTTTAGACCTTATCATGCAGCCAGCTCTCCGATACAAAAAGTTTATCATTTTAGGTGACTTAAGCTTTCATTTTGACGATAGGGAATGTAAGGAGGCACAGGAGGTGGCGACAGCTCTGACATCACTGGGGCTGAAACTACAATCTGATGCCCCATCGCACCAACATGGCCATCTCCTGGATCCTATCTTTGCCAACTGGGAGGATATTACAATCTTCCCCTCGGTTAGAATAATTTGGTCGGATCATTTCGTCATCCCGTTTCTGGTTGATAATACCCTTACAGAAAACAGACTTTCTACCCCCCCCTCCTTGAAGCGTAGAAATTGAAAAAGTTTAACCAAGAGGCCTTCGCTGATGACACCCAATTGATGTTCAAGCTTACGCCCGACCACAAAGAAGATGCCACCAATTTCTCCAACTGCCTTTCCTCCGTGGCAGCTTGGATGAACACCAACTGTCTCCGCCTTAATGGCGACAAAACTGAGCTGCTGGTGGTAGGTAAATCATCTTCCGCATGGTCTCACATGTGGTGGCCTGCGGAATTAGGCAGTCTGCCCTGCCCTGTGGCTTCGGTGCGTAACTTGGGCATCACACTTGACTCAAATCTCTCATACATGCCTCATGTCAATAAGGTCACGGCTAAGTGCTTCAGCGTACTGAGAGTCCTCCGGAAGATATTAGATCTCCTCCCTATGGACTCCAGGAAGACCATTGTCCATGCCCTAGTGACTCCCCATCTGGACTATGGGAACGCCCTGCTACTTTGTTTGAGCAAAAAAGGACTTCACCAACTCCAGTGTGCTCAGAATGCCGCTGCGCGCCTTGTGCTCAAACTTCCTCGCAGAGCTTCAGGGAAATCTGCTTTGTCCAAATTACACTGGCTTCCCATTAAGGAACGAATTAAATTCAAATCCTTATGCTTTGCCCACCGAATCGCACATGGCACTGGTCCAGGATACCTACAACGCCTTTTAACAATACATCGCCCCCTACCAGGAATCTGAGATCTTCTGGAACAATGGTTTTTAAAATCCCCAAAATCACCAGAGCCAGGATGGGTGGTTGCTCGATCAGCTATCTGGCTGCCAAGTGTTGGAACGAGCTCCCCCTTGAGCTACGAATGGAACCCTCTGCGACCAGGTTCCGGGGAAAACTGAAAACTTTTCTCTTCCCACGTATTTAGTCCATTTCTCTTCCCCAGCCCATGTTAGCCCTACCTGTGCTCCTTCCTTTGAGCTTCCTTGCAGTTTTCAGCGCGGGACACTCTGTCCTTGAGTAACCAGGCGCTCTATAAATGGTTTAAATTAAATTAAAATTAAATTAAATTAAATTAAATTAAACCTCCACAAAATAGGGCAACATCACCCTATGATCTAGTACTTTGACACTTAGCTCCCGCAATGTCCACGTAATGGAGATCGCACCTCCCCGTGTGCCATAACTGGGGTACCTAGCTCCCAAAAGTTCTAAAAACTCAACTGGGACACTTAGCTCCCAAAACCTCCTAAATAATATATACCTGGAGCAAACAACCCATAACTGGGGCACTAGGCTCCCATATGGTCCACTTAATAGGGAAACACAAATCCCTATAATCCATGACTGGGGCACCTAACTCCCAAAATCACTCAAAATAATTGAACTGGGGCACTTAGCTCCCAACACCTCTTAACCCTGAACTGGGGCCCTTAGCTCATAAAAGCTCCACGTAATGGGGAGCACACATCACCCAAATTCCATAATGGGGCATTAAGCTCCCAAAGCCTTTTAAAACTGAACTGGGCAGAAAGCTCCCGCAACTTCTATGTAAAACAAATAGGGAAACACACCTCCCTACGGCCTATAAGTGGGGCAATTTAGCTCTAAACACCACTCAAAATAAACTGGGGCCCTTAGCTCCCAACACCTCTTGAAATAAAACTGGAGCACTCAACTACACCACCCCACAAGCTAGCGCAACAGGGAACACACCACCCTGTGACACCAAACTAGAGCACTCATTGCTAACAACCTAAACATAGTATGGGCACAACCCCTCCCTAATAACAAAACTCAACACACCACAACTACCCCCACAAACATAGTACTGCAGCAATAGGCTAATCAAATATAAAGTCTCTTGCTCCGGTGAGCGATCTCTCAGCCGAGGTCTTGAGGCCATCATGAAGCACTGAAAGTCTTGTAATGCCACCAGTGAGCGAAATCTCACTCGAGTTGGATAAAGAAGCCAGAATATGAAGCACCACGGGGGCTGTACCAAGGACAAGATCATTTAAAATTCATCACAGTACCTCCCAAATCCACAAGGTGCCGGTTTACCCTAAGGGACGTCGATGGTGCCAATTACCAAACAAAAACCAAAGGTGGTGATGGACGGAGCGTTGACAATACAAACACTCACCCCCAGTCAACTGATCTGGGTTTAATCCATCACCGTTCTTTAGCTCACTCCGCCACCCCAGTTCAGACATGGCCATATGCAAATCAGTCTGACCCTGTGCCTCATGGGAACAGTCCAGCCCGAACTGCCAAGCCATGTCTTCCCTGGACCGGAATCAAGCTTCCCAGGACCGGTTTCTCGCATTACAGCCGTCTTCAGCCGGGCTTGCTTGACTCCAGTGGCAAAGTGAGCAAGGGACTCACGTCTGAGCATACCCTGCCAACTTAGGGCGAACAAAGAAAAACCAAAGGTAGTGATGGACGGAGCGTTGACAATACAAACACTCACCCCCAGTCAACTGATCTGGGTTTAATCCATCACCGTTCTTTAGCTCACTCCGCCACCCCAGTTCAGACATGGCCATATGCAAATCAGTCTGACCCTGTGCCTCATGGGAACAGTCCAGCCCGAACTGCCAAGCCATGTCTTCCCTGGACCGGAATCAAGCTTCCCAGGACCGGTTTCTCGCATTACAGCCGTCTTCAGCCGGGCTTGCTTGACTCCAGTGGCAAAGTGAGCAAGGGACTCACGTCTGAGCATACCCTGCCAACTTAGGGCGAACAAAGAAAAACCAAAGGTAGTGATGGACGGAGCGTTGACAATACAAACACTCACCCCCAGTCAACTGATCTGGGTTTAATCCATCACCGTTCTTTAGCTCACTCCGCCACCCCAGTTCAGACATGGCCATATGCAAATCAGTCTGACCCTGTGCCTCATGGGAACAGTCCAGCCCGAACTGCCAAGCCATGTCTTCCCTGGACCGGAATCAAGCTTCCCAGGACCGGTTTCTGGCATTACAGCCGTCTTCAGCCGGGCTTGCTTGACTCCAGTGACAAAGTGAGCAAGGGACTCACGTCTGAGCATACCCTGCCAACTTAGGGCGAACAAAGAAAAACCAAAGGTGGTGATGGACGGAGCGTTGACAATACAAACACTCACCCCCAGTCAACTGATCTGGGTTTAATCTATCACCGTTCTTTAGCTCACTCCGCCACCCCAGTTCAGACATGGCCATATGCAAATCAGTCTGACCCTGTGCCTCATGGGAACAGTCCAGCCCGAACTGCCAAGCCATGTCTTCCCTGGACCGGAATCAAGCTACCCAGGACCGGTTTCTGGCATTACAGCCGTCTTCAGCCGGGCTTGCTTGACTCCAGTGGCAAAGTGAGCAAGGGACTCACGTCTGAGCATACCCTGCCAACTTAGGGCGAACAAAGAAAAACCAAAGGTGGTGATGGACGGAGCGTTGACAATACAAACACTCACCCCCAGTCAACTGATCTGGGTTTAATCCATCACCGTTCTTTAGCTCACTCCGCCACCCCAGTTCAGACATGGCCATATGCAAATCGCTCCGTCCATCGTTATGTTATGTTATGTTATGTTAAATGTATTCTTGTATAGCGCGCGGTGACTCAAAAAGAGTATCCCGGCGCTTTAGCAGCGAGACCTACGGTGAGGTTACATAACACAGCTATAAAACAAAAAAGAGAGGTTCAGTAAAAGAAGGAAACAAGGCCTATAAAGTAAACAGCCAGGTCTTTAGACCCTTCCTAAAGGCGAGTAGGCTGGTGGCGGCCCGGAGTGTCAACGGCAGAGAGTTCCACAGCTGTGGCGCCCGCAGTCCAAAGGATCGACCTCCGATGCGAGCTTTTTTCACACGTGGCACCACAGCCAGGAACTGTGACTCCGATCTGAGAGCACGGGCCGGATGATACAAGGACAGTCTCCTTTGAAGGTACTTCGCGCCTCCGGCATGAAGGGCTTTATAGGCCAAAATCAGCGTTTTAAAGATGATGCGCTTGCGGATAGGTAGCCAATGTAAGGCCTGCAGGAGACCCGTTACACTAGCTCGCCTATTTAAGCCATAAATGGCTCTCGCCGCAGCGTTCTGCGCCACCTGGAGCCGCTGCAGCAGATACTCTGGCAGGCCCAGGTAGAGGACATTGCCATAGTCCAGCCTGGACCCGATCAGAGCCTGCACAGTCAGTTTCCGATGTTCTTCCAACAATAGGGGTAGAAACTTCCTCAGCACCTTGAGGAGGCCAAAGCAGGTGCCCGTCACCCCCAGAATCTGGGCTCTCATCGTCAGGCCCTTGTCCATCTTAACCCCCAAAAACTCAACTAAAGATGGACGGGAGGGTGGAAACATGCTAGTAGGCCACCAGATTTGCCAGTCAGGGTCCGACGCACAGCCAAAGAAGAGAACTTCAGATTTCTCAGAATTGCACTTGAGGCCATTCAAATGAAACCATCTGAAAACAGCCCCAAGGCCATCATCCCCTTTTGTATCGCTTTGTTCGCCCTAAGTGTGGCAGGGTATGCTCAGACATGAGTCCCTTGTTCACTTGGCCACTGGATTCAAGATAGCCTGGCTGATGAGGATTATGAATCCGAAACCGGTCCCAGGATGCTTGTTTCCGGTCCAGGGAAGACATGGCTTGGCAGTTCGGGCTGGACTGTTCCCATAAGGCACAGGGTCAGACTGATTTGCATATAGCCATGTCTGAACTGGGGTGGCTGAGTGAACTAAAGAATGGTGATGGATTAAACCCAGATCAGTTGACTGGGGGTGAGTGTTTGATTTGTTCAAACGCTCCGTCCATCATCCCCTTTTGTATCGCCAATTACCAAACACCAGTTAGCAGCAGGGAAACAGGATAGTAGTAAGCATGGGCGGATTTTGCGGATTGGCAATCCGCGAACTTGCGTATTTACGGATTCGCAATCCGCGAAGATCCGCGAACTCTAGCGGATTTGCGGATTTTTCCGTTTTTTGTGTTGGCGCGTGTTCGCGCCGATTTTGGGACAAGTTCGCAATTGCGAACTTACTTTTCGGCTTGCAACGGCCGGGACTATGTTGTTTCTACGTCTGGTTTATCATCACAGGTTCACAGCACCCTCTGTTTCACCACTGCCACCCTCTGGGACACCCATGCCACCCTCTAGTACATCCTCACTGGCACCTATTAGGTTTATTTATCACTGTAGATTATGGTGGTTGAAAAAAGCTAGCACACCTGCCCTTCTTCAACTGCCATCAATTAATTTGTGTTTCATTAATGTGTCAGTAATTTTGAAAGTTCCAGTCTGGCTGGCACCTGCTTCCTTCCTTATCTGTAATTTGCTTTTTGTTGCAGTGAAATTTTTTTTTTACAGGACCTTTATGGTGCTATTCTATGAGCCTGCTGTTTGGGTCATAGCAGGGTCATAGAATTGTTGCAAACTCTGGAGGGGCCCATCAGGAAGCACTACCTTGAATGTTACTAATGTTAAGTTTGAACTTTTGCACCTGCTCATTGCTTTCATTTTAGCTAAAATCGTTTTTTTTGCAATTTCGCGCGTTATTTGGGGCGCGAATCCGTGCGAGATCGATTTCGGAAGCCGCGAATACGTGCGAATACAAAATTGTTTTTGTTGCGACGTGTATGTTCGCGTGATCTTGCGTGTGTTCGCGAGGCGCTTCTAGCTATTCGTTTGCCAAGTTACCCTATCGGTCGTACACGGGCGCGGCCATCTTGTTGGCGTGACGTAATTCCGTTTCCGCCCGCTATGTGTAATCTCGCAAAGTGTGCTGCTCGCTAGTACAATTTCGCGCGTACTCGCAAGGAAAATCTCGCGCGAACTTACCCACGCGGTCGTGAACGGGCGCGGCCATCTTGTTTCTCATTCATTGCTATGGTTCTGGGCATGCTTTCTGTATCCTCTCTCAATCTCTGCCATCCTTTGCTTGTTTGAAGTTTTTTTGATCTAATTTTACTTATTATCTAACCCTCTATTTTTCTAGCTCTATATTTTTGTGTTTTCTGCAGCTTTTATTTACTTTTAAACTACTTTTTTAAACTCTTTTCTTTTCTTCTTCACTATTCTATTTCTTCTTTATCATTTAAGTTTATTTCTGCCCAGACCATGGTAAAGGGAGCCGGGAAGCACCCTGAGAAGGGGAAGGGTCCCGCACCCCGTGCCCGGCTCCCGTGCGGGCGTTTAAGGGGGGAGCAAGTGGTCCCGAGGGAGATCTTCAGCGCGGAGGAAGTGGCGGCACTGATCTTCCATGTCCAGCGCCGCCTCCCCAAGACGATCCTGGGAGGCGGCAAGATCGCGACCGGCTATGGCATCCGGGAGCGCCGCCAGCGGTGGGAGAAGGTGTGCCGGGCCATGTACAAGATCTCTGGGGTCCGGCGCACATATAACCAGGCCACCCACCGCTGGACCGATGTCATGGACCGGGAGCGGGACTTGCTGGACGCGCTCGGCGTAGAGGTCCCCGGGCTTGGTGAGTAGTAGTAGTAGTACATTTACTACTCTGTTTTATCCTGCTCTGTTATTTGCAAATCTTTGTTCTTTACCAAGAGCAATAATGCTGCCGATTACATTGAGGTAAATTATATTTCAAAATCTTCTATGCATTTCATTTTCAGGTGCACTGCTCTCCTTCTCAGTAGCCTTGCTTGCTACTATGCTTCTTTGTTTTGTATGTTGTGTTCAGAAGCATTTCATTGGCCTGAGAAATTATGTATGAGTGTACTGTAAAGAAAAGAACTGCGTAATGCTAGACAGTAAGGGTCATATTTTCAATTACCGGCGCATCCCTGCAAAGTAGCAGGGATGCGGCAGTAATTGTGTGCCATGCCACCACCACCCATTGGCCCAAAACGTCACAGAAGCCTTACGCATCTGTGCCGTAAAGGCAGCGCATTGCTGGAGTTGCGTGCCAACGATGGCGCAGCTCCAGCAATGCTCTGGGGTACCCTATCTCCCCAATGCTGCATCAAGCCGTACGTCGGCTTCAAGCGCGCAGGGTTTGAGTCATGCATCATTGTCCTAAAAATGACTGATTGACATCTTGTAGATTTCCCTCAGCCACTTTTAGGATTCGTTCCTGCGCAGGTACGCCCTCCCTTGCGCCGGAACGCCCCCTGATGGCGCAGGGCTTTACAACGTGATGCATCGCCCATATGCCCATATGTGTTTTTTTTTTAATATATACGCCGCACCAACACCATGGCGAGTCTTTTGTTCTGCCGCTGCGTCAGAAAAGGCACGCAACAATGGAGGAAAATCAGCCGCAACTTCCGCAAGGGACTTATAAATCAGCCCCAACAGACTGAAGTCCAGTCCTTCCTTTAGACACATGGCTATAAGAAGAAATAGTGGCGGTGGTGGGTGGATTGATAGTTTGAGTATTCACTGATCTGCAAGCAGGATGGACTTTGTCTGTCACTTCGCGTGCTGCGGACTGCTGCCTGCAGTGCCAGGCCTAGGCAAACCTCTTTAGTAGTCTGTTTATTGAGTTACATAGGAACTTTCTAAGTCAACGTTCCGCAAATCAGGCAATACGAATAACGTAGTATACCACATGAGATAGATCCCGTGGAATAGTTGTCTATCTATTTGCTATTTTTCCAAAATATGTTGTTATTGTTATTTTGAAATGTTTGATTTGGTTGAAAAATCTCATCCATGTTTTCTGGTTTTTCTTTCTTTCATGTTGTACATCAGCTCCCCCCAAGGGCAAGAGGACACAGGAGGAGGGTGCTGAGGATGCAGGCCAGGATCGGGCAGGCGAGGGCTCCTTTGCTGGCCCCAGTAAGTTTACATTTTAATAAACAGTACCTATTTTTTCCTAGCGTTCCTCATTCGATTTTTTCTAAATCGTCTTTGATCTTCTTGTAGACTGGATATAAATTCTTATCCTGCCTCGAATATGACTCCCTGTGGTATTACTAGACTATTCTTATTAGTCTGTCTGTGTAGCTAACTAAGATTGGACATTTGGCAATTCCATTGGACTCCCATTATATTCAGCAATACCTCTATGCACTGTCTCCTTACTGACTAGATAGTGTGGCAGAGTCATTCAGCTCCCGAAGTCACCGATTATAGATCCCCAATGATCTCTAGATTATCGTACGCAGGACAAGAGAGTAGTACGGAGTCACAGCACAGTCAAGAAGTGTCAGAGGCACTCATGCTTGCAAAAATTCCAAAACCTTTAGCTCATCCACTCTAGTCTAGAGGAACAAAAACCACAGAGTCTATTTAAGTGTAAAAGCTTTATTAAAAGTAAACACATTTATTAAAATCTACTTTGTCATAAAACTATTTAACTGTAAACGGAAAAGTGGTTAGTGCTGACGATTAATTGGACACATTTCTTGTGGTCGAGCCGAACTCTCACCTAGTTTGAACTTGATCCTGGTCGTGTTCTTAGGACTCAGGAGTCAAGCTTCTGTCTGTTAGGAGAAAAAGTGGTGCGTGTTAAAAATCAAAAGCAAGCATTCATCAGTTGTGCATAAAAGTGCAGCAAGACAACAGCCTTCCCTGGAAAATGGGACATTTTTACTATGGAGTAGACAGTCACAAATTATTACATTGTATTCTGTTTTTTTAACATTTCTCCTAGACCAAATATTATATAGTAGTGAGTGGTGTATTCTAACATTCTTAAATGTACTTTGTAGGTGTAACATCTGGTGACGGGGCCAGCGCGGAGGTGGCTGTGTTGGACTTGGACTCGCAGGCCTCTGGGGAGGAGGCGGCGTTAGAAGAGCTGGTGGCCGTTCCTGTGGGGGATCAAACGGTGGTGGCGGAAACAGGTAAGCTATATATTCCTTACTTATTGAGATTGAAGACTGCATAGTGTGCTTTCTGCACGGGTGTATTACAATTACAAATCAACCAGGTAGTAGCCTCCTCGAAATGTACTTCGACTTAGCTGTGAAGTTTTTGGTGAGAAGAATCCCAATAAGTTCTTAGACGAACGTGATGGATGGGATGAACGAAAAGCGAAAGAAGGGTGTAAGTAAGTGGGACGCGAACTTGTATGATGGCTGGCAAAGAAGAACGATATGTGTTTGCTTGGACCCAGAGGTGGCTGGGAAGGAAAGAATATGGTATGGTGCATGGCTGGGTCAATGATGAAGCAAGGATGGGTGGAAGGACAGCAGCCTGGGTGGGTGAAACAGAAACTGTATGTGTGCGTATACTTTGACTGAATGGATGCCTGGAGCATGGTATTCTCTGACTCTTACATAGCACATGTGTATCTAGAGAGAGTAGATGGTCGCCAGGTGAAGTAAGTGTTACCTTGAAGAGCATGTACCACCGCACCCGCACGTCCGTCCCAGTGCAGGGAAGGCAAGGAAAAGAAATTGTAAATGTGTCCAATACTACCATGAATAGTAGCAGTACTTTGTATTGCGTTTGCATTCACAGCATATATCTGGTTATTACGGTGGACACTCCGTACCTCTCTTAATAACTTTAGTTTACTTGTAGTACGTCATTCATGTGTGGGTGTATCACTGTTCACTCAATATTAAGCAAAGCACCTAAAGTCATCTCATCTGTCATTAAATACGTCCCATGTGAAGTGATAGATAATCAAATTAGTTAGCTTCTTCAGTTTCCTTTTCTAGTACTCATTTGCACTGTAGGGTGAAAGGTAAATTAATTAAGCAGTAGCCCTTGTAACAGAGTATTCTCAGTGCCACCCGTAATAGAAAAGTAATAGCTTCACCACCTGCATGTACTGGACCGGTACAGTAACGCAAGTCTGTCTCCATCATCATGGTGTGCAACTTTTTTTCTCGGGTGCAACTTCACTGTGCTGTGTCCATGTCATTCTGCCGGCTTGCATAAGATAACGTACCCATTTCCCTAAACAAGAGAGAAGAAGAAGAATAAGACTGGTGTACTGTCATAGTCGACTGTAATGGAAGTCCATAGTGGTCGTAGAATTAGTTCATTAAACTACCACTACTGTTAGAGCAAGGATGCAGAAGTGGGAGGTTACATAGATACTGTCCTCAATAGTTATGTACTGTGCTTTCAATTTGCTACTTGTACTCTGTGACCCAACTTTCGGCTCAATCACTTTGTGTTATTAATAAGGAGCATTGGTTACAGACTATGTCTTTCTTTCTTCATATAGTTGCTCCTTCCAAATCAACAACAAGGAGGGAGCAGGCTAGATTGGCCCGGCAACGGAGGCTGGAGGCCACAGTCGCCGAGTATCGGCGGCTGGTGGCCCTGGAGGAGGAGGAGGACACGCAGTCGAGCGGGGCAACATCTTCGACTGTGACCACTGCATCCTCCTCCGTGACTAAGCCAGCGGGACCGAGCCGGGCTAAGAAAGCCGACCGCCACCGCCAAGCAACCGAAATACCAGCTGCCCCCCACAGGAGCTGCAAGGAACGCCAACGCCGCCTACGAGTCCGCATGTCCAACCTGGAGCAGGAGGTCCTGAGGTATAAGACCTTGGTTAAGGGCCTCCGCTCCGAGCTTGCCACCCTCCGCAAGGAGTATGATGCCCATGCCGCATCATGCACCAGCACCAGCACCCTCCAGTAGTGGAGTGTCCCTTGCCCTTTTTTTATAGACTTTTGGGGGGTGGGATTTGGGAGTTGGGATCGTTTTGGGACGTTTCAGAGACAATCGTTGGGGTTAGGGTGGGTGAGGGAGATTATTTTGTTAGGGATAAATAAATATATTTTTCAACTTTATCTGACCATACCTGTTTTTTACTGCTTTTCAGTCTGGTGGGTGGGGGGCGGGGGTGTAACAGTAACTTTGTTTTCCTGAACAGTCGTAGGACTTTAGTAGTACAACCGTCAATCTCTTGTCTACTCCGAAATAATACTCCATTATACTACCTCCCACCAAACGCTTATCTTACCTGTAATTTGTGTTAGAAATTAGGGCTAGGCCCAGGGCTGGCTCCAGGTGAAATGGGGATTAACGTTGTCATTCCTGGGCGGGTGACATTTCCTCATTGCGGTGGTACTAGTGGTGTGACACAGTGGCAGTTGCATGCCTATGGAAAAAAAGAAAACGAAACCTTGTTTGTACTCCTTACTGTAGCATTACAACGGTTACGGTACGATCGAGAAAATAGCAGGTGACAGTACACTAGAACAGTGCCATAATGTAGCCTAACAAATGGTAAAGTATTGCAAGTATAACTAGTACTTGCGTTGAATTTATTTGACATTGGCTACTACTACTAGAAGATATAGTACTGAAGCTGAGTAAGTCTAGAAGATATCCTCGTATTCCTTCACCAGCCTGTTGCTGCTATCACCTTATCCTCCCCAGCAAGTGTGTGGAATTATTGATGTCATTTTAGTCAGACATCAAGCAAAACAACACAGCCCGGGGGAAGAGGGTTAGGGTTTGTAAAATGGATGGGAATGGGGGTTTCTTTTTGGGTAGGTTTTGTTGAGAGAAGAAAAAAAAAGCAGAGCATGGACAAACAATAATTGAAGATACAGAGTTTACAGACAATCTTTGGTTACAAACTAAAGGTAAGCACATGCAGTCACACTCATAGAATAAAAGACAACAATGGATACTGTATCTGTATTGCGTATGTTGTTGGAGTTGTCCTGTTGAAATTGGTAAGTAAGTTGCATGCAGCAAACAATTCCTCTTATTGGCGGCACTCCTCCATTCCAGCTGACGCTTCGTCCATCAATGTGGTGGTGACCAGTGACAGAAGAGACACCCTGTCCACTGCCTGCCTGGCGGATGTTGACTGAAACCCGGCCTGTAATTATTGAACGGAAAACAGGAAGTGCTATTACAATACCACTGATAAATAAATAAAAGGTATGTACGCTGTGTGGTTCAAAAAGTGACACTTTGATTTCCCTAATAGACAGTACAATATTTTTGAAATTGCGTGCTCTGTCTGAGTCACCTTTTTAAGGATCAATAAGTATGGCCAAAATAATATAGCGGATCTTTCCCCTCAAGGTGGGTGTACTACTGTGTTTTAGAACAAAATTTGACCTTCCCAGCAATGCTCCCACCAAGACCCTTACTAAAGCCAGTCGCAAAAATGTAGAAGAACCCAATCATATCTCCAAAAACGATGCCTAGCAGAAAAATGGTTACAAAACGTACTTTGAAAGTAACAGTAGACCCAAATACAGACCGTGGATTGTATTCAAACCACTTGCCTGCAAGCAAAAGTATCCATAGCCAGCATCGCTCCAACAGTGCTCTACAACAACAGAACCGCGTTGCAATAGAACCCCCCTAAACACATGCAATCCTGCTGCTAGGGCTAACCCTAACGAACCCTAACTTACAAAAAGTGCCAAAACTGGTGTTTCCTTATGGATTTTGTCCAACAAACTTCTAGCCGGTATTAGACCTTCCCAGGAATGCCCCAGCCAAGACCCGCCAACCCACCCGCAAAAAAACACGCGGCAACACCCCCAAACAGCGAAAAAGCTAAATCTCATACTTACAATATCTCTCGGCCTTCGGTCCAAAGTAACGCGCTGTGCAGCTAGGTCATCATCAATCATCATAACTCCTGTTTTCCACCACGGATTTCCTGAAAAGCAAATGCAATCAAGATTAGACTGTCGCAGCAGTGCTTCGACAGAGACCCCGGCCGCAACCCACCCACGAACAGCAGGAAGCCCCCCAAAACGCTACATTGAGCAAGATGTCTGAAGAAATGGCAAAAAAAAGGCTTTTCCTTAAGGATTTTGTCCAAAACACTTCTATCCGGCATTAGACCTTCCCAGGAATGCCCCAGCCAAGACCCGCCAACCCACCCGCAAAAAAACCCCCGACACAACACCCCCAAACAGCGGAAAAGCTAAATCTCATACTTACAATGTCTCTCGGCCTTCGGTCCAAACGCGGCGCTGTGCAGCTAGGTCGTCATCATCATCAATCATCATAACTCCTGTTTTCCACCACGGATTTCCTGAAAAGCAAATGCAATCAAGATTAGACTGTCGCAGCAGTGCTTCGACAGACACCAAAAATTACACACAAACCCCCGGAACCCCGCCAAAGAGCACCTCAAAGGCAAGCAAGTCAGCAAAAACGGCAAGAAATTTCCACCTCATATTTGGTCCAAAACACTTTTGTCCATTATTAGAGCTTCACAGCAATGGGCCCAAAACCGTCAACTCACCCGCAAAGAAGTACAACACCCCCACAAGTGCTGAGTCTTTCTTCATTGTGCGTAATCCAGCACTCTGCTTGGAGGGAAATCGCAGTCTGGAGGAGGAGGATAGAGGAGCATGTTCTTCAGAACTTGTGAACCTGAGGAATGTAGACTGCGGCACCTTCAAATCAATAAGCAAACAAGTGAAGACAGTTCTGATGATGGTCTTGTTTTTGGGATTAGGTGATTAAAGTTTGAATTAAATTAACTGTGCAAAACAAAGAAAGAGAGACACAAAGCACACAGGAATAAAAGTGAATAAGGACGAAAAAGAAAGTTCTTGATTGATTGTCTCATTTTCAGGGCTCGGTGTCAGGGAATAAGAACAAGATTTCGTCATCATACTCTGCGAATTCAGGCTGGATGAGGTCAGTGGCACCGAACAGAGAAAAAATCCCCTCATCTACGTTGCTGTCCTCCTCGTCTTCATGCGGCGTGCTTTCTCGTACTTTGTAATCTGGTGGTATGAGGTGCTGATTCATCTTGATCATTGTCAGCCGCTCCACATTTTTGGGCGAGAGGCGGCTCCGTTTGGGAGTTACAATGCCACCAGCAGCACTGAAAACACGTTCAGAAGACACACTTGCGAGTGGGCAAGACAAATAGTTTATAGCCAGGTTGTAGAGCTGTGGCCACAATTGTTTTTTGCCATGCCAATACTGCAATGGCTCCTCATTAAGAAAGACCACTGTTGAGTCATTCAGATAGTCCTGCACCATCGACTCAAGGTCATCAACTGTTCCTCCACTTTGCTTACTTTTTGCTGTGCTGGCTGTGACATTTTTTCGAGAACCATACCCCATCAAACTTAGCCAATCCTCCTCCCCAGCCACTGTTAGTGTTGTCATTGTGTGTGGTGCAGATGATCCAGTTGCCGGTGTCTTTAACGGCTGAGAGGTCACTTGTGCCCCAGCCACAGGTGCAGAAGTGGATTCTTGTGACTGCGGATGGCCTGCTGATGCTGATGCTGATGTACTGGCTTCTCCTTCAATAACCTGCCGTTCTTTTTCAAACCTCTTGGCTGACCAGGCTAACCAATGTTTGTACTTTTGAACATCTGCATCAGCGAAAGGAAAGAATGCGTTGTCTGCCAGCGCCTTTTTGTAGCGTGGATCCAGAATAGTAGCACAAATGTAATGCTGATCTGAGTTGATGTTTTTAAGACGTTCATCACCACGTAGGCGATGTAATAATTTCTCAGACAAAATGAAATGGGTTTTTTTTTTTTCATCTTTTTGAAACTCAGAAGAAACCGCCATCAGTTGGTGCTCCAGTATGCACAACAATGGGATAGCTTTTCCCAAATTACAGTCCTCCTGGCTGACTGCACGCGTGAAGAACTCAAAAGGACGAAGCATGTCTGTCAGGCTTTTAACTATGGCCCATTGCGCCTTACTCATCCGCAGGTCCTCCTTCTGAGATGTAGCCTCTGTCAAGAAATAGTGATCGAGTACCGTATACTGCTCATACAGACGCTCAAGCATGTAGAAGGTTGAGTTCCAACGTGTTGCCACCTCCTGGATGAGTGCTTTCACTGGCATTCCACGTTCAAGTAGCAGTCTCCGCAGATGCTTCCGGGCCTTAAAAGAATGGCTGAAATGGTTGCACATTTTGCGGCAGGTGGCCATTACCTCGAACGCTGGACTCTCTTTATCACTCAAGAATTTTTGAACTACCAGGTTGATACAGTGCGCCAAACACGGCACTCTAACATGGTCACCCTTCGACATGGCCTTAACTACATTGGCGCCATTATCCGTGGAAACATAACCAATCTTGCGTTTTAGGGGGATAGCATTGTCAAGACCTTTTTGTCAAACTCTTCCAAAAGGTTTTCTGCTGTGTGACTTTTCTCCAAGCCAAACATGGCTAGTGTTGCATGTTTCCGAGCAGCTTTGAAAACTTGGTCCGGGTCAACACCTGCGTTTAGCTTTGCTATAACACCTGAAAAAGAGACCCAGTGTGCAGTGATGCACATGTAATCATCGCCTGGGCCACTGGTCCACATGTCTGTTGTCAGATGTATTGTGTGAACAGCACTCTTCTGCAAAGCTGCCCCAATCGCCTGCAGCACATCTTCATGTAGTGCTGGAACCGCAACTCTGGCAAAATAGAACCGGCTCGGAACCTTCCATTTAGGGCAGAGCGTTGCAACTAATTCAAGAAAACCTACCGCTTCTACAAAAGAAAAAGGTAGAAGGTCCACAGCTAGCATTTTAGCCAGCTTAGTGTTATACAGACGCGTCAGTGGGTGGTTGCGTTCATATGGCACGTCTGAAGTAAGCATTGTTCTAATGTTGGCCTGGACCAAGTATTTACGGGCTGATAATGACTTCGTTGACCCAATTTTGCTCGCTGGTGAACTTTTGTGCGTTGGTGTCTCACTCGCTCCAACACTCTTAGTGTGCCTCACATTGGGTGTGCTGCTGACAGGGGTACTGGGTGTAAGGGAAGTGTTTGACACGTCTTCTTCCTGCTCGTCAACATCAGATGAAACATCAACGTTTCCTTGATTTTGGCCTTTCTTGATCGCAGCTAGGTGCGCAAACCATTGGACAGCGTGCTTTCTCTCAAGATGACCACTCTGGCCGCCGGTACCATAGTTGGTACCTGACTTACCACGACTAACTGCAAGCTTACAAAGGGTACAAATGGCAAACTTTGGATTTTTGGGACAAACAGTAAAGAAGTCCCAAACTGGGGACTTGAAGTGTCTGTGGGACCTGGAGGAGGCGGCGATACTGGTGGTGGTGGTCATGAAGCTAATGCCAGATGAAGTGGAGGATCTGGATTGCCCAACTTTTGTACGTTTTCCACTTTCACCGCCACTAATTAAGGTCGAGGTTGACGCAGGTCTCTTCTTGCCAGAAAGAAATATGGAAGCGGGACGAGTTGGTGTACTACTTAACTCCAATGATTGTGGTGTTTCCACTGCCTCCTCATCGACAACATCATCATCATCATCATCACGCGCAGCAGCTCTTCGGGCTAGGGTCAAAATGTCTGTTTGCTGCATGCCCGCTGGGGCTGCAGTGACCTTTATGATGACTGGGTCGTCGTTGGCAGAGTCTTCATCAGCAGCAGTATCCGCCACTTCTTGTTGAGCCTCATCACACTCCATAAGTCTGAGACTTTGGACGAGCTTCCTTTTACGCTTAAGTACCTTTGTTGGATCATGGTGTGCCTCACTCTCAGACGGCTGTGGTGCTGGTTCCCAAGTTTGATCCGTATCATCAGAAGGAGGTGTGCTTGAAGAGGATGTAGACACCACCCTTGATCTCTTCCTTGCTAGGGTTGTGGAAGACAATGAAGGATCAGCAGGAGGAGTGGCTTCCTCAAATGATACCTCGCCTTGATTGTCGATTTCCTGATGTGCCCCTACTTCGGGAGGAACAACTATTGTGGGCACTTGTGACCCTCCATGCACCTCTGCTTGCGCATCTCCTTGCGCTGCCTCTCCTTCCACATGTACTTGGGCTTGTACTTGCACATGTGATTGTTGTTGCGGCTGTGGTTGTTCAACACTCGTCAGATGAGCTACAACAACCTGTGTTGATTGAGGGACATTGCTGCTGCTTTCTTGCGATGAGCCAACATCACTGGTCGATGGTGATTGAACAACTATACTGGCTGCCTCTGCAGCACTCAAGGGCTTGGACTTAAGTTGGCGTGGTGGTGGTGGTGGCACTGAGCCCAATGGAGCGGGGGTGCTGCTGCCAGCTTGGTCCCCAGCAGATCCCGCTGCTGCTGCTGCAGGCATACTTTTTTTTTTACTCCCAAAAAAAGGGGCGGGCGGCACACCAGTCTCCTTGGTAACTTGCTTCTTCTGCTCCTTACTGGCACCTTTCTTGCTAGAGGAGCTACGGGTTACTTTTTTTGGGGCCATCCTCTTCAGAGCAGGTCAGCAGGCAGCAGTTGCACGAGTTGCAGAGGGTTCTGTGTCCAGACGTGACGTCGCGTGACGTTATGCTGCACACACCGCTGCAGGACTTCTTCCTGGCACTGGTGGTTCTCTTGAGTCTTCTTGTGCACCTAAAAGCAATGGAAGACAGAGGAACATCAGTTCAGTTATACACCCCAAAAATTCGACCAAACACAGAAAAATGAGCACAATCCCATGCCATCCTTGATGTTTACATTGAAGACACCCCACAGAAAGACTACGGACATGCAAGTATGCAACACTCACTACCCCTGGGCATAATGGATGAAAAGTAGGCAAAATAAGTGCAGGCCTCAGACACTGCCTCTCCTCAAAATGGCCCCTTACACCCCAGGCACATGTTGCCTGTACCAGCCAGCACTCAAGATGGCCACCACCACCACCACCCACATGGCCAGTCCACATCAACAGTACACCCCCAAAAAACAGAAAAACAGCCAGAAATCACCACAATGCAACGCCATCCATGATGTTTACATTAAAGAGAGTGAGACCACACCACAGGCACACTCAGTCCATGCACCACCCACCACCCCTGGGCAAAGGGCCCCACCAGCAGCCCCCCAAAAACGACAAAAAACAATAAAATAAGCCCAATCCCAGCCCATCCATGGCCTCAATTATGTTTAAATTCAAGAAGACACCCCACAGAAAGACTAGGCCCATGCAACACTCACCACCCCTGGGCAAAGGGCCCCACCAGCAGGCCCAAAAAAAAGACAAAAAATAATAAAATCAGCACAATCCCAGCCCATCCATGGCCTCAATGGTGTTTAAATTCAAGAAGACACCCCTCAGAAACACTAGGCCCATGCAACACTCACTACCCCTGGGCATAATGGATGAAAAGTAGGCAAAATAAGTGCAGGCCTCAGACACTGCCTCTCCTCAAAATGGCCCCTTACACCCCAGGCACATGTTGCCTGTACCAGCCAGCACTCAAGATGGCCACCACCACCACCACCCACATGGCCAGTCCACATCAACAGTACACCCCCAAAAAACAGAAAAACAGCCAGAAATCACCACAATCCAACGCCATCCATGATGTTTACATTAAAGAGAGTGAGACCACACCACAGGCACACTCAGTCCATGCACCACCCACCACCCCTGGGCAAAAGGCCACACCAGCAGCCCCCCAAAAACGACAAAAAACAATAAAATAAGCCCAATCCCAGCCCATCCATGGCCTCAATTATGTTTAAATTCAAGAAGACACCCCACAGAAAGACTAGGCCCATGCAACACTCACCACCCCTGGGCAAAGGGCCCCACCAGCAGGCCCAAAAAAACGACAAAAAACAATAAAATCAGCACAATCCCAGCCCATCCATGGCCTCAATGGTGTTTAAATTCAAGAAGACACCCCTCAGAAACACTAGGCCCATGCAACACTCACTACCCCTGGGCATAATGGATGAAAAGTAGGCAAAATAAGTGCAGGCCTCAGACACTGCCTCTCCTCAAAATGGCCCCTTACACCCCAGGCACATGTTGCCTGTACCAGCCAGCACTCAAGATGGCCACCACCACCACCCACATGACCAGTCCACATCAACAGTACCCCCCAAAAAACAGAAAAACAGCCAGAAATCACCACAATCCAATGCCATCCATGATGTTTACATTAAAGAGAGTGAGACCACACCACAGGCACACTCAGTCCATGCACCACCCACCACCCCTGGGCAAAAGGCCACACCAGCAGCCCCCCAAAAACGACAAAAAACAATAAAATAAGCACAATCCCAGCCCATCCATGGCCTCAATTATGTTTACATTTAAGAAGACACCCCACAGAAAGACTAGGCCCATGCAACACTCACCACCCCTGGGCAAAGGGCCCCACCATCAGTCCCAAAAAAAAGACAAAAATCAGCACAATCCCAGCCCATCCATGGCCTAAATGGTGTTTAAATTCAACAAAACAGTTGTATCATGCACCCCTAACCAACCCTGGTCCTACTGGATACTGTGGCTACCCACAATATAATTTATTTAATGTTCTGAAAAAGTTCCAAAATTTTACTTGCAGCAACTGTAATGCCCCAAACAAACTTACTTGTGAAAGTTGATTTCTAATCCAAAAGTGATCCAAAGACAGTCAAAAAGGCCTCAAATCCAAATATCCAGCAGCACCCACAAAAAGTAATCCTTCCAGCTCCAGATCCAAATGAAAGTGACCAGGAGATGGACAAAGCACTGGGAGGAGCCTGCTGGACAGGAACAGGAAGTTGGAGACTGTGGGGCACTTCCTTCCTCCCCCCCCCCCAAAATGGACTCCTTGCAAAAAAAAAAGGCCATGCAAATGTCAACCTGAGGAGTGATTCTGATAAAAATCATAATTTTCTGAAGGTTTATCCTGTTTGCTGGTGATTTTCTTGTGCGAAATTGCAAAATCTCTATTTCGCAAGTGCGAGATTGTTCCTTTCCGCCGCAACTACGTGTTCGCAATTGCGAACTCTCGCGAGGTGTGCTGTGCAAGGTGGCAAGCCGCGAGTACGTATTCGCGGGCGACAAACTCCCGCGGGAACACGCAGCTAATATGACGGAAAGTGAACGCCGTGCACCACGCCGCGCGCCGCAACCAAGCAAAAAATCCGCCGCGAGCGGATTCACGGATTTTCGACAAATTCGCGAGCGTTCGCGGATTGCGGATTTGCCGAAAATCCGAAAAATCCGCGAGCGGAGCGGATTTTACGCCCATGCTTAGATAGTAGTTATTTGCATGGTATCTAGATGAATACTGGCAGTAGGAGTCAAATGCCTTGGGTAGCAGGCTGTCCAGATGACAAAGGACACTTGTGGGGTTAAGCAAGGCGTTTCCTTTAGTTCCAATATTTTTCAACTAAGGTCTTTAGTTCCAGTAGGCTCTTTTAAACACAGTCTGTCCTCAATGCTGTAGGTTCTTTTCAGTAGTTCCAATTTCTTTTCACTTTGTAGGTTCCTTAGTTCCTTCAGACATAGACTCTTTCCTTCACGCGCAAGTCCTTTAAATCGTCGCCAAAAATGTTGTAAATAAATGTTGCGTAGTCCTTGTAGTTCCTTGTAAGTACTTTATTCAAGTAAGATGGTAAGTTAAGAAGAAGATAGGAAAACCCCACCAGGAGCAGCCTCCTGCCGCTCAGCCCTTCATCCAACTGAGAGTCATACACACTCAACATTCTAACAAGCTCTCACACCAAACATTCTAGGCTGAACAGCAGGAATGAATAGAACAGTTATGTACAAGATTGAACCTGCATGCATGTAAATGCTTTCAAAATCGGTTTTATACAACAAAGTAAAAAGGATACACAGTTCTGGTAGAATGGGAATGCTTTAAACACAATAGCAAACGCACTGGATGGAGTTTTTTCAGACAATCATTTATTTCAGTATGAATGAGAAACAAATTGTATATTTATACTTTTGCACTTGAAAATTCATGTCTTTTTTAAGCAACATGTCTTGTAGTTCTACATTCTCTAGGTGAAAACTCTAATTCTATGCTAGAACTCTCTGATATTTAAAGGGACCTGTTACTGGAAGTGTAATGATATATGCCTCCATATTGTATCGAGTCTTGTATTAGATACTAGATTTAAATCTCATAGGCGTATGTCGACTATCTAGAAGTCAATCAAAATTCATAATTTTTGTTAGTGTATAGCTGTCTGATTCGCAATAGTAATTATTGCCAGTTACATAACACTTTATTCCACACATCAGCCAATTCCAAGTACTTTAAACAAAAGGCATGTTCTTTTAAATTACATTAAATGCAAGCAGCCAAAGGTAAAGAAGCACATTTTTCTATCCTGACAAGTGAAGTATGGATATATGCTGTAATCCAACTATTCCTGATCTGAACAGATGAGTGTTGAAAGTAAATACCGCACAGGAGTCCAGGTAGTAGTTCCAGGTTGTAGTTTATTAGATGGCTAGTTACAGAGGTGAAGAAGTATGTAGCCAGGGTAGTAGGTAGGACAGGAAGTAGGTTGGAAAGAAGGCCCCACTAGGAGCTGCTTCCTTCAACTCAGGCAGGAGTCAACTTACTTACATGAGTCACCCCACATTCTGTGACATCATTCTACATTCTAAATGTCCCCAGACTGAACAAAGAGGGAAGACAGGGTGGAAAGGAGAAAGACAATAAAAGACCTTACAACATATCCTCTTTCTTTACAGGGAAAAAGAAAAGAAGAAGAAGTAAGATCAAAGTACAAGATGAAAACAATGTTAAACGTAATAATAAATATTACGTAGCATGCAGAAAAGAAGCAATAACATTGAAACGCTAGAAACAGCAAAAATGCACTACTACAATCAAAGAGAATTGTAGCAAAACTGAGGCACGAACACCATCCTCCTTTTTCCCAAGGGGAAGGCAAAACCAAAAGAACATGTGCCCACAACTCACACCTGAAGTGAGAAAATCATCTCAGGCAAACAACACACACTGAACTCGTACACCTGACGTCAAGGCAAATCCTACGTAATGTGAAATGTAGAAAACAGCGAACCAACGCTGCAAACCAAGGGACCATAACACAGAAAAATAAAGAATGTATGTATGTGTAATGTAGAACGTAGTCAATCTGAAAAGTACAACCTAAAAGCTAAAATGTAGACCTACACATCGCAGAAGAATAACAAGAAGGAAAATGTAAAGAAGAAGAAACTGCGCAGTTTAAGTCTGTGAAAAAAATGCAATGTAAGCAACAGACCGAATAAATAAGCAGAATATCAGAAACTAGGCCTAACTCTGAAAAGGTAACACACCCAACTGAACATAAAATAAACGTGCATTCTCGAAGCCTGTAGATAAAGAATAGCAACAGGGTATGTTTAGAAAGACACAATAATCTGCAATATGCATCTCACAACAAGAAACGTGGATTTACGTAACCAATCACAAAGGTGAGAATCACTGAATAAAAATAGAGAATATGTATACAAAATGCAAATGGAAAGAGGCCTGCACAGTAATAATAATACTATCCACATAAAATTATATAAATATCAGTTTAAATGTGTAGCACAGTATGGCAAGATAAATGATGTACTTCTAACATGAAAATGCAGGAAATATTTTTTGAAATAAATCACAATTCAAATCCAGCAAGAATTAATAACACCGGTAACCGACCTAGTACCCGAATGTGCACTAAAATGAGAAAAGCTTGTTAAGAAATAAATAGTAAGCAATAACAGAATAAGCCCAGAAGATGGCACACTGAACACAGTTAAAAGTAAAATGTTCACTATACCAAGAAAAAGATAATCATCCTTGTAACAAAAAACGACAAAGCAGAAATGTTTTAGGAACACGACCAATTCTCAACTGCATAGAAATAGTGAAATCAATGCAGCAATTACAAGTACTGAGATGAAACGACTTGCAAATGTTGAGAAGAATTTGCCACAGAAGATGAACCGTTCGCAGAGTTACACATCCTTCTTACACATCCACGGAGAGAATACTGTTCTGACGAACTTGAACTGTGACAGAAGCTGGTGAGTGTACCATCGGTGCTAATAATGACGATGAAACTGCCGCACAGCCAATGAAAAACATGGTTGGCAATAGGAGAAAATACCGGAAGATTGAAGTATACATGTAGGTGTCAACCACAATATGGCGGCACGTACAGCACATTGTGCAGGATGGTTGTCGGCAAAAGCGTGCATCAAACATTGCAGTAAAGAGATACCAGGATCAAACATTTGCTAGCATTCGCGCCAAGAATTTTCAATTCTATTAAGGACACGGAGGCGAGGATTATGCTTCTCAATCTTTACTGCAAACATCACAGCAGCCAATGAAAATGCGTATTTTCATTAAATAACAATAAACAAACTACATTTCACATGATGACATGTACATTGGCATGCCCCAATAGTCCATAAGAACCCCTTGCGTGCCGCCATCTTCCTCTTTCTTTGCTGCTCACAGCGAGATAAGCGCACTTTGTTCCCTCCATCTGCTATTTACCTGCTTTGTATGGTTATTTATTGTGGTTTTTCCTTAACGATAGGGCGATTTATGAATGACTTGTTATTGATATGTTTATCGATGTCATAACATTGTAATTTCTAACTAGTTTGAGGGACTGGTGCTGCGGCAGGCGAACGAGCCGCTTTAGCCCGCTTACTTTCATTTACATTCAGTTGTGGCATTTGATTCACGCTGTTCTGGCGTGTGGACGTAGCGGTCGTTGACCGGGGGCAGACCGTTACCTTGTTTATCACTGAGCCTGGGTTCCCGGTTTGTTCTCTCGATC